>NC_044391.1:11450000-12075000 GCF_006542625.1 Nomascus leucogenys
TCCCTCCATGTATACGCCATAATCTTATCCAAAAGCAAATCATAGGCTGGGAGTGGTGGCTCATGCCTGTAATCCCAGCACTTTGGGAGCCCGAGGCAGGCGGATCACTTGAGTTCAGGAGTTCGAGATCAGCCTGGCCACCATGGTGAAACCCCATCTCTACTAAAAACACAAATATTAGCCGGGCGTGCTGACAGGTGCCTGTAGTCCCAGCTACTCAGGAGGCTGAGACAGGCGAATCGCTTAAACCCTGGAGGTGAAGGGTGCAGTGAGCTGAGATCACATCACTGCATTCTAGCCTGGGTGATAGAGGGAGACTCTGTCTCAAAAAACAAAAACAAAAGTAAATCAGATTGCAGCAAGAAATACCTCATCATATCCTTTAGGGGAGTCCTCCTACATTGTAAATATTCTATCACAATTATTCTTGTAAAATTACAATTCTGATGATAATCTACTGAAGTTAATTTAATTGCAAGGATGTACGATGTTGTTTCTGATAAAGAATGATCTTCTACCAAAAAAATTCATGCCTGAGTGTTATTTTTGTTGCCTGAAGACACACACACACACACACACACACACTCATGTAAATTTTTTCAATCATGTTAACCAAGAAGTCAGTAAGACCATAAGATTATTCTTCCAAATGAATCTCAAATATTGTTCTACTTATAGTCTCTTAGCTGGTCTTTTGTCATTTTCATATACCTGAAAATAACCTGAAAGTTATAAGGAAATTTGAAATGTGTTTTACGGTGAAGTCATTTTGTTTTTTATCATTAACATAGCAGCACTAGTTTCCAAGAAAACAGAATTGATACTTCCTCTGAGTGCACTCTGAGTTTTATTCAATACTTACAAGAAATAATGAACAATTTCTGGCATCACTGGAGGGGTTTTACATGTGTAAGTGATTAGGAAACTGAATGCTGAATTCTCCCAAAGCTTATCTTTTGTAATACGGAAAATCAAACCTCTCCTACATATGATATTTGTCTTAGTAATCATGGAAACAATTAACTATGCTTACAACTGGCTTCATAGCAGCAGCAGCAGCAATGAATTGAAATAAGGTTAGACAATTAGATTCGTATTGTTCCTTATGGAGATAACCCATTAGAAGGGCTAAAAACCTCTAAACAGGCAGTGCATTAATATGAAGACAGTGTGAGGGGGAAAATATCAAGGCACACGAAATTTGTTGTGACAGAGAAAACTTGCTGAGTGTCATAAAAGGCTAAGGAGGTTTATCCACATATGGATACAAGTATCATCTATTGGGGCACAAAACACAAAATAAACTACTCATGCAATGTTGTTGACTTAATATAATAATAAATATTTTGAATGTATTATATTTAAATAAAACATAAATATCTCAAGTGAAGGAAAGATGTTGCATATAGAAGTATTTAGGCACACAAGAATTGGCCACGTTCCTTCACTGTCCATGCATGAAGTACAAATTTTACCATGAGCATATAAAAGAACTACAATCACAGATTAGTCATTATAAATGTAGCACAAATCACTACACCTCATTCTCAAAATGCCATTGACTCAATACTGTGTGGATCAGACCACTAAAATGCCTCCACGCAAAATCTCAAATAACCTCAATTAATAAAATGAGATGTTAATAATGTCTATTTTATTGGCCTGAAATGTAACACACCTTCTGGCATTTTTATTTTCTTGGAGACTGAACCGTAGAAAGAATTTTGTGATCACTGTACAGCGCTGAGTGAAACCTCAAAATACATTCTGGAATTTGTAAGGCATGCATTTTTTTTGTATTTTCCCTGTCAATTACGCCTCGTATTATTTGTTTGCTAAAATATGATTGTATGAAAAAAAGCTACCTCATAGAGCTCATGACACATAATAGGTATTCACTGAGCATTTGGTGATTTGTTAAGCACTCACATCAATAAAATATTTCGGCTCAACAGGCACACTAGGGGCCAGATGAGCACTGGCTTTCCCCATTGAGGAGTCTCGATTACCTCATGTCTCACTTCAAACAATTTATTTTTCTTGTATGCATAGCTGGGTTCAAGAGTTCTTTCTTGTTTTAATTGGATATATTCTTTTTCTTTTCTTTTTGTAAGTCCTATAGTACAGTAAAGACATCAAATAGAACCCTTTTAGAGTTATGTGGAAAACTTTTATATATAAATATTTAATTTGGACAATTTTCACATAAAAAGACATATGAAAATTTAAAAAGAAAAGGTCCTGATGAGGAGGCTCCTATCAGAAAGTGACATTCACCTAAACCCACTCATATAACAACAACAACAACAACAAAAAAAAACTAAAGGTAAATACACCTGAAAGATACAAATGAGGATGCCATGAGATACACCTGAATCTCTGAGGAAACACGTTCTCTCTCTTCCATTAGGTAAATTGCTCTGAATGACTTCTTTCATGTTTTACTGTTATATACCTTTATATTTTATCTCTCAAGCATTTGTTAATATGCCACAAGCTTTCCTATATGTGCTTCTTTTCATACTTAGCAATGAACACAAAATGCATTCATTAACAAACAATTATATCAAATCAACAGCCTCCTTCTAAAATTAAAGGAAAGGGGTCTGAAAATGTTGCTTGTGACTAAGCAGGTTACATCACACATGGAATTTAGATTCTGTTCCAAATCTGAGGACAGAAGGACACACCTTAGCAGGACCCCTCATTCCAATCACAAAAAGCAGAACCAGTCCCAGGAGTGTCTGTGTTTGAACTGTGCTTGATCTGGGATACTTTCAAACTGAATCAGAGGTAACTCATCTGAATTATCAAACAAAAGTAATTATATAATCATAATCTCCTGAGATAAAAATATGTGTTTTCCCTTAATACATGAACTTTTAAGATCAGGCCTCTTACTTCCCCAGTTGGATTTTTGCATACTCAGACATAAGGTCACCACCCTGTCTTTGGAATGACATTTTGTGTTTTTGTCCTATGACTCACCCATGCTTCTTGCTGTTCCTTCCATTCTGGACACAAATGAAGGCTCACAATTTGCCCTAAGGCATGTTTCAAAAGCAGCTTTACAGTGATTCACTGCCCTTTGGTCCTTCAGAGTATCAAAGCACATCTTTAAATCATGAGCAAAAGACCCGAGACTTCAACAAAATCCAGTCATACCATTAATTAACTCATAATTCACAAGAATCATTGCTCAACTTTCATTTTTACTCAGCAGTCATTACTTCCCACAAGAAACGTTTTCAGAGTCTGAACTCAGTGTGAGGCACTGTGATAAATCTAAGGGGTCGTTTCCTAACATCTAGGGTTTAAGTCACTGTCATGGCCACTTTATGAGCAGAAATTCCATTTTGGCAAAAATACTTGTTAACATGGTACATTTTCTTTGAATTGCATTAGTTTCGAATTTTAATTCTAATCTATTAATAAGCTCATTTTCATTTTATTGTTATAAAAAAGTGAAAGCCCAAGAAATTTACCCAATTTTATACTCAGACAGATGTAAGTGAAATTTCATACAATCAACTTGTTTCTCTTAAAAGATATGAAATAGTTAAGACATAACTATCCATTTGAATTTCCACGTTTTATAGGAAACAAAATTGAGATTAATCCAAAATCATAAGTCTCTTAGTGAAAGCATCAAGAACAAGTTTCTGGACTCTACCATAGAGGACTTTTAACTACATTGTCTCTTCCTAGCTGCTACAAAAATGTGAGACCCTAATAACTAACTTATCGAACATTAGATACTCTGTAAGTATACCTGATTTTTTAAAAAGACTACTATGATTCAAAAGGATGAATAACTTAATGAAACTTTTTACAGACGTCTGTATTGACAATTCTGTAGTGAAGATAAGCAGCAAATAACTTTCCATCAGTCTAAACAGAAGAGGCAAGCAGATGGAAAGGAAACTTCAGCTTTTGAGGGAAAGTGTTGATGCGAGAACATAAGCAGTTCACCCTCATACAAACAGCGGCTTTGTCTGCCATCGAAGCTAGTGCAAGGTAACCAAGATGTAAACTCTAAACACATGTTCAGCAGAAATAGTAAAGTGACTGTTTCTTTGTAGAAGAATTTCTTTATGTGTTTATTACTGCTTTGATGTATACCATAAATTTCTGCTTAAAGGTCACAAGATTGTGATGACAAATCAAAAACCAGGTTGTGATAATATGTTGACCGTATAGGAACACTGTGTAAAGAACTGGAGAACAATAAACATTAAGGCCAGCACCGGCATTTTAAAAATACAGATTAGATGCTCTTAAAAAATCTTCTAAAAAATACTTGGTTCCCACAAAGTACAAGCAAAATATTTTACTGTTGAGTAGAATTCATTCTTTTTATGAAATCCTTGTACTTGAAAGCTTTCATAAGATTATAGTTTTGTGATGACATTTCTCCTTAGAATGAGACAAGAAAGACAATTCTTGTAACTAAATGTGTTAACTGGTTTAATAGTTTCGCAACTCAGGATTTTTCCCAATATATTGTTTCTGAAGCAGAATATCACCTGATGTCTGAAATCTAACATCTTTTTTTTGTTTGTTTTCAGACATTCGGAAGATAGCTCTTCTCCACATTTTCCCCTCTTTTATCCCTAGGTAAACTGTGTAAGGAATAGTTTTTGCCTTCTTAAAAAACCTGGATGACTGGGCTTGGTGGCTCACACCTGTAATCCTAGCACTTTGGGAGGCTGAGGTGGGTGGACTGCTTGAGCTGAGGAGTTCAAGACCTGCCTAATCAACATGACAAACCCCATCTCTACAAAGAAATGAAAAAATTAGCCAGGCACGGTGGTGCATGCCCATAGTCCCAGCTACTTGGGAGGCTGAGGTGTGAGGATCCTTTGAGCCCACGAAGTAGAGACTGCAGTGAGCTGAGATCACGCCACTGCACTCCAGCGTGAGCAATACAGTAAGACCCTATCTCAAAAAACAAAGAAACAAATATCCTGTATGTTGGTTGTTGGTGAGTTCACATGAAAATGAAAATACAATTGTTTAAGGTAAAAGCTTTAACAGCTCTTTCATAATATAAGTTTTAAACACGAGTCAAAGTGATTGCTACATCCATGTAAATTTATATTTAAAGTCGGTTTTCAAAACAATATCCAGCATAGGCACCTATAAACTGTGTACATTCCACCACTCCAAAAATACTGCACGTATATATTTGCAACCTCTGCTGCTCCAGGCCAGTGACTGTGCCTGTGCAGTCCTTTAACTGTCTTGTCATTGCACAGTATGTCATTAGTTTATACAAACCTGCTGTGCTAAGCATCTACTATAACAAACCTGCTGATGACATACTGATTTTTTAGTTGCAGTTGTCCCCTTTGAGACCTTAGGACAGCTGTGTTTTTTGTAAGATTCCACTGAGTCTAAAATATACTCACATTATCCATTCAAACTAACTCAAATAGAGGGATTGTTAATTACTAGTGAATGCATCTACTGTTGAAGATTCTATCTAATAGGAAAGACCAATCAGCAAATTAATTAATTACATTATTGCACATATCAAGTCTACCTTTTTTTTTACTTTTAATTTCTAAGATCTGCTATTGTGGTTATGACATGGTATTGGTATAATAAATGTATACCACATATGCAGTATGTATTCATATATCTGTGCATTTATGAAACAGGCTCAGCTGGATGTTGTACAACTGGAAATTAAACTTTTTCTTTTTTTTTTTTGGAGACAGAGTCTTGTTCTATTGCCCAGGCTGGAGTGCAGTGGCGCGATCTCAGCTCACTGCAACCTCCGCCTCCTGGGTTCAAGCAACTATCCTGTCTCAGCCTTCTGAGTAGCTGGGATTACAGGCATGCACCACCACACCCAGCTATTTTTTGTATTTTTAGTACAGATGGGGTTTCACCATGTTGGTCAGGCTGGTCTCGAACTACTGACCTCACGATCTGCCCGCCTCAGCCTCCCAAAGTGCTGGGATTACAGGCGTGAGCCACCTTGCCCAGCCAGTTAAACTTCTTAAAAGTGACTTGCATTCTCAAGCTCTCCCATGACATATCATCTTAGAAGTTGCTTGGTTAGCAAAAATTCAGTTATCTAAGGAGTTAGTTAAACGTTGCATCATAAAATTATTAAACCAACCTTGTGCTAAAATGTCACCAGCATTTATTCTAACCTTAAATTATGAATATGATCGAATTATGAATAATATGAATAATATGATCGAATATATGTAGTTAATAATCTCGCCAAGTCTATTTTTTTAAATAACAAGACCAGTAAGAAAAGAATTAGGGTATTGCTAGGTAACAAATATTGATCAATTTTTCTTTCATTTCAACGCTAACCACTAAAGTCTTGAAATGTGTGCATGTTTGTATAAAATCATTAATATGTTACATAAATTAACTAAAATTTCAGCCTCTCAGTTTTTGACATACACATATAGTTACCAGGGAGCGAAATTAAAATATTCCCTTAAAAGATTTCTATTTTAATGTATCAATGTCATTTTACAAAGCAGATCCAAAATTTAAGGCATAATACATCAAGCACTTTTAAATTTTCTCACATGAAATATTTTAAATGTCTGCAAAGTTTTAACAGTTATTAAATATCTAAACAGATTATGCTCACCAATTTTAGACAGTATTCAAAACAATTAATTCACTTTGGTATAACAGAAATAGTATGAGGAAACAAGTCACTAAACAGAAAAGCACGATTCATTGAAACTTTATGTGAGTTTCTCCATAAGTTTCTCTCATGAGTTTCTCTCATAACGAGAGTGAATGCCTCTCACTATGGTTCTATCTTCAGTAAATATATTAAATTTAGAGTAAAGCAGAAAGATTAAATCAATGATTCAAATTCCTGACACAAGATTAAATGGATGAATCGAATCTCCAAATCAAAGCATTGGTAGTATGTCTAACAAATTACAGTATTAAACAATACAGTAGCCTTCAGGCAAAGGTTAAAGACTATTACCGTCAATCTGTCAAACCAGTTATTCAGATGATGGTTACAGGCTTTACATTTCTTAGACTTAATTACATCTCAGATTTTTTAAATGAATTGAAAGAGCTGCTTATCCTGAGTAAAAAGCATAACTAAGATTGGATACATACTGACAATTACCTGTCATGGGAAAAAATCTTAAAAGACTCCAAATACGTTCAACTCTTTAAAAAAGCAATATTCTGGTGTTAGACATAGTCTAATATAGAGGCTTTTTAAATACTGATTTTTATATTGTCTTAGACATCTATGATTGTAATTTTGATTTCAATTTATCAACAGTAAATAGCCTACATAAAGAATATAGCTGGAAGGACAGAAATATAGATTAAGGCTACTTGTCTGAAAAGGTATCTTATTATATGTTTTAAAGATTTAGTGATTTTTACATTAAAAAATAAAATGTTTTAGAAAGAAGTCTCTGGCAATTTTCCCCCTTAAACTATGAAGTCAGAAATGATTCCTGAGCCTCTAGGCAACTTAAAAAGAAATAATTGGCCAGGTGTGGTGGCTCATGCCTGTAAATCCCAGCACTTTGAGAGGCCGAGGCAGGAAGATCCCTTGAGCTCAGGAGTTGGAGACTATCCTGGGCAACATGGCAAAACCCCATCTCTACAAATAATGCAAAAAACTAGCCGGGCATGGTGGAGTGTGCCTGTAGTCCCGGTTACTTGGGAGGCCGAGGCAGGAGGATTATCTGAGTCCAGGAAAATGAACCACTTGGGAGGCTGAGGCAGGAGGATCACCTGAGCCCAGGGAGGTAGAGGCTGCAGTGAGCTGAGATGGCATCACTGCACCCCAGTCTGGGTGATGGGAGTGACACCCTGTCTAAAAATACATAAATAAATAAATAAATAATTACATGGTTCTTACAAGGTTGCTGACGTGAACATTAAGTCCAATAATAATGTAGCAAAGAAACATCTAGGAGACATACATAAAATATCTATCTACATTGTAATTAACAAAGGACAAGGAAGACATTTCTACTATCATTCTCAAGTGTGTGAATTTTCATCTGTCATTACTTCTGTTTGTGTCAAAAGTATTAAGATTTTTATATCAAGATTTTATATACAGTTTTCCTTATAGACATTATAGACATTTAAAATATTATAACCGCAATAACAAAAAAATACTGAGTCCAACTAAGAAGATGGTATATTTTATCCCATAATTTAATGTTAAAATGTACCTTGATTTTATCTTATATTTGAAATGCATTTTAATTTTTTTTTTTTTTTTTGAGTTGGAGTCTCACTCGGGAGCCCTTGCTGGGGTGCAAGGGTGCGATCTCTGCTCACTGCAACCTCCGCCTCCCGGGTTCAAGTGATTCTCCTGCCTCAGCCTCCCGAGTAGCTGGGATTTGAGACGTGTGCCACCACGCCCAGCTAATTTTTGTGTTTTAGTAGAGATGGGGTTTCACCATGTTGGCCAGGCTGGTCTTCAACTCCCCACCTCAGGTGATCCACCCACTTCAGCCTCCCAAAGTGCCGGGACTACAGGCGTAAGCCACCACGCTCGGCCGTGTTTTGAATTTTATATTACAAATATGAATGTCTTTTTTGTTTCATTTGACTTCGTAATAACCTTATTTGAGAAAGGGCAGTTATTATTGTATTCTTTTAGGTATAATAAATGTAAAGATTGTGAAGTTTACAGGAATAAGATGTAGTAAAATTAAAACTAGAATAGAGGTCTCTGTATTCCTAATCTTATATACAAACTTTGTTACATATAATCATCTTTTTGTGTTATGAATAAATCTTCAAATAATTACTTATTAAACATAATTTACTATCAATATAAAAGATGTCATTATCCTCTTTGTTGTATTACAACACATTCCTGTGAAAGACTTAAGATACCTGTAATATAGGTTCTAAATTATAATTTAATCTTTAAAATATATCGTCCTCAAAGAGGTATGGTTACAGATGTAGTATGCATTATTGGTAAAAGTATAGATTATTTTGGGTAACATAAATACAAATCAAAATAATTATATACTTTTCTAAAGTGTGATGTTTTCAAGGCAGAGATGTGGTTATTACAAACATAAATATGACAAAATAAATGACACATCCTATACTGTAAAAAGAAAAAAATGATTTCTTTATAGCATCCTCCCAAATAATGCCTAATGATATAAATTTGTTTCATTCATGATAATTTTTAGTAACAGAATCACAAATAACTAAGTCAAGTCAGGCAGATGGAGTCAGATGTGGACGATCAATCATTCAGATTATACCTTTGGTATCTTTAAGCAAATTAGTCAAACTATTGTTTTTGTGTGTTTGCTTGTTTGACATGCAGTCTATTATTCCTGTAATTGGAAAACTAATTAAAATGTACAGAAGTAAATCAGATTAGATGTGCATTAAGAGAAACCATTTGTTTTCAGAAGTCCAACATATTGAACGGACTGATGTTGTGGCTAAAAGGTCTATTGATTTTGAAAATCTGGGCACTTGTATAAGTTAATCTATCACATTTTCAGTACATAAATCTTTGACATCTGTTGCTATCATTTTTTTGATAAAATATTACTATGGGTCAATCAAGGACAAGAAAAAAAGAAAGCTTGTTTTTGTGATCTCCTCAATGACATATATAGGCAAATATTTTCTGAAGGAAGCTGAGGGTCTTCCAATGCTGCAAGCATTCCCAAAGATTTCTCCCTTTGGTTGTGGCCCCCTTTTCAACATAGGCCTTAAAACTCAATGAAAAGACTAATGTCTAAGTTAAAAGTGTATAAAGAAAAATAAAAATATATTCAAAAAACTTAAATCTTGAAGGGGTACTTAGTAAAATAAACTTTAGAAACCACCTCTAAACCACCAAATCTAAAGGCTCAAAAATGAAAGTTGCTTTTTACTTGAGGTTTGGCTGAGTTATTTCATTATATATACTTTCTACTTTTTAAATCTATCGGTCTGGAAACTGAAATACACATGTTCAGTGGTGGCTGAACTTTCCCTAACTGGCTTGACACACGATAAACTACAAAGTTCATGGAGCTCCAAAAATATCTAAGAAGAACAAAGAGCTCATGTCAGAGAAATAGTGCTACAAAGGAAGTTTAGATTCTGGCAAGATTTTTAAAATAATGTCCTAGGTGATATGATATTATTTGCATATTATCACTTTCTGCAAAATCTCCAACAGTCAAATGTGCTGTGCATTAAACTGATGCATCATCTGGCTACAAAGCCAGTAATTTATTATCTTTGTAGTGTTTTATTTTAGCTTGTTTCTTTGAGAAGCATATGCACATGTTATCTGCATGTCATTTGACCTCTCTGTACTAATAAGATTTAATGAATATTGGTTCAGATCTCAATTCCAGGGCCTAGCACAATTAAAAGCCTCCCAGGAATTCCATGTCTAATTCCCCTGTACTTTTCTCTGTTTCACTTCTTGATTTATAGCAGTCTGCTTGCTTCTGCCCCATGTAATAGAGGACTTGCTTCTGCTCCATGTAATAGAGGTCTACCCTTTTACTGGTTTCCATATAAATTTCAGACACACTCAGTATTTTGTGATATTTGGTTAATTTACTGATTCTCCATAAGTGAAACAGAAGGAAACTCATCAGACATTGAAGCCCTTCTGCCATCTTCCGTCTATATCCCGTCTTGTGTCCAAACTCCTGACACGTGTCCGTCCTCACTTTGCAAAATCTGTTACTGAGTGAGTTCAATTCCACTCACACCTTATCCCTCCCTCCCCCATAATACTTCTACTGCTTCCCTAGTAGTAACAGCCTAGAGGAAGAGCTTATCTTCTCCATCCCCCTTAAATTCTGAGAAATGAACTTTATCCATCATAAAATTCTTCAAACAATTTGAAATACACATGGAGGGATAGGAATCAGAATGATAACAAAAAAAAAAGTAAGGAAAAGCAAGAAGACATACATGCCCTTTCTTTGCACACCTATCTTTGTTTTAAATGATTAAAAACATGGGAAAGATCAATTAATTAATAAATATTTTCAAATGTTTTTAAAAAATAAAAATGCAAATTATTTTATTGAGTCCTGGGGGAAAATAGTCTAACCCTTCCTGCTGAATTTAATAGTTAAAATCAAACTAAAAGTTACAAAACTATGAGGACTAGTGATTTCACTCTCTTAACTAAAATTCATTCTCCAGATTATATAAAGTATCTTAATTTCCCTAAATGAAGATTGTTTTTCCATGCTAAGCAGAAAAGTCATACTATTATAAAATTTACTTTGTAAAGTAAAAAGCATTAGCAATAGTTTTATAATTCAAACAGGAACAATCAACCAGAAATATTTATTTTCTTTCCCATTATTTTATAAGATACCTACCCATACGCTTAGGATACTATCTTCCCCAAAAAATCTGAAACAGTAGAAATAGTAAATATCTTACAAACCATAAAATCTTTCATTCATTCTTATATTAGTTATAGGCCAGTTCATTCAGAGACACAGCTGTGCAATAACTCTTTGCACAATGGTAGAATTGTAGGATCACAGACAAAAATCACTGGCTTCTGTAGTCTCTTTACAGGAGGCAATAAACTACTACTTGCCAAATTGACTAGGATCGTTTTGACATTTATCCTGCAGTTCTCTATAATGTTTTATAATTAAAAGTTAAGTGCACATTAATATTTTCATGGGAGACCTAGCATAGATTATTAAAATGTATTTACAGGGAGATCATTATTTACTTTAACAGTCAGTAGGAATTTCTTTGTTTTTTTCTAAAAGCAAGGTGATCCGTGATATTTTCTTCCTTTTGTATGATTCTCTACTTCTTATTCAAGACTTGTGATTAAGTTGTGTGTATATTGTCTGTAAAATGAAACAAAAGTAGGTCCTAAACATTGTAAGAATATGGTATACTAAAAAGCTTTGAAACCAAAAGAAAATTAAAAAAAAAAACAACAAGGTAGAGTACCTCATACCTAACAGACACTACAGACAAGCTGATATTTTTTTAGTTGAAGTTAAGACATTAGATCATTTTAGGCCGGGCGCGGTGGCTCACGCTTGTAATCCCAGCACTTTGGGAGGCCAAGGCGGGCGGATCACGAGGTCAGGAGATCGAGACCACGATGAAACCCCGTCTCTACTAAAAATACAAAAAATTAGCCGGGTGTGGTGGCGGGCGCCTGTAGTCCCAGCTACTCGGAGAGGCTGAGGCAGGAGAATGGCGTGAACCTGGGAGGCGGAGCTTGCAGTGAGCCGAGATCTGCGCCACTGCACTCCAGCCTTGGCAACAGAGCGAGACTCTGTCTCAAAAAAAAAAAAAGACATTAGATCATTTTTCACAAAAATAGATTCCTTAAATAAGACATGTTGTCTAACAGGTATTTACAAGGCATGTCTAGAAATTCAGGCATAAGTATTTTCCTCTTTGTCTACTCAAGTTTCTAACTAAACTCCCACTCTGAACAAAAAATTCCTCTTTTAAAGGTTGGAACACGTGGTTGTATTTGATGTTTTATTCCTTCATTTTTCATGGCTCTAACAAGAGTAATCTTTCCCGGAAAACAAAAGACTGTGTTTCTTGTGATTTTATTCTAAGGGAATACAGGGTATTGATTATTCTTAGATTATTTTCTTATTCTTCATTGATAAAGAGAAGCTAGGGATTGTGTTACACTGAGCAACCTAAAGTTGTGCTTCAACTTCATAAAACCTCTTGTCCTTAAGCTTGTTCATCAGCAGAAGACTAAAAGATGAAAGGTGGAAAATGTGAAGCCCAGAGTTATTTATTTAAAGTCATATTTATCCCTTTTCATTAGCTTATTTATATTGCTTTCCTTATCTAGCCCTCCTTTTCTTCTAATGTACCTTGAATTCCAAACAACTGCCCTGTCAGGGCAACTTGTCTCATCGTTTGGACAATTCAAGAGCCAGGTTAGGTTTCTCCAGCCCCATTTGTCTGAGTCTCCACCATCAACATTGTTCAAATGCATTACATGGTGTCTTAGACTTAAGGCAGAACAAATTGGGAAATTAATGTCTACACCATTGTTCTATCAGATACGCTCTCGGCCTTCTTTCCTGACCATGTGTTCTTAAACTGTACTCTTTCCAGGTACAACTAAGATTTTACACCCCTTTTCCTTTATCGCTCTAGCCTTCAACACTAATTGCTAATAATATCATCTGTTATATAGTTATTATTCTCATCGTCTCCTTATGGGATTGTAAGTTCATGGCAAGCAAGAGATTTACCAATTACTGATGTCTGTTCAATACAAAAGACAATGCCTCAAATACAGTAGGTGCTCAAGAAGAATTTTAAATTATTTTATTTAAGGGAAATATATTGCAAGGCTTGGATGGAGGGGTCATATTGATATGTGCTAATGTGTATTTGGTGTTAGATGTCATCCTAGATTTACTAGACTCTGAGGTTACATAAATAATTCAGAGAATACATTAAGGACACTTCCAAGGTATATAAATAATTCCTGGAAAAGAAAAGAAAAACCAACCTATAAAAACTTCAGTTAAATTACACTTCAGCCATTCTGAAACAGACAAGCATTTTAAAAATGTAAACAACGTTACAACGTTACGAGACTTTTCATGCTGTATCATGAATGAAAGGTAACTGAAGACATTCCTCTAATTACCATTTCTACAACTCACTTGAATTTTAACCCTTGACACACATGAATGCTGTGAAAACTAGTTCTATTTCCCAAGGATAAACAATCTACTTTGCCATCGTTAAAAAATAAATATCCAATTTATTACACAACAACCAAATGCTTTCTTTTGTAGATAATACTGTCTACATACTACTGCCAATTCGTCCATGAATACTGTAATTACAATTTTAATTATAGCAGGTGCATAAGAAAGTATAGTAGAGTATACCATTTTTCTTATTTAAATGTAGAGAACTCGATTTTTAAAGAATATAAAGAAAACACAGTAAGTTAAATCTGTATATTTGTAATTTGAAAATAAAATATTTGTACCTCCCTAATAACTGAATTATAAATAGTTCTTGATGTGTTATATAATGGTTTCACTTTGTCATGTCAACAGAATGTCAACTGGAATTAAAATTTACATGATCTAGTTTTTCAATGATTATGAGAATTTTTTTAATGTAGCACTCATAGACATATGTTTCTACAAAAAAAAATTTTTAAATCACACATTAGTCCAAAGAAGCTGTTTCCAAGGTAAAGGGATTTGAACCCAGTCTGATGCATTAGCACTGGGGGTTTGAAGGCAAATGACTGACTATGACTATACATTATTACTTTTTCTTCTTTTCTTTGGATGCTAACAGCCAACAGTGGATATTTTAATAAATCAACTAATTTTTGCTTGTTTTAGGTCCCCAAACTCTTGCAACTGATAGATTCCAATTTACCTTTCACAACTATTTTTTTAAATGTCTGATTGGACCTACTCTTAACCTACTTTTATCATCCTTCACACTGCATTATCTCTATTCCTCCATTTACTTCTTAAGTGGGTAGGTAGAGAAGAGAGTGATGACGGGGGAACACCACGGACGCACAAGTAATAAGTATATCCAAGTTCTAGTTACGCTGCCTCGTAGCCAAGATTCTTCATCTCTTTGGGCCTCCCACAGCTGTAACATTAAGGGCCAGATTAGATGATTCTAATTTTTCTTTTAAACTGTGAGAAATAACACTGTAACATAAAACATGTCCCAGTCACTAATGGCATCCAACTATCACCACCTGATTTCTTCCTTACTAATTTATCCCCACATACACGTGAGCATGCACACACATGTACACACACACTCCATAAATCCACCTCCTCTTTGAAAGTGCCATTTATTTTACCTAAAACTGTTCCTAAACTAGTCTTACTAATGGCACTTAATCTCCATGTGGCTTAAAGTAACAAACCAAGGAGTATGTGTGTGGTGAGCGTGTGGTCATGAATAAGAGGAAATTTGAATGTAAAGGGCAGAAAGCAATGGAAAATGGAAGCCAGCCGACTACCGCTGTTTTTCCAGCTGTTTGTTTCACTGGTCAAAAATTCTAGTAAAACAGATAGTATTTCTTTACAGCCTCATTAGTTTCCCCTACGTAAACTGACAGTGCAAGGCAACGTTCACTGCATCTAATGTTCAGATACAGTAATCTTTTAATTTTTAAACATTATTTCTTGACTCTAGACTTAACAAAATGACTTTCATAAAGGTGATAAAAATCTGCAAAAAAGTCTAATCCTTGAAAAATAAAACAAATTCAGTCCTTATATACACATCAAACTACACATGTGCATGGAATGATTAGAAAATTGAAGAGATTATTAAATTTAAACATAAAAGGGTCTCAGGAATACATGCAATCTATTAATTATCTAGGTGGAAAGAATTATGAGCTTTATAATGAGGAGAATGCCTTAAAAAATCTTGTTAAAGACACAAACAGCTACTTATTTTCTAAAATATCTCTGTGATCTGGAAAAATTAAGGTGATGTTTCAATTTAGGGCTGTCTAAAGCAAAATTTATTCTATAGCAATTAATTACCTTTATTGCATCCATTTTAAAAGTTTTCTTCTATAATCCTTTAACATCTGACAGATATTTAGGCCTGTGAATAAAATTTGTAGTTGCTCCTTAATTTGTTTCACAATATTTTCTGAAATATTGTGAAATAAAAAGAAAATACAGATAATACAGTAATGTGAATGAGATTTGTGTTATCTTATCACCTGTACTTAGTAATATCCCCATAGTAGTCTAAGCATATTTATATTATAATTCATATTACAATATGAATTTTTAAAATTGCTTTTTCAGCTTCCCCAAAATAATCAATGATTGTCTTTTAAAATAGCCCTACAACTGTAAACATGGAATTCATTCATTAATTTACAATAACTGATTCCATTGTATAGAAAATGAAAATGCTTCAAACCTCAGTAAAATCAGGAAAATAATGGTGATATAACCATTTGTGTTAAATCACAGTTATGTAAAAAGTTGTGTTGTCTGCCCTCTAGTTGCTCCAATTCTAGGAGTCCTTTCTCATTTCTCTATTACTGTATGCTGTTATTTAGCTAAGACTTAGTCATAAACCTGCTATCAAGAAAAGTTATGTCTCAGATTACCTTTAAAGAGAATGCATTAAATATATGCAGGATAAGGTACATGCAATATACAATTATTTGAGATAATTAAATATATGAGATAAGGTAGAAAGGGAAACAGAAAAGTTGTCTTAGCCTCCTAAATCAGCCTCATGCTTAACTGGAACCTCAGGTGGAATAGGCTGTTTAGCTCTGATAGTTAACAGACTCTCTTGTGACCCTCCATCAGTCCTGGTTGTTGTTTCTTCACAACTGGCTGTCTCAGAATTGTCTGTTGGGCCCTATTCTGGTCCTTGCCATGCTATGAACCAGCTAGCCTACATCCTAACTTCTCCTTTCTGAGACAACTTTTCTAGAAGCCCCTTGAATGGGGCTTCTCCTTTCCTTAAGGCTTCTGCCCTTACCCAGCTTCCAATGTCTGCTTTCTCCCTGTGTATCTTAATTTCTTCACCCTCTCCTGACGCTCTGTCTTCTGTTCGGATCTCAAAAAGGAAACCGGCCGGGCGCGGTGGCTCACGCTTGTAATCCCAGCACTTTGGGAGGCCGAGGCGGGCGGATCACGAGGTCAGGAGATCGAAACCACGGTGAAACCCCGTCTCTACTAAAAATACCAAAAAATTAGCCGGGCGTGGTGGCGGGCGCCTGTAGTTCCAGCTACTCGGAGAGGCTGAGGCAGGAGAATGGCGTGAACCCGGGAGGCGGAGCTTGCAGTGAGCTGAGATCGCGCCACTGCGCTCCAGCCTGGGCGACAGAGCGAGACTCCGTCTCAAAAAAAAAAAAAAAAAAAAGAAAGGAAACCTGGTGAGAGTGTGTGGCAGGGTAGCAGGGCTTTGTGTGGCAGGAGTGTGGGGGGCAGGTAGGCCCTCGAGGGCATGAGCTGTGGGATGGGCCAGCAACTTTCATGGCCTGACTCAACCACTGACACACACTTTTGGAATGTTAGCAATTCTACTCACTTCTTCTCCCTCTAATTTCCCTTTTAGTAATTATTAGAAAAATAAAGATCTACAATGAACTAGAGGTAGACAAAACTATTCATTTTTGCTGTCTGAGTTATGAGGCAGCATGTGGAAACATTATATTTGGGAATTCCCATCAAAAACATAAAAACATAAAACAACTAAGAAAAAAGCCATAAAAACATTAAAATATCAACATCCTTTCCTTGTTCCTCGAATAATAAGTGGATCTCCAGAGGGAAGTAATGCCTTCTTTTGGGGGCTGGGAACTACAGGAGAGATTCAGTAGTAAAAGAGCTGCTTTAAGTAAGCTTTAGTCAACAGACCACACTTGCCTACATGCCCTGGCCAATTCTGACCTCCCTTCTTGAACACCAGAGAAGAAAAGCAAAGGATAAGTAAAAATAAGAGGAGATGTTCATGATAGGAAACATAGAAAATGGTGCCCAGATACGAAGAGGGATAGTAGAAATAAGAATTAGAAAAACTGAAGAGAAGAAAGATAACCCAGATGAGGGAAACATGCTTAAAAAAAGTTAGAGGCTGTTTAATTGACTGCAAGGTTTGATACTGGCGTAAGCAAACAAGTGAATAGAAATTCAGAAGGCTTCATTTACCATTTAAAAGATTAAAGCTACTGTTTTGCTTTGCTTAGTCATAAATTTTATTGTTTACTTTGTTGTGAAGTGTCTTTATTGATACTACAGTCAGACAATATAGAACAATGGATCCTAAATACATTGGAATAAATACGTAATAAAGCTATTTTTCTAAATTGTTTATAAACTTAAAAATATAGGGTTGTTTTTGTAGTTAGAGCCTGGCATGCCTTATTAAAACTCTTGCCAATTGTCCTAAAGGATAACGAGATAATTTAGGTGTTGTTTATATTGATCAATTCCAGATTCTTTTTTCTAAAATATATCGTAGATTAAAAAACAGAAAAATAGGCCAGGCACGGTGGCTCACCCCTGTAATCCTAGCACTTTGGGAGGCTGAGGTGGGCAGATCACCTGCGGTCAGGAGTTTGAGACTAGCCTGGCCAACATGCTGAACCCCCCCGTGTCAACCAAAAACACAAAAATTAGCCAGGTATGGTGGCACATGCCTGTCGTCCCAGCTACTCAGGAGGCTAGGGCAGGAGAATCGCTTGAACCCAGGAGACAGAGGTTGCAGTGAGCCGAGATCACGCCACTGCACTCCAGCCTGGGCGACAGAGCGAGACTTTTCTCAAAACAAACAAACAAACAAACAAAAAACAGAAAAATACAAATCCAAGTACTAAAATGTGAAATAATTCTTATTGAAGATGAGTAACACTGAATTCCATATATAATAATAATAGAAACAAAGATGAATATGTAGCAGAGTAATTGTATTAATAAGAATTATTGTATGTATAAAAATATGTATGTGTCAAGCAATGTTTTTTGTGTTAATATTTAGCAAAGTATAGGCAGAACCAAATCATACTAGTCCTGCCGCTCACAGGACATGGGAATCAGGCTTCCATAATCACTCTGTATAGAGAATCAGGACATGCAGGTAGGGAATCTCTTTCCTTAAATACACCTGCATGAAGGTAGGATAGGTTTTCACTGAAATTACAGAATAATTTTTTCACAATAATTATGCAAAATATTAGCCCACATTGTCTTATCAGTAGCCACAGCCTGTCCATAATTTTTGTGAGACCAAAAAAAAAAAAAAAAAATGAGAACTGCTGGTCATAGTAGTGCCTTGATGAATTCTATCCCAAAGTCTTTCAACATAGCCTACATTGGTTTATAGGTGATTTGTAGCTTCATACAAACCTCAACATACACACCTATGTACATGCATGGATAAAAATGAAGTAATGCTATTGTTGAATCCCTTCACTAAATAAACATTCTTATGTGCCCTACTTTATCAACATTTTTTTTTTGAGACAGAGTCTCGCTCTGTTGGCCAGGCTAGAGTGCAGTGGCATGATCTCGGCTCACTGCAACCTCCGCCTCCTGGGCTCAAGCAATTCTCCTGCCTCAGCCTCCTGAGTAGCTGGGATTACAGGCATGTGCTACCACGCCCGGCTAATTTTTGTATTTTTAGTAGAGACAGGGTTTTACCATGTTGGCCAGGCTGGTCTTGAACTCCTGACCTCAGGTAATCCACCCATCTTGGCCTCCGAAAGTGCAGGGATTACAGTTGTGAGCCACCGTGCTCGGCCTCAACTTATTTTTTCGTAACAAATATGTTCATAGACGAAGACAAAAGTAAATGCATTATTTTATTCAATTTTAAAATGACAAATGATTTTTAGAAAGATATGATATACACCTTGTTTTATGACTTTAACTTTTTTCTAACTGTATTTTCATTGAAATAAACAGTTCTACTTTTTTTCTTCTCTGCCTTGATCAATACCACCCTGGAGACAGCATTCTTACAAGAACTTTTGCTTTACATAGAAATTAATTTTTTATCTGTCACTGTGCTCTACTCTAGACCAAGAGTAGAAAACTCCATGTTGTTGACGTCAGGCAAGTAACATAAATTAGTAAAAGAAACCAGACTGGAAGAAGAGCTCTTTTCAGCCCCCATCAGTCCTTGCCAGATCCTCTGACATTTCAAGAAAAAATGAGAAATAAAGACTGTCAACTGAAGTCTAATTCTTAAATGTTAGCAGCTGATTCATTTTTAAATATTATATGAACCAAGACCATCCTTTTCTAGGCCAGTGACAAGTTTTCTACTTCTATATTAATATTTCTTAATATATCTAGACAATACATTTCTTCAGGGCAGGGAGTTTATTCTAGTTATCTTTTAAAATCTGTGTAAATTTAATGGATATAGGTGCAGTTTTGTTACATGGACAGACTGCACAGTGGTGAAGTCTGGGATTTTCACGTAATTATCACTCATATGGTGTACATTATACCCATTAATTCCTAGTCATCTTTTAATTTCCTCACTTTATATAATCTTACATTTAGTATGTTTTATTTTTTCTTTGAGACGGAGTCTCGCTCTGTCTCCCAGGCTGGAGTGCAGTGGCACCATCTCGGCTCACTGCAAGCTCCGCCTCCCGGTTTCATGCCATTCTCCCGCCTCAGCCTGCCGGGTAGCTGGGACTACAGGTGCCCGCCACCACACCCAGCTAATTTTTTGTATTTTTAGTAGAGACGGGGTTTCAACATGTTAGCCAGAATGGTCTCGATCTCCTGACCTCGTGATCCACCCGCCTTGGTCTCCCAAAGTGCTAGAATTACAGGTGTGAGCCACCACGCCCAGCTACATTTAGCATGTTTTTACTGTGTGTCACATCTTGATAAGTGTTTTACACATATTACCTAATTTAATATTCACAATGATATTATCAGGTAGCAACTAATATTATCCTAATTGTATAGCCTAGTAAACAGTTGAGGAAGTTGAGGCAACTGCCATGAGTTACATGGCTAGTAAGTGGTAAAGCAAGATTTCACACTCATGCAGTCAGCTCCTGAACCTGACCTAGGCTTTGTACATTTGCCTCAGCTAGCAGAGGGTGTGCAGAACAGAATCGATTGTTTCCATTTTGGTTTGAACAAGGCAAAGATAAAGGTTGGGAGGGCCCATTCACTACTGGCCTATAAATCGTGCACAGACTAAAAAGTAACTCTATATAACAAATGAATCACTTTTGTGACTAGTTTATTGTACAACACTATAAATACCCCATCACCTTTTCTTCCTGTGTACTGCTGAGATAACAAAGAGAAAAGAATGAAGTATGGAAAATATGTAATTTATGTTTTAACGTGTGCTCCCTGGAATAGATGTTGGATATATTGCCTGAATGGCTTAAAAATAAATTGGGAAATATTGTGCCGTAACACCTCATTTTGTACATTGCACTAAACAGTTCTGGCATAACTGGATGGAGGAAATGAGTCACAGTTTTGCCTGTTGTACAGGGTGGTACAACGAATTACTGCATCTAATTTTGGTGGATGAACTCCAGAAATGAATTGGGAATGTAAAGATTATAACAAAGTCGAACAATTTTTCCAGTTGTCAAATTAGTTAGAATCAATAATTTTGGTTTTATCAACAATATTCTAAGACAAAAAATTAAGTAAATATCCTGTGAAAAATAAAAACTATCCTTGACAACGTGATTCAACGATTCACTGATGTGGCTATTTTAGTGTTGTCCAGAAGTAATTTCCATTAGGCAAAACAATTTTTCCTTGTTCCATCCAGGGAAGCACCACAGCTGTGAAATTCCCATTTTGACACATAGAGAGTTGTAGTCTTACAGTTTCCTAAATCAGATATTGATATTTTATACCTGGAACTATATCCTAAGCATTTCTTAATTGTCAGTTACTTCACTGTGTCTATATACTTTGCAAAACTTATCACCAAGTGCTAAGTAATAGAAGCACACTACATTTAATCACTTCTTTCGAAGGAAAAATATATCTCTTTCCATTAAAAATCAATCAGTAAAATTATAGGTAGAAGCTTGGAATCAGTATCTTTGTTCTCTGTGACTACAATTTTAAAAATACACAATGTCCTAGAATATCATCTGCTGTTTCATTTCATAAAATAGTTGTCTAATTTTCTTATCTTGCCTAAAGTGCATCCAATGAGCAACATGTATGTCTCTGACTTTGCCCATATTAGGTATATTGTACATTACAAGGTATTAAATTTATGCCTCCCACAAAAGTTATTTTTCCTTTTTTCTATAATGAAAGACATTATATTGATGCACTAAAACAAAGAATGCTATAAGCTGTTAATAAAGGCCATGTAAAGTTTTTCAATTCATGTTGTTTGGGTTTTTTTGTTGTTTTTGAGACTGTCTCACTGTCACCCAGGCTGGAGTGCAGTGGTGCTATCACAGCTCACTGCACTCTTGGCCTCACAGGCTCAAGTGATCCTACCTCAGCTTCCTGAGTAGTTGGGACTACAGGCGTGCACCACCGCACTCAACTAGTTTCTGTATGTTTTGTTGAGAAAGGGTTTTACCATGTTACCTAGGCTGGTCTTGGACTCCTGGGCTCAAGCTATCTGCCCACCTTGGCCTCTCAAAAGGTTGAGATTACAGGTGTGAGTCACTGCACCCGGCCTTCATGTTGTTTTAATAAGAACAAGTAAAGATGACATATCGTTTCTAGCCAACACTGACAATTTTCATAGGACCTAAGTACTCAATTTGTGTTCTGTTTATTACTGACCGGTCCATAAGACTTATTTCTACCTCATATCAGTTACAGTTTTTTCCCTACAAATTTTTTCAGTTGTAAATATGTAGCTATGTTTATAAGCAAATCAAAGTGTCTAACTGTGCATATTAAAGCAAAGTTAATCTCTCATATAACTAAAGAAAAATTATGTTCCTGAAAAAGCACAAATATTAAATTGATCACATAAACAACTATAAATTTCCATGGTCCAATTTTTCAACTATCCATGTATTCAAGACTAACTAACATCATTGATTCATTTAAAACCAAAACACATGTAATCATGATATCACCACATCACACTAAAATAATATATGATTTGTAACTCATAACAGCAGGGGCAGTCTTGTTCCCATTTCCAGGCTCCAGTGAAGTCTCCAATATTCCTCAATGAAATCCCAGGTTTATTTCTAGAGGCCCACGGGTATTTACACTTTTCCTTGTGTATTGTTGAGTATACCAAAACAGAGCTGTCAGCCATTAGCCCATGGCTTTTCTGCCTACGTGAAAACAGCAGGATTATAGTACAAAGGGCAGAGACCTAAGCCAAGATTATGTGCTAAGAAGAACGGTAAGAGCATAAGCCCTCTGAATTACTGGCACCATATGATCCTGGAACTGAGAGCCCTGACAGGGTTTGATCCACTATTTTGGTTCTTTCTGCTCTACCTCTGCCCATCCCTCCTAATGCAGATAAAATTCATTCATTCTTTCACTTTCAAGTATTTGCGGTCACACATCCCTTAACAATGAAGGTATGTTCTGAGCAGTGCCTCATTAGGCAATTTCGTCAGTGTGCAAATATCATGTATTGAACTTACACCAACCTAGGTGGTATCTCTTACTACACACCTAGGCTATATGCTATAGCCTACTGCTCCTCGCTACAAACCTGTACAGCACGTTACTGTATAATACTGTAGGTAACTGTAACACAATGGCATCCAAACATATCTAAACATAGAAAAGGTAGAGTAAAAATACAGTATAATAATCTTATGGGGCCAGGCACAGTGGCTCACGCCTGTAATCCCAGCACTTTGGGAGGCTGAGGCAGGCAGATCACCTGAGGTCAGGAGTTCAAGACCAGCCTGGCCAACACAGTGAAACCCCTGTCTCTACTAAAAATACAAACTCTAGCCAGGCGTGGTGGCACATGCCTATATTTCCAGCTACTCAGGAGGCTGAGACAGGAGAATCACTTGAACCCAGGAGGCAGAGGTTGCAGTGAGCTGAGAGCATGCCACCGTACTCCAGCCTGGGTGATAGAGCAAGACTCTGTCTCAAAAAAATTAAAAATAAATCTTATTGGACTACCATAGTACATGTGGTCCTTCTCAACGGAAACATCATTATGCAGTACATTAGTGTGTTAAGTATCTACTACGTATCACACATCATTTAAAAGGCTAAAAAAATGATATACAAGGAAACAAATGTAAAGAGCCAGAACCTGTTCCCATTTCCACAAGTGACATATTTTTGTGAGTGACAGGAAGTCTTCCCTATCTGCTACTTCCACTCCCCCATCCCTACTACCACTATAGCTTCTTCATCTTTTAGAAAGTCTGCTATCCCCCCATTAGACACAGAAGGCATCTATTGCACAAACCTGTATTTAATCCCCTATATGTTAGGCCTGATGATGTAACCTAAAGGCCTATTTAATTTTATTTGAGACAGTCGTGCTCTGTTGCCCAGGCTAGAGTGCAGTGGCAAGATCTTGGCTCACTGCAACCTCCACCTCCTAGGTTCAAGTGATTCTTGTGCCTCAGCCTCTTCAGTAGCTGGGACTACAGCCGTGCACCACCATGCCTGGCTAATTTTTTGTAAATTTAGTAGAGACTAGGTTTCACCATGTTGGCCAGGCTGGTCTCGAACTCCTGGCCTCAAGTGATCCACCCACCTCAGCTCTCCAAAGTGCTGGGATTACAGGCATGAGCCATCACACCTGGCCTAAATACCTTTTCAGGTTGTTGAGATTCTTACTGATATGTCATTATGTTTCAAAATATAAAGGATATAGAAAATAGAACACAATTTTCTAAATCATGGCTTTGAAATGGATCTTCACATTCCACACACAGTAAGTGAAGGGTATTTGTTCACTCTTAATGGGTTGTAGACACTCAAACTGCGTTACCACTACACTGATGATGATTTATCTGGCTTTGAGAATCTCAACTGTTGAGTAAAGGGGCTAAACTTTAATTTTTAGTAATGACTGCAGCCTGAAAACTGCTAGGACACTAGATTGAATAGTGTTCTCTTTTATTGTTAAAAGGAGTTCCCTGACACTCATGTTGTGTAACAGAAACTGCATTGTAGGGATTGGGGGAAGTGGTTTCTAAATATAGCAGTAGGTTAGAGTCACCTGGACAGTTTTACAACACTAGCGTCATCCCTAGAGATACTGACTGAATTGGTCTGGCGTGTGGCCTTGCCATCAGCATTTTTTAAAGCTTCTAGGTAACGTACAGCCAAGGTTGAGAATCACTGCTCTGGGGTCTCAGGTTTAACCTTACCAGTCATTCCAAAAATTCAGAATTACAGTTTCTTTTTCCTGAATTTTCTGAATCTTAGTGCTAATTTTCTAACTTCAAGCCTTGTGGCCCTGTAATAGGGTGGCAAACTGCTGATGAAAATGAAAGCACAGAGAAAAAAAAAACTTTTGAACTCTGTGTATGAAATCTGTCAAGAAGGACATTTCTTGAGGTAATGTTGTTTTGAACTCCTGATATTTAAAATAGCCTCCTTCATGCCTTTGCTGCAACCTTCAATTATGGCTAATTTTTTTTGAGGAGGTGGGAAGAGGGAGGAAGGGAGAGAGGGGGAGAGAGGGGGAGAGGGGGAGATGGGGAGAGAAAGGGAGACAGGCAGAGAGAGGGGGAGAGAGGGGGAGACAGGGGGAGAGAGGGGGAGACAGGGGGAGAGAGGGGGAGGGGAGAGAGAGAGACACCAAGACCCCTATCACCACCACAGACAGTTTAGGATTTTAAATGCTCTAGGCAGTTGGATTTAATTTGACAATTAGAAGTCAGCCTGTTTGTCAGTTATCAGTCAGGCAGTCATAATGACTCTGCACAGTCACAAGCACTGTTGGGAATTTGGAGGTAAAGAAAACAAAATCAGCAAAATCATTTTGCCCCAAAGGCTGGGAGACTCCTGCAATAAGTGTAAGTGCAATAAGCTCATCCTGGGCATTCCAACTGAATTCCCATCTCCATCCAGTTTGTAACTATGATAAAGCTAATCCCTGCTAGCAAAATGATTAATGCCTACAATGGGTTTAAAGCCGATGCTCTAAACTAGATTAAGATAATTTTTGTTTTTAAAATGTCACCTTCTGTGAGGTGTCTATGCTTCTTTTATGGTATGCAGCAGGGTTTGCCTGATGTAATATTTACATCGTTGGCTTATACCGCTTACTAGAGTAGGTGGCTGCTGAGGACCAAATTCACGCCACACTTCTTTTTGTACCCACAGATGTAGCACACAGCATTGTACAAGGTAGGCTCTGGAAAAGAGTCACGGAATTGAATGTAATTTTGGGTTTTTTTTTAATTGAATAATAAAACCTCTTTGTAACGAAGCTGGGTGAGTAGCGAGCAAAAGAAGGAGACAGATGGACATAACAATCTTTATAAAAGGGCCTAAAAGCTTTTTTTCTCTTATCGATCCATAATTCACCAACAATCCATTCTAACTAGATTTTCCTTCCTCCATTGGAAGATGAACAAAATTTCTACTGTTGGAACTTCATACAGATACGTATATATCTTGAAAAACGTCTATGCTATTAATGGACCTCAGCAAATTTATATTTAGTTATTAAAAATCTAATATTCTTTTTACCCAGAAGCAATATTAGAAAAGGTTGCAACTATGCCTTACTATCAAATATTGTAAACTTTGGAAACTGAAGATGGTTATTGCAGAGGTAATTTCATCTAAGTGCTCATGGCACTGAATTTCATCTCCATAGCACAAATAAATGACACATCTTAACTCTTGGCCACCTTTACATTCCTGCTACACATTCCATCAGCACCTGGGCTCTGAAGCTTTTACCATTTCATGAATAATTCCAGGCTAAGCTTGATCATCTTTTTCTCATGTCAGTAAAAAAGAAGAGAAAAAAGAGAGGGAAGAAAGGAAAACAAATGCAAGAGATCAATTGCTAGATAGTATATTTTATAAGTCCCTAGTGTAGTATCTGAAATGTCTACATATAATTATGCATATTAAAAGTGTTGAATACATTATCAGAAGAGTAGAAGATAGATGTAAGAAGAAATATACCAGTGTAGATCATTATAAAATATTCCATGCAGACAAGCTATTGAAAATAAAAACATTGGCTGGGAGCGGTGGCTCACGCTTGTAATCCCAGCACTTTGGGAGGCCGAGGCGGGCGGATCACGAGGTCAGGAGATCGAGACCACGGTGAAACCCCGTCTCTACTAAAAATACAAAAAATTAGCCGGGTGTGGTGGCGGGTGCCTGTAATCCCAGCTACTCGGAGAGGCTGAGGCAGGAGAATGGCGTGAACCCGGGAGGCGGAGCTTGCAGTGAGCCGAGATTGCGCCACTGCACTCCAGTCTGGGCGACAGAGCGAGACTCCATCTCAAAATAAATAAATAAATAAAAACATTATAGAAGAGACAGGAATAGTATAGATATTAAGGGGAGAGGCAAGCATTTCCTTTCACCTAAAACCAGAATATTTCATTATTCTGTAGCCAAGCAGTACAGGCTGCTTTTTCTTCCACAAAGTAAAGCTTACTGAATGTTTTTTCTTCTATAATAGAAAATTGATTACACCACTGTTGTCAATATAATACTAGCATATAGAACCCTTTGCTTACTGTACTTTAGATATCAAAATAGAAAATACAGCTGCATAGATCATATTCATTATCAGTTTCCTCTGAAAAAAGTTACATAATTAGATTTTTACACAGAAGTTTTAAAACTCCAGTCACATCAGCAGGTGTTGACTACTAATGGAAAATGGAATTGATGCAATTATGTTAAACAGTGGCAGGAAGCATGGCTTTTAAAAGAATCAGCTTAAAGAAAAAAAATTCCAGTTGCATGTGCATTAAAGCTGTCAAAACTCTAAGCTAAAGATCCGCTCTCTGTGCCAGCTAAACCCCTGCCCGACTCCGGAAAGTAACTTTCTGAAGCCATGCCAAGCCCTTTGCTTGAAAATAACATCTTAATTGGTTTCTTCTAATAAAATTCAAAATGCTCTTTTGGTGATGATAATACACTCATTGTTTTATTCCTGCTTAATGTTCTGGTCTCTTGGAATGTTTCGAGCATTACTGCTCAGGAGAAAGGAAAAAGCCCTTGAGCCTGAATTTATGGAGCAACAATCTGGCTGGATGGACCAACAAAGTCGGAGGCTTTTGATGCCAGAAAGATTGTTTCTATAAAAGGCGGTTCTATTTAATGTCAGATTCCTACATAATGGCAATGAGACTCCAATCTCTTCCTATTAACTGCATCATTAGTATGTAATAATGTTTAGTTGTGAATACAGAACTAGATTGTTTAGAGAATACTTAGGGCTCTGACTGGCAACTGACACAAATTAAGTTATCCGATAATTCTTTTCAAATCAAGGGGTAATTTAAGTCATAAGGTTTTTCTTTTGCTTGAGTTATGACAACTAGTGTACATCTATCTTACAAGGGCAGACATGTTATTTAAAAGGCTCCAACGTGCCCACCATACCATATCTAAACTTCTGCATGCCTTATCATCCTGTTAAGTTTCTTTATTAAAATTTGTTCAATTCAGGCTATTGAATAGTTTGTATACACATGGACTCTAATTATGTAACAAAATTCAATAGAAAAATATCATTTGTATATTTATACAAGCCAATTTTATAACCACTTTGCTACTACTCACTAATTCCATTAAACAAGAGATCCCTGTGTTAAGAATTATAGTTGCATTGGAATTGTCTTTTCACATGTAATAGTCTCTATCATTTAAAATAAACTGTGATCACATATATTACTCCTACTTGACTCAATTACAAGGAAGGCCAAGCAAGAATACTAGGGTGTTCAACTTCCCTTACTCTCAGTTTCTAATTTTGTTACTGCTGTCTTAAAATCTTCAGACCCATTGTGTTCATTATCAAATTTCAGTGATGAATGAAGTGCCAGCTTGGTGTACTTCACACAGTTTGTACAAAGTTATGCCTATTTACAAAAGAGAAAAGGTCTTTCCTAATTTAACTCTTGTGAAATGAGGATTTTGGAAAACTGAAGCACATGATTAAAGACTACATTTCATATGCTATAATTGAGATTCTGCTTGCTCTTTGGCAACTGATGCTAACTATAGTAACACTAGCAACTTGGGTTGCAAGACTTCGCTGGCTGGAAAAAAGAAAAGCAGGCGTAGAGAGCAAATTTAGGTATTTATCTTACTGATGCTTTACATATTATGTGCCCTATTCACTCCCTTTACATCCCTGTTATCTGTGCTAGGGATGGATTACTTCCTTTTTGCGGGTTGCTATTCAACAACTCATTTTGTTCTCACTATCACCAGCTGTCAGAAAACTGGGAGGGAGACAGGGCTCAAATTCATAAGTCACCAGAGTTTCTTGTCCTGGTCCTCAGCTTGCTTGCACTAAAAGCTGTCACTATATAACTGTTACAATAATGTTTTAAGTAATAAAGTGTTCACCGAACTAATGATCCAATTATATAATTATAAATCTGTGGT
The DNA here is from genome assembly GCF_006542625.1 of Nomascus leucogenys. Lineage (NCBI taxonomy): Eukaryota > Metazoa > Chordata > Mammalia > Primates > Hylobatidae > Nomascus > Nomascus leucogenys. The sequence continues at coordinate 11,479,037 of NC_044391.1, forward strand.
TATTCATAAATGTAAAAATAAGAAAACATATAAATAATGCATTTAAAATGATATCAGGAATACAACAGCTTTTTTCTGACTTAACAGTTTTTGTTATATGAATATACAAGAGAACATACACTTAGGAAAGACTAAAACGGTATTCAAATATAATGTAATTTTACTCATAGACGATGTGAGTGTGTGCATGTGTCTGTGAGAGGGAGTTCTGCATTTATTTTTACTCAGATATATATCCTCTCTCCATAATTAATTCTATCTGTAGAAAGTCAAAATCTATAAGGAAATAAGTTTTTCCTAAAATAATTTAGAAGCTGCTTCTTTAGAGCTATTAATTCTACATAGCGTTAAGGTTTTCTTTTTGCTGGATCAACAGTCTGTCTCCCTTCTCGGAGGAACAGAAATCTTCTGTAAAATTACATTGCTGTAACTCCCGGAGTTTATCTATTCCATATAGACTAGAGACTTTACATTAGCCATTATATTACAAATAAGATTGAATATAAGAGCAATCTTGTATTCCAAATTCAAAGTCTGGTACCTGATCATTTTTATCAGAAAATAGTTTTACTAAGGTAGTAATTTAGAAATTAATTAGGTAGAATATTTTATACTTTTATTATCAAGAATCTTAAATGCTAGCAAGCGTTAAAGTTGAGTAAGGCAAAAATATTTAGCATTTTCAGTGGCATCAGTTCAAACCAGAACATAAGATTATTTTAATGGGTTTTTCACTCTAAGGCAATACATAAATGAGCAGAGTGGAATATTCTAGGGATTGACTAAGGGGAATATGGAATCCTGATGTACATAGCACATCAAACGAGCTCTTGATTACAAGAGCAGTAACTGGGGGAAGGAAAGACAAGACTAGTATGTTCATTAATTTGCATGAATTAGAGATAAATGAAAATATAAATTATTCTTATTTATGTATTGCATCAATCTTTGCAAAGAGAATTGAGAGGCACTTAAAATACGGTGTTGAACAGATTTAAAGTCTGATATATAATGATCCTCAAATTATTGCTGAAAATCAGCAGTTAATTAAAAATGTAAGGTATGTTAAAGCTACAGTGTTGTACATACTTGGAGACGAAATATCATGAAGCAAGTTTGTTAATACTCATGTTAATAGCCTTGCATTTCTGCAGATTTTGTAATATACATTTGCAGGGTGTCTCTGATTCTATACAAGCACTGTTCATAATTAATTTTTCTCTTCTTATACCATTTTGTCTTCTAGTCTTGTCAATGCCACCATCAAGCTGTAGAACCTTAACCAAGAGCGTTAGCCTCCATGCCAATCTACTTCATAGGCATTCTATAATAAATTAAATAATAAGGTAATTATTTGAAAAGTAAAAAGGACTTTGCAGAAGTAACATATCCCTATTGAGAGCTTAAAGACAGCTCATTCTCACTGGATAAGGAGGATGGGTTGAAATGATTGTTTCTGAAAAGCCTGCAATTTAAAATGTGGAACATACTTGCCATCTTTTACAGCTCAGCAAATTGTTTCATGGCTAGTGCTACCCTAAAATAGCACATGGCTCAGCACTTAGTCCTGCCTTCCACGTGCCCTTCTTGCCAACTCATACTCTGAGCTAGAGAACATCTTACCTTTCTGTTCCTTGCTTTTAATTGTGTTTTCCTTAACAACAGAGGTCTTCAGTAATATATAAATGAAAATGGAGAAGGCAAAAAAGTGCTGGAATTTGCCCAAAGCTCACAGCTCTATTTCCCAATGCTTTTTTTTTTTTTTTTTTAACAGTAATGGAACTAAAACCAAAATGATAGTTTTTTATTATAGCAAAGTGATAGTTTTTTTATTTAAAATAACAGGTTTTTTTACAACTTTGTTATATAAAAGATGTTTATAAAATGAAAAAACTGAGTGTGTCTCAGTGCTATTTTTTTAATGCAATGAATGATATCCATGAAAAAGAACATCTGAATCTTTTGTTTTAAAAGACAGTGCAAGGTATAGTGAATTTATGGAGATACATCCTGATAAATTTGCATAATGAAATCAGGAGAGTGTATAATAATTTTTTTCTACAGTTGTCCATCTAAGCATTGACTTGCTCGCATAGGCACAAAGGGAGATCTCAGTTGCAGCAATGAAATAAACATGTTCCAGAGAGGTAATTCCCCTCATCTTCACCTTGATGAATCATAAATTAAAGGGGGAATTTGGGATGATATAGGGAATGAATTTTATTTCATTTTCAGGCAGTTCTGATGCTCTAAGAGCAATGTAAAAATTCTAGCATGATATAGTTAACATGATATGTTTATAGAATACCTTACTGAGAAAAATTATTTTCCTTTTTCCTTTCATTGTGATCTTTGTGGATCTTAAAACTAATTCTCATGGCAGCTACAGAAATGGCTGCCACAAAGTCAGTATTAATGTTAGTGTTTAATTACCAAAACTATTTTAGAAACAAAGAAGACAAAAAGTATAGTATACACCTAGGAAGAATGCGAAAATGTATAACTTTGGTTCTAAATATATTTTCTGAATCAAAATTGCAAATAAAGGCTATGTAACATAGTTTTATCAATATATGTGAACATATCCACATATATGATCAACATGTGAACAAATTTAAAATAAGCTATCTACGATCACTTGCACCATCTTCATTTGATAAAGAGTTCAATTTAGTAAACATGTTTAGGCATGTCTATGAATAGGACTTTTTTTTTTTTTTGAAATGGAGTCTCGCTCTCTTGCTCAGGCTGGAGTACAATGGCACGATCTCGACTCACTGCAAGCTCTGCCTCCTGGGTTCATGCCATTCTCCTGCCTCAGCCTCCCGAGTAGCTGGGACTACAGGTGCCCACCACCAGGCCTGGCTAATTTTTTGTATTTTTAGTAGAGATGGGGTATCACCGCATTAGCCAGCATGGTCTTGATCTCCTGACCTCATGATCCACCCGCCTCGGCCTCCCAAAGTGCTGGGATTACAGGCGTGAGCCACCGCGCTTGACCACATTTTTTTTTAATGGAACCACTTTGTTCGTATGACCGATTAACGTAACACTCAAGCTCACTCTTCTAATTTCAGAATACTAAAGCATTCCTTCTTTGCTCCCAATTGTAGGAACCTTGTACCTCTGAATGGCTTAACACAGAATATCATTTATTGGCAACAGAATCAAGCTTATTATAATCTGATGAAACTCACCTGGAACAGTAATTACTTTTTTAAAAGCAGGAAAATATAGGCTTATACATTTTTCTAAATGTTTTTCTAGGAGACATTCACAGCATATCAATGTAACACATTTTATCCTAAAATTTTCAAGAGATATTCTTTGCAATACCTGAAATAAAATTTCCTCCCTCCAATTCAAGTCTACTAGAAATTTTGTTTTATTTTGATTACCAGAGCCCTGTATCAATACATATTACAGGAGAAAATAGACATTTGAGGCTACATTTCTTAGCAATTCTTCTCATCTTCCATTGCAATTGTATTTTATAACAGTTTTTACCTTGCTGCTTTACAAATTTAGTGTTACTCTATTCTAGACTCTTATGTTTCAGGTAATGTCCAACTCACACATGAATTCATCAATCCTTTGCTGAGTTCAATTAAACTCTCACAAGGGGGAGAGTAGAGGGAACTTTTCATTCACAGAGCACCCCTTGAGTTTGGGTTTACTAAACACTTATGCGTGCTTCAAGATATTTCAGTGACATTTAATAAAAACCATCATAAGGAGACTTAAAAGAAAATGCCATAACACACACCTGACAACTAAATACTTCTCGGTAACACAAACCTGAGAAGATTCAATACAGCCAGGGTAAGCATCTTTCAAGATTAACGGAGAAATCAAGAACAATCGCTTTTATTTTCATTTCTTGGGCAACCACAACACAAACTATTTCAACAAACGTGCCTTGTAATGCTAATGCTACCAGAGCTCATAAAGAGGCAATTTATTATTTTGAGTTTATTGTCCAATAACAATTCATCAGCTTTGGGGCTTACTTCATTAGTTCACAGGGGTTCTTTTATTTGTTGAGGGTGATTTTAAAAGATGTTTTATAAAATTCCATAGTCTTTCATTTATATACTATCAAAGACCTGGAGACTTTGGCAGCTTTATTATTAAAAATTCAGTACAGACAAAAGGGGAAATGAATCACAAAGTAAATAAATAAATAAAAAAAAAACAGGGCCAGGCGCAGTGGCTCATGCCTGTAATCCCAACACTTTGGGAGGCTGAGACAGGCAGATCACCTGAGGTCAGGAGTTCAAGACCAGCCGGGCCAACGTGGTGAAACCCTGTCTCTACTAAAAGTACAAAAATTAGCTGGGTATGGTGTCGCACACCTGTAATCCCAGCTACTCGGGAGGCTGAGGCAGGAGAATTGCTCGAATCCAGGAGGTGGAGGTTGCAGTGAGCCAAGATCTCACCATTGCACTCCAGCCTAGGAGACAGAGCGAGACTCCATCTCGAAAAGAAAAAACAGGTAATCCTATGCAAGTCTAGTGCTTAGTCATAATACCTATTTCCAGTTCAAAACTCACACTCAGTTTTCTGTTTTTAAACTACTATCATGCATATGCAAATGTAAATTCAGCCATGGGCTGGAAGATTGGCCAATATTAACTAAGGAAAAACTTACACTAAAAGCATTTGTGTGAACCTTATATTCACCTGCAAAGCTATTTGGTGTAAAATAAAAGTTTGACAAATTACAAAAGAAAATATTAGAAGTCACAGGTCTCAACATAGAAGATTTAAGTAGCACAAATGTAACTAATTAATAACGTCTGAAGTACATTCTCCCACAGGACTGATGACCATCTGGTTGACCTTGCCCTAGATCAACAGGGAAGGCAAATCTGTAAATCACTGTTTTACAAATGTTATCACTCCATTATTTCACCACAAGAAAAAGGGATGGAACATGAATGGGAGAAGAGACTCATTGTTCTATACACCTTGAAATTGCCTATGATGCTTATTGCACCTGAAGTAACACAAGATTGAGTGGTTTCTTCTCAAGTTCCACCCAGAGAGAGACAGGCAGAGGACCAAGTTACAGTGATGGAGAAGAATTCAAGACAAAAGAGCCAGTAGGTAAAGTAATTACGAGAGAATCTAAAGGCACTTAGAGATATAAAACAAGTAATGCAAATGACCTCTGTCTGATACAACTTGAAACTATCTGAACTTCCGCAAAACACCTTTCAGCTGCTGATTTTTTATTAGAAAACAGTAATAGAACTTTAGAAATATGAAGTAAAAGTATATGTCATATGTATTTAAATATATACTCTTAAATACATTAACCCCACACAAAGCTCTGTATTTTGATGTTGAGAATAAACTACTTTGGAGGAAACTTAAAAACCTACTTGGTACAATAGTCAGATGAGTCATCACTTGACTAATGAGAAACTTTAAATAATAATAAATTTGGAACAGGCATTTCAAGCAGGTACACTGTGAAATCTCCCAAGAAAACTGTATTGAACCAAGGTTTAAAATTTGTACATTTCGACAACTGTTTTCACCTGATACTTTCCCTATAACTTGCCTATATAGTTCATTGTAGGAATGTTTAAAATTACTGAGTTACAAATTGTGGAACTTTATTAGATGTATTCTCACTGTTTATACATCTCTTTTAAACAGTATTCAAAACAAGTGATTTTCTATGTCTGATTATTTGCTCTGTTTTTCTCTCACTTTCTAAGAGTACCAGTAATACACTTGAGAAGAACAAAATATCAGGAATTATAGAACTTTGAGATCAACAACTCATGTCATATTCTACATAAGTTACAAATCAAGGCAAGTCTTATTCTGCAAGAATCTTTTTCGAGTTTGAGAGCATTTAAAATATTAGGCATATATTATTTTAAATCCCATCACCACTTCTAGTCACTGTATAGCAGAGCTGTCGCTGTCTTACATAGTTCTGAAGTTTGGTTCTAAAAGATTATACTATGTAATTTCCTTCTGTAAAATATGAGTTGCAATTGCCTTTTCAAATACAGAATTGGTTCATTATCTCTAGTGACATACTTTTTGTTAATATTTACATTAGTTTGGATTAATTTTCATGTAATGGAAAAGAAAGCAGGTAGAGACATCTAATCTATTAGATCACTCCCCCTCTATATTTACTAGGAAAAATATAGAAAATAGAGGGGAAATGGCACTACTACTTAATGCCCTTTCTCTTTTATTTGAAAAGGTATTTCATAGTTCTAACTTGGGAGGAAAAGTGTGGGTAGTCTATAAGATGCTTTAGTAATTAAGGGGCTAAAAAGGATACTTCAAAGGGTCTGTTTTTCCATTTTTCACAACTTAACTGCATAGCTATGGGTTTTAAGGGGAAATGCCTTGCATGGAGGCTAAGGAAGCAACTAGATGCTCGCACATTCTAAGTTCCAAATATGGCTCCTTTGGTGCTTATGACAACCTTGGGGAAAGCACTGGTGACTTAAAAAGAAAAAAAAGACAGCCATTTGACTGGCAAGTGTCAGTCATTCTGCTATTTGAAATTTGAGGCCGGGCATGGTGGCTCACCTCGGGAGGCCGAGGCGGGCAGATGACAAGGTCAGGAGATCGAGACCATCCTGGCCAACATGGTGAAACCATGTCTCTACTAAAAATACAAAAATTAGCTCAGTGTGGTGGCACGCGCCTGTAATCCCAGCTACTGGATAGGCTGAGGAAGGAGAATGGCTTGAACCTGGGAGGTGGAGATTGCAGTGAGCCAAGATCGTGTCACTGCACTCCAACCTGGTGACAGAGTGAGACTCTGTCTCAAAAAAAAAAAAAAAAAAAAAGGAATTTGAGACAAAGTTTCAGAGACACTCTGCTATAGGAAGGTCTGAAAATATATTGTTTATCAAATGAAAGAAAAAGTATTTGCAATGACACTAAAGTTCATGCAGACCGAGTTGAAAGAAGTAATAAAATTATAAATGACCTTGATTGGCAGGATGGTGTTCCTCATCCATGTCTTGCTCCATCTGTCCAATTAGTATGGGTTACTTGACTAACCAAATTCATTCATCTGTAAGTCCTTTGAACTATATACATTAAAGCTCATGCAAACCATTCCCTCAGAAGACCTTGAACCTTTTATGTATGTGAAAATCTGAAATCACACCCATTTCCCTAAGCTTCTGAGGACATTTGTATACAACAACAATCAAAAGCATATTTCCAATTATTCTTTCAGGTCCTTTTCAATTAATTAGGGGACTATGCCAATCTCAGGAAATCCTTGTGGAAAAAGAAGAAACACCATTAGAACAACACACGGAGTAACCAGTTTTGAGACTAATGCCCAAAAAATTAATTGGGAGAATTTTTTAGTAATTGAACCTGCATAGCTCTTTCTGCTGCTGAGGATTAGCACAAAGGGGCAATTTCTTCACATTACCAGGTGAATAGTAAGATCAAAGATGCTAGGCTTTGAGCTCATGCCCATCTCCCCTATGAGTACACAGGCAAGCACAGAAGAATTATTTTACAAAAAGCAGCATATACTATAAGCATTTTCATAAATATTGCCTCAGATCCAACAGAGGGTCTTTGTCTATTAACCAATCATTTAAAATAGCTATTGTCCTCCACAAAGCAGCCCAGTAAATATTTTTAAAATTAATATCCGGTAATATTTTATACTCTTAATTTTTGAATCTGGATAAGGAAGAAAACAAAACTTAAAATAACATTTTTCCCAGAGTGTTTATCAACTCTCTTACCATCAAATGTCAAATAAACTCTTGCTTGGGGCTGGGAAGATCCTTTTACACAGACAGAACAAATAAATACTCCAACCAACACGCAAATTGTCCGGAATGCCATTTCTTCAGATATGCAAGTTAACATCCAAGGGAAAATACCTTTAAGAGAGAGATAACAAGTTTGTTATATCTCATTTCACATTTTAGGAGTAGGAAAAACAGCAATCTAGACAAAACACCCTATTCACAAAAGAACCATCTGAACTTTTACAGTAATGCAAACAGTAGGAGGTGCTGTGTCTTTGCTTCTCAGATGTGAAAATGTGGATTTGATTCATTTGTGTCTGGAAGCCTTTGCAACAAGAGAAACTTTCATCTTCCAGCAAATTGATGCTACCATCAAAACAGAACAAAGCAGTGAGGAAAAACACTGATACCCAAAGGAAAGCCCAATATTTTAACGGATCTTCTTTCTAGAAATCCATTACATTAAAAAGACTTGAATAGAATTGTGCTAAAAGACTATTACTGGATGAGAACTCTTCCCCCCCAACTAACGTTAACAGCAGTAGCAAAATCTCACATGAGCATTCATGTGTACCTACTCACTTCTATAGTCATTAGCTCTTTTGGAGTAATTGTCTCTGGAAATGGTGTTTCCTTACATAAATCTATGTGTGTTCAATCCTGGATCACTAAAGGCCGTGGAATCAGTTATCTGCCATTTTATCCAGATGACCAACAGGCATTTGTTAAATGATGCAGATGAGGTAACCACGGACTAGTGCCAAATTCAAACCAATGACCTAGTGGTGAGCAATCCAGTGAGCCATGTATCCACCAATGCATATTTTAAATAAATCAACCAGAATGTGGGCTGTCAAAATTCCCAAAGATAAATCAAAGAGACAGGTGTCACTGCTTGAAACTATAGATGTAAAATTAGTACATGCTATTAACTAATATCTGAATCCCAAGGAAGACCAGATAATGTGTTACCATAAACCTACAGGAGCTCTAGTGGCTACATCATGTAAAATAAACTCAGGACCATTAAAGAAACACAATCATTTTGCTTCTACCATAATTATACAATAAAATGACCCAAGAGTCCAATAAAGAAATTTATTTTTACAGGTTACAATGCTGATCTTCATTATTTGGCTTTTCAAATTGAAATTTCAGTCAAAATTATTAATTTCTTTGTAAGAACCACTAACAACTGAGAAAGACAGCTTCATTAATACAGAATAAAAAGAAATGGAACATGCAATTTTAAAGAAAAATTGTAAGTAGATTTCCTAGGTGGTGCATATGTTATGAGAGTTAGAAATGAAATTGTTAAGCTTCTTTTACCACACAGATGGAGGAAACTCTAGAGATGTTTGTGTTGGTAATTTTCAAAAGAAACACTTTCTTCCTGCTTCCACAACCTCTTCACCCTGTCATCCCTAAATTAACTTAGAAGGAAACTGATTTTATGGGTGACTTTCCTTTAGTAATTTGCCCCTTGGTTCTGTTGACTTCATAGTTAAAGCCAAAAGAAAAAAACTATTAATATGCCTAACCTTTGTTATGTTTACTGAGCAAGTTGATATTATTTACACTTTTTTTTTTTTGCATATTGGTATCTTACCTTATATGTTTCTCTCAAAGGTACATATACAACCAATTGCGAAGAATACTGGGGATACAATGGCAGGTGAAACGAAGATAGTCCACAGGGCAATTTGATTTACATCCTACCTAGTGATGAGGAGTGAGAGACTGAAAGCCAAGTGTCTTAAATACGCCCCCGCCTCCCCAACAGTATCTTACAACTTCTTCCCTTTAACTCAGACACAGACGTTCCTCTTGGTGTTTTCACTTCTGCTGATCGCAAACTAATAACACACAAGAAAAGAATTATCTTATCTCCTCTGGAGCAATTTTGCCTTTGAAGGCACTGTAATACTCAACTTGAAACTCTCCGCAGGTGTCACCGCCTAAAGAAACAACTCGAGCAGGGCTCTCTGCAAGGAGAAAGCTTCCCTGACAAACCGCGTGTGCTCTTAAGAAAATGTCCAGGCTTGAGCATACCAATGTATGAAAAATCAATATACAGGCCAAAAAAGTTATACTTTGCTAAATCTGTAATGCGGAAAATGACCAATTTAGCTTACCGAGGTTGGAAGAAATCAGCACGGAAAAGTCATCAGTTTGCTACCGGGGTTGGATCCGCTTGTGTCTCCAGTCCTTTTCCCAGACGACCTTATTTTCTAGTACGTCGCAAAGGTGAAATTCTTTCTTCCCGGTCCTCTGAGTTTCTTTGTAAAGGAATCTCAGCGCTGCAGTGCCGCGGCACCCGGAGCTCTTCTCCGCGTCGCTCAATCAAGCACCTCGGAGTGAATGGAAAGTGGCCGGACGCCGGGGGCGAGCGCTCTTGGTGTCCGATTACAGCGCCGCAGCGCGCGGCTCCGGCTGTCCCGGCGCGCCGCCCAGCAGGCTCGCATCACCGCCGCGCAGCCCCGGTCGCATCTCCGCCAGCCGCGAGGCCCCACCCCGAGCGCGCCCGCGAGAGCCTGGCAGGGAGCCGCGGGGGCGGGCCGGGCGGGGCTGACCCTTAGAGCCAGCGGCTGGCCAGACGCAGGAATGCGCGGCCGCAGGCTGGAGCTCTAGCTCCGCAACTCTGCTCCTTTCGCAGTCCGCGGCGGAGTGAGCAACTTGCTGGGTGCGCTCCACGGTTTTTGTTGCCGGCGGCTCTTGAAGACTTACACAGGCTTTGCCTGGCCATAAATATCAAAGTGCAAAACAGTTGTGGCTTTTTCTTTTCTTTTTTTTTTTTTTTTGCCAGGGAAGGATCACTGCCTTTTAAGGCAAAGAGATGCGTTTTTAAAAGGACATGAGTTTTGTCCTTATTCTGCTGCGTTTTTTTTTTTTTTTTGGAGACGGAGTCTCACTCTGTCACCAGGCTGGAGTGCAGTGGTGTGATCATGGCTCACTGCAACCTCCGCCTCCCGGGTTCAAGCGATTCTCCTGCCTCAGCCTCCCGAATAGCTGGGACTACAGGCTCCCACCACCACGCCCAGCTAATTTTTGTATTTTTAGTAGAGACGGGATTTCACGAGGTTGGCCAGGATGGTCTGGATCTCTTGACCTAATGGTCCGCCCGCCTCAGCCACCCAAAGTGCTGGGATTACAGGCGTGAGCCACCGCGCCGGGCCTCTGCTGCGTATTTTCTAAAACAGGTCAAGATAAACGACAATCTTGTTGCACAAGTGTATCCTTTTAATGGGTATTGTTTCCTACTGAGTTTCCTTAATGCCCTGAAGGCAGTAATTCTGTTGACCCCTCCACGCTGACTCATATCCAGTACGTTCCCCCCCCACCATACTCCCAAACATAATTATACGAAGAAATTATTTGACAATTCTATGTTGAGAGGCTGTTCTGAGTTATGCCAACAGATTGCCATAACCACACATCTACAGAAATACATCAGAGGTATATTTCCAGCATTACTTTCAGGTGCACTCGTTAAACTCTGGAACTGACTTTGATGTTTAAGTGAAAATTACTTCTCGGGACCACAATAAACTAGATGTCGAAACATCGGGAGAAATGAGCTTTGATCCCCATAAAACAAGCAGGCACTTGCTTAAAATCACTGTGGGCCACAGCCCAGCAGATGTCACTCTACAGAAGGAACGTGGAGTGTAATATCTCCACCTTATACCTGACAATTCACATAATGAAACAGAATCATTAAATTCTTATAAACTGTATCATAGAAAACACCTCTGGGGGTGCAAAATAATTGCTCAGTGGGAAAGTTGAATGAAATCTCAGGTAGGAGGAAGAGGTGAGTGAGACACATCTTTCGTGTGTCTGGGGCCCACCTCTCGTGTTCAGTAAACACACACATGTCTCAGATTCACGCTGCATAGTCAAGAAACGAAGGATCAAGTCAAATAATGCAAATTTAAGAGTTCAAAAATACTATTCCAGGGCTAATATTATCTCCAAACGTCAAAAAATTAATATAGTAACAACAGTTAAAATTATTTTTTGTGATGATGTGTGAGAAGATCCTCGACATAAATTTGTAATAAGGAATTTAACCCCCAAAATACTGACAGTATTGAAATCCAGATGTCAATGTGAATAAGCACTATGCGTGCTTCTCCGAAATACTTCTGAAACTGAGTAAGATCCAGGTTATATACTCTCCACTATTATCCTCCTACTGATACCTCATTCCGCATTTATATATTAAGCAGGGAGAAGAATAAATCATTAGACAGAAGAGTGTGGGGATTAAACTGATTTAGAAATTGGAGCTGTTAGAAATTGATCAACAAATTCACCTAAGATGGAATTTGTTTATACATTTTAAGTTTGGGAAAACCACGATAAAGAGTTGCAAGATGAAATGCATCTCAAACGGTGTATTTACAAAGGAGCTTAATTCCAAACTCAATTTACAAACACTAATGAATTAGCTCAATCTGTTACACATTCAGGGGTTTGGAGGCCTTGACAAATAGCTTAGATTTAATCACAGCCCATGAAATTTGTGCCGAAATTCCCTCAATATTGCCCAAATAAACCTCTTTTCAATGTGCTCCTGGGATTTAATGGTATTTGCTTAGCTTTGAGACGTTTACAGTTGGCCACACCTCAAAATGAATCATAAAAATACTGATAGGCTTTAGCCAAGATAGATTCAAGCACAAGGACACAGTGCTCATGCTTGCCAGAGACTTAGGCCACAGAGTGGAATTTTAACAGTGGCACTAGAAGCCCCTAAGATTAATCTCTGCCCACATTTCCCCACACTGCTTAAAACACCTTGACAAAACAAGACTTGCCTAAGAAACATTTCTGGGCACTACCACTTTTTTAAGACTTCAGCTTTGACTGTCCTTACACGTGGAAAACAACAGCTAATTGAGAATGCTGTTTTCAGTAAGGGGGACACTAAATGGATCTACAGGAGTAATGGCACAACTAAATTTAGAGAGCACTAATTACAATGTTTGCACCCAGCAAAACGTTTTAGACAAACGGCCAAGCTAAAATACTTAGGATCACTTTTATTAAGACGTTTTAGAAATGGTACAGTATCTTACACACTGAAGTGTCTCTGCCTGCCAAGGTGTAGTGGGCATATTTTTAATATTTTATGTTTTTGATGGTCCTGAGGAATGCTATTTAACTTAAAACTCTAGCACCAATTTTGAGTTACATACTTTTCTCCAGGAGTTTCTGCAGCTATACATTATCTTATTTCATATTTAAAGAAAACAGATTTTTCCCTATTATACAGATGAGTCATGTAAATAAACTCTACCCTAACCAGAGAATATTAATCATTCAGAGGTTAAAAATTGTCTTACTATTTAGTCATAACGGATATTTGTAATAGAAAATAGATCGTGTATTTGCCAGGTACTTTGCTTATTATCTGCAAAGCATTCTTTAATGAAGTTACAATTTTCCATGAGAGAACGTTGAAGGTTTGCCCAAAGTCAAATGGGTAGTAAATATTAGAATAGGAAGAGAAACTCAAGCATGATTGCCTTAATGTCTCATGTTTTTCAATAAGTTTCAATAGCTTCCTATTACCTTTTTTGCTTAACATTTTTCTCCTCTTTTCTACTTCCCTCTCTTTCTCCTTCACTCAACTTCCATATGCCATCCTTTTAAGTTTCCTGAACTGTATCTTTGGAAAGTCTGAACTTCCAATGGTTACTTACTTTATTTACATCAGCCTTATGTCTCCTTGGGTTACATTAGCAGCTCTGAGACCAAGCCGGTCAAACAGGTCTGGTCTAGAAATCTGTGTGTGAAACTGCTACCTGCACAGCAAATAAGCTTTAATATTTCCTCTACCAAATCATTTCTAATTTTTCAATAAGATGAGTATCTCTATTTTCATTCTTAGTCTATTGCTAATCTAGATTGCTGACTGTTTTTTCTCTGTTGCTATGTAGTACTCTATGCTTCTCAAATTGTAGGGTTCTTGACATTAAACAAAATAAACTGGCAACAGTGGTTTGCACTGGAGAGGAAAGTTGGCTAGAAAGGTTTCATGGTTCACTCTGTCTTACATTTATAATTTTAAACGAGGTGAGTGTATAAGCTATTACAAAGTTCAAAGTTTAAGTCCTCAATATTTATTTAAACACCTTTAAACATATCAAATATGTTAAGTGCAATATTTCCCAACTCAACCAAAATAAAAGCATATTGCCTCTAATGTTTATATATTACAATATTTCATGTAAAAGTAGAATAGTAAAGAATAGTACAGAATTTCAGTAGTAAGAATCCCTTAGTGAATTTACTTCTTTAGTACAAAAATGTCATGTGTGCATGACAAAGTTTGTAAAAGAGTTATTGTGATCATTCACATTTTCATCACAAGGACAAAATGTAAACTTTCTATTTGTTTTGTCCTTCTTGGAATATTTCATGTGAAGCCTCAGTGAGGACAGAGTATATGTATTTGAGATTATATACAACTGCGGTTGCAGAGAATCCCACAGTTACTTAATAAATAATGTTTGCTAGTTGAATATATGCACACACATCCAGTCATGTCTTGAGAAAAGCCAACAGCTTTTATGAATCATATTGGATCTCAAGCTCTCTGTCTCTACACCTGGAAGACCAAAACCACTTCCCATATCTGTTCTCACAGGAGAGCCATGAGAGGCCTGCGTAAGTGCCTCTGATTGTCAGATGCATGTAATGAGGCTCAAAAATAATAGCCAGCTGGAGCAATGAATGCAGGACTGTTAGTTACGGCTAATTGACTCCCATCTACAGCCCTTCAAAATGGGCAAGGGCCTTTCCGTGTAATCTTCAGATTTTACTATTGTTATCCTCTTCTTGGACTTTAAATGGTTGACTAGAAAGTGGAGTATTAAATTGTGCAAAGAACTTTCACATCCTAGCAGATGCATTCTCATAATGAAAGTCACATGAGAAATCCTGCTGTCTTCTCTAACAGTGATTTCCAGGAGGCAGAGGGGGCTTTGTAGGAAATTTGCAAAGAATCAACCACTTATTCAGTTTATTTGTTTTATTTTTAGTCATGAGGCTTTGAAATTTTTTTCACTTTTAATTTCAGGGGTACATGTGCAGGTTTGTTATATAGGTAAATTAATGTTAGGGGTGTTTGTCGTACAGGTTATTTCATCACCCAAGTAAGCTTAGTATCCATTAGTTGTTTTTCCTGATCCTCTCCCTCCCCACATCCTCCACTCTCTGATAGGCCCCAGTGTCTGTTGTTCCCCTCTATGTGTCCATGGGTTCTCATCATTTGTGGCATTTAATAACTTTAAAGAAGGATATACAATTTTCATTATTCAACAAATATGACATAATTTAAGATATAAAGCTCTTGGAATATATTTCAATTAAATATTTTTCCTTGATCAATTTTGTTCACTGCAATGGACTCACTGAACTTTAGACCAGAGGTGTACTAGAAGGAGCAACATGATTTAAAGCGCATGCATTATTAATAGATATTTGAGGAAGTGTATTTCTTTCAATCTCCATAACAGCCCTAAAAAAGAAGATATAAGTACCCCCATCATGGAAACAAGAATGCCAGTCAGAAATTTAAGGTGCTTTCCCCTACTTTGGTCCCTAGGCAATAAATTCAGGTCTGCCTGTCCCACAGTCCATGTGTTTCCTGCTTTCTACCACCTCTTGGCAAACACATCTAATAAAAAGCTCAGTAAATAAAAAATGGGAGTGGAGACTTTTACTTTCCTCCTAGGCTCTTTAGGTCCTGAAGAAGGTTTTCTGTTTTAGTTGGATGTTTATCACATTACATTTCAGATTTGAATGACAAATACAGACATTGTATCTTCACTCAAATTATAGAGAGCTCGACAGCAGAAACAGTGTCTAATTCTCCTTAGTATCCTTTAGAATACCAAGAACCAAGATGATTAATGAACAGCTTTGGCAGATAAATGGAGAAGGGGTTCAAGGAATATGGGTAGAAGCAAAGAGGGAATCAACAGCAAATTGACCACATAAATGATTACACATCATAAAACAGAAAATCATACAAATTATTTTATACCCATCCAAGTACATTTATAGTAATATAAATTAAATCTATTCTCTTTAAATATCTAGTTTGTTACTCATGTAAATACAGTAAATTAAAACCCAGAAACAAATTTGCACAGTGGATTCAAGCCTAAGTAACAGGAAGTTCATCAATATCAAGTGTAATTTTAAAATTAAAAGTTGCAGGTTCCCTGTTTGCAAATTGTCACCAGGGTTACTGAAGTCTTTTGTTCATGTACTGAAGGATAAAGTTGCAGCTTATTTCCATGGCTCATACAATCTCTTTCCACTTCTTGGGTCAAGGTTAATTCTTCACCCCTTCTTGCTCATTCCTTCCCCTGGCACCTTAAATTCTGTGTGTATCTGATGTCCTACCTGACCACTATTTGACTACACTATTCTTCCTCATACTTCCGTGGCTTTGCAAATGCTCCTCTATCTTTAATACATCCTCTCTATGGTATAATCCTTTTCTTTAATCCTAGACAAAATTAATCAAGTCCTAGATGTCATATAGAGTTGTAACTGTATCAATTTTGATGTCAAATAAATTTACATGCAAATCACCAGTTCCTAAATAACTATATATGTTGGGTATTGTTTGATTTCCACTTCTAGTGTTGTTATTTGTAAAATGAGAAAGCAACTACCTTTAGGTTTATTGGTTAAAAACTATAATGTGTTAGTTAAATACTACAATGTGTGTGAACACCTCTCTCACTTTGTATTCTCTTAAGTTTTTCGGGTATATCATTTAATGTTACAATTTGTGAAAATTTTCTCCATTGACTCCCAACAGCTCCAGAGTAGGACATAGGAATCTTAGACATTGTAGCCAGCTAAAGCCAAGTCTTGGCACGTGGTGACAGCTGAATAAATGGTTGATCAATTAATTAAACTGACCTTTTCTTTTAATGATGATTTGAGGACCTTGAAGACCCAAATATCTTATTGTCACTGAGACTGTGGTATTTCAACACGTGATTTCTTATAGGATTCTTAAGTAATCACTTTCCAAGGTTCATAATTTTACTCCAAGGGTAATTATGTTTGTATTATCCCCTTTAGACCATATTTAAATTTTATTTTGAGTCTGTAAAAACTTTGGGAACATTTGAACTGGTTTGATTCTTGATAATCAGCTGCTACAGGAACAGGTGCTTTGGATTAATTCTATTTTTTTTTTTTTTTTTTTTTTTTGAGACAGGGTCTCGCCTAGGCTGGAGGACACTGATGTGATCATAGCTAACTTACGTGCAGCTGCACCCTCCAGGGCTCAAGCAATTCTCCCACCTTAGCCTCTTGAGTAGCTAGGACTACAGGCATGCACCACCATGCCCAGCTATTTTTTGTGGGACAGTGTCTCCTCATGTTGCTCAGGCTGGTGTCCAACTCCTGCTGGGCTCAAGTGATCCTCTTGCCTATCCCTTACAAAGTTCTGAGATTACAGGCACCAGCCACCGTGCCCAGCCTTAAATTCTCTTTTAAGTTTTAAAAATTAAGATTCAGAAATTACGTTTTTAATTTTCTGTTAACAGATTAGAATAAGATTCTGTCAAAATCATATCACAGTAAAAATAAAAAGAAAATATGATTACAAAGAAACTAGTAGCAATTCCTGGCATAGGAAGGAAAAAAGTTTTCTAGTACATAAATTCAATATAAATTTATTTTTTCTCATGTTGCATTGTGGATTTCATCTACTAAAGTCTCAATTTAAGGCAACAAAAACATAATTCTTTAAAACCTAAATTATCTACTAATTGTATTTTTATATTTTTATCTATTCTGTAAGTTTCCATCTCAAGTGTTTTCTTTATTTTTAAGGTAGACATCATTTAAAATAATCCATATATAAGAATCTGGAGACCTAATGCATTTATAATAACATTGTGTCCAGAATTGGTTCTTTCCGGTGGGTTCTTGGTCTCACTGACTTCAAGAATGAAGCATTTTTACAGAATGCTGATTGGTGCATTTACAAATCTTTAGCTAGACACAGAGCGCTGATTGGTGTGTTTTTACAGAGTGCTGACTGGTGCATTTACAAACCTTTAGCTAGACACACAGCGCTGATTGGTGCATTTACAATCCTTTAGCTAGAAAGAAAAGTTCTCCAAGTCTCCACCCAACCCAGAAGTCCAGCCAGCTTCACCTCTCAGCATGACTTTTAAAACTTGCTTTACAAAAAGATTCTTCATCTGAAAGATTCCTTTAATGAGCAACTTCCCCTAATACACTCAAATTTTAAAAATCATATCTAGATTTTCAGAAAATGTCTATGGTTTAAATGAGAAAAGAACTAAAAAAGTTAATACCAGTTAATCAGTTTTAAAATGATATGATGAATAGACCAATTTAACATGTTTATAATTATTAACATATTGGTTTAAGAATATATGGTATATTGTACGTATTTATTTACAGATAACACATATCAACTAGGAAAAAAGAACTGTGACCATAGAAAATATAAGTTCTGCAAAAGTAAACCTTGTTGGGAGGTATTGCACTGTCGACATAGAGTCGAGTCGAGTACTATTATTGGCTATTTTTATCACTGGTCTGTTAGAAAGTATAAATGCGTGCCTATAACTTCAGGAAAATCTTCTTTATGGTTACTACAAAGATAATATTTTATTTAGAGAACTTCCCCATTCAAAATGAGCTGTTACTCTTCCTGGCTTTTTAAATCCCGCCTCTCACATGCCCATATACACACCTCTATTTTTGAAGAAGTGTCTTCTTAATTTTTTTTTTAAAAAGATTCTTACTCTGATACTATAAAGTTTAATTAAAAATATTAAAATAAATTGCAATCGTATTGCAACCTAGGCACACTGAAGTCAGGACCTTGATTTTGACAGTATACATCACATTTCTGTATCCATTTATTGATGTTGTCATCTGTCTCTCTGTGTATTATGGATCACATTGGAAAGCTCTGCCAAGTACAACAGACTTTCTTCAATATTTTATTGAGAAATATTTCATTATTTGACTTGCATTTAATTTGTCTCTTAAATATGGATAAGCTCTTTGGTCACAATGTATTGCCTCTCTGTAGGATTTATGTCCTTTAACATTATATGATAAATGTACTTAAGTTCTTTATCATTATATGATAAAGTCTACAAAGTATCCTTCAGCATTACATGAAATAAGTACATTACATTAAATAAGTACAATTATCATGTAATGTTAAAGGATACTTTATAGACTTTATCATATGATACTTAAGTACATTTATCATATAATGTTAAAGGATACTTTATATACCTCATCATATAATGATACTTTATATACTTTATCCTTTATGTAGTTTATCATTATATGATGTGTGTATATAGACACACCCCCCCACACTCACACATACACCGGGGCATAGGTGGTTTAGGCATATGACACATTTATAAAAAATATATATATTTAACTCTTTTAGTCTCCCAATTTCATGTAAGGCTCTTTTTTTTTTCTTTTTTTTATTAATTTTTTTTGCACACAAAACAATAAACATTTTCTAAAAATACATACAAACAAAAAGATGCATATCAAACATATTAGGAAGGTTGCACATGGGAAGATGGGGAATAGAAATGGGGGGTGGAAATTAAAGAAAATAAATGAGAGAGGGACTTTGTATGGATCAATGATAATAACTCAATCCTCTATTTGACAAAGAAGAAGGAGAAGGAAGAGGAAGAAAAAGAAAGTGGGATAAAGGATCAGAAAAGGAGGAAAATAGAAAAAATTAGAGCATGACTCCAGGGTAGACCTGTTTTGTTGTCACTGGGTTGGTTGGTTGGTTTGTCTGTTGTATTTTAAATGTTTCACTATGTTGGCCAGGCTGGTCTCGAACTCCTAGCCTCAAGTGATCAACCTGCCTCGGCCTCCCAGAGTGCTGGGACTACAGGCGTGAGCCACCACGTCCAGCCCCCACATTGCGTCTGGCCTCCGTGGTAGACTTCCCAGACAGGGTGGCCAGGCAGAGGCACTCCTCACATCCCAAACGATGGGTGGCCTGGCAGAGGCGCTCCTCACTTCCCAGACGGGGCGGCTGGGCAGAGGCCCTCCTCACTTCCCAGATAGGGTGGCCTGGCAGAGGCGCTCCTCACCTCCCAGACGGGGCGGCCAGGCAGAGAAGCTCCCCACCTCCATGACGGGGCGGCGGCCGGGCAGAGGCTGCTATCCCAGCACCCTGGGAGGCCAAGGCAGGTGGCTGGGAGGCGGAGGCTGCAGCGAGCCAAGACCACGCCACCGCACTCCAGCCCGGGCAACACCGAGCACCGAGTGAGCGAGACTCGGTCTGCAGTCCCAGCACCTCGGGAGGCCGAGGCGGGCAGACCACTCGAGGTCAGGAGCTGGAAACCAGCCTGGCCAACATGGCGAAACTGCGCCTCCAGCCAAAGGAGAAAAACCAGGGAGGGGTGGTGGCACGCGGCCGCAATCCCAGCAGGCCGCAGGCCGAGGCAGGAGAATCACGGGAGCCAGAGGCAGGGAGTCTGAAGCGAACCGAGTATACTCCAGCCTGGGCAACAGAGGGAAGGAAAGGAGAGGAGGGGAGGGGAGGGAGGAAGGAAGGCTGGCTCTTTAATCCTATAGCCATCTGTTGTTTTTATTCTTTTAGTACTTCCTTCCTTGTCAGTCTTTTTTTCAAATTGTGGGTAATTATTTGATAAAACCAAAATACTATAAGAGTATCTGCAAATTCATTTCTTGTAATGAAGAAAGTAGCCTTTGGCAACACTTTAAACAATTACTAGCTAAACACTGCACTGGTTAACAATTTGAAGATTTGAATATTGCATTTTTTAAATCTTCTAAGATTGCTGTATATTTTGATGGACAAAACAAATTTCTTCTTTTAAAGCTTAACATTTCCCCCATATTTAGACTTCAAAAGAAATTTCTTCACCACTTTCATTTTAAAATAATTGTATATATACATAAAAATGATAAAAATATATACACAAAGTGGATATATATATAAAGGGGATATATATAAAAGGGACATATATATATAAAGGAGATATATATAAAAGGGATATATATATATAGGGGATATGTATATAAAGGGAATATATTTATATAAAAGATATATATAAATAAAGGTATATATACATACATATATATATGTATATACAAAGGGGAGTTTATTAAGTATTAACTCATACAATCATAAGGTCTCACAATAGTTCATCTGCAGGCCAAGGAGCAAGGAGAGACAGTCCGAGTTCCAAAAATGAAGAACTTGGAGTCTGATGTTCAAGGGCAGGAAGCATCCAGCAAGGGAGAAAGATGTAGGCTGGGAGGCTAGGCCAGTCTCTTTTCACATTTTTTGGCCTGCTTATATTCTAGCCGTGCTGGCAGGTGATTAGATTGTGCCCACCCAGATTAAGGGTGGGTCTGCCTTTCCCAGCCCACTGACTCAAATATTAATCTCCTTTGATAACACCCTTACAGACACACCCAGGATCAATACTTTGTATCCTTCAATCCAATTAAGTTGCCACTCAGTATTAACCATCACACTAAGGAAACACATCTGAATGAAACATAGGGAAGACAGAAAGCTGTACTAAGCCTCTCAACTCCACTTCACTCCTTTCACACAGCTACATGTAAGGACTCTGGCTTGGGGAATTAGTCACAGGTTGTCATCATCTAGCCCTGCCACATCCTCTGGGATGTTCTCCCTCCAGGTAGGCCATGGCCATGTCTCAATAATAGTTTCAGTGGCTCTGAATGATGTCAGCGTCACTTAGGAGGGATTATAGGATAAGTTGTGTCCCTCCAAAAGATATGTTGAAGTCCTAACCCCCTTGTACCTATGAATGTGACCTTATTTGGAAATAGGGTCTTTGCAGATGTAATCCATTTAAAATGGGGTCCTTAGGTTGGTTGTTAATCCAATATGAGTGGTACTTTTAAAAGAAGAAGGCAATGTGAAGACAGATGCAGAGATCAGACTCATGCTGCTATAAACCAAGGAATACCCGTGGTTACCAGAAGCTCAAAGAGACAACAAAGGATCTTCCTCCAGAGCCCCCAGCCCCTTGACTGCAGACCGATTGAGGTCCCAAGCTCAACCGCCTGAGCTTGCCTCCTCTCAGATCAGGGGCAGCATTCGATTTTCACAGGAGCAGGAACCATACTGTGAACTGAGCTTGCGAGGGATCCAGGTCGTGCTCTCCTTATGAGAATCTAACCAATGCCTGATGATCTGAGGTAGAACAGTTTCATCTCGAAACCATCCCCCACCACCCTCCCCCCCGCCCCCCTTTCATGGAAATTTGTTGTCCTCGAAACCATTCCTGGTGCCAAAAAGATTGGGGATCACTGCTCTAGAGGGTTTGCAGGGGGCGTGGCCCTACTAACATCTTGTTTTGAGACCTCTAACCTCAGATCTTTGAGAGAATGCATTTCTGTTGTTTTAAGTCACTCAGATTGTGGTACTTTGTTAGGATAGCCCTAAGAATTTAATAAATGTTAATTTTCTGCCCCCACTCCCTGTATTATAATATCATCTTTCCCCTCGATCATAATACTTACTATAAATTAACACTGTTCTCACAGAGTGGAAAAATTCTCTTTCTTCTGAGCTTCAGACTCCTGACTTGTCAAATGTTATCAATACTATTTTCCTTTCGTAATTGTGTGGCTTAAGCCAAATAAGAAACATGAAATATCTCACATATAATAGGAGTCAATGATTCTTTAACTCCCTACTTCAATAATTTTAACAACATTTTCTGATTAAATATCACCTTAAATTTCTTAATTTCATATTAGTAAAATTCCTTCAGGATATGTACTGTCTTCAAATATTTTATTTAAAACTGAAGACTTACACATATCTATTAGACATCAGTATGAACTTATGCTTATCTTAACACATAAATATATATGGTTATATATATTTGGATAAATATAGTTACATATATATATTTGTGATGGTTAATTTTATGTCTCAACTTGGCTGGGCCCCATGTCCCAGCAAGTTGAATAAACATTATTCTAGGTGTTTCTGTGAGGGTTTTTGCGTGAGATCAAAGTCAGTAGATTTAAGTTGGTGGCCTTTGAGTAAAGCAGATTTTCCACTATAATGTGGTTAGGTGTGAGTCAGTCCTTTGAAGGCCAGTATAGAACAAAAAGATTGACCTGTTCTGAACAAGAAGGAATTCCGCAGCAGACTTGAAATGTAATGTGTGATCCTCTCTGGGTTTCCAACCTACCAGCCCATCCTGAAGATTTTGGATTTGTCAAGCCTCCATAAGTGCCTGAGCCAATTCCTTAAAATAAATCTCTTTACACGGCCAGGCATGGTGGCTCACTCCTGTAATCCCAGCACTTTGGGAGGCCGAGGCGGGCAGATCACAAGGTCAAGAGGTCAAGACCATCCTGGCCAACATGGTGAAACCCCGTCTCTACTAAAAATACATAAATTAGCTGGGCGTAGTGGCAGGCGCCTGTAGTCCCAGCTAATCGAGAGGCTGAGGCAGGAGAATTGCTTGAACCTGGGAGGCGGAGGTTGCCGTGAACAGAGATCACGCCACTGCACTCCAGCCTGGCCACAGAGCGAGACTCCATCAAAGAAACAAAAAACCTCTTTACACAACCACACACACATACACTTTTGACAAACCCTTACACAGTATGTATACATGGCTCAGAATGCATATATATATATATGTATATATCCTAGCTCCATTGCGAATCCCTAGAAGCAATGACACCACAGTAGTAACAAGCACACTCAACACCCAGACCCTGGTGTCTAAATACTGTTCTCCAGTAAAAACTAATGAGGGTTCATTGAGAAAATGGCTAACTTTAGTATCATGAGCAGAAAAATAAAAGATGGGTCTAGAACATCTTGTAGTTTCAGAAAGTAAAGTAGTCAAAAACAAAAGAATGTGACCACTTAAAAAGGGCATGAATAGGCCAGGCGCAGTGGCTCACACCTGTAATCCCAGCACTTTGGGAGGCCGAGGCGGGTGGATCACAAGGTCAGGAGATCGAGACCACGGTGAAACCCCGTCTTTACTCAAAATACAAAAAATTAGCTGGGCGTGGTGGCGGGCGCCTGTAGTCCCAGCTACTCTGGAGGCTGAAGCAGGAGAATGGCGTGAGCCCAGGAGGCAGAGTTTGCAGTGAGCCAAGATCACGCCACTGCAGTCTAGCCTGGGCAAAAGACCGAGACTCCGTCTCAAAAAAAAAAAAAGGACATAAATAACCTGAAATAACCTGAAAGGGCCCTCAATGGCCAAAGCTACAACAATTTGAGGCACAAATACATAATATAATATAGTACTGGATTATAACCTAAAGTATAAAGTAAGTATACATGAATACATGCTGATATAAAACAAATAACTGAATGTTTCTTTCAGAAGAATTCCAAATAATATGTGTAGATAATCCCCAGTATAGGAGGTGGAGCTTAATTCCTATCCCCAACTCCAATGACTCACTTCCAAAGAATAGAGCAGGAGAAAGAATAACAGTAACTGCACAATGGAGAAACCTGGAAAACACCACTTTAACCTAATAATCAGGGATAACCTCATGAGTGGTATAATCTGGATACCATGCACTTCCATTGTGATATGAAGAAAAGGAGACTTCCACTCTGTTGTAATCTTTCCAAAACCTATAACCACATATTCATGAAAAATACAGACAAACCCAGATTAGAAGACATTGTGCGGAATACCTGGCCAGCACTCCTCAAGATTATCAAGGTCATGCAAAGAAAGAAAAGAAAGAGAAACTCCTACAGACCAGAAGAGATGGGGAAGACATGAAGACTAAATGCAATGTGGTACCCTGGGTTTGATCTGGCACATAAAGAGAACATTAATAAAACACCTGGTGAAAGCCATAAAGCCTGGAGTTCGATTAATTATAATGGACGGTGTCAGTTCCTTAGTTCTGATAAATTTATCATGGCCATGTCAAATGTTAACAATGAGGGTAATTGCATGAATGTTTTGAGAACTGTCTGTAATATGTCACATTTCTATAAATCTAAAATAATTACAAATTAGGGTTGTTTTGGAAGGTAGCATCAATCTAAAAAATGTAAATAGTAGAGATGGGCTTACAATGAAAAATAATATTTTCTGGCCATTGGATCTTTTCCTCTAGTCCTGTTCTCCACTTTTAAACATTTATAATGGTCTATATTAATATTTCTTAATTTTAGAGATTATCTTTGATGTTCATGGAATTATAGGTGGAAGTAGAGACCTCATATAACATTTGCTGTTGATCATCTCTCCCTGTGAGAGATTATTATTTATTTGTTTAGTTTTTTACGTTATAAATAATATTCTTACACTTTTATTTCATCAACAATAAACAAAATTTTCTTGAATACACATTTTATAGGATGTGTATATTATTACTACCCACAACTTCTTCAGCTCTTCTCAAACTTCCTCTCATTAGTAGATAGAATATTTTATCATGTGTTGTCAAAATTAGTTACATTTTATTTCATTTTGTAGCCAAAATTAACCCTTCTGTTGTTTTCTATAGCTTAGTTTATAAAATTGAAAAGCAATAAGAAGTATTCTTTTTTTTTTTTTTTGAGACGGAGTCTCGCTCTGTCACCCAGGCTGGAGTGCAGTGGCGCAGTCTCGGCTCACTGCAAGCTCCGCCTCCTGGGTTCACGCCATTCTCCTGCCTCAGCCTCTCCGAGTAGCTGGGACTACAGGCTCCCGCCACAACGTCCGGCTAATTTTTTGTATTTTTAGTAGAGACAGGGTTTCACCATGGTCTCGATCTCCTGACCTCGTGATCCGCCCGCCTCGGCCTCCCAAAGTGCTGGGATCACAAGCGTGAGCCGCCGCGCCCGGCCAGAAGTATTCTTACGTCAGTCTAAATGATGTCTATGTGGAACCAAGGGGTATGCTGTGCTAACATTTTCTTTCCTATCTAGTGCTATTCATTTCATCAATTTACTTTTTTCCTTTTTTTCTGCAATATAAAGGTGACTATCTTTTTTTCCTTGTAGCTGATATCACGTTTCATGTTTTTCAGAATTCTCAAAAATAACAAACCTGTGATATCCCTCTTTTTTTCCCCTCCTGAAATGATTCTTTTCTCTAACATGCATTCTTCGGCTTTGATCTGGGCTGATTATTCTATAAACCAAGTGGTACAATTCTACGTGACTATTGAGGGTTAGATTCTCCATTTTCCATATTCAATATGTCTATCTTCCTCTTTTTGTGTATTTGTATACTCCCTGCTTTCTTCTGGAATGCATATTTCAAGAGCTTCCTAAGAAAGGCTGTGTGGAAAGTAATATTAAAATATCTTAATTTTGTGCCAGTGACTACTTAGTCCACCATTGTCTCCACACAGTCCAAGATGAAGATTGGTTAACTTTGAAGACATTGTAGCATTTTATTCTAGAATCCGATTTTGTTGTTAGGTAGTCTGATTCCAGTTTGATTACTATTCCTTTCTAGTTGACCAGTTCACCCTCTCCTTTAGGAATTCCTCTTTGTCATTGTGGTATTGAAGTTTTATAATACTTTGCTAAATGCATATCTTAAAAAA
This sequence comes from Nomascus leucogenys, assembly GCF_006542625.1. Taxonomy (NCBI): domain Eukaryota; kingdom Metazoa; phylum Chordata; class Mammalia; order Primates; family Hylobatidae; genus Nomascus; species Nomascus leucogenys. The sequence goes on from NC_044391.1 coordinate 11,505,424, forward strand.
AAAAAAACAGGAAGGAAAGCAAATTTTATTATGAGCTCACATGTGCACAGGAGTAATACAAAATATAAAAACTCAAAGAAATGGCCAGATGCTTTTATACCCTATTGAGGTTACAGTAAGAATAGGAGCTGAGAGCATGCAAAACAGGTTATGGTGGCGAAAAAGGTTAAGGGAGGAGGAGGAGGAGAAGGGGAATAGTAAATGTGTATCTCTGCAAATACTGTGTTGAGAACTGAATTAGACCTTTTTATCTGTAAACTTGTGCCTGTATCTCTCAGAAGTGATTCTCTACAAATTCCTTTTGAATTATTTTCCTTGTATTTTCTCTCTTCCAGCTTTCCAGAACTTTTTTTTTTTTTTTTTTTGATATGGAGTCTTGATCTGTCACCCAGGCTGGAGTGCAGTGGCGCGATCTCGGCTCACTGCAAGCTCCGCCTCCCAGGTTCACGCCATTCTCCTGCCTCGGCCTCCTGAGTAGCTGGGACTACAGGCGCCCGCCACCACGCCCGGCTAATTTTTTGTATTTTTAGTAGAGACGGGGTTTCACCGTGGTCTCGATCTCCTGACCTCATGATCTGCTCACCTCGGCCTCCCAAAGTGCTAGGATTATAGGCGTGAGCCACAGTGCCCAGCCTCCAGAACTCTTTAATTCGTTTAATGTTAAGTCCCTAGAATTGATCTTCTATGTATTTTATTTATTTTTAAAAAAATTATCGGCCGGGCACGGTGGCTCACACCTGTAATCCCAGCACTTTGGGAGGCCAAGGCAGGCGGATCACCTGAGGTCAGGAGTTCGAGACCAGTCTGGTTAACATGGTGAAATCCTGTCTGTACTAAAAATACAAAAATTAGCCTGGCATGGTGGCAGGTGCCTGTAATCCCAGCAACTGGGGAGGCTGAGGCAGGAGAATTGCTTGAATCCGGGAGGTGGAGGTTGCAGTGAGCGGAGATCGTGCCATTGCACTCCAGCCTTGGAGACAAGAGCGAGGCTTTGTCAAAAAAAAAAAATTATTTTAAAACTTCTAAATTTCTTAATGAATTATTTGAGGAATAATTAATTATTAATTTTTAAGAGATACTTTTTGAATCATATTCTTATGTATACTTTATATTCTTCTTAAAAACTCTAATGACCCCTACTATATTTGTGAATGTTTCCTGGGGGTCATTTATTTGTTTCATCTGACTTTTTCATGTTTCAGACTTCTCTCAGCTGTCCTGTGAACTTCGTTTACGCATTTATGTGGGTTCATGACTCGAAGTTTCTGAAGTGTGAGGCATGGGATTGCCAGACTTATGATTCGGTCAGAGGGCCAGGTTGCTAAACATTTCGCTCCCTAAATATCAGTATATTGATGGTCTCATTTGGGGGTGGCTATTTCTACACACTCAACTACCCTTAAAAGATTAATTTTTGGCCGGGCGCAGTGGCTCACACCTGTAATCCCAGCACTATGGGAGGCCGAGGTGGACAGATCACAAGGTCAGCAGATCGAGTCCATCCTGGCTAACACTGTCAAATCCCTGTCTCTACTAAAAATACAAAAAATTAGCCAGGCATGGTGGCGGGCGCCTGTAGTCCCAGCTACTTGGGAGGCTGAGGCAGGAGAATGGCGTGAACCCGGGAGGCGGAGCTTGCAGTGAGCTGAGATCGCGCCACTGCACTCCAGCCTGGGCAACAGAGCCAGACTCTGTCTCAAAAAAAAATAAAAATAAAAAAAGATTAATTTTTGACTATTGAGTAAAAAGGCTGTCTTCCAAGTGTTCTGTATTCAGTCCTGAGAAACGGAGTAGGCCGCTTCTTCCCTCTACCTGCTTTAAATGCATTTCCCACCTTTTGTAGTGGCTGGTGCTTCCAGGCCTGGACCTTGCTGTGGTTTTGCAGCACATATTGACTCTCTTCTCACCAGCTGCTGCCTTCTCTTCATGTCCTCTAGGCCACAGATTTTCCTATCCTGTTGCAACAGTACCACTTTACCATCTGCTTTCTGCCTTCTAGAAACATGTTAAAAGCTTGGGAATAGTCCCATTCTACTGACTTCATTGTTGCAAATTCATACTCTTTACAAAACTCTTTAATATTGCTTTAATATACAGTTAAGTAGATAAAGATAGAAATTCAAACGTTCCATCTACTATTTTGAACAAAGCCTTCCCTTCTCCCCTTCAATTAGCACTTGATTCCCACTGCCCTCCTCCCTACTGTATTTTGTTTGAAATTACTATTGCTCCATCCCATCTCAACATTGGTAAACATTTTGTTTTGCATTGGGAAGATTTGCTCACCAGGAAAAACATAATGCTCATGTAATTGCTCCCCAAAAACCACACTTATTAGACTCTGGCTGGGCTAAGAGTTCACTACATGTGAGAAACTAGACAATTCTAAAAATAAAATACATTATGTGTGATATGGAAAAGACTGGCTAGCTTCCCTCATTTAACTTCTGGCCTCAATTTCTCATCTGTAGAATTAAAGAAAAAAAATTATACATAAACCATGTGTTAAAGTTTGTCTTTCAATTTTTTTTTTTTTTTTTTTTTTTGAGATAGAGTCTCACTCGGTCGCCCAGGCTGGAGTGCAGTGGCGAGATCTCGGCTCACTGCAACCTCTGCCTGCCAGGTTCAAGCAATTCTCCTGCCGCAGCCTCTCAAGCAGCTGGGATCACAGGCATGCACCACCATGCCTGGCTAATTTTTTGTATTTTTAATACAGACGGGGTTTCACCATGCTGATCAGGCTGGTCTTGAACTCCTGACCTTGTGATCTGCCTGCCTCAGCTTCCCAATGTGCTGGGATTATAGGCATGAGCCACCACATCTGGCCATTGTCTTTCAGAATTTTAAATAGCCTCTCAGTAGTATAATCAGATAACAATATTACATATCTTATATTTTTAGATATTTTATAGCGGGTATTTTCAAGGCATTCTATAAAATATTTGCAGAAATGGTTTCGGTCTAGGGATGAAAAGAACATTTTGGAATTTGCCCTCATAATTTTTCCCATTTAATGCCACTTATGGGCTTTATTATATATTATATCTTTTTACTTAATAATATATAATAAATAATATACATATTAAACATTTTCATATAAAATTGTATGCATTCAGGAGTCTTGAACAGTATGAGTCTTTATCCTCTTGTAAGTCACTACATCTTGTAAGGATTATTTTTATCAACAGACAGTATAATTACCTTTTCATGTGGAGTGGATCGTTGACTTCAATGACATTTTAATGGATCTTAAGTGGATCCTCGCCCTGACCTTATTTGTATGTGACTTTCCATAAACCATTAGGCTTATGTTCTTTATTCACTTAAGTTGTGTGAAACAAACCTGGTACATTACTCCCTTACCTTTTATTCCTTTTGTTATTTGATAAAACAATATTTGTAAATCACTCTAACTCATGTATTAATAACATGATTAGGTAGTTATTTTTAATTACAGACTAAAAAATTGGGTAAGCTAATTTTGGATCAGTGCTTTTGAGCTTAACACTCAAAATGATGCCATTTGCAATGTCAGGAATGGCCTCTGTCTAATGTATGGTCATTTCAGTGATGTCTAGGATACCCTGTCTTTCTCCACTGGAGGTATTTATGGAATTTCCTTATATGACTAACTGGTCTGTTGGAACTACTTATTGTAAAAACCTAGCCATCTTTATTTCTGCATGTAACATAAAAAATTACAAGCAAATACATTAAAGAAGATAATTTGTAATCATTGTATTTGGGTTATAATTAATGTAATTTTATACAAATTATAAATAGATACTTTCCTTAAACCAAAAGATTTCTTTAATTTTTCTTCTAAGAGAAACCAGTATTATCTTCTAAAAAACAGTTTTATACTTGATTAAACTAAAATCTGGTAAAACCACCTTTTATCTCTAAATAATCTGCAATATTTAGAATTCTAGAATTAGAAAGAATCTTTAAAGGCTGAGGCAGGAGAATTGCTTTAACCTGGGAGGCGGAGGTTGCAGTGAGCCGAGATCGCACCATTGCACTCCAGCCTGGGCAACAAGAGTGAAACTCCGTCTCAAAAAAAAAAAAAAAAAAAAGAAAAAAGAAAGAATCTTTAAGATGATTTTGTCTAATTTATTCATTATACCTATAGAAACTGAGGCTTAGAATAGTTGGTGATTGTTAGGGTATCAAAATTAATAGGCAGCAGAATCTCACAGAGAACCAATACCTGTTGGTCACCAGACCGGGGCACTTTCAGTTGTTACTTTATGTCCACCACACTTCTATACCTTAGAGAATCAGATTGCCATTCTTCATTGGTTCAGAGAACTGATATGAATGAGTAGATGTAGCAAAAGCTATTGTCGTTTATCACTGTACAGGAATTTGTGAAGTCCTGGCATTATAGAATGAGAAGCATCTAGGAGGCTAGCTAATCTAATCCGTCTGTACCCTAATACTGTGTATGTTATGTATATTACATAGGCTTAATGTAGACACACACATATATCTTTATATGACTTTTTTATTCCTATTTGTATACCATGTATATTTTTAAATCTTGACTTTTTCATTGAATTCAAACTATAGCGTCCTTATCATGTAAAAGATGCTTGGCACTTTACATGTATTACCTAATTTCATTTTCACAATAATGCTGAGAAGTTTTCTTATGCCCAATTATACGCCGTGAAACAATGTTAAGAAAAAGTCTCTGAAAGAGTGAACATTTCACTTCATATATCACAGAGTGAGGATTCAAATTCAAGTCTGTCTTTCTCCACAATAGCTTGTATTGTTAACCATAATTTTCTCTGGCTTTTCACACTTCTGTTCTTCAAAACAGCCATGCTTGTTCTCACTTTAGGATCTTCAACCTAATGAGTCTATCTAGGAATGCTCTCCCTTCCATCCTGCCATGATTCACACCTTCTACAAATTGAGATCGCAGCTGACATATCAGTTCTTCAGAGAGTTGTTTCTTTTTCATTTGTTTATTCGTCATCTATCTATATTACCTATTATCTATCTGTCTATCTATCTATCTATCTATCTATCTGTCTATCTATCTTCTACTGTCCTTTCTCTCTACTAGAATGCAAATTTCATAACTGTGTTTCCTTTACCACTATAATATCCATTAGTCCAATACCTGGCATGGATTAGCTCTTGAAAAGTATGACTCGAATTAATTAATTAATTAACACAATTTACAGACTGTCCAGCATTTTCTACTTTGTTGTCATCTTATCATCAGTTTCAACAATTTTTTTAAAAAAATAATTTTTTCAGTTATAGCATATTATTTAGTTCAGGGGATGCATTATAATTTATTTAATCTTGCTCTATTTCTAAATTTTTAAAATATTTGCTTTCAACTTTTTGTTACTCTACATTAAAGTTTCTTAACTGTGCACTACTGACATGTTGGTCCAAAACATTTTTGTTGTTGGAGGGGGGTGTGAGACTATTCTGTGCACTGTGGGTTGTATAGCAACATTTCTAGTCTTTATGCACTAGCTGCTAGTAACTTCCCATCCCTGAGCTGTGAAAACAAAAATATCTTTAGATATGGCCAAATGTCCATTAGGGAACAAAATCACCCCCAACTGGGGACCACATCTCTAAATTATACTGCAATAAATACCTTTAGGTGTAAGATTCTTTCCATATTTAAAGGTATTTCTAAGGGTTAAAATCTCAGACTCATTTTATAGATGGAAAATCAGAGGCTTAAAGAGTAAATTACTTTGCCTAAGGTTATACACTTGTGAGGTAGAAAAGCTGGAATTTTATCCTCAGTTAGTATGAAGTCATGGCCTTGTGTTTCAGCACTACGTTTCAGGACCCCTAAATAAAGATCCCATATACTACTGTGCTAGACAATAGTATCTCAATTCTTGGTTCCCCCTTCACCCTATTTCTCCTCCTTTCTTGAAGGATTTCTTTGCTCCATCCTGCCTTCCAGTAACCTTTTATTTTTATCTCACTCTTGGAGATTCATCTTTTCCCTGTCTCCTCCTTTTTACTCACTCCTCCCTTTGTCGTAGGTTTAGTACAAGCTGACTCTGAGCCAAGGATGTATGTGTAACCAATTTATTAAGGAAATTCCTCTAGGGCATGCAGGTTAGGGAGTTGGAGATAGCAGAAGAAGGAAGGGAAGTAAGCCAAGCGATAGTGCAGGTGCAGAGGCATGCATCCTGTAGAGGAGAACTTTCACCTGATTTTGCAGGGAGCTCTGGAGTATGCGTTACACCTTAGAGTTGCCCCAACTAGAGGCAAGAGAGCTATTTTCATAGCATCAGATACTCGTGTCATTGTTATAGGATAGGAGAGACAATATACACGAAACATTTAACCTCCCTCCCTCCCTCCACACACAGAAATAGCAAAAAAGGATAATAAGGAATTTGTGAAGAGCTCCCATATCGTTCACCACATACTTAGGTATTGTGTTATCGCCACCATGAAATTTGCCATCTGCTGTTTTCTATTGCTGTAACCGCTCTGCTAGGTCCCAGCTAATAAATTAGGAGCACTGAAGCTGAATAGAAATAATGGTTCTGGGAACCAAAGTTCTGAGGCAGTCTCCTTATAGACCTCTTCGGTTTTTATCCCAAAAGGAAAAAAATGGAGGCTGCTCATGTGTGTGGAAATTCATTAACACTTTAAGAGATCTCTGGATCAAAAGTGCACATTCCACTCTTAGGGAATGTGCATTTTAAGGCCCTGTCTTACCCCAAACTGGAATTTTTGGCCCGAGGAAAATAGTAAATTATCTCACTTAGGGACAGCTGGTGTCCTCATGGAGGTTTAAATTTAACTTAGCAGCTAGAAGCTAGTCATCTTTAGATTCAGAAATATGAATTCATTACAATAAGGAGTTCACCAAGGGCAGGCAGAAAGGACAAAGCAAAGACAAGTACGTCTTATTTCAGTGCCATAAAGGAATTGTCATGTGAGCCTTGACACACAAATTCCACAACTGAAGATCATGCAACTATTGCCCAATAAATTTAAACAGAGTGATTGCACTTGGCCTTAATTGTCCAGTTTCTATTTTTGAAAAAAGGCAATGAGTAACACAATGATGCATAACCAAGAAAGAAGTTTTTGAATTTCTTTATATCAGAGATAGTGAACACAATCTAAAAATAAATATTAAATAATCAAAATCCCCATGCAAAATATATATCTATCTGTATATATTATCACATGGAGGAAAAATTTGCACCACTAATATAAATGCTATTTATTAGGCATTGCTTTTCAATAGATTTTCATCCACTCTTTCATTCTTCTGCTCTATTCCTTGGTCACCTTCCTTCCATCACTTTTCTTTCCCCTTTTCTCCATCTTCAATTTAGTGTTTATTTCTTAAGAAACAAGGTTACATATTTCTTAGTTCTCTGTTTGTCAACAGAACCTTTCTCACTTTTCAACTGCAAAAATCCAGGTATTTTTCTAAAGAATCCATCAAAATAGGAGTTCTAATGTCCACTGATTAAATAATAATTCTTCACAAGGTGCTTCAAATGCATTGACATATTTGAGAAAGTTATTGCAGACAGATAGCTAGTTTATTCCCCTCTTAATATGTTAGTACTAACAAACAACTCAAGTCAGTTTGTACAATCAGATTGCTATTTAGAAGTTTCAATTCTAAATAAAAGGCTGTTTTTCATCTTCACCAAACACTGGCTAGTCAGCAACTCCTGCCAGCATTCTCATAGCCGCCCCAGACAGCCAGTTGCAGAAACTCTGGCTGAGTCATGTCTCCGCTCAGCTACTCAGTAATGAAATATCCCTAGGGACATTCCTAAGACGTGCCAGAGATGTGTTTCTAGTCTCCACCTATTTCTTTGTCATGCCCCAAGCTGTGCCCACATTAGTGGAATTTCCAGTGCATTGCCATGCTCAGTAGGACAAAGAGAAAAGTCTGCAGAACTGCTACTTAATATTACTTAATAAATCGGTAACAGAAGCAATGAATGGAATGGAATGCAAAATTCTTGGCTCTTAGCCTTAGATAGAACCACTTCCTTCCTATGAGCAAATAGTGGTTCATAGGTTAGCTTGGGGAGGGCTACTTCAAAGGGACAGTGTCTAAGTAGTCAATTTTGCTTGAATAAATATGGAAAATACATTTTTCAAGAGGAGAGGCTATGCTACTTTTTTCCCTTTTGGAATACTGGGTATATCCTAGGTAATAGAGAGTCAGTGGACAAATCTTTGCTGATGCTAATAGTTAAACAAAATGATTCAAATAGTTACTGAGCAAACATTTGCTGATTAAATAACATAATGATTCATATACGAAATGTGTTAGTTAGGTTCTACATATACTATATCATTTCCTTTCAACCAGTATTCTCTATTTGTCCCAGAATAGCCTCCAAAAGAAAATTGCTGCTGGCAATTTAAAAAGACAGCCATTTAAAAAAAAGTAACAAGTTGACCGGGCACGGTGGCTCACGCCTGTAATCCCAGCACTTTGAGAGGCTGAGGCGGGCAGTCACGAGGTCAGGAGATCAAGACCATCCTGGCTAACACGGTAAAACTCTGTCTCTACTAAAAAAATACAAAAAATTAGCCAGAGCGAGACTCTGTCTCAAAAAAAAAAAAGTAACCAGTTAATAAAATATGATAAACAGATGGCAGAGGCAGTCAAACGTAGAGAATGCAGAAGCAAGTCCTCTTTTAGTCCCTATTTTATTAATAGCCCTTTCTGGACCAAAACAAAAGAACAGTAATGGACAAATTTTCTTGCAGATTCAAGAAAACTGCTTCATATCACTATTTTCTAATTATCTTCATCAAGTTGCCACACTACTGTTCTAAAATGCCTCTTTGATCCAAGCACTCCATGCACTCCCCACTGTCAATGTCCCAATGCTACAGAAACTGCTTCCTTCCAACCTTTTACCTGCTACCCACTGGGTTGATGCTGCTGGACTCATGACCAGATCTTATCTTCACATATGGCACACATCGCTGTTGGATAAACACTTTCTGCAGAGATTTCCTTTTGAGACATGTATCTAGGTAGCCATGGGTTGCAAGAATTGGTGAAAAAGTTAAAATCTATTTGCTCTACTAACTTTGGTCAATTGCTGATGTAATAAATAACATAATGATTCATATATGAAATGTGTTAATTAGGTTCTGCAAATACCGTATCATATCCTTTCAAAGAATATTCTTTTTTAGTCCCAGGATAGCCTCCAAAAGAAAATTGCTGCTGGCAGTTTGAAATAACAGCTATCTTAAAAAGATAACAAGTTAATAAATGTAATAAAGAGATGGTAGAGGCAGTCAATGTAGAGAATGCAGAAGCAACTCTCCTTTTAGTCCCTATTTTATTAATAGTCCCTTCTGGACCAAAATAACAGTAATGGACAAATTTTCTTGCAGATTCAAGAAAAGTTAATTAATCCTTAATCCTTAATTTAGTTCATGCTTCAAAACACCGACAATGTATCTTTAAAAAAAAAAAAAAATCTGAGTATTCCACTTCCCTATTTAAATCTTGCACGGTTCCCTATTTTACAGAGGATAAAAGGTAAACTCCTTACCATGGTAAAATGGCTTCCCAATGGGACCTTAACCAGTCCCTTCGTTTGCCTGTCTCATTATGGGATCCAGTCTCGGTAGGCTCTAAATCGCTCATTGTTCTCAACACGTGGCTCCCTCTCAAGCACCCAGGTCTTTGCATTTGCTCTTCCCTTTACCCAGTATAACTTTCTCTCACGCACTGCCACTTTTTCTCAGTTGCAGGATTTGTTTGAATGGAGACTATGAAGATATTTTTATTTTACTTTATATTTTACTTGTTTTGTATAGTCCACTGAACTCTGAGCTCTTTGAAGACAAAAATCATAATTTATTTATTTTGTTAACATTGAATGTAAAGTGTAAGCAAAAGTCATTGAGGACCCTAAGCAAATTGGCATCGAGGAGGAAACAGAATGGACACTTAAGAAAGAGCATTACAGGACCTTACAACTGCTAGTTAAGTATTGGCTAGAGTATTAAAGAGAAACATGTCCTGCTACCCCAGCTTTCCAAATGGGCATCACTTTTTCAATCTGCTGAGATGAGATGACAGTCGCAGACCCACCTGGGGATGTCTTGGCTATTAATTATACTTAGTACACAGTTCAAAAAGGACTCAGAACCATCAGGTGATTAAAGGATGTAGATTATGGATATAATTTTAGAAGAAAACAAAGCCACTGGAGTCATTCCCCTACTAAAGCAAATTCTGTTAGAAGGGGTAACACACTAAGCAGCATGTTAGTATGTACGTATGTATGTATGTATGTATTTATTTATTTTTTGAGATGGAGTCTCGCTCTGTAACCCAGGCTGGAGTGCAGTGGCATAATCTTGGCTCATTGCAAGCTCCGCCTCCCGGGTTCATGCCATTCTCCTGCCTCAGCCTCCCGAGCAGCTGGGACTACAGGTGCCTGCCACCGTGCCCGGCTAATTTTTTGTGTTTTTAGTAGAGATGGGGTTTCACCGTGTTAGCCAGGATGGTCTCGATCTCCTGACCTCGTGATCCGCCGGCCTCGGCCTCCTAAAGTGCTGGGATTACAGGCATGAGCCACCGCACCCGGCCTATTTATTATTTCTTTAACAAATGTTTATTTATGACCTTCTCTGTGTAAAATATTGCATTAGGTAGAGGTGACAACAGATAGATATAATCTCTTATGGAGCTTACATTCTGAAGACAAAAAAAACAATAAATAACAAACATGCAATAACATAAATTACAAATAATAGGTTGATTATTTAATTATAATCTGAGACTTGGGGTGAAGAAAGCATAGAATGGAGAAATATAATCTAAACTTTGGGGTCAGGCAAATTCCTATGGGGAATTGATATTTAAGGTATGATATGAGGATGGAAGGTGTTACTAAGGTGAAGAGGGGATGGTAGAGAATTCCTGGGGTTTAGGGTATAACCTGTGCAAATGCCCCATGGTTGCGTGGTGTAGAATACATTCAAGGAAGAATTTTGAAAACGTTTAATTCATTAGATTTTCTGGCTACAGAATTATAGCTGGGATATGAATAATGCTGATGTGAGGAGTCCGGTTAGCATGTAAGAAGTGAAAATATTTGGCCGGGCGCCGTGGCTCAAGCTTGTAATCCCAGCACTTTGGGAGGCCGAGGCGGGCGAATCACGAGGTCAGGAGATCGAGACCACGGTGAAACCCCGTCTCTACTAAAAACACAAAAAAATTAGCCGGGCGTGGTGGCAGGCGCCTGTAGTCCCAGCTACTCGGAGAGGCTGAGGCAGGAGAATGGCGTGAACCCGGGAGGCGGAGCTTGCAGTGAGCCGAGATTGCGCCACTGCACTCCAGCCTGGGCGACAGAGCGAGACTCCGTCTCAAAAAAAAAAAATAAATAAAAATAAATAAATAAAATAAATAAATAAATAAGAAGTGAAAATATTTGAAATACATTGGCATAAAATTAACAGGACTTGACGCTAGATTGGGTATCAAGTTTAAATGAGAACTAGGGAGATGTTGAAGCCCCTCTCTGCCAATGGAACACAGGAGAGGGCAGTGAGAATATCATACTTTCAGTTCTAGAGACACTAAATGTGATGTAGCTATGGGATGTCTGGGTAGAGCTGTCAAATGGGCAGGTGGTTATCAGTGTGGAGCTCAGATGACAGTTATAGGACTGAGGCTTCTATTGTAGACTCTTCTATATATACAGGGTAAATGAAATCATTGGAGCAGACAATGAAGCCCAGGTAAAATATGTGGAGTGGTAAGGGAAGAAGGCCTAGGAGAGAGCCCTGAGGAATTCCAACATTTAAAAGTTTAATAAAGCAGAAGTGTCAGCTGGTCAGACTGAAAGTGAGTGTGAAGTCATTTGCCAGCTGGAACAGTTAGCAAGCTAGAGATTTTAAAAGATAAAGTACTTTTGCAAAGAGAAAATTATCCAAGCAAAAGGATTGGATAATTTCTTGGCAATGAAAGTTTTCAAAGGTCCAGCAAGTCTTTTTTTCACATTCAAGTAATGTAAGTAAAGTTTAGAAAAAATTATTAGTAGATATCTAATAGTTGTAAAAATGAGATTGGTTCAAATGCCACAAAATCTAATATGGATGGATATTGTATGTTTTTTTTTTTCTGACTAGAAGTAAAAACATTTGCCTAGTGAATTGTTCATATGAATAACATTATTGGAAAAGTAATGTAAAAATAAGTGCCTAAGATCATCTGATAGATTTAAAAACTAGAAAGTGAGCCTTGGAAAAAAAAAGCAATTTGTCCCTAAGATAAAATCTCTCGGCTAAAAATCAAGTATCTGTGCGAAACATCAACATTTTGACACTCTCCATTGTCTTTAATTTTGTTGTAGCAAATATCTAAAATCATCTCATTTACCTAAAAATGAGTTGGCATTTAAATTTGCCTTCCTATAATCTTCTTCTGAGAGCATCATGATGTGTGGTCTTGGAACTCCCTGCAAGAGCAGTGAGCTGACGTTGATAAGCATGTGTAAGACAAATTTTATTTTATACAAAATTAACATGTGACGAAGCACAGGCCAGAATTTTCAAAAATATTTTTATATCAGAATTTAATTATGTATTTTAGAAAGTAGCTTACTAAAATCCAATTTTCAACCCAGTGAATTACTTTACAATAAAAAAAATACTCTTAGAGAATTAAATTTTCCTTTGCGGAAACAAGTCAAATGGCCTGGAGGTGAGGCATTGTCATTACTGTCTATTAGTACCAGAGGAAAAGAGATTTAGACTGGAAAGTAAACTTGGCCTTCATAAATCACTCTACAGCAAAACCAAATATCTTGGACTTCTGGAAAGCATTTGCAGTAATTCTTGAAACAGAGCACAATACAAGATCAGGGCAGATAGCACAAATGAATTTTCCCCCAGTCAAGAGTTAAGAGGGCTTCTGAAATATTCAAGCAGTAGGAAAAGACAACACTTGCTCTCAGAATCATGATTATATTATTGTTAAACCTTTCGGCCAGGCACAGTGGCTCACACCTGTAATCCCAGCACTTTGGGAGGCTGAGGCGGGCAGATCACAAGGTCAGAAGTTTGAGATCAGCCTGGCCAACATGGTGAAACCCCGTCTCCACTAAAAATACAAAGAATGAGCCGAAAATGGTGGCACGCGCCTGTAATCCCAGCTACTCGGAAGGCTGAGGCAGAATTGCTTGAACCCTGGGGTCGGAGGTTGCAGTGAGCCGAGATCATGCCATTGCACTCTAGCCTGGCAACAGAGTGAGTCTCAAAAAAAAAAAAACAAACAAACAAAAACAAACAAACAAACCTTTCATATTACAGTACGTGGTTTGAATACTGGAAAGCCAGGGTGTTCCAGAAATTGACTTCTCTTCTAGAAGAATTAGCACGTGAGGTATATTTAGAAGAATGGGGATTTCTATAGCCAGAGAATGACAGTAAGGCTGTACTGTCTGAGAAAAGACATAAAGAGTCATATAAAAATGAATGTGGGCTGGAGGAAGCAGTTAGTATTGTGGTCTGCCTACAGCATTGGGTACCTAAAAGGAACTGTCAAGTAGGTAGGGTGAAATAGCAGCACAAGAGACATCTGTTGTTTGGCTTGTCTAACATTTACAATGTCTAACATTTCCCCTCCTTCTGAGAAAAGCCATTTCTTCTTTCAATGGTCTGCTTCCCATTTCACTGCAAATACATGGTTTTATTTGGGGCTGCCAAATTTGATATGTTGCCTAACTCTCAATCCTATCCATCCTTACCATTAGAATGGGCAGGTGGCCCTTGCTCGGCTAATAGGAATTCTTCTCTAGGACTTTTGTTTTTAAATTGAAACAAAGGGCAGCCACTTGTCTTTTCTGCAGTTTGGTCATTGTAATAGAATAGTCTCCTCTTCCCTGCAACACAAACTCATCCATATCTTAATCCATGAAGTCTGTGAATATGTTAGGTTACATGGCAAGGGAAAAATAAGGTAGTAGATGTGATTAAGTTTGCTACTCTGCTCACTTTAAAACAAGGAGATTATCCTGAATTATTTATTTACAGGGCCTTTAAATGTGGATGAGGGAGACAGAAGAGGAGGTCAGAGTAATGAGATGTTAGAATAATTCAACCTACTTTTGCTGACTTTGGAGATGGAGGAAGAGGGTCATGAGTCAAGAGATGAGGGCCTCCAGAAGGAGCGTAGCCCTGTTTATACCTTGATTTTAACCCAATGTATTAGTCTTCCTAGGTTGTCGCAAGAAAATAACACAGGCTAGGTGGCTTCAACAACAGGAATTTATTTTTCTTTTAGTTCTGGATGCAGGAAGTTCAAGATCAAGGTACCATTAGAGTTGACATCTCATGAGGCCTCTCTTCCTGCTTTGCAAATGACTGCCTTCTTATATAACCTCAAATGGCCTTTCTTCTGTTCACATGGAGAAAGAAAAAGATCTCTAGTGTCCTTTTGTCATAGTGTAAAGACAACAGTTATATCAGATTAAGGCTCTACACTATGCCCAAATTTAACCTTTAATATCTTTTTATAGGCGCTATCTTTAAATACAGTTAAATTAGAGTTAGGGCTTCAGCATTCAAATTTGGTGGACACACAATTCAGTCCATAGCATGCAGTAAAACATGTTTTGGGCTTCAGACCTAGAGAACTGTAAGCTAATACGTTTGTGTGGCTTTAAGCCACTAGGTGTGTGGTATTTGTTACAGAAGCGATAGAAAACTCATGCTATTATATTAGCAAAAAAACAAAAAACTTCTGACTTAATCTCAGTGATTTTCTGATCCTTTCAAACAAAAGTCTTGATTTGGAGCCAGGCCATGTGCAAAGAATTAGGACCATAATACATAAGGCTTTTGGTAAAAACAGGGATATGATGTAATTTGTATTTAGGGCAACTATTATGGATTGTGGATTGGAGAGGCAAGAATTTCAATCCTATTGATCGTTGAAGTAACATAATTATTTAAAATTTACTGAAACATAAAAATGAAAAGTGGGCCAGGCGCAGTGGCTCACACCTGTAATCCCAGCACTTTCAGAGGCTGAGGGAGGTGGATCATGAGGTCAGGAGTTCAAGAACAGCCTGGTCAAGATGGTGAAACCCTGTCTCTACTAAAAATGCAAAAATTAGCTGAGCATGGTGGTGGGCACCTGTAATCCCAGCTACTTGAGAGGCTGAGGCAGAGAATTGCTTGAACCTGGGAGGTGGAGGTTGCAGTGAACTGAGATCGCGCCATTGCACCCTAGCCTGGTGACAGAGCGAGACTCCATCTCAAAAAAAAAAAAAGAAAGAAAAGAAAAAAGGAAAAAAAAGCAAATTGTTACCTTATCCCATATTATCAAATGACTATTTGTACTCAAGAGGTTGTGCCATTTTTCTAGACAACCATCAGCTTTAAGACCCAACACAAAGGGCCTATCAGACACTTGTGCACAATTACACAGTATAAATTAATTCCATCAAAAAGAAAGACACATAAGCACACACACACACAGACACACACATGCATGGAGAGAGAGAAGAAGGAAGAAAGAATGGAAGAAAGAGAAGAATGGAAGAAGGGAAGAAGAAAGGAAGAGACGGAGGGAGGAGAGAAGAAAGTTTCTGTGGTAGATTCCTACTTAGGACCAAAGACAGTCACTTTGATTATTCTTTCCAATACAATCCAATTTTACAATTAAGTTTGTTTTTTAAATTATTAATTCTGAATTAACATTCAACAATGATGATTATTCTGTTACTCTCTACTACTGTTATAAAGTTGGCTATATTCAGGCTGTTGTAATTGTTTTAATCCACCAATCTAACTGCAAACATTTTCCAAATAGATTAATTCACTCTCTTAACTTTTACATGTCTGCAGAAGTCTAATAAAATATATATAGTATTCTGTAAGTTGATTTCTTTTTTTAAAAAAGGCATGAATTTGATCTTGTACTACTACTTTCCTGCTGCTCTCTTTGCTTTTCAAGCTTCTACTAACGGTGCTATTATCTGACTTTCTTTTGTAGATAAATTAATCCAATCATAAAATGTATTCAAATTATGATCCTTGAGAAAATTGCTTTCAACCCATCCAGCTTCTAGGGCCTTACACATTTGAGAAATTAGGAGGATTTATTAGAGCTCTTCTGCTTTATGGGTAGACTTGGAATTACTATAATATCTTTTCCTGTATTTTGGCTGACTTTTCATTCACAGCCGTGTGTGTGTGTGTGTGTGTGTGTGTGTGTGTATGTGTGTGTGTGTGTGTTAAGAGACACAAAGACAGAGGCAGAGAAGGACAGAGAGCGATTAAATGGAGAATATCCTTTCTTTCATACTAAAGCAGTTGTTTCATATTCTTAATTTTAGAGCAACATGGCCGACGCTTACATTATCCACTTGGGTAGGAACCTCAAACCTGCATATATACCTGCAGAATCTGAAGCAATCTAATGACTTCCACAGTGATTTCTGGGAATGTCCTCACTTATATGGTTCTAGCACCCCCTCCCTTTATGTGCAACAGGCACAGTGAATGGTAATTTAGAGAATACGTTACTTAAGAAGATAAATTGCCTCTCAATCTGAAAGATACCATTTAAGCAACACAATGAAGGAGTAACGCAGTGAGTGCTGCTCATTTTTTGATTGGCTGTAGGCTCTCAGATCTATATAGGCAAGGTTCCTCAAGAATAACCTACAATTTAGCCTTCTCCTCTAATAATAAACAGTTCAGTTTCCCTATATCTCTACTTTCTAAAAACATTCTTCTACCCAAACCATGCATAAAGCTCATGTAATGGCAGTGTCAAAACCTTAGACCATTGAACTCAGGAACCTTGAGAAACTATATGGTCTTCCAGTAATTTAGAATTGTAGTTTCCCATTCTCCTTCACATCTTGTGCTTCCTTGCTCAGATTTTCTTCCTTTGGTTTCCTTGTTAATACAAGGATCAATATACCGTGCTTTCTTAGTCCTGAGACATAAGCTTTATATTTTTAAATATTTATTAATTTGGGATGCATAGTATAATCAATATGACATTTACATAGTACATACTTTTCCTTGAATACTGTTCTCAAGTCAAGGGTGTCTCTACAATAGAGAATATCTTAGAATTGAGGAAATGTGTTCATTAATGTCTAGCTGTTATAAGGATTAAATGAGTTAGTCTGTGTAAAGACCTTAGAATACTACTTAGCACATTAGAGTCACTCAGGTAATCTCAGGCATTATTATCATAAACATCATCATTATTACCTTAGGCAGAATAGTACATTTGTCAGGAGCATAGTTTCTGAAGCTAGACAGACCTGAGTTCAAATTTCACTCTGCTATTTATTACCTTGGGGGTCCTGGCATGTTATATGAGTTCTCTAAGCCTTGGTTTTCTCTTATTAAAAATGAAGATATAAGACTTACATTTGAAAAAGTAGTAAGACTGAATGAGAACAGCAATTTTTACAAGCTTAGCATAGTACTTGGATCAGAGCAAAATCTTAGTTGAGGAACTATCAATTGCTTCCAATTAGCTGTAGCCAATTATTAGAGCATTTAGCTTTCTGAATCCTAGGCTATGCTCACAGGACTGGCTTTTGCCAGCAGGTATTTTCAGGAATGAAGAAACAAGAACGAGCTGAATGTATCTGGATGTGTCTGGTCCTGGCTTGCAGCCCTTTTCCTAAATGCAGTATCACTACTTGTGGTTTTAAACTTGATGACATCTCTGGGCCTAAAATGATAGATGATCACAACTTTATTGCTGCCGTGGTTTATAGAAAGGGATAAAAACTGTTATGGGACATCCTGATGGTGACCTTGGGCACAAGTTTTAGCAGAGTCATACAGTGACCCTTCGGTGTCCCTCTGTGCAGAGGTCTCGGTTTGGTGTGTGATTCCAAGTGTTTCTACTAGTGTCACATAATTGGCAGGTGAGGTGGTGTAGGGGAAATTGTGGGGGAAGTTACTAGCATGCAGAGCAGGCTTGTACTGGCCTTGTAGAAATGATTGTTAAATTTTCAGGAGTTTTGCAAGCCAGTTATTAAACACAATCATTATTAAAATTAAATTATATAAATTTACAATTAATTATATTAAAGGCAAAGGTAATGTAAAACCCAAACTCCTCACTTCCTAATTATTTTACTATGTATTACTATAGCCTATGCTTTTGTGACTATTTAAATCTATTGTCTCAATATAGTGAAAATGCCCTCTAATGGTGTGCTACTGAGTGTAGCTTTTCAACTCTGTTCATTGATAGCATGTCGATAGCTTTAAATCAGCAATGCTGGGAGTATATACTACAAAATAGGAACCTATTTCCCTGAACTGGTTCTTAAACATGTACCAGTAAACCACTTGAATTAGAATAGAGTTGTGGCTGGGCGCGGTGGCTCACGCTTGTAATCCCAGCACTTTGGGAGGCCGAGGCGGGCGGATCACGAGGTCAGGAGATCGAGACCACGGTGAAACCCCGTCTTTACCAAAAAAAAAAATACAAAAAATTAGCCGGGCGTGGTGGCGGGCGCCTGTAGTCCCAGCTACTCGGAGAGGCTGAGGCAGGAGAATGGCGTGAACCCGGGAGGCGGAGCTTGCAGTGAGCCGAGATGGCGCCACTGCACTCCAGCCTGGGCGACAGAGCGAGACTCCGTCTCAAAAAAAAAAAAAAAAAAAAAAAAAAAAAAAAAAAGAATAGAGTTGGGTACATTGGACTATAGTGGAAATGGTTTTTAAGCAGTTATTTACTAGATTTCCCTGAATGCATTTGATGTCAAAGTAATGATAGGTTTAAAACTGTGTGTTTGTGAGTATGTGTATGTGAGTGTGTCTTTCTGTTTTACACGGCAATCTAGTGAATTTAGGGTGAGGACAGGTCATGTTCAGTAGGACATGATTGTTAAATATTCAGTATTTTGACAGCCATTTAGTAAACCACTGGCTTCTTAACAGTTGAAATTGTCTATGATGTGAGAATATTTGTACTACAAATTAAAGTGAATTTTGTTTGTTTTTAAGAATTGGTTTATCAATACTCTGCCTAAAATCCTTATCTTTGCCCAAAGTTCCAACAAAATATTACCTGATTTATCATTGTATTTAGTCATTTTGGGGTTGTTCTTATTCAATTCTTTTTTTTTTAAATTACACTTTGAGTTCTAGGGTACACGTGCACCACGTGCAGGTTTGTTACATATGTATACATGTGCCATGTTGGTTTGTTACACCCATTAACTCGTCATTTACATTAGGTATTTCTCCTAATGCTGTCCCTCCCCCATCCCCCCACCCCACGACAGGCCCCAGTGTGTGATGCTCCCCACCCTGTGTCCAAGTGTTCTCATTGTTCAATTCCCACCTATGAGTGAGAACATGTGGTGGTGGTTTTCTGTCCTTGTGATAGTTTGCTTAGAATGATGGTTTCCAGCTTCATCCAAGTCACTACACAGGACATGAACTCATCCTTTTTTATGGCTGCATACTATTCCATGGTTCATATGTGCCATATTTTTTTAATCCAGTCTATCATTGATGGACATTTGGGTTGGTTCCAAGTCTTTGCTGTTGTGAATAGTACCACAATAAACATATGTGTGCATGTGTCTTTATAGCAGCATGATTTATAACCCTTTGGGTATATACCCAGTAATGGGATAACTGGGTCAAATGGTATTTCTAGTTCTAGATCCTTGAGGAATTACCACACTGTCTTCCACAATGATTGAACTAGTTTACACTCCCACCAACAGTGTAAAAGCATTCCTATTTCTCCACATCCTCTCCAACACCTGTTGTTTCCTGACTTTTAATGATCGCCATTCTAACTGGTGTGAGATGGTATCTCTTGGTGGTTTTGATTTTCATTTCTCTGATGGCCAGCGATGATGAGCATTTTTTCGTATGTCTGTTGGCTGCATAACTGTCTTCTTTTGAAAAGTGTCTGTTCATATCCTTTGCCCACTTTTTGATGGGGTTGTTTGACTTTTTCTTGTAAATTTGTTTAAATTATTTGTAGATTCTGGATATTAGCCATTTGTCAGATGGGTAGATTACAAAAATTTTCTCCCATTCTGTGGGTTGCCTGTTCACTCTGATGATAGTTTCTTTTGCTGTGTAGAAGCTCTTTAGTTTAATTAGATCCCATTTATCTTTTTTGGCTTTTGTTGCCATTGCTTTTGGTGTTTTAGTCATGAAGTCCTTGTCCATGCCTATGTCCTGAATGGTATTGCCTAGGTTTTCTTCTAGGGTTTTTATGGTTTTATAGACCATTGGAACAGAACAGAGGCCTCAGAAATAACACCACACATCTACAACCATCTGATCTTTGACAAACCTGACAAACACAAGAAATGGGGAAAGGATTCCCTATTTAATAAATGGTGCTAGGAAAACTGGCTAGCCATATGTAGAAAGCTGAAACTGGATGCCTTCCTTACACCTTATACAAAAATTAATTCAAGATGGATTAATGACTTATTCAACTCTTATATAATATTTAGTCTCATTCTCTGAGTGATACAGGGATAAACTCTCTGCAAAACTTTCAGAAAATGCAATAAAACTAAACACAGATGGGGCACGGTGGCTCACGCGTGTAATCCCAGCACTTTGGGAGGCTGACGTGGGCGGATCACGAGGTAAGGAGTTCGAGACCAGCCTGGCCAATATGGTAAAACTCTGTCTCTACTAAAAATACAAAAATTAGCTGGGCATGGTGGTGCATGCCTGTAGTCCCAGCTACTCGGGAGGCTGAGGCAGAAGAATCGCTTGAACCTGGGAGGCAGAGGTTGCAGTGAGCTGAGATCGTGCTACTGCACTCCAGCCTGAGCGGCAGAGCGAGACTGTATCAAAAAAAACAAAAAAAAAACTAAACACAAAACAGTAAAATATGTATTAACACAATAGATGTACTGTACACAAAGCAATTTTATATGGTTTTTCTGTTTCTAAAATGTTATTCTCTAAATTCCTCTAGCATTTATTTCATATGAATTCTGTCTCTTATCATGTACCCAAAAACATACTGGAATCGCTTTCCTTTTGGTAGTAGTTGTAGTCAATGAATATCTTTCTTTAGTAAGAGTCAAAAGGTACAATAAAATGTTTTTGCTCAATTTCTACACACTAATACTAAATATGCATCTTGTGGCATTTAAAACAGAAGTGTTTACTTTCTAATATATATATATATACATAAATATCAAATTCTAGAAAAAATAAGTGCTCATAAATTGATAACTGGAAATTTTTGCTTCCTTTTATGTGTGGTTTGGGTAATTAATGGATGATTACATTAATTTGGGGGGATCCAAATTCCATTCATTCATGACCAGCCTAGATATGAAAACTAGTGTATCCTCCTTTAATTATTACTCGTTTATCACACTCAATATGCTAAAATAAGTTATCACAGAAATAGTAAACCCAATTAGTTTTAACCTGCTTGATAAACTAATTAATAAAAGCTATCGTTTACCAAAAATGTATTCGTACAGGGGTATTTTTAGAGAACTTTGTGGAGGATCTCTCTTGGAACAACTGTAAGAGAAAAGAGACAGTTTGATAATACAGAGGATCATCAGAACTTCAGTACCGTTATCTTTTAAAGTCTCCAGTATATAAGTGGCTCTGCCTTTCCTATTTTCGGTATGGTGCATCATTGCCAAGAATCACCAGAGTATGCCTGAGGCTTTTGAAACTTTATCCTCAAATTCCAGAGGGTCTGTCACGAAACCTTCTTTGACTTTGTCTATCTGTTAATCCAATGCCTGCCCAGATGATGCTCCCAGGATAGAACTAAGGGGCCCTGTAGTTTGGCACTCAGTTCATATGACATAGCATAAAGGATCATAAAAGAGAGTAAAGCTATATATAATCACATATGAGAATTTACTAAACTTCAATGACAAAATGGTTGAAATTTCTACATAGTAGATATTTCACATGATTTTAGAATTTTCTCCATTTATGACATTGATCTTTATTTTAACGACTAGGAATCAGTGCCAAGCTGGTGTTGAGCTCATTTTGAGTAATAAAGCAAAACTACGCAAAACTATAAAAATTCTAATTTATTTTTGTCTTTCTATTTATTCAATATCTACTTTTCTTGCACCCGAAATGTGGTTGATATTGAATAGACTCTGGATAACAATGATTAAAGAAAAAGACATTTCTTTTTCTCATGGAACTATGAAGTATTGTGGAAAAGATAAACATTAGGGTATAAATATAAGTGCAATTAAGTGTTACAAGGGGCACAGGTAAAGTGGGAACCAGTAACACAGGATGTAATATTGTTTGGGGAAGTCAGAGGACACATTCCAGAAGAAGTGATGTTTCCACTCAAGTCGGAAGGAATAAAAGGAGTTAATTAACCAAAGAAGGCGGGCAGCATTACAAGCCTAGAGGCATCTCCCTTTCTCATCCGTGTTCCATTCAGGTTAGTTGTCCTCTTACCACCTCTTGAATTATTTTGGAGAATATGATTGTAGAGAAGACTAGTTTAATAGGGGAAGTGGAGGAGAACAGTCCTGCCCTGACACTCTTCCTGATTCCTCCCACCTCCCCACAATCTTTACTTGTTTGGTGATCCCAAAGCTTGGGCAGGATTCAATTAATTCAGGAAGCCAGTGTAACTATCTAAAAGAAAATTGACTTCTGGAGGATAGAGGGAGAACAGTGATACGCAACTAACCACTTCTCTTTATGCTGTACCCATTTATTGCTTCTGCTTTATTTATGCATCATCTGTAATAACATGCAACATGTTCTATGTGCGTACACGTTCCTTTCCTCTCCCCAAAGACAGGCTATATAGCCATTCATTTAATTATTAAATGGATCTGAGCCAAAAATAAAAATTGTTAAAAAAATGGTCTAACTTACCAATATCAGTTAAATATTTACCTATATATTCTTCTTATTCTTTAAAAAATGCTTTGTTGATACATAATAGATGTACATATTTGGGGGGAACATGTGATATTTTGATATATTCTTGTGATGTATAAAGATCAGTCAAATCAGGGTAATTGAAATAACCACCACCTTAAATATTTATCTCTTCTTTATGGCAGGAATTTATTATTATTCTATGGTTTCATTTTAAATTCAATTATTCAAATACATAAACTTTGATTTTATGTATCAGGTAAAAAATCAATTTCTCTTATACCACATGTTGAAAAATAAATGCCTCTGTAATTAATTCACAAGGTACCTTTTGTTATGTATCATGTTCACATGTAATATAAGATTTATTTTAGGACTATTCACAATAATCTCTGAATCTATGTGCTACTTTTTATAAAAACCTCTTGGTGTTTTAGTTGTTGTAATTTCATAATGAATCTGCATAGCTGAATAAAATCTATCATGTTTTAAAAATGTAAACTATTTTACATTTCAATGACTTCGTCAAGTTATCAAAAACAGTTCATTGAAGTTGTGATTTGGAGAACATTCAAGCTATGCATTCATAGAGAAGACTAACTGCTTTGTTAAATCCATCTTTCCGTTCAGTGACCTAGTATATCTCTCGCATATACATGTATATAATTTTCATATATATTATATATATATATACAGGCTATACATTCTGTACATATCTTGTTAAAGTTATTCCCAAACACTGTACATATCTAGATGCTATTGCAAATGAAGTCTATTCCTGATTAGCATTCTAATAGGTTCGTGCTGATGACTTAATTTTTTTATTCTGTACAATTTATCAAACTCTCTTATCCATTCTAAAAGATTTAAACTCGATTCTTTTGCATTTTCTAGATAATCTACAAATGATGAAAAATATAAACTCTTTTTCCCTAAACTTCTTACTAGTTTTGCTTTGCTTTATTCTTTATTCTATCACTTTTTATAGAATTCTAGTATAATATTAATAGTACTGGTAACAGCGGACATCCTTGCCTTTGTCCTAATTTTATTTTATTTATCTATTTATTTTTTTATTTTTTCTGAGATGGGAGTCTCACTCTGTCGCCCAGGCTAGAGTGCAGTGGCGCAATCTCAGGTTCACTGCAAGCTCCGCCTTCCGGGTTCACGCCATTCTCCTGCCTCAGCCTCCCGAGTAGCTGGGACTACACGTGTTTGCCACACGCCCGGCTAATTTTTTGTATTTTTAGTAGAGACGCGGTTTCACCCCATTAGCCAGGATGGTCTCCATCTCCTGACCTCGTGATCTGCCCGCCTGGCCTCCCAAAGTGCTAGGATTATGGGCACGAGCCACCGCGCCTGGCACCTTTGTCCTAATTTTTTCCTTTTTTTTTTTTGAGACAGCGTCTAGCTCTGGCGCCTAGGCTGGAGCACAGTGGCGCGATCCTGGCTCACTGCAAGCTCCACCTCCTGGGTTCACGCCATTCTCCTGCCTCAGCCTCCCAAGTAGCTGGGACTATAGGCGCCCACCACCACACCCGGCTAATTTTTTTGAATTTTTTTAGTAGAGACGGTTTCACCATGTTAGCCAGGATGGTCTCGATCTCCTGACCTTGTGATCCACCCCCCTTGGCCTCCCAAAGTGCTGGGATTACAGGCGTGAGCCACCGCACCCAGCCCTTTGTCCTAATTTTAAAGAGAACTAATCTATAAGTGTTTGAATAATGGTGAATGATCCTTACTTGTGATTTAAGAAAAACTGTATTCCAGATGACGGGGAATGCTCCTCTTAGGATCATCTAACCTTTCGTATGTTTATCTAGGATTAAAATATTCATTCCAGGATAGAATCACATCCTGTGCTCTTTAATAACAGTTATCCAGTGTACTTGATGACCACAAACACAGCTGCATTTATTCTTGTTCAATGGTTGCTTTTTTTTTTTTTTTTGAGACGGAGTCTCACTCTTTCGCCCAGGCCGAACTGCAGTGGCACTATCTCTGCTCACTGCAACCTCCGCCTCCTGGGTTCATGCCATTCTCCTGCCTCAGCCTCCCGAGTAGCTGGGACTACAGGCACCCGCCACTGTGCCCAGCTAATTTTTTTGTATTTTTAATAGAGACGGGTTTCACCTTGTTAGCCAGGATGGTCTCGATCTCCTCACCTCGTGATCTGCCCACCTCGGCCTCCCAAAGTGCTGGGATTACAGGCGTGAGCCACTGCGCCGGGCCTAATGGTTGCTTTTTATATCTTCACAGAAAATGATATATCTCACCTAAAACACTTCAATGCATGAGTAACTGTTATACATAGTTAAATAAGGTGGAGATGTGTGTGTGTGTGTGTGTGTGTGTGTGTGTGTGTGTGTGTACTAATTACCATGCACATTATTAGTAGCAGCCTAGGAATACAGTTCAAATTTCACTTCCTCCATGAAGTCTGTCTTGAGTTCCTGTACATAAATATTTCTTCCCACCTAAATTTCTAAAATATGTTTTCAACATTCATGTGATGCTTATCACATACAATTAAATAGGGTAGTTTTTTTTTTTTCCTTTTTTTTGAGACGGAGTCTTTCTCTGTTGCCCAGGCTGGAGTGCAGTGTCACGATCTGGGCTCACTGCAAGTTCCACCTCCTGGGTTCACGCCATTCTCCTGCCTCAGCCTCCCGAGTAGCTGGGACTACAGGCACCCGCCACCACGCCTGGCTAATTTTTTTGTATATTTAGTAGAGACGGGGTTTCACCGTGTTAACCAGGATGGTTTCAATCTCCTGACCTGGTGATCCAGCCATCTCGGCCTCCCAAAGTGCTGGGATTACAGGCATGAGCCACCGTGCCAGGCGTAAATAGGGTAGATTTTTAAAAATAGCTTTGCTTTCATCGTTTTCTAGTGAAGTACAGTGATTTCAAGCACAGAATCAGAAGTTAGACTAGTTAGTTTCAAATCTCAGCTCTACTTCTTAACTTCATAACTTACCTTGACCTTCCACAGGTTTCTAGGGCAAATTATTTTGCCTCTCTGTGCTATAGTTTCCTCATATGTAAAATGAGACTAAAAATATGTATTATATATTTAAAACTTTATTTTAGAGTGTTCTGAAAATTAATGAAATATATTATAGCTTTTAGAATGACTCTTTGCTCAATTCATTATGAGTATAAAACAAGAGGAGCATGTAAGGTCACTTTTGTGATGGGTACTCTTGTTAATGTTTAGGTATATTCTCATTTAATCATCTCAGTAAATTAACAAGACAGCTGAAGCTTGTGGAGATAAAATTATTTGCCAAAACACACATTTTTAGTAAGTCAGAGAGTTGAAATTTCATTTGTTTCATGGCAAAGCCTTTACTCTTAAGCAATGCACAATTCAGGTTTCCAACCAGTACCATGAGGAAAGGGGGTCTCTTTTATACAAATTTAGAGATTCACATAGAGCATAGGGGAAGCTTCATATGAACTGTAACTCACATATTGCAACTAAAAAAACATAGCAATGGTGCTCAACACTCTGCTGTACTTTAGAATCAATTGGTATTAGAGTTTTGTTTTGTCTTGTTTACTTTCTTCCTCTTCTAAATTCCAACGCACAGGGTACACCCGTATCAACTAAATATGAGTCTTTGAGGGTGGGGTTGTAGACATCAATATTTTTTAAATTCCCCAAGTGATTCCAGTGTGTAGCAATGATTGAGAACCAGTGGTTTAGAACAGTGGTTATGATTAGAACCAATTAGAATTTACTGGAAAAAAATCCTCGACTCCTCCAGATGAGTGAGGGAGGGTTTTACAGAATAGAAGTCATTCTTTACTTGATATTTGAAAGCAGAAAAATTTGTCAAAAAAATCACGGGGAAAAAAACAAATAGGGAAACGGTAAATTTTGAATGAATAGAACATTCAAAAAAACAATAGAAGAGAACAGGGTGTAGTAGTCTTGGGCAAGAGTTAGAATTCTGCATTCTTGGTCATCCTGAACCACCCCCTAAACGGTCTTGTTTGTATAATGTTTCCAGTTCTTCACTGATCATGTTCATTTTCTACTCTAAAAACATGGTTTCTTTGTTGCTTCCTTCTCAACTGCTCTCTGACAAGCCATCTGTGGGGTATTTTCTTTGAATCTCCAAACAAGTCCAATGTGACCACATTCATAGTTTCTGCTTATGATTTAGTGGTCTAAGTTTTCATTAAAACGTTCAACATAACATTCCATTTTTGTTATCTATTTATTCCTTTTTTTTTTTGAGACGGAGTTCCACTCTTACTGTCCAGGCTTGAGTGCAATGGTGCTATCTCGGCTCACTGCAACCTCCACCTCCCAGATTCAAGCGATTCTCCTACCTAAGCCTCCCGAGTAGCTGGGGTTACAGGCCTGTGCCACCACATCCAGCTAATTTTTGTATTTTTAGTAGAGACAGGGTTTCACCATGTTGATCAGGTTGGTCTCGAATGTCTGACCTCAGGTGATCCACCTGCCTCAGCCTCCCAAAGTGCTGGGATTACAGGCGTGAGCCACCACACCTGGCCACTTATTTCAAATATTGAATTATGTATCTGTTTTCTTATGTGTTATATGTACGTAAATATGTATATAAATATTCTGTTAGATACAGCAGTAAGTTGAAAAATAAATGGCATTTAAAAATACATTAAAATTTAAGTCTGCAACAAGAAGAAATTCTATTCACATAATTCATCTATGTATCTCAAGCTGCCTCAATAAAAAATCAGAGTTTATTTTTTAATGGTTACAGATAGGATGACAAGTTGGGTACAACAGGAATTTCTGTAAAACCTATTATTTCGCTTGAAACCATGTGCAAATGACTTCCAGGAAACAATTGGTCAGAATGTGATTTGAGTCATTACTTAAAATTCCAAAGAAGTCAGTAATAAAAACAAATTAAAATGCTATGAAAGTATATTTGGGGAAAAAGTTGTTTACTATGAAGCAGAAAATCCAAGTATAAAGAATTAAGACATTTCTTTTTCAAAGCGGAATGATAGTAAAATGCAACATATGGCTTGAAATCACAATCCTGACAGTTTTTGGAAATTACTCAGTAGTTTCCAACGTGAAACCAAATAATAAATATCATACTGGCTTTAAAATGTAATAAGCCAACATATGTCTGAGTTGTTTAATGAAATCTTGGAGTGTTAACTGCCCCTGTGAAAAAAAAGGAATGTATAAGTGGAATCGATAGATTGGAAAGTTGATTGACCAATTTGAACTGATAATAATTCATAATCATGTGGCTGCCAGCCTTATACACTCAGTAGATATGGCTGTTGACATAACATTTCAGATAACAGAAGAAAATGTACAGGGGCTTAGGACATACACATGAAGCTTTGGAATCAATCTTTGGATGAAACTATCAGAGCATTTGTGAACTGCTCTGACACAGTACTCCTGGGAGCTAGTGGCTGCAAAATCCACTGTCACCCTGATATCCTGGTATACAGAAAAAGACAAAGCAATCAGTTGTTCCTTTCCTCCCACAATATGGTTCCTTATAAAGGTAAAAGACTGAAAATCAAAATACAAATACAACTAAAAAGTGTCCCCACCACAAGAAAATCATGGTGGATTTATTAAGACTTCCCAAGTCATGTTACTTTCACAAATAGCACTCTAGAATTCTACAACTTTATAATCACATTAAGAGGTGACCAGGCATGGTGGCTTATGCCTGTAATCCTAGCACTTTGGGAGGCTGAGGCAGGCAGATCACGAGGCCAGGAGTTCGAGACCAGCCTGACCAATGTGGTGAAACCCTGTTTCTACTAAAAATACAAAAATTAGCTGGGCATGGTAGGGGGCACCTGTAATCCCAGCTAATTGGGAGGCTGAGGCAGGAGAATCACTTGAACCTGGGAGGTGGAGGTTGCAGTGAGCCAAGATTGCACCACTGCACTCCAGCCTGTGCAACAGAGCAAGACTCTGTCTCAAAAAAAAAAAAAGGACAATCTAGGGATCAGGAGATTTGTGTGTGTGTTTTATCTCACAATCCTTCTGATCTCAGGCAAGCTGTTGAAGTTTTCTTAATCTCTTTGCCTCTTCTGCAAAATGGCAAAGTTAGACTAGAATGGTAGTTTTCCAATTTTTTTTTAAATATATGCTGTGAAAGTCTCATTTCATATGAAGTCATAGAAACATTAAGAATATGTCACCATATTCATCAACTTACCTTTCTGTTAATAAACCAATCAGGCAGTAGAAGCTGGAGCTCATGTTGAAACCAACCCAATAGTCCCATAGACAGTTTTTTGGATAAACATAGAAATTGACCCTTCTGGTCATAAAGCTTGAAACTTACATTGGTTTTATCTGAGTTCCCTGCTCAGGAAAAGACTTTCAGTCCTCTCAAAAAGTATCAAAGAACTGAAACTCACCAGATCACCACATCCAGACAATGAGATGACAGACCCCTCATTCATCATGATTGCTTCCTTGCCCCTCCCTAGTTCCTGTTTTTGTACACGTTGTTTCATCTCTTTCCTGCTATATAAACCCCTAGTTTTAGTAGGTAAGGGAGATGTATTTGAAACTGAGCTCCCATGTCCCTGGAGGCAGCACCCAATCAAAGCCTTCTTCCTTGGCAATAATCATTGACTTAGTGATGGACTTTCTGTGCGGCAAAGAGCAGGACCTAAACCAAACCCCTGGTGTTTAGATAACAATGTGAAAAGGGGGTGGGGCGGGGGCTATACAATCATTTTTGTGCTGGGAGAATCTTGTAAGGTTATCTAAGAATTTGTCTAACTTTAGAGTCTAGGCGCAGTGGCTCCCGCCTGTAATCCTAGCACTTTGGGAGGCCAGGGTGGGTGGATCACGAAGTCAGGAGATCGAGACCATCCTGGCTAACACAGTGAAACCCCGTCTCTACTAAAACTACAAAAAATTAGCAAGGCATGGTGGCGGGTGCCTATAGTCCCAGCTACTCAGGAGGCTGAGGCAGGAGAATGGCATGAACCCGGGAGGCAGAGCTTGCAGTGAGCCAAGATCCTGCCACTGCACACCAGCCTAGGCGACAGAGTGAGACTCTAACTCAAAAAAAAAAAAAAAAAGAATTTGTCTTTTTTTTTTTTTTGAGGAAAATGGATATGAACCATTGGTTTCAAAAAAATGAGACATTATGTCTAACAAGGCATTTCAAGAGCTCTACAAACCTGAACTCAAAATTTGATGTGTTATGACATTGTTTTTACTCTTTAAAACCTACTAGATCCCTTCCTTACACCTTATACAAAAATTAATTCAAGATGGATTAAAGACTTAAATGTTAGACCTAAAACCATTAAAATCCTACAAGAAAACCTAGGCAATACCATTCAGGAGATAGGTGTGGGCAAGGACTTCATGTCTAAAACACCAAAAGCAATGGCAACAAAAGCCAAAATTGACAAATGGGATCTAATTAAACTAAAGAGCTTCTGCACAGCAAAAGAAACTACCATCAGAGTGAACAGGCAACCTACAGAATGGGAGAAAATTTTTGCAACCTACTCATCTGACAAAGGGCTAATATCCAGAATCTACAATGAACTCAAACAAATTTACAAGAAAAAAACCAACAACCCCATCAAAAAGTGGGCAAAGGATATGAACAGACACTTCTCAAAAGAAGACATTTATGCAGCCAAAAAACACATGAAGAAATGGTCATCATCACTGGCCATCAGAGAAATGCAAATCAAAACCACAATGAGATATCATCTCACACCAGTTAGAATGGCCATCATTAAAAAAGCGGGAAACAACAGGTGCTGGAGAGGATGTGGAGAAATAGGAACACTTTTACACTGTTGGTGGGACTGTAAACCAGTTCAACCATTGTGGAAGTCAGTGTGGCGATTCCTCAGGGATCTAGAACTAGAAATACCATTTGACCCAGCCATCCCATTACTGGGTATATACCCAAAGGTCTATAAATCATGCTGCTATAAAGACACATGCACACGTATGTTTATTGCGGCACTATTCACAATAGCAAAGAGTTGGAACCAACCCAAATGTCCAACAATGATAGACTGGATTAAGAAAATGTGGCACATATACACCATGGAATACTATGCAGCCATAAAAAATGATGAGTTCATGTCCTTTGTAGGGACATGGATGAAACTGGAAAACATCATTCTCAGTAAACTATCGCAAGGACAAAAAACCAAACACCGCATGTTCTCACTCATAGGTGGGAATTGAACAATGAGAACTCATGGACACAGAAAGGGGAACATCACATTCCGGGGACTGTTGTGGGGTGGGGGCAGTGGGGAGGGACAGCATTAGGAGATATACCTAATGCTAAATGACGAGTTAATGGGTGCAGGAAATCAACATGGCACATGGATACATATGTAACAAACCTGCACATTGTGCACATGTACCCTAAAATCTAAAGTATAATTAAAAAAAAATAAATAAATAAAAAATAAAATAAAATAAAAAATAAAAAAATAAAACCTATTATAAATAACTTTTATTTATCAGTTACTAAGTACCTAGTGCTCTTCTAAGCACTCTACAAATAACAACATAGTTTAACCTCATCACAGGTGAGAAATGCATTACAGATGAGAAAACCAAGGCACAGAGAGTTTAAGTAAGTTGCTCCAAACCACATAACCATTAGGGGCTAGAATGGGCATTTGAATCCAGGCAGTTTGGCTCCACAGGCTATACTCCTCACACTCTAGTGCATTATACAATAAATTCAAATGCAGAAAATGAATAAAGCCACTTGTGCCTTCACTGTGCATCATCTTCAACTCTGTAAATGTAGAATTGTATATCCTTTATTAGAAATATCTAGCCTTGAACATATCCATCCTGTAATGTAAAACTCTAAAAGCCAGTGTTAACCACCTGTGCATGTATTAATGGTTTTCAGTTCATCTTTTTGATTTTTAGGCAAAGCTCTCCTTTGAAAGTCAATCTGAGCAGGGCATGGGGGATCACGTCTATAATCTCAGAAACTAGGGAGACTAAGGCGGGAGGATAGCTTGATGTCAGGAGTTTGAGGCTGCCGTGAGCCATGACCATGCCACTGCACTCCAGCCTGGGCAACAGAATGAGATCCTGACTCAAATAAACAAATGAATAAATAAATAAAACCAAAGGGAATTTATTTCACTTATGATTTCACTCAATTCATTGTGAAATTTTTATTTATTTTAATGTATGTCAGTGAGAAAAATTTAGTTGTCTTGATGATTTGTTTTGTTTTGTTTTTGGAAATGCTCCTGAGCCATATTGATGGTTTTATAAACTCAAAGCACGGGCTAAAAGACACCATTGCAGATAATATCCATTGTGGCTGTACTTGGTTTGGTTGTACCATACATGGCACATTTTTATCAATACAGACAAATAGCTCCAAAGATAACTTTTTCCCAGTTTACCTCACAATCTCAGGATAATCTTCTATTAAGGCTTGGGGGATGAATTGTGGTAGAAAATGTTGAAGTACTGCTTGTATTTCTTATCAGAAATATAAAATCAGAAAAAGAATCCCCCAAGTTGATTAGTAGTAATAATCTATTATATCTCGTTTATTATTTTTCCATTTGCACATATTCTGATGTGTACAGCTGCTAAGTGGATGTACCTGGGCCTTGCTAATTGAGCTTGATACAGGCACTTGCTTCTACAGATTTGCATTAACAGATATGCTCAGGTCTCAATTTAGTTTAAAAAAAATCGAGAAAAAGTACTGATTTGCACTTGATTAAATTACAACATCTTTACAAGAAGTTGAAATACATGCACAGAGATGGCAGATCTGAACAAGACAAATTTACCCCAAAGAACAAGTTAACGCATTCGTGGTTCCACAGGGTTGCAACTCAACACAAAACACATTAACTGTGGATGTTGTCTGTCATTACAGCTTTTAAAGATTTAAAATACATTTTAAGGCCAGGCGCAGTGGCTCACGCCTGTAATCCCAGCACTTTGGGAGGCCTAGGAGTGCGGATCACGACGTCAGGAGATAGAGACCATCCTGGCTAACACGGTGAAACCCCGTCCATACTAAAAATACCAAAAAAAATTAGCCAGGCATGGTGGTAGCTACTCAGGAGGCTGAGGTGGGAGAATGGCGTGAACCCGGGAGGCGGAGCTTGCAGTGAACAAAGATCGCACCACTGCGCTCCAGCCTGGGTGAGAATGAGACTCTGTCTCAAAAATAAAATAAATAAAATAAAATAAAATATATTTTAAAATATTAAGCTCTAATTGGCTATAGAGCCCCCAAAATACCATAATAAAACTTGTTTAAATTTTGAAAACCATTAAACTAAACAACGTGTATGTCAATTTCATAGCTGACATGTAATTTTTAAAAATGCAATTTTAAAATCTAAAATTTAAATTTTAAATTTTAAATTAAATTAAAATTAAAAATTAAAATTAAAAATTAAAATTAAATTTTAAATTTTAATTTACAATTTTTAAAATTTAAAATTTACTGAGCACTAAATTCATTGTGGGATTGGTTTATTATTCATAACTATTTTGCCACATGTGCTTTGCTTATCTTCTATAAGAATTTTCTTTATGAGAGGAACAAACAGAAAAATAAAGACAACATTTAAGCTTAGTTCTTTGTCATGCTATATTGTGGAAAAAATTTTTTTTTTTTTTTTGAGATGCAGTCTCACTCTGTCACCCAGGCTGGAGTGCGGTGGTACAATCTGGACTCACTGCAACCTCTGCCTCCCAGGTTCAAGCAATTCTTCTGCCTCAGCCTCCTGAGTAGCTGGGACTACAGGTGTGCACCACCACGCCTGGCTAATTTTTTGTATTTTTAGTAGAGACGGGCGTTTCACCATGTTGGCCAGGCTGGTCTTGAACTCCTGACCTCGTGATCTGCCTGCCTCAGCCTTCCAAAGTGCTAGGATTACAGGCGTGAGCCACCGTGACTGGCCCATAGTTGAAATTTTATCTAGTAAAATTTGAAATATTTTGAACATGTATTCTTTTGATTGTTTTCCTCTCCTTTAACTATATATGTTACCAAATTCTGACAATTTTTCCTTCAAAATATCTTGTGTATCTGCCTCTTCATGTTCATTACCATTGTAAGCAACATACTCCTGGCTGTATTCTTCATTATTGCAAAATATAGTGTGTTCCTCCAATAATTCTTTCCACACATCCCTTTCCAATCTAATCTATTAATACTCCTTAGTGTAAACCCATCATTGCCTGTATGCCAATCTCCTTACTATCTGTCTCACCTGTCCTCTCCTCCTTTAAATATTCTTGAATGTTGCTTAAGATTTAGAAAATCTAGGCCGGGCCCGGTTGCTCACGCCTGTAATCCCAGCACTTTGGGAGGCCAAGGTGGGAGGATCACGAGGTCAGGAGATCGAGACCATCATGGCTAACATGGTGAAACCTTGTCTCTACTAAAAATATAAAAAATTAGCCGGGCATGGCAGCGGGCGCCTGTAGTTCCAGCTATTTGGGAGACTGAGGCAGGAGAATGGTGTGAACCTGGGTGGCAGAGCTTGCTGTGAGCTGAGATCGCGCTACTGCACTCCAGCCTGGGCGACAGAGCGAGTCTCCATCTCAAAAAAAAAAAAAAATAGATTTGGAAAATCTAGTCTTCCCCATTTCAATAAAATATTATTATTCTTAATAGTAATGAGGGAATTGTGCTTCATTGTGATACTATCATCTTATTTTCTATTTGTTTTCTCTGATTTTATTGTTCTTTTGAGGGTGTTGTAATTTTACCTGAGAAATAACTTTTGTCTTAATGATTTTGCTTCCCTGTGAAGCATTTATTTGCAAACTAACTGAACTCTTATTTCATAATATAGAATATACAGTTGCCAGTATACAAGAGACAAGCCATTTTCTGAATGTTTGTGAGAAAAATTCAAGCTGGTCAGATTGGTTCAAATTTATCTAAAATGATGGCCTTGTAAATGTCGGACCCAAATGCTATTTACTTATACATGCTGTATGATTTCTGTAACAATGTTCTATCACTGACATCCCTGTAATTAATTTGTTCATTTTTTTCAAGAAATCTGTACTGCATAGTGTTCTGGGTGCTAAATATATAATGGTAAACAAAAAAGATCTGGCCCCCTACTCTTCCAGAGCTTAGATTCTAGTGGGGCAAAAGGGACTAATTCATAATTATTCAAATGAACAGGAGAAGAGCTCAAGAGGAACTGTAAGAGCCTAAATAGCGCATTGGGCTAGAGAGGGATCACAGCAAATTCTCCCTTAAGGAATGATCTTGTACTGAAGCCTGAAGCACGAGCAGACACTAACTTGCTAAAGGGAAGGAGGAGTGTTCCAGCACGGCTAAAAATCTTGTGTTAAAAGAAAGCACGACTGGTTCGGGGTCTGAAAGAAGAGCAGAGTGGTTGAAACAGAGAAAGTGAGGAGAAATGAACTGGAAAATGAAGCTGGAGAAAGCGATGGCAACCATAGCAAGCCTGCTGCTAGTCATTTTACATAGTGTTCTCATCATCCTAAGAGCACAGGGAAGCCAAAGAAGGACTCTAAACATGGGGAGTGATATATGTGGAAAAAGACCCAATATCAACTGTCAACTAACAATGTATGATTTCTAGGTATTAAGCACTCACAATAAAGTTAAGACTTGGAAACTGTTCAAAGGCACATTAAATGCCATGCAATTGTGTTTATATGAAGTGCTTTACAATTCAAAAGTACATTGTGTTGACATTTGGAGACTGTATGATATGCCTGAAAGTGGCAACTCAAGGTTGTTTCATAAATAATACATAAATTAAAGTCTAGGTGTATTAGTCCATTTTCATGTTGCTATAAGGACTGCCCCAGACTGGGTAATTTATAAAGGAAAGAGGTTTAATTAACTCACAGTTCTGCATGGCTGGGGAAGTCTCAGGAAACTTACAATCATGGCAGAAGGCGAAGAGGAAGCAAGGCACTTTCGTCACAAGGCGGCAGGAAGGAGAATGAACACAGGAGCAACTACCAAACATTTATAAAATCATCAGCTCTCATGAGAACTCACTCACTATCATAAGAAGAGCATAGGGTAAACCACCTCCATGATTCAATTACCTTTATCTGGTCTTTCCCTTGACACATGGGGATTATGAGGATTATAATTCAAGATGAGATTTTGGGTGGGGACACAGTAAAACCATATCACTACAGATGGCCAAGTGTTTTAAAATTAAAACACTGGAACTGAAAATAGGACCAAAATGCTTACATAATAGTAATCTGATGTCTTCATGCATTTTTAAGCAATTTTACCTCTATGTCCCTGGTTTGCTTCCAGTTTAGGTTGGAAATCACTTGGAATTGTTATCACATGACAGCTGCTGACACATTTGAAGTTAATCAGTTCTGAGGTTAGCTTCTAGAGCATGTGCTCACACGGTAAAGCCAACATCCTAATTGCCACCAACTGTTTTCTTCTGCAAAGTCAGTAAGAGACCACAGATCAAGTTGTCTAATGACATCAATAAGAAATGGAAAAGAACCCTTAGTTCGCCTTTCCTTTTCCCTTGAGACCACAGCATATCTGCTTCTTTTTTCTTCAAGTGTTTTGCCCAGTCCCATCTAAAACAAATCAAATGGTATGAATTCTCTGCTTCCCTCTGCGATTCTCTCCAAAACCTCTAAACATTTTGCTTCCCCCCACCCTCCAGTTATTCTCCTTTTTGCTTCCTTAGTAGACATATTAAGGAATCCCTGCCCTTGCTGTGTATTCCCAGGATTCAGAAAGCAAGCTGAAATGTTCAGCTAGGTTGTGGAGGAGGAATGCGATGGAAAACTGAATTGCCTAATCACCTCAGTGGGTGGTCCTTGTACATGGAGATAAAATTAATCATAAGGGTGGGACTGTGGTAACTGTAAGCTATCCACAACACAATAACATAGACCTTAATTGTATTTGATATTGTGATCAAATATTGGCCAAGAAAGAAAGTCACCAGAAATGCTAAATGAATAAAATGCATTGAAGACTAGGCAGGAAAAATGAGAATATGTGCTCTGGAATATTCCATTTGTTATATTTTTAAGGCTGAGTAGAATGTATGATTGTAACAAATAGGTGTTTTATTCAACAACCCAAATCTAAAAAGTGATCGTTGGTGGGTAATATTGAAAGTGGTTATCACAAATGTTTGGAAAAAAAGCATTTCTATTAGATATTCTTTTCACATTATGAGAAAATATCTTTTAAATGTGGACTTTTTATGTTCTTATAATACGACCCTATAAGATTTCTTGTTTTACAATATAGGAAATTGAAATTCAGCAGTCTAGTAAGTGAGAAACAAATCTAGAATTAGAATTTAGGGATCTTATTTTTCCAAGGCCTACTTATTTCACCACTACCATCTGTTAAGTTGTTCCTTTTATAGGAGGTTTTTATCATACACGAGGGCCAAAATGGAAACTTCTGCGTGATGACAAAGAAATCTTACAGTTATGGGGAGAGTGGTAAGGTGGAAGGGAAAGCTTGGGCTGATGAACAAAGAGTTTTAACAGCTTAGTGTTTCACACATGGAGAAACAATCCTGAGGTCAGCTAACACCTGTTTTTCCAGATTCTGATGTATCTGGCTTGTGTGTAAACTCTTTTATTTTCCTTTTTATGTAAAGGATTTTACTGGTAATAGCTATGGGGAAACAGACTGTCAATAGCAGAAATAATGTGGGAAGTTTATAAAACTCATAAGGTTTCATCGCTCATCTTTATCTTCAAACATCTTTATAGAATTTTAACACTAATTCTAAGCAGATATTAATTACAAATCCCCCAGAAAAAGGAGAGTGAGGCTGTTAAAGAATTGATACCTTTCTTTTGAATATGTATCCAGAAGTAGGAATGCTGGATCACATGGTAGTTATATTTTTTATTTTTTTAATTTTTATTTATATACTTTTAATTGGAAAGTTGAACTCATAGAAGCAGAGAGTAGAAAAGCGTTTTCCAGGAGTCAGTGCAGTGGGGGTTTGGGTGGGGGGAAGGAGGAATGACTAGATTACAAACTTTTAGTTATAAAATGAATAATCTCTAGAAACATAATATCCAACATGGTGACTATAGTTAGTAATAATGTATTATATATTTGAAATATGCCAAAAGACTCTATCTTACATATTCCTACTACAAAAAAACCAACCATGTGAGATGATGGATATGATAATCAGCTTGATAGTGGTAATCATTTCACAGTGAAGCCATATATATATATGTCAATCCATCATGTTGTATACCTTGAATATATGCAAGTTTTATTTGTCAATTATATCTCAATAATGCTGACACTTACAGAAATTGTTCCCAGATGTTGGGCCTCCCCAGTATTGGCCTATTAGAAGAACATGAATAGAAAAAGTCAAATGACTTAATAACTGTGCCATAATATAGCAAGTCCATACTATTCCTATTTGGATTTAGGCTTTATAAGCATGGCTTTAACAAACATTATCCTCCACAGGGTGCTTTGCATATCACATGACCTCATTATCTGTTTTTAGAATAAACTGTTTGGAGGCCAAGCTTTTAGTTATGCAACGGAATAGCAGCTCATTAAGGTATAAAGGTAACTAAAAAGCATACCAATGGTAATGTGCAGGATTTGCTTTTTCTTTGTGATATGGGTCTTTTGTGAAATATTTTCCTTGTCTATCTTGTTTCTAGGATCTCGTCTTTCATTACTGGGAATATCATGACTTTCATTCAGATACCCAACACTGTTATGCAGCCCATGAGGATTTCACATGATTTCCGCTCCCCTCCCCACAAGTTTGATTTTCTATATGCACACATAGATTCTGAAATTTGGGGCAGAATAATTTTTAATAAAGTTAAGGACGGGTGTGGTGGCTCATGCCTGCAATCCCAACACTTTGGGAGGCCGAGGTGCGTGGATCACCTGAGGTCAGCAGTTTGAGACCAGCCTGGCCAACATGGTGAAATGCCATCTCTACTAAAAATACAAAATTAGCTAGGCGTGGTGGCAGACGCCTGTAATCTCAGCTACTTGGGAGACTGAGGCAGGAGAATCGCTTGAACCTGGGAGGCAGAGGTTGCAGTGAGCTGAGATTGCACCATTGCACTCCAGCTTGGGTA
The DNA here is from genome assembly GCF_006542625.1 of Nomascus leucogenys. Classification (NCBI taxonomy): domain Eukaryota; kingdom Metazoa; phylum Chordata; class Mammalia; order Primates; family Hylobatidae; genus Nomascus; species Nomascus leucogenys. Next base: position 11,544,431 of record NC_044391.1, read on the forward strand.
ACAAGAGCAAAACTCCATCTCAAAAAAAAAAAAATGTAATAGTAACAATTATATAAATACTGAATGAGGATTTATTTTTATTGCTCTTGTCACAGTTGGCTAAATAATTACTATAAGGCAAACAAGTATGTTAAGTATTGGGGTGGAGCTGTGTTTTCTAGGCATTTGCTGAACACTTAATACCAGCGCCAATGCGCACAAGTTTAATACATACTGGATGTACTAACAGAGGAAACTCATTTATTCCTTTTTTTTTTGAGACGGAGTCTCACTTTTTCACCCAGGCTGGAGTGCACTGGCGCAATCTCAGCTCACTACAAGCTCCGCCTCCCGGGTTCACGCCATTCTCCTGCCTCAGCCTCTCTGAGTAGCTGGGACTACAGGCGCCCACCACCACGCCCGGCTAATTTTTTGTATTTTTAGTAGAGACGGGGTTTCACCATGGTCTCGATCTCCTGACCTCGTGATCTGCCCACCTTGGCCTCCCAAAGTGCTGGGATTACAAGCTTGAGCCACCATGCCCAGCCTATTCCTTTGTAATCATATATCTTTAAATATTGTATAAGTCTTAGTCCAATCAGGAGATTGAAACCACATAGCAATTTGAAAAGGAAAGGGGCAATATAAATAATTATTAAATATAATAAGGGATTGGAGTAACAAAGGGTTGGCTGGTAAGAAGTAAAAGAACTCTAATGAGTACAGGAATGGAATATATAAGCAAAAGTCAGTATCCTAGGACTGAGATAATTGTCCATGGAATAGTTCCCATTACCCCAGGCCTGACATCCAGGTTTTATTGGGAAGAAAATAACCTTGGCTCACTGAAAGGCAGAGAATTTGTTGTAGTGCCCTGCCAATGGAACTTAGAGAAAATCTAACTTTCAGAACTGCCAGAAATCACCCTCTTGGTAGCTGGGGAAATCTGTTTATGGGGAGCTGTCTCACCAGAGGCCCTTCGCTATGAAACTGCTCATCAGGTGTTCAGAGGGCAGCCACTGGCTGCTGAATGCTGTAGGTTAATTTTCTGCAAAAGCCTGGTGCTAGAGAAGCTGCCTGCACTGTCAGAACCTGCTGCTGGAGAAATTACCTGCCTTAGACACTTTAAACCTACTTGAATATATTGGTTCATAAGCACTCAGGAATAAAGCTAATTAAACTTCTGACTGGAGCACCTGGAAAGCTCTCTCTTGCTGTGAGGCTCATGAATTTGGCATCTCAGCTCTGTTGGACATCGGCCCCCATTGGGTTCTGGTTTCAGTTGACCAACTAGACAAACAATTTATATCACTCCCAATCTCATATGTTAGCATACCAAATCATATCCCTCTTATCAATATAGTGTAATCTAAAATTAAGATCTGTATTCATTCTAGCTCACTCAGAATTAATATCCGCAAACATTTCCCCAGCATCGGGAGGTATAGCGCAAACTTGCCACTAGGATACTTGTACAAGTGTTCATGTAAAACTATGGCCCACACTAAGTCACACTGCAATCCCAGAATTGCCATAGCATAGTAGTTCTTAAGCAGAGAGGACTGTGTTTCCACTCCCTCCCCAGGATATTGGCAACGTGTGGAGGCACTTTCGATTGTCACAACTAGAGAGGTGCTGGCAGCATCTACTGGGTAGACATTAGGGATGTGGCTAAATATCTTACAATGCATACAGTAGCCTCTAGAAAAATATAATTACATGGCCCAAAATGTCAACAGTGCTAAGGTTGAGAAACCTGCTAGACTCAAAGAAGTGGTCATGATAGAGTAGAGAAAATCTAGTGTGGGAGGTGCCCAAGGGTACACTTTTACAAAAGAACGGGTTCAGCGATGTCTTTGGAAGCCAGAAAGAGAAGCCATTACAGAAAGAGAAGCCATTACAGAGCTAGGCCCGGTGATGGCATCGTGGATGATAGGATCCACATGATGGTTATGTCACCAGCCTCTGAATGCATAATTGGAATGAAATAGAAATAACTGGTAGTTGGCACAATTCCCACAAAGGGTCCTTGGTCTGTGGGGTAAGAGCTATCATCGTTCTGTATTTACATAGCCATCTAATTTTCTTTACAAATTATTTTGCTCTGCACTGAAATCTAGATTAATAGAGGACAAAAATGTTCCTAACTAGAGAAAGATCACTATTTAGCAACTATTATAGGAATGTAACTAAAATTTCCTACTAAAAATGAGGAACAGATTCCGTTTCAGTAACAATAATCATTAACAGTCTCATAGCTTCATTATTGTTCCTTGTTTATAACGATTTGAATTTGTTTGTTAGAAGGATCCAGGAAAATAAAAGTTTATTTTGTTCTAGGTACAAGTTTGTCAAAATAACAAAACAAAACAACAATAACAGAAACAACAGCAACAAAGATAAACTTGGGTTCTGCTTATCAATTTCCATACATAATAGGCAATATTATTTTTTTGCTTTCTCTCTTTAGGTCCAGACTGAAAATGCAGGCATGTATCCTCAATCCAAATAATTTAGCTGTCACCTGGAGAATTAAGTGTCCTGAATTTTATGCCTAAAAGTGGCCTTAGAGTTTATTTTACAGATAAAGAAATTGAGGCTCAGGAAACTGAAATTACTTCCCTAAAGTCAAATTGTTGGTGGCTGCAGCCTAGATTTCTGCACTCCCATTTAATGCTATTTCCATTAAATAACAAAATAATATTAAGGACAGTCAGAATAACATGTGAATTTAAATCATGCTATCTAGTCTATTTTCAATATATTTTATTTGGGCCTAAATATATTTACTAATTTGTACAGTTAGGGAGTTGTTTTACACAAGGGAAAAAAACATTTACGTTAAATATATACTGTATGTTTTGTTAAACCATTTATTTGACATCTCTAAAATACTCCTTTTGTTTCTAATGTAATTTTCAACTTTCCACAAAAGGCCACGAGGATCCAGGGATTGAGAAAGAGCTTATCTATTCTTGATTTTCATCATCATCAATAACATCCATGCTCTTGATAAATCACTCTGTCCCTTGTGTTTGTTTGCACACTAACACTCTGTCTTTTTTCTCCACCTCGTCAGAGTCGGGTGCAGATGGATAAAGGAAAAAGAGTTGTTGCTGGGAAGACAAAGTGGTAAAGATAAAGGTTTGAAATAGAATTTTCCTGGTATATAATTTAAGAGTAACGGTATTGAGCTAGATAGTGACTGAGTACGTTTGAGCAAAATATGTGGTAAAAAAGAAAAGGTAAAAGGAGAACAGAGTGTGTGTCGGCAAATTTCTCTTTTCTAAAGGCTTAACGGATGATTATTTTTCCTGTTTATAAAGAGAACTAATTTTTTGCATAGCCCATTATTCTAAGGTCTTGGATTGTCATCTAATTCAAGAAAGATGAAGAATTGTTCTATGAGTCTTATGGTATAAAGAAAAACAAGATGTGAATGCTGAAAATATAATTTCATAGATATTGTCCAAAACTGGACTTCAAAATGTAAATTTGAATTCTAAAATATAAATACGTACTTTTATCATAAACTTTTTTCTAATACCATCCAAATCACTGGGGTCTTTGTCTTAAGTGGGATGAAAAACTGAACAAAGCCTATTTTGCTTAATGGAAGCTTTATTTCAACAACATTTCTACTTTGACTAATACACTTTATACCTTATACTGTATTAGTTCTAAATTTTTCATGTGTGTTGTATTTCATTTTCTTTTGACAAACACATTACTTTCCAAATTAAGGATACAAGCATTCATTCAACATATATTCATTGAACACCTTCAAGATGCAAAAACTTACTGCTAGGAATCAAAAGGAAATTGTTCCTGCCCTTAAGAACCTCACAATTTTAATTATCAAAAGTAAAGTAAATGTATAACTTTGCTCAGCAGCCCAATCCATGCAATCACGAGGCGGAACTCAAAACTCGTTACTGTATTTTGAAATTTCAAATAACTGATTCCTTTATCCAAATAAAGTATCTTACTGAAATTGCTATAAAGCAGAGTAACAAAGAATCAGTGAAAAAAAATCCCATATTTTGAAATTTCTCATATAATGTTAATCTAACTTTAGAATAAACTAAGGAAGATTAGTGTGTTCGGAATTAGTGGGTTCTTGGCCCTACTGAAGCCACAGACCCTTGCAGTGAGTATTACAGCTCTTAAAGATGATGTGTCCACAGTTTGTTCCTTCAGATGTTCAGATATGTCTGCAGTTTCTTCCTTCTGGTGGGTTTGTGGTCTTGCTGACTTCAGGAGTGAAGCTGCAGACCCTTGCTGTGAGTGTTACAGCTCTTATACACAGTGCATCTGGAGTTGTTCCCTCCTTCTAGTGGGTTCATGGTTTCACTGACCTCAGGAACAAAGCTGCAGACCTTCCTGGTGAGTGTTACAGCTCATAAAGGCGGCGCAGGCCCAAACAACAAGCAGCAGCAATATTTACTGCAAAGAGTGAAAGAACAAAGCCTTCACAACCTGGAAAGCAGCACCAGCAGGTTCCCGCTGCTGGCTTCGGGTGGCCTGCTTTTATTCCCTTATCTGGCCCCACCCACATCCTGCTGATTGGTCCGTTTTACAGAGAGCTGATTGGTCCATTTTACAGAGAGCTGATTCGTCCATTTTACAGAGAGCTGATTGTTCCGTTTTGACAGAGTGCTGATTGGTGCATTTACAAACCTTTAGCTAGATACAGAGCGCTGATTTGTGCATTTACAGTCCTTCAGTTAGACACAAAAGTGCTCCACGACCCCACCTGATTAACTAGACACAGAGCAGTGATTGGTGGTTTTACAAACCTTTAGCTAGACACAGAGTGCTGATTGGTGCATTTACAAACCTTTAGCTAGACACAGAGTGCTGATTGGTGCATTTACAATCCTTTAGCTAGACAGAAAAGTTCTCCAAGTCCCCACTTGTCCCAGAAGCCCAGCGGCTTCAAGGCTCACTCCCACTCGCTGTGGGACTTTGAGGCACCTAGCCTGGGCACTCTGGCAGCCCAGAGGGAGTTCATCCCAGACAACCAAGAGGAAAAGAGGGGAAGTGAGAAAGAGACAGAGACCTGCCATCGTGGCCAACAAGCCAGCGAAGAGGGAACCGCAGTCCACGCACAGGACCCAGCCTCCGATCAAGCCCAGCAGGTGACAGCCACTGGATCCCAGTGTGGGGCGAGCCGAGCCTGCGCCCACGTGGAACCCACTTAGCCCTGGCTCCCGCCTGCGCGGCTCCCTCCACACCTCCCTGCGAGCAGACAGAGCCAGCTCCTGCCTCGGCCAGCCTCAGAGAGGGACCCCCACAGCACAGTGGCGGAAGGGCTCCTTGAGCACAGCCAGAGCAGAGGCTGAGGCTGGGGAGGCATGGAGAGCGGGTGAGAGCTGCTAGCATGTTGTCACCTCTCATTAGTATAGAAATAACTTGAGTGATACTGTATTTATGCTACTGTGACTAATTTAATTTTTTTGTTATGGAAGAAAATCCTTTGTGAGATTTAAATTTTTTCAAATTTCTTAAAACATTTCATGGTTGAACATATTTTTTATTTTAGGGAACATTTCATGTGTACTTGAAAGCATGCTTATTCTGCAAATTTAGGGGTATAGTGTTTTACAAAATGTCAATTAGGTCAAGGGAGTTGACAATATTGTTAAAAGCTTCTATATCTTTCTTTTGCCTTCCTTCCTTTCTACTTTCCATTATTCATTCTTTCTCTCTTTCTTTTTTCATTCATTCATTCATTTATTCTAGTTAGCAATCATTTACCCAGAAAGACATATTAAACTCTCTAACTACAATTTTGGATCTGTTGATATATACTCTTAGTTGTATCCAATGCTACTTTATCTTTGTAAAGAGTGGACTCTTTTTTTTTTGAGACAGAGTCTTACTCTGTTGCCCAGGCTGGAATGCAGTGGCCTGATCTTGGCTCACTGCAAGCTCTGCTTCCCGGGTTCATGCCATTCTCCTGCCTCAGCCTCCTGAGTAGTTGGGACTACAGGCGCCCACCACCATGCTTGGCTAATTTTGTTTTTGTATTTTTAGTAGAGACGGGGTTTCACTGTTAGGATGGTCTCGATCTCCTGACCACGTGATCCACCCGCCTCAGCCTCCCAAAGTGCTGGGATTACAGGCATGAGCCACTGCACCTGGCCGACTCTTCTTAATTATTGTGAAGTGACTCTAACTTGTTAATAATTCTTGTGTTACTAAGTTTTCCTAGCATTAATATAGCCACACTAGATATGTTTAAAATTTGCATGGTACATCATTTTGTATCATTTTCCATTCAGTTGCTCCAAGTCTTTATATTTAAAGTGTATCTCTTGTAGACAGAATATACTTTTTTTTAACCTGAGGTCTTACTTTTTCTATCCAGTCTAACCATCTCTGCCTATTCATTGAAATATTTAGTCCATTTTCATTTAGTGTACTTCTTGATGATATTCAGTTTAGATCTACGCCGTTTTATTATTTTTCTTCTTGTCCCACTTGTTATTTTAGGTTAATCAATTTTTCTTTGTATTCCATCTTAATACTTCAAATTGCTTTTTTTTTTTACTGTAATTGTTTATATAACATGTTATGTGGTTCCACTAAAGAATACAATATATATACATTTTATCACAGTCTCCTTAGAGTTACTACTATACCACATCCCATGAACTGTAAGAAATTTTCAACAGTATTGAGCAGAAGAGAGTTAACACAGCAGGTCTCACTACTATCCCTTGAAAGGCCTGTTTACATGTCCGACCCTTGACTGGTATATGGAAATTTAACTTTTGGAAGAGTTCCCACCATTAACTGATTAAGAGTGGTTTACTAGGCCGAGGTGGGTGGATCACGAGGTCAGGAGATCAAGACCATCCTGGCTAACACAGTGAAACCCCATCTCTACTAAAAATACAAAAACAAAATTAGCCAGGCGTGGTGGTGCATGCCTGTAATCCCAGCTACTTGGGAGGCTGAGGCAGGAGAATGGCATGAACCTGGGAGGCAGAGCTTGCAGTGAGCCGAGATTGCGCCAGTGCACTCCAGCCTGGGTGACAGAGCAAGACTCTGTCTCAAAAAAAAAAAAAAAAAGTGGTTTACTGTGTCTAAATCATTTGTAGAGGCAACATGGTTTAGGATGGGCACCCACTTTCCTCTAGGAATCTGGAATTTGGGTACATGCCATCCAGGGGGTGCCTACATCATTAGCCTTCCATAAAATTAGCTCTGGGCACTTGGGCTCCAATGAGCTTCCCTTGTTGGCAGCATTTTACCCATGTTGTCACAACTCACTGATGGGCAAATGAAATGTTATGTATGATTCCATTAAGAGAGGACTCTTCGAAGCTTGTGCCTGATTTGCCCCAGATTTTGTCCCACTTGATGTTTTCCTTTGCTGATTTTGCTTTGTATTCTTTCATTATAATAAATGATAGCCACGAGTATAACTATGCACTAAGTCCTGTGAGACCTCATAGCAAACTATCAAACCTCAGAGTGATCAAGATCCCAACACAAGTATAAATTTACCCAACCCTCTCTTTTGTGTCTTCTGTATTATTGTTGACATATATTTTACATCTACATATATTATAACCCCTAGTAAACAACATTTTAAATTTTTCATTATGCAGTCATTTATCTTTTAAAAAACTTCAAAACAGAAACATTGTCTTTTATGTTTTATTTACCTACATAAATACAGTTTCTATATTCTTTATTTACTCCTGTAGAAAGTTTCTATATATGTCATTTTTTTTTCAGATCAAAGAACTTATTTCAGCGTGCCTCATAGTGCAGTTCTACAGACAACAAATTTACTCAGTGTTTTAAATCTCCAAATGTATTTTTAAAAATTAAGTCTTTATTGTTTTTGCTATGTGTAACCACTGAAGTCTCTGTTCTATTAGCCTCGTGGTCAGCTGGTGATTTGCAGATATTTCCTTTAATGTCCGGTATTAAAAACAACAGCCACAACAACAAAAACAAATAACTTTCCGTGCCTTTGCAGATTGGTTCTGTGTTGGAACATTCCTGGTATGCATAGCCAGGCAGTTTATAACTCTACTTTAGTCCTCACTTCCTGCTTGCATAAGCTGGAAGATCAATCAGAGATGAGAGCTTATGATCTTCTCAGGTCTTCTCTGAGCATGTTGTTAGCCTGGGCATGCATGTGGTTTTCTAGATTCCCTGAAATATGTAGAAGTTTCTCTAAGCCTTTATTTTTCTCAAGTATTTTCTTCTTCTGGCTCTTTCTTCCCAGGTTTTTTGGTCTATTGCTTTCCCTAACTGTTATGGCTCGCCCCAGATGGCACTGGCTAATTCATTTGCTTTAAATGTTTTCAAAAACTGCCACCTTGGGGCCAGGCGCGGTGGCTCATGCTTGTAATCCCAGCACTTTGGGAGGCCGAGGCAGGCGGATCACGAGGTCAGGAGATCGAGACCACGGTGAAACCCCGTCTCTACTAAAAACAGAAAAAATTAGCCGGGCGTAGTGGCGGGCGCCTGTAGTCCCAGCTACTCGGAGAGGCTGAGGCAGGAGAATGGCGTGAACCCAGGAGGCGGAGCTTGCAGTGAGCCAAGATTGCGCCACTGCACTCCAGCCTGGGCGACAGAGCGAGACTCCGTCTCAAAAAAACAAACAAACAAACAAACAAAAAAAACTGCCACCTTGGAAGTAATATCTGCCATAGAGAAGCTCCAGTGCAGGTGAAACAAGTGCAAACCCTTAAGTCAGTCCTCTAGGAAACCGCCAGACAGATTAAATCACATGGCCACAATTTAAAAAAAAAACACACGACAAAATTTCTATTGCTTCCTCTGGTACTAGTAACCTGCGCAAGGAATGCGAGAGCTGGAGAGTTGGGGATAGCAATAGGGTAGGTTAAAATGCCACAGACTTCTCTTAACAAAATTCAAAAGCTTTTTTTTCATTAAGTGCTTTCCTGGTTGGTGTACATTTTTCATTAGATTTTAGAATTCCACGAAAGTTGATTCTTACAATTTTGGCTAGCTTTATTCAAAGGAACAGAGTTTTGTATATTCCTACATGGCCGTATCCCCTGATGTCACTCTTGCTTTCATATTTTTTTAATTGCCTTCATTTTTTTTTTTTTTTTTGAGACAGAGTCTTGCTCTGTCGCCCAGGCTGGAATGCAGTGGCACGATCTCTGCTCACTGCAAGCTCCACCTCCCAGGTTCACACCATTCTCCTGCCTCAGCCTCTAGAGTAGGGACTACAGGCGCCCGCCAACACACCTGGCTAATTTTTTTGGACTTTTAGTAGAGACGGGGTTTCACTGTGTTAGCCAGGATGGTCTCGATCTCCTGACCTCGTGATCCGCCTGCCTCGGCCTCCCAAAGTGCTGGGATTACAGGCGTGAGCCACCGCACCTGGCCTTCTTGCCTTCATTTTTGAAGGACTTTTTATAAGGTATAGACGTAAGAGTTAGCGCTTTTTTTCTCTCAGTATTTCAATAGTGTGCTTTCGTTGTAAGCTAGAATGCACTATTTCTAATGAGAAATTGGCCCTTATAATTATTCTCCTATATATAATATGCCTTTCCATATTTCTAGTTGCTTGCAAGATTTTCTTTGGCTTTCAGCAATTTGATTATGATGACCTATATTTTCTTTTCTTTTTATGTATACATATGGGGTTTTGCTGAGCTTCTTGGATCTGTAAGTTAGTATTTTTCATCAACTTTGAAAAACTTACATTTTTTTCAAGTATTTTTATTTCCAGTCTTCCTATTTCCTTCTTTTTGGACTCTAAGCACATGTACTGTAGATAAATAGTGTCCCACAGATCAGAGTTACCCCTATTCATTTAGTTTTCAAAGTTTTTCCTTTCCTCTTTATTTTTCATATTATATTACTACTATTGATTTTTATTCAAGTTTATTGACTTTTCCTTTTGCTATCTCTAATATTAAGACCAAACAATAGATTTTTTACTTCCAATACTATAATTTTTAGTTCTTGAACTTCCATTATGATTCTTTTCAAAACAATTTTCATTTATTCTTTGACATTCCTCTCTGGTTCACTGACTTTAATGATCATTTCCTTTAAGCCAGTCACTGAACATATTTATCATTAGCTGTTTGAAAGTTCAAGACTGCTAATTTCAATATCTAGATGATCTCATGATCTGGGTCTATTAAATGTCTTTTCTTTTTAACATGTATCAACTTTTTTCTGTTTCTTTATACATATCATCTTGATGTACACTGAACAATTCAGATGATATATTGTACAGACAATGGATTCTGTTATGTTCCTCTGAAAAGTCATAATATATCTTCCAGTGTGCAGTTAAATTACTGATTGGCACACTGAACTTTTGGAAGCTTGGTTTTGCACCTTGATAAAGAAGGTGTGTTTAGGCTTTCCCTTTATTCATAAGAAAAATTTTTAGTTCTAAGACACAAAAATACGTGAGAGTGTGGACTCTCTTTGGTTTCCATGGGAACTCCTCTAACCTAGTAGATTTTACATTCAAAATTCTAACTTTCCTTCAGTGATCATCAATCAGTGTCCCACTCACCCTCTTCTGACAGCCATCTTTTACTTTCTGCTGAGTTTCTTATAGATTTTCCTGCTCATGCACAGTTAAAGAGTCAGCCAAGGGAATGAGGGACTTTATATACAATATTGCCGGCTTTCATTTTGTGGCTTCCTTCATTTCCTGAATGTATCTTCTCAATTTCCAGCCACCTGCCAAGTTCAAACTCTGATATGACATCTCAAACCTGTAACACTGCAACTTTCTACTTGATCTCTAGAATTTGCTCTAGACCCTGTGGAACAGGCAATGCTCAGGAGAAAAGCCATAAAAACATAAATCTTTCCCAGTGAATAATCCTTTTTCAAGGGTCAACTTCCCTCAAATTTCTGATTAACTTGTATCAGTCTCCAGTGTTTTCAATAGCTCAATTTCTGTTTTTGTATTATAACACATTTTGTCCATGCTTCTTTCTTTTTTTTTTTTTTGAGGTGGAGTCTCGCTCTGTTGCCCAGGCTGGAGTGCAGTGGCACGATCTCGGCTCACTGCAAACTCTGCCCCCCGGGTTCATGCCATTCTCCTGCCTCAGCCTCCCAAGTAGCTGGGACTACAGGCGCCCACCACCATGCCTAGCTAATTTTTTGTATTTTCAGTAGAGATGGGGTTTCACCGTGTTAGCCAGGTCTTGATCTCCTGACTTCGTGATCTGCCCACCTCGGCCTCCCAAAGTGCTGGGATTACAGGTGTGAGCCACCGTGCCTGGCCCATGTTTCTTCTTATTTGCAGGAGGGTTAGTTTGAAACAAGCCACTATGACATTACTGAAACTGACAAGTTTAGAACTGGATTCCTTGGAGACCTAGTGGACCCCAGATAGGATCCAAAGAAGTTGAGAAGTTAGGTTGGTGGGGTCTCATTGTTGCAGGACTTTTCCTTAGTTCAGCTAAAAACGAGGTTCTTTCCCCTACGGCCATGAAAATTCAGGCTTACAATTTAAATGGTGAGTAAGACAGGGTTTTATTGGGTAAAAAGGAAGAAAAGGGGGTAACAGGGACTCTTGCAAGGCCAGAGTACTGTCTGCTAGAGTGCTTCCTGCTGGCAGCTTAAATCCCAGGTTCCACACAGGAAGAGGAGGGGCCAGGCTCCTCCCTGCTACAAACCTAGTGAACTTCTCAAGGCTCCACCTCAGTGGGTAGGCTGGTTGGAGTTTCTCCAGGGACCCCCTCCCACCTGGCTGTCTCATCATCTTCCTCCCTACTTAGAAAGAGATGATCTCCTTTTAATGTTTTATTTTATTCATCATTGTTGTTACTTATAAGATTTTATTTGGAAAATAAAATCTGTTAAGAGTAATTTGGAAAATCACTGCAGCAGACCATTTATTCAGCAGATTTTGCATAAAATCGTGACATGTGCTATAACAGACTCTAAGATTTTGACTGCAGTTAATGACTAATGTTAGGGATTATGGTAAAATTTTTAATAATCCAAAGCTATTTTTATATGTTTAGGCTTCTTTATTCATACTTCTGTGATATTGAAACAAACAGCATTTCCAGACAGAAAAAAGCCCTTTTATTTCAACATTTTATGGAGTGTGTAACTTATATTTAGGCTGTTGGCCAACATAGGAACAAAAATTTTGATTGAAATTGTCAAATAGAGTCCTCTCATTCCAGATTTCTGGTAATAGGAATAATTGAAGTATTTTGACACTCCTGAAGGTGAGAATACAACAAAGGGAAAAATTACAATGAAGTCACTATAGAATAAGGCCAATACATATTTTATTATATAGTGAACTTAGTTATATAAGATAGCAGTAAAAATATTATATAGGGCTGGGCACGGTGGCTCACGCCTGTAATCCCAGCACTTTGGGAGGCCAAGGTGGGCGGATCACGAGGTCAGGAGATCGAGACCATCCTGGCTAACACGGTGAAACCCCGTCTCTACTAAAAATACAAAAAATTAGCCGGGGGTGGTGGTGGGCGCCTGTAGTCCCAGCTACTCGGGAGACTGAGGCAGGAGAATGGCGTGAACCCGGGAGGCAGAGCTTGCAGTGAGCCGAGATCACGCCACTGCACTCCAGCCTGGGTGACAGTGCGAGAGTACGTCTCAAAAAAAAAAAAAAGAAAAAAGAAAAAGAAAAAAATATATAGAACGTTTCATTATTTAAATGTAAAGAGTAGCACATATCTAATTACTTAACTATTGTTTCTGTCTGAAAATTTTATCCACCAGCATAATGTTCTTAATTGCCATTGGAATGCACCATTCCAATACCTTTTATCAAGACAGAGTTTTTATCAATTTTATTTCTAAATAAATGGGACTTAAATTTTTCAGTAATCATAATAAATAGCATGCCATATTTTCAATTTGAATGTTAATTTTATAACACTTGTTGGAATGGAAGGAATTGTGTTTTTTTGTTCAATGTTAGATTTTACCAAAAGAAAAAATATGAAGTGGACACGATTAGCCATTATTAGACACAAGTTTGTCTTACTTTTTTTTTTTTTTTTTTTTTGAGAAGGAGTCTTGCTCTGTTACCCAGGCTCGAGTGCAATGGCGTGATCTCGGCTCATTTCAACCTCAGCTTCCCGGGTTCAAGCGATTCTCCTGTCTCAGCCTCCCAAGTAGCTGGGATTACAGGCGCCTGCCACCCGTCCCAGCTAATTTTTGTATTTTTTAGTAGAGACAGGGTTTCACCATGTTGGTCAGGCTGGTCTCGAACTCCTGACCTCAGGTGATCCATCTGCCTCGGCCTCCCAAAGTGCTGGGATTACAGGCATGAGCCACTGCACCTAGTCCTTGTCTTACCTTTTTTAGAATGTTAAGAAATATCTTTAACATTTGTTTCACTAAGTTGCTGCAAAAATCTCTATTAGTGGTACAATTTTTCAGGTGAAGATTTTTGTTTGTTTTATATTGACAACAGCCTGGAAAGGGTACTATATGATTACTTATAATTTTATGAGTCAGCTTATCTATTTTTAAGCTAATGTGAATAAAAGATGAGTTAGAAAAACAAGCCAAGAGGTAAGATCTCAGAAGGAAATCTTGTAAAGTTAAGGTTTTACTTAGATAGAAGGTCACAAGAGATTATGTTATGCCTGGACTGAGAAGAAAATTAAGGATAAACACATAGAAAAGGAAGAAGGAAAGGGATAACAAAAAAATGGGGATGAGTTAGAAAAAAGGCAGAAAATATCCTCATTCTGACCTTAAATATAAGCACTATTTTTACTCAACTAAATATACAGAGAGATCATTTATTCTCCTCTTTCTATTTATACATAATTTAAATTAGACCAGGCAGCTTATATGAATTTTCTCACATTGGAAGGCTAGATACAGTAAGAACAAGGACCAGGTGATCAGACTCTATCTGCGCTCATTTCGGTTCAATTCAATGTATTGCACAGTAAGTCAACTTGATGCTCTTTAATAACCCTATTTTATAAAAATTCGATTTACTCAAATATTAACTGCAAATTTGTTGTTATGGAGAATACATTGTAATTGTCCTAATGAAGCTGAACAAAAAATCTCAACCTCATTGATGTAATGAGGTGAATGTAATAATCAAGAATATTAAATAGTTTGAAACACACTAACAGAAACTTGCTAAATAAAGAGTAAAAATGGGCTAGGTGCAGTGGTTCATGCCTGTAATCCCAACACTTTGGGAGGCCGAGGTGGGTGGATCAAGAGATGGAGACCATCCTGGTCAACCTGGTGAAAACCCATCTCTACTAAAAATACAAAAATTAGCTGGGCATGGTGTCACGCGCCTGTAGTCCCAGCTACTTGGGAGGCTGAGACAGGAGAATCACTTGAACCCGGGAGGTAAAGGTTGCAGTGAGCCGAGATCATGCCACTGCACTACAGCCTGGGGTACAGAGCAAGATTCTATCTCAAAAATAAATAAATAAATAGCAAAAATGTTGAATATTCGTATGAACATCTTCCAGTTTTCCTTTGAATTATTTTGTCTTCAAAGAGATAGTCTTTCCCCACTTCGTTTTGTTTTTGGTAATTACTTATTCTGCATTTTTAAAACAAGAATTATGCTTATATAGTAATACGTCAACAAGACCAATGGATATATATCCATTTATAATTCTGTAAATATATACCTACACACGTATATTTTTCTATCTTTAATTGTGTAACCATTTTCCTTAAGGGATTCATAATAGTGCCGAATTTCTCAGAGTATACACCTAGATTAAAAGACAAACCACACATTTCATAGACTCTAAGATAGTCTCATAATAATAACAATCTTGAATGTTGCTTTAGAAACTTCTGCCAGATCTCAGGTCTGGAACTTGTTATACATAAGGGCATGACAAATAGCAAAAAAATAAACAAATGAGCTGAATTTTTAACCAAGGCAAGGAACAAAAACTGCCAACACACTGTCAGACCAAATAGCCCTGAAAGGCTCGTCTATGCCTAACTACCATTTAAGGGAAAGAAGGCAGAGGGAGAGGATAGAATAAATGAATCTTTGGATTAGCTACAAACATTCGCATTTTTGGATAGTTTAGCTTTGGTGGTGATGTGATCAAAAAATCAAAAAGTTTGATTTTAAATTCTGTAAACAGTCTTTTAGAACATAGTGCTTATTTTACAGGGGCATTCTTGATTTATCTTTTATTTGAACCAATTTTTATCTCATAAACATCAATAACAAAAGAGATGTTTGTAAGTACAGCAGTGAAAGATAGATTGTTAGTTTGAGAGTGGGTGACAGAATTAGTTAGGGAGGGAGCTGTCTTTTCCTGAGCATGTGTACTAGCCAGGTTTAGTTAGAAAAAAGATAGATCTTAGGCATTTTATGGAGGTGTCTTAGGACTTATATACAAAAACTAAATTTCTCTTCTCTATCCTTAATAGTAACATTAGAATACATTGGGGAGTTTCTTAAGGTTGCTCATAAAGAGAATGACATAGCTTGGGGACCTGAAAATGATTGGAATCAATGAGGAGCACAGGTGAGGAAAGGGTGTGTGAATGGCCCAGAGGAACTGAACACAGATGTCCAATTTTTTTTTTCTTTTTTGAGACGGAGTTTCACTCTTGTTGCCCAGGCTGGAGGGCAATGGCACGATCTTGGCTCACCACAACCTCTGCCTCCCAGGTTCAAGTGATTCTCCTGCCTCAGCCTCCCGAGTAGCTGCGATTTACAGGCATAAACAACCATGCCCGGCTAATTTTGTATTTTTTTAGTAGAGATGGGGTTTCTCCATGTTGGTCAGGCTGGTATTGAACTCCAAAACTCAGGTGATCTACTCATCTTGGCTCCCCAAAGTTCTTGGAATTACAGGCATGAGCCACCATGCCCAGCCCAGATGTCCCATTTTTAATGTAATTACAGTGGACAGTCATGATATTCTGTGCTTTGGGCACTATACCATAGGCTTCTGCATCTATTCCTGATTTTTTTTTTAGTAAAATTCTCCTGCACAACTAAAGAGCTAGAACATCATACCTATGGTCAACAATACTGTATTGCACACCTAAAAATCTGTTTAAAAGGGAGATTTTATGTTGTGTTCCTACCACAAAAAGTATCATTGTGTAAATGTGATTTGAGAAATATAATAAAAAAGAATATTATATGATTGGGTCCACATGGCACAGATAGAAGGAAAGGCTGCTAAGACGATTCCAGGCAAAGCAAGGAATAAAACCCATAACTAGAAGATATGCAGGAACCATCTGGTGAGACTGAGGATAGTATATCCCACTATTCGTAGAAGGAAGTTTTGAGTTCTCCCTTTTAAAAATGAATAATGGGACACAATGACCCCAAAAGACTGGAGGACTTTAGGGTAGCTGAAAATGTTATATTTTGTCATGTTTACTTTAAATATCAAAATTTCTGCGAGAATACCATTGTTCTGAATTCAGATGTCGTGTTAAAGTTAATATTGAATTCATTAAAAATACATAGGTTTAAAAGCTATATACCAATGAAGACGATGCAGATTCTTAGCATATGAAATACTATTTAGCTAACCTTAAATAGTGACTTGTGTGCTTCCTCTTGCTACCCCTATCTTCTGACTTACTTTGTCTTAATAAGTGAGGTTTGGGGATTTTGTGTACACTCTTTCCCCAAACCTGATAATAATAAGATAAATTTTTAGGTTTGTCAATGGGGGAATCTTGTACAACTTTATCTTTGATAAGAGAAACTTATATTTCAACATTTAGTAAAATATCAATTCTACCAAGTTATTTATTAGTTCAGATCACTTTCTGGGTAAGCGTTATAGTGTTTTTTAGTTTTTTAAAATTCCTTTATTATGGACACATTTTCTTTTTAAAAATAATATTTAAAAAAGCATACAGTTGGCTGGGCGCAGTGGCACATGCCTATAATCCCAGCACTTTGGGAGGCAGAGGTAGGTGGATTACCTGAGGTCAGGAGTTCACGACCAGTCTAACATGGTGAAATCCCATCTCTACTAAATAAAAAAAAAAAAAAAATTAGCCAGGTGTTGGTGGTGCATGCCTGTAATCCGAGCTACTTGGGAGGCTGAGACAGGAGAATCGCTTGTACCTGGGAGGCAGAAGTTGCAGTGAGCCAAGATCATGCCATTGCACTCCAGCCTGGGCAACAAGAGTAAAACTACATCTCAAAAAAAAAAAAAAAAGCATACACTGTTACTATTTTTAAAGAATTACCAAATGGTTAAAAAAATTAAGTTAGGTTGGGGATTTTATGTACACTCTTTCCCCTATTTTTAGATTTCTACTGCTACACTATACTACACATTTTAGATGCTTAACAAAGTACACAGCAGCTGGGCTGGGTGGCTCGTGCCTGTAATCCCAGCACTTTGGGAGGCCGAGGCTGTCAGATCATGAGGTCAGGAGTTTGAGACCAATCTGGCCAACATAGTGAAACCCCATCTCTACTAAAAATGCAAAAATTAGCCAGGCATGGCGGCACGCGCCTGTAATCCCAGCTACTCGGGAGGCTGAGGCAGGAGAATCGCTTGAAACTGGGAGGTGGAGTTTGCAGTGAGCCAAGATTGTGCCACGGCACTCCAGCCTAAGCAACAGAGTGAGATTTGGTCTCAACAATAATAAAATAATAAAGAACACAGCAACACATTTGCCAATGCAAAGTTGCATGGGGGAGGCACACCAAAAATTTTTTTTGGGAAAAACTAGAAAAAGGTTTCAACCTTCCCTTCCAAATCTTCTGGAGCACCACTTTGCTAACAATACTCTATTCATTCTTGCTGCCTTCAACCAATTTCAAACCCTCATTTAATAAATGTTCTATCCCATGTTTCAGAATATCCATATGTATTAGTCCATTCTCACGCTGCTATAAACGACTGCCCAAGACTGAGTAATTTATAAAGGAAAGAGGTTTAATTGACTCACAGTTCCACATGGCTGGGGAGGACTCAGGAAACTTACAATCATGGTGGAAGGGGAAGTAAACATGTCCTTCCTTACATGGTGGCAGGACAGAAAAGTGCCGAACAAAATGAGGAAAAGCCCAGCAGTGTGCAGTGGCTCACACCTGTAATCCCAGCACTTTGGGAGGCCGAGGTGGGCGAATCACGAGGTCAGGAGTTCGAGACCAACCTGGCCAATATGGTGAAACCCCGTCTCTACTAAAAATACAAAAAAAAATTAGATGGGCATGGTAGCAGGCACCTGTAATCCTAGCTACTGGGGAGGCTGAGGCAGGAGAATCGCTTGAACCTGGGAGGCCAAAGTTGCAGTGAGCTGAAATCGCACCACTGCACTCCAGCCCAGGTGACAGTGCCAGACTCTGTCTCAAAAAAAAGAGGAAAAGCCCCTTATAAAACCATCAGATCTCATGAGAACTCACTCACTCTCACGAGAACAACATGGGAGTAACTGCTCCATGATTCAATTACCTCCCACCAGGTCCTTCCCACGACATGTGGGGATTATGGGAACTAAAATTCAAGATGAGATTTGGGTAGGGACACAGCCAAACCATATCACCATATATCCAGTTGATTTTAAAATATAATTCTAAGAAAATATTTCTAACTGTGCCCCTTACTTTTACTTATTTGTTTAGTTTCTAAGTCTAATAAAAATGCATCAAATTTTTGGGCCAAGGATGCTATGTTATATAATGAATGAATTTAACAAATTATAAAGCACTTCAAAACAGGAGCTATTTATATCTTGAGATATTTCCTTTGGAGTTTCTAGTTACTGGTTGCAGAGACAAAACCAGAGAAGTTTTTTGAAGTTCTACTCTAGCAAGATTTTACAGATCTGTATTCAAATATATTTTCTGGCCGGGCGCGGTGGCTCAAGCCTGTAATCCCAGCACTTTGGGAGGCTGAGGCGGGTGGATCAGGAGGTTGGGAGATCGAGACCATCCTGGCTAACACGGTGAAACCCCGTCTCTACTAAAAAAAATACAAAAAATTAGCCAGGCGTGGTGGCGGGCGCCTGTAGTCCCAGCTACTTGGGAGGCTGAGGTAGGAGAATGGTGTGAACCCGGGAGGCGGAGCTTGCAGTGAGCTGAGATCACGCCACTGCACTCCAGCCTGGGGGACAGAGTGAGACTCCGTCTAAAAACAAACAAACAAACAAACAAACAAAAAATATATATATATATATTCTGAGAGAATTATATGTATATTATGGGGACAAGTAGAAAAGATACCAAAACATAAATAAATGGAGGCTAGAATATTCTAAGATAATATGTTTTTATAAACGTGACTAACTCTAAAATTAATTTAGAAAAAAATGCCAGAGTGGGTAATTTTTTTGGAATACAGTAATATTTGCACTGGAAAATATTTTAGTCTATTCTATAAATAAGTCATTCATATTTTGTTATTTTTGATGATGATGATTGAAGATGATAATGATGATGGTAAGAAATATGCTCACAATTATTGAGGGTTTATTTTATGAAATGTTTGAGATATACCTGTCAGAATAACATTTATGGCCACTTCTAAATAATAATACCAAACAACCTGTTTATGCAAAAGCCTCGGAGTTACCACTGAAAGATTTCAGTGTGGCCCTACATGTATTTTAAAGAGACTCATTTGCTTAACACAATAGTGACCACAGCTAACTATATAGTCATAGTTTATCACTGAAGATACCCGAATCAGAGAGCTTTGGGAGTGGTGCAGGAAGAAATTTTCTCATAGATGTTGCTATTTTGTCACATGTTAAACACAAATTTTAAAAATTAATTTCAGATTAACAGGAATTATACATAATTAAACTAGGTTACTTTAAAAGATGGATTTAGCTCCTCTGGCTGTTTTGCTTCAAGTCACTCACAATAATATATATAGTTAATTTTCATAAGCAAAATCATACATATTTATTGTTAATTTTTATCATCAGGAACTACATATTGTGCTACTTGTTGGAGAAATTTATGAAGCAGGACACAATGGGAATGATTTCAGGACAATGTACTAGAGAGTGAGATGAGAGCTAGCTTGGGATAGAAGTGGATGGGTTGGCCCTGGTGGAGCAGGAATGCTTCTGTAATTTCAATGTTAAACCCTAATCACGAGTAATTTTACATCTATGAGTACTATTAAAATGCCCATCACTAATCAGCTTCTAAGTCCTTCAGGAATCTAAGTGCTGATGTTTTCGAATTCAGGTCCAAGTAGTACATATCTGTCAAGACAGATATTTGCCACCAAAAAAATAATTGGGGAATCTTACATTTAAATCATATGATTGTTGGCCGGGCGCGGTGGGTCATGCCTGTAATCCCAGCATTTTGGGAGGCTGAGGCAGGCGGATCACGAGGTCAGGAGATCGAGACCATCCTGGCTAACATGGTGAAACCCCGTCTCTACTAAAAATACAAAAAAATTAGCCTGGGGTGTTGGCAGGCACCTGTAGTCCCAGCTACTCAGGAGGCCAAGGCAGGAGAATGGCATGTACCAGGGAGGCAGAGTTTTCCGTGAGCCGAGATCATGCCACTGCACTCCAGCCTGGGCGACAGAGCAAGACTCCATCTCAAAAATAAATAAATAAATAAATAAATAAATAAATAAATAAATAAAATGATTGTTATTAAAAAAAAACTGATTACCTGGAAAACCGTGTTATGTTTTCAAAAGAATATCATGTAAATAGGCCGGGTGCAGTGGCTCGCACCTGTAATCCCAGCACTTTGGGAGCCTGAGGTGAGCGGATCACGAGGTCAGGAGATCGAGACCACCCTGGCTAACACGGTGAAACCTTGTCTCTACTAAAAATACAAAAAATTAGCCAGGTGTGGTGGTGGGCGCCTGTAGTCCCAGCAACTCAGGAGGCTGAGGCAGGAGAATGGCGTGAACCCAGGAGGCAGAGCTTGCAGTGAGCCAAGATCGCGCCACTGCACTCCAGCCTGGGTGACAGAGCGAGATGCCGTCTCAAAAATAATAATAATAATAATAATAATATCATGTAAATATTACATTTTGAATTTTGTATTTAGTGAATCCAAACCAGTTTTGTTCCTGTCCATAACATTTATCTTATGAGGATGCACTGAAATAAGCATTTCATGTGTCACTGGTGGGTGATGAAATCGGTACAATGTTATAAAAAGAAATTTGGTGTTATCGTGTCAACAGCACTAATACATATATGCCCTTTGATACCAATATGCTTGTTCTCAGAAACCAATCTAAGGCCAAAATAATTTAAAATACAGGGAGGGAAATATGTGTTGCATAAAATGTTTATTGCAGTAATGCTTTCAATAGGAAATATAAGTGATAATGAAAACGTCCAGTAATATATTAATGTTTTAATATTAATCATTTACAAGATGAAATATTACACAGCCATTCAAAAGTATTTTCCTTATGGCTATGTAAGAATATCAAAATACTGGCCAGGCGCAGTGGCTCACGCCTGTAATCCCAGCATTTTGGGAGGCGGACGTGGGAGAATCATGAGGTCAGGGGTTCGAGACCAGCCTGGCCAACATGGTGAAACCCTCATCTCTACTTAAAAAATGCAAAAAATTAGCTGGGCATGGTGGCATTTGCCTGTAATCCTGGCTACTTAGGAGGCTGAGGCAGGAGAATCGCTCGAACCTGGGAGGCGGAGGTTGCAGTGAGCCAAGATTGTCCCACTGCACTCCAGCCTGGGCAACAGTGTGAGACTCCGTCTCAAAAAAAAAATCAAAATACTTTGTTAGAATTTTAAGAAATTATAACAAGTAGGCATATAATTAAATATGCATAAAAATATAGAAAGAATGGCTTATAAAGTGCAACTAGATGCACAAAGACATATGAAATGCACTGTTACAAACCCATTGCCATTTGTTTATCAAATGCTCTGTGAGGTTTTTATTTTTTTTTAAAGGGGCTTTAAAATCACGTACCTATAGGTGTATAATATTTGCCTTAAAGCCATTAAATTCTCTTAGCTAAAATATAACGGAAGGTCTTGCTGTTAACAAAAGGAGAGACTTAAAAGTAATACTACTACTTGTGGATTTGATTTGCCCATTAGTGATTCCCAATTTAAGGCAGACAAGCAGGAGTTTCTTTTCTATTCCCTACTGAAGATTTCTTTGTTTCTGAGTAGGACTTATTTGCTGTCTAGTCATGTGGCAACAGATCTCACATTCTTGCCATCTCCATGATGCGGTCCCTAGCTATGAGATTAAATAGCTTTTCTTGGATTCATGTTGACCACTTTTCTTAAAATCTGAAATTTCTCTTTCAAATGATGGTTTTGGATCCTGCCATTAGGGTCTATAAAGGCAATGAGCATGGAGATTCTCAGAAATCGAGTATTCATTCTTCATAGGCTCCCTTTCCCTCTTTTATAAAATTTTTTAATTAATTAATTTATTTATTTATTTATTTATTTTTGAGACAAAGTCTCGCTCTGTTGCCAGGCTAGGGTGCAATGGCATGATCTCGGCTCACTGCAACCTCTGCGTCCCAGGTTCAGGCATTTCTCCTGCCTCAGCCTCCTGAGTAGCTGGGATTGCAGGCATGTGCCACCACGTTAGGCTAGTTTTTGTGTTATTAGTAGAGATGGGGTTTCACCATGTTGGCCAGGCCTGTCTCGAACTCCTGACCTCAGGATCCATCCGCTTCGGCCTCCCAAATTGTTGGGATTACTGGTGTGAGCCACTGTGCCCATCCCCTTTCCCTCTTTTTAAGGGTCATTAACTTTTGGACTTTAAGCAACCAGGCTAGTTCGAAGAGAAAAAGAAAAAGAAACTAAAACAAATAAACCAAAGAAAAATTGCATAATTCCCTTTTCACCAATTAACTTTGCAAGTGGCTATTACCTATTACAGATTTTACTCTTATCCCAACCAAGTAATAGAGAACAATGAATCTATTTGTTTGACAGCTGACATAATTTAAGAGATGGAATCTTTGCAATATTTCCTAAGGTATCCTTCTTCTCTTGCCTCATTAAGGGTCCATTTTTTCTAATTGCCAATGAATAAGGAGGCCAAAGTAATGGGGGTTTTATTGCATACATATAGTTATTTAAGTGCTATTTTCTATCCACTATATTTCAATTACCACCATTGCTACCTCATTGCAAGTTACCATACTGGATGCCATAAGAATTGCTAAGTCTTGCCCTAGTGTGCTTTGAGCACGAGGGAAAAAATGCAACCGAGGCAACAGTTAGTTACATTTTCTAGAGGATGCTGGGATACTGATGTTTATCCATTAGTCTGGATGGGTCCTTATAGCTCTCCAAAAGAGTAACATTTCAAATATGATATATCAATGATAAGAAGTGATGACAAAGTCAAGCATTAAGCACTCTAAAGCCATATTAAAAATTCCTTCACTGGGTGGAGCATAGTTTGTGGCTCTGCTTTGCTTTACAGACGGATTCTTGAGGAGTTTAGAAGCCAATACAAATTTAAAACTCAAGAAGTTCAATTATACAGTGGAAGGAAAAGTTAAAAATTGCCAAATAACCAATAAAATGTGGGAAAACATTTGTTTTGAACTACTAATAATGGTTATATTAACACTAGTAAATAAACAGTAAAAGAAGCATCCTGTGTTTATTCTTTGCCTCAAGAACTTAATTTCTTAGGTTCTTAATTAGCTTAGGAAATGAGTGAAAAATATTTTCTTGGATAAATGTACTTGAATATTCTCTACCAATATGTACTGTTATACTGATGATCCTTTGAGAAAATAAGATTTTTGAATTGTATAAGATTTCAAATTTTATAAATTTTGAGAATATATTGCCTCCACAGAGATGTTAACTGGTAAAAAGTATACTGTTCTCATCAATGACTATCTGCTCTTATCACTTAGTATCTGGTGTCATAATTAAATACCACCTTAAAAAAAACTAAAACTCTATGTTCTGATTATGTACAATTTGCATATGCAAATAAATTGCATTCAGAATAAGATTTATAAAGTTAAACATTTTATTATTAACTGCTCCATCTTTGTTACATTTCAATAATTGATATGTCATAATTTTTATAATTTTAAGTAGATGCAAATTCTTTTTCTTTTTTTTCTTTTTTTTTTTTCTGAGGCATAGTCTCGCTCTGTCGCCCAGGCTGGAGTGCCGTGGCACGATCTCAGCTCACTGCAAGGTCCGCCTCCAGGGTTCACGCCATTCTTCGGCCTCAGCCTCCTGAGTAGCGAGGACTACAGGTGCCCGCCACCACGCCTGGCTAATTTTTCTGTATTTTAGATGGGGTTTCACCATGCTAGCCAGTATGGTCTCAATCTCCTGACCTCGTGATCCGCCTGTCTCAGCCTGTCAAAGTGCTGGGACTAGAGGTGTGAGCCACTGCGCCTGGCCTAGATACAAATTCTTAATGCAAAGGTAGAGATCATTCTAAGTCTCATATACCTAAGATAACTAGATATTTTTGTTTAACTTGTATTTTAGCATATTTAAGGCAACTTAAATGCTTTTACACTTTCAGATTTGGAGCCTTGGACTCTTAAGTAGCTCTATTGAGCAGGTCATAAAGAAAAGGTCCATCTGAGAATGGGAATTTAAGACCAACCAAGAGTCTGGAACAAGGACATTTGGGATCCTTCCTGAAAGTAGTAAACATACATATATATTAGATGTATGGGTTTAACTCAGTGCAAAACTAAGAAATGGAAGAACATTGGACAATCTTTCTCTATTTCTTGCTCCCATATACTTTGGTACAACTTATTTCTGTTGTATAAATTTTTATGTCTTTATTTTTGTTTAGCTGTTTAGATTTTTTAAATCACAATTAAATTTGCACTAAGCAAACCAAATAAATTTGTTAATAAATATATTTAATTTTACACTTTAACTTCTGAAGTCTATAATAAATTCAGTTCAAAAGAAGGAGGAACAATTCAGAAAAACAAATGTGTTTTGGTCAAATATTCTTGTGGTGTGTCTGTGTGTGTGTGTGTGTGTGTGTGAATATATATCTTTCAAATTTCATGGGAATGTTAGATTAATTTGTAATTTTTTTTCTTTTTAGGTGAGATATTGTTATTGTGTCCCTCAGGACCAATTTTTTTTCAAACTTTTAGTGTTATTTTATTTTTTAACATTTTTAAGAAAGAAATAAAGTGGTCCAAAAAAGTAAATTATGAAAAAAACAACTAGATAATATTTGGGGTTTTTTTTGGAATGAAGAGAAAACACTATTAACTCATAATCTTAACACTGTTTTCAAGATAACACTGATGTTTGTTTTTTGAAAGTTTTAACGTATCAGTGGAAAGTTCCTCTTAAAAGTTGTGTCATCCGTTTCATTAAAGATAAGAACAGTTTTCTCCTTTAAAGACATATTTGCTTTAAGTCCTCTTATAAAATACATTTATTTACAAATAGTATGTATTTACACATAGTATGTTCTAGATCAGTTTTTCCCTCTGAGATCAAACATCCAAATTCATTTCTTTCTTCTTTTCTCTTTAGTCTGTGTTTCTTTCATTCATTGGTCTTGTGTGGCTTTTTTTTTTTTTTTTTAGACAGAGTCTCACTCTGTTGCCCAGGCTGGAGTGCAGTGGCACAATCTCGGCTCATTGCAAGCCCCGCCTCCTGGGTTCACGCCATTCTCCTGCCTCAGCCTCCCGAGTAGCTGGGACTACAGGTGACCGCCGACATGCTCGGCTAATTTTTTGTATTTTTGGTAGAGATGGAGTTTCACTGTATTAGCCAGGATAGTCTCGATCTCCTGACCTCGTGATCTGCCCACCTGGGCCTCCCAAAGTGCTGGGATTACAGGCATGAGCCACCGCGCCTGGCCTGGTCTTGTGTGTCTTTCCTACCATTTATTTAAGACAATTCAAAAGTTTGGTGGAAGGATATGTGTTCAAGAAAGATAGTTGCTGAATTATTTTAATGTTTTTAATTGGTAAAAAAAAAATTTAGTTCTGTGTTAAATGTTGTATTTGTAAAGGGGCAAAACCAGAGTTATTAAATTGACTGGAAGTTCACGATTTTTTTTTTTTTTTTTTTGACAGAGTCTTGCTCTGTGGCCCAGGCTGGAGTGCAGTGGCGCAATCTCGGCTCACTGCAAACTCCGCCTCCCGGGTTCACACCATTCTCCTGCCTCAGCCTCCCGAGTAGCTGGGACTACAGACTCCCACCACCACGCCCGGCTAATTTTTTTTGTACTTTTAGTAGAGACGGGGTTTCACCATGTTAGCCAGGATGATCTCTATCTCCTGACCTCGTGATCCACTCGCCTCGGCCTCCCAAAGTTCTGGGATTACAGGCGTGAGCCACTGTGCCCGGCCAAAGTCCACAATTTTCTTACCTTGAGTGTGGAATAAAAACCTTGCTCAGAGTCTAAATAACTGTAGCTATTGGCACAATAAAACATTAAAATTCATTTTTAAAACCACTTGACATCTGAACTTTAAATAACCTTCTATATTATCTGTATATGATTGCTTTTCTTGTTTAAAGCATTATGTTGAAAAATATCTGCATAAAAATACCAATTTTGGTTATGAAAAGCAATTATTATTGATATGCTGTTATCAATGACATCTAAATAGTCACCTGCCTGATATGTCCTTCACTTTGTGCATATCAGTTCTGCTTTAGGGAACATACACATTTATTAGTATTTAATTCATGAGTTTTACAATCCCAATGAACTTGTACAACACAGATAACGCTTATGTAGTACTTGCTTATGTTGAAATATTTTATGAGATGCCTCGAGTATTTTTTTTTTTCTTTTTTTGGGATGGAGTCTCACTCTGTCACCCAGGCTGGAGTACAGTGGTGCAATCTGGGCTCACTGCAAGCTCTGCCTCCCAGGTTCACCCCATTCTCTTGCCTCAGCCTCCCAAGTAGCTGGGACTACAGGTGCCCACCACCATCCCTGGCTAGTTTTTTTGTATTTTTAGTAGAGACGGGGTTTCACTGTGTTAGCCAGGATGGTTTCAATCTTCTGACCTCATGATCCGCCTGCCTTGGGCTCCGAAAGTGCTGGGATAACAGGCGCAAGCCACCACGCCAGGCCTAGTGTTTCTTTATTGTAAAGATTTGTTTATATCACAGTTTTAGACATAATCTTAAAGTTTATCTATTCCATGGGTTTACAACTTTGGTGCTATGCAGTAGAGTATGTCTAGCAGTATTCCTGACCACTAGCCACTAAAGCCAAAAGCAGCTCTCTAGTATGACAGCCAAAAGTGTCTCCGGAAGTTCCCAAATGGTCACTTGTAGACAAAACAGCCCTTGTTGAGAAACACTGATATATTCTAATTAGCCAAAGGATGCTTAAAGCTCTATTTATTCATACTGATTATTCAGAATCATTATGCAGAGTCACTTATTCTTCTGTGTGTAAAAATATTTCATGAGACAGTCAAATTAGAAAAACTGATGAGTAAAGTTTTAGTTTACCATTTTTAGATCTCTTAATAGTACATCTGGTGAATACTTGCATTAGTTTGAGAAAATTTATAGAGATACAGATATTCTAATTTCAAAATACATTAGTTGATGTTTGGATACTGGGATTGAAAAGATCTATATAAGCATCTTGTAATAATTTATACATTAAATTAGTCATCAAAATGATTATGTGAATATTGCCAAAATAATTCTCTTGAATAGTTGTTTCTCTCAAAATATTTAGAAAAGTTTGATTAAAATCTTTAGGTTTTATTTTAAATATTTTTTTCTGCTTTAAGTGCCTACAAATAAGCAATTAAGCCCCCTCCTTCTTTCCACATTAACACATTATGAGGAATTATTCACAGGGATTAACATTGCATTGGCCACAGTAGTAAAATAAATACGACCATTCAACCAATGAATGAAAATACAAACATGGAGTTTTAGTGAAAACTTGCTTTGCTCATTCCTAGAAAGTCTGATTCCTGAGAAAGAGGCTATGGAAGGAAAAGGATTATATCAAAAGCATTTACATGGGTTCCTAGAAACCTGGACAAGATTGATTTTGGTTAAGAAAACATTCTTTCTACAGAATATTGGGTGATTCAGAGGGTAGGACAGGTGAAAATAGGATCTGCCAGTAGTAATATAAAAAATCCTGGATATAATTTGCTGTTTCTCTTTCTCATGAAAATAAGTCCAGTCACTGTTCCTCTCCTCATCAGTGCCACAATTATGTTAACTGCACTCCTGAGAGAGGTTGAGGGTGCAATGGTGAGAGTGGGAAATGGAAACTGTGTTACCCTCAATCTTTCCTCCACCTGACCTTAAAGCCCCTCCCTCTATGAAGCAAAGAAAGTCAGATATATCCAACGGGATGGCTTTAATGAGTATCCAATTCATTTAGATCCTCTTCTGTGAGAAAAATGGGAAAGAAACAATAAACCCTATAAGCAGATTTCCCATCAAGCATGATTTATCAGAAAAAAAAGAGGAACAAACCTTTGAAGGTAATGGCAACAAGGAGGAACATGGCCCAGGTGGGGCAGTGTTGAAGATCAGGAAGCAATGCAGCCAAGGGTGCTGCCCATGGGGAGGGGCTTAACTCTGGCAGAGGCAGAACCAGGGTTCCCCAGTAGGAGGCAGTCTCAGGGCTGAGTCAAAACTGTGGATAAACAACATCAACAGGTTTGATGCAGAAAGGCCATCACTGGAGCAGAAACAACAGAGAATGGTGCTAACTCGGGATTCCAGAGTTGAAACACACTGGGTTAAAAGCACCATTTATTCAACAGTTAGAGTATGCAAAGTAAGAAAAAAAATTCAAGGGGTTAGAGGGCCATTGTTTGGGCAATGAAAATGCCTGACGGACAACAACAGATGCTGGAGAGGTTGTGGAAAAATAGGAACACCTTTACACTGTTGGTGGGAGTGTAAGTTAGTTCAACCATTGTGGAAGACAGTGTGGCAATTCCTCAAGGATCTAGAACTAGAAATACCATTTGACCCAGCCATCCCATTACTGGGCATATACCCAAAGGATTATAAATCATTCTACAATAAAGACACATGCACACGTATGTTTATTGTGGCACTATTCACAATAGCAAAGACTTGGAACCAACCCAAATGTCCATCAATGATACACTGGATTAAGAAAATGTGGCACATATACACCATGGAATACCATGCAGCCATAAAAAAGGATGAGTTCATGTCCTTTGCGGGGACATGGATGAAACTGGAAACCATCATTCTCAGCAAACTATCAAAAGATCAGAAAACAAAACACTACATGTTCTCACTTACAAGTGGGAGTTGAACAACGAGAACACATGGATACAGGGACAGGAACATCACAACAGGGCCTGTGAGGGATGGGGAGCTAGGAGAGGGATAACATTAGGAGAAATACCTAATGTAGGTGACAGGTTGATGGGTGCAGCAAACTACCATGGCACATAGATAGCTATGTAACAAAACTGCACGTTCTGCATATGTAACCCAGAACTTAAAGTATAATTTTAAAAAAAGAAAAGAAAATGCCTGATGATATGCAACACAATGATGCTCATTTGAGGAGATGGGCTTTTCACCTGTAGATTGCATGAATCCTGTTACTGTATCAGGGGAACGTATAGAGTAGCAAGTGAAAGATGGGAGGAGGACCAGACCTGAGAGTTGGTTTAGAAGGGAACTTTGTGACTATTCATACAACTTGAAAAGACATAAAGGTTTGGATTTTGATGTCTCATTGAGATGCCTGGTTAAGAACAATGCTCTTATACCCAGTACATTTTGTATAATAAATTTCCTGATTACCGTGATTCTGTGGAAAAAGCTTTTTTTTTGTTTTGTTTTTGTTTTTGTTTTTGTTTTTGAGACAGAGTTCTCACTCTGTTGCCTAGGCTGGAATGCAGTGGCGTGATCTCGGCTCACTGCAAGCTCCGCCTTCTGGGTTCATACCATTCTCCTGCCTCAGCCTCCTGAGTAGCTGGGACTACAGGTGCCCACCACCACGCCCGGCTAATTTTTTTTTTTTTGTATTTTCAGTAGAGACAGGGTTTCACAGCGTTAGCCAGGATGGTCTTGATCTCCTAACCTCGTGATCCACCCACCTCGGCCTCCCAAAGTGCTGGGATTATAGGCATGAGCCACCACACCCTGCCGGAAAAAGCATTTCATAGTTATTTTCATAAATCTTTGGGAACATAGAAACCCACTTTTATTAAATCTAGGATTCATGAGACTACAAAGGGAAGAAAAAAAATTAAAACCTTAATGTTCAACTATGCTATAGACAAAGCGTATTTTAGAACTTTGAGTCCTATACCTTCGGGTGTAGTTTAAATACAAGCTCAAGCCATGTGAGGAACCAGATACAGAGAGGGAGTTGGAAGCAGCAGAAAGGCGACCTAGGAACACATTTTCTCATCCTGAGGTGGCGGGTTGCCTGCCATTCACATGTGCAGCAGATGGCATAAAGGCAGTGAGGGTGGGAGTGGCTGGCACCTCACAGACTGCCAGGCTCCGTCTGGGCTCTTGATAAATATTAATTAAATGAATTGAATTCATTGAAGAGCACTGTCCATGCTGCCAATTATGTCAACCAGTCTTTGTTTTATGTACTGTCCTCATGTCAGCATGACAGGGTAACTCTGATCTGTCTTTATAAAGACTGAGTGAGATACACAGATAACCTAACAGAGATGAAACTCAAAGGCATAGCTGCTGTATAGATCCTTCTTTATAAACCTATTGTTAAAATCATATCCTAGTAATATTTTGATTCACAATTCATCTGGAAATAAAGCTATTATTTATTTATTTATTTATTTATTTATTTATTTATTTATTTATTTATTTTGAGACAGACCTCTCGCTCTGTCGCCCAGGCTGGAGTGCAGTGGCACAATCTCGGTTCACTGCAACCTCCGCCTCCCAGGTTCAAGTGATTCTCCTGCCTCAGCCTCTTGAGTAGCTGAGATTACAGGCGCATGCCACTATGCCCAGCTAATTTTTTTTGTATTTTTAGTAGAGATGGGGTTTCACCATATTGGCCAGGCTGGTCTCGAACTCCTGACCTTGTGATACACCCGCCTTGACCTCCCAAAGTGCTAGGATTACAGGCGTGAGCCACTGCACTCGGCCAAAGTTATAATTTTTTAGCAAAATCAATCTCTGTGTTATAGAGACTGGGAGAGCTTCAGATTTTTCTATTGCTTGGTGTGGGGATATGGCAGACAAGGAGGAAAAGAAGCAGCCCAGAATTTGTTTATGAACGGCTCTTATATTTCTGAGGTTCGCAATCCATATAATCTAGAAGTTGTGAAAGTGTTATCTGAGCCCCTGAAGTGAAAACCATTCAGAGGGACCTGTGTGACTCTCTTCAGGAAAGAGAAGTTTATAGTGCTTCAGCCTAGATGAAATGAGGGTAATCTGGAAATTAGCCATCCCCTGGAGGGATGAGGGTTGAGGAGCCATAAAGAAATCTCCATGTTCAAAAACATCCCTAAATTAAGGTGTGTTAATTAAACTTTGTATCAAGGGAGACCTAAGTTAAAGAGTCATAGGAATACATTTTCTCAGTTATATCAAGGTACCCATAATGTCTGCCAGCCTCACCAGCTTGTGAGTTCAGATGAGGATTCATTAATATTAATGCACAAATTCCACAGGCTCACTCGAAATGGCAAGACATCACTCTCTTCCCTCATGTGCAATGTCTGGAAATGCTGGCCAGTTATTTCTGGAAGTCCTCATAAGCTATCTCATAAGTTCTCAGCTTCTTTTACACCATTCTTCTTGTTAATGGGTACTGCTAAGCAATGTTCTAAGGGGAGGCACCTGGTCACTGGCAATTTCCCAGGATTTTTTTTTACAAGGACATCGCTAGGCACCAGAGTTAGAGTGATGTCTCTCTCCCTCTATGTACACAGCCAGTGTGCTCCAAAACTGCACAATTAGCACCTGGGCCCCTCAGAAATACAGCTACCACTAGTTTTGGTGTGTCAGACCCAGTCCTGGGCACAGATGAGGAATTCTGGCTTCTCCTCCTTACCCTTCAGGAATGAGGATAAACATTGCTCCCCCAGGATAGCAATGCCTCATTTCTGGAGTGTCTTAGGATTGCCATCTTTAGGTTCTCATAATTCTCTATACTTCTAACATTGCGCTTTGGGATTTTACTTATATTACATATCTGTCTGCCTTCCCTCCTCTAAATTCTTTATTTTTAATGGCAGAGTATTGTATGTCTTGTATATCACAGTATTCCCTGGACGACTACCATACTGCACACATCCAGTGGGCACTATTGGCATGCAATTCTCTGACATTGAGCAGCAAAATCCCCATTCCGCAACATCATTAAAACTTGGTAAGTACTTAAGTAATTTTGAATAAGTAATTCATGTCTTGCATTTCTCTGTCTTTCCTACAACTTTACTTAAAATCCATGAATAGAACCTCTGTGTTCTATTCAATTCCATGAACATAATATAATACAATATAACATAATCTCTTTTGTACTGGGGGAAACTGATGATGAAGCAAGTGCTACTCAGAAGAGGATAAAATTTCCATCAACTCACTTCAAATATCCATACAGGATAGAGACATGATAAAGATGTGAACAGCAGAGAAGATATAAAAGTTTGGGCTGCGGAAGCAACAAGGGGACATGGACATGTATTCATTCAGTTATTCCACAAATACACACTGAGCACCAACTCTATAGGTGCTGTTCTAGATGCAGGGAACACAGGGTTGTTTGAAACAAAGTAAACAGTGAGTTAGTAAATAAATGACAAAGAAGGTCAATATTTAAATAATAAGTATTATAAAAAATGCAGGAGAGCCACAGGATACAACATGATAGAGGCATGTGTTTACCTAATACAGTTTGATCGGGGATTGACCTCTCTGAATAATGAAGAGCGAGTATATAAAGATATTGAAAAAACAATTACAGGAAAGGAAACACCATCCCAAGGCAAATCAGGTAATACTAGTTATTCTTGAGTTTATTGGATGAAACAAAGAAAATGGATCATAAAGGTATAATATAAAAATAAGACTTAGGGCTGTGTTGAATTCACTAGTACACATTCGTCTTATGAATATTGGCACTTTAAAAACAGTAGAAAACTGAAGCTGTATGTACTCTGCTAAGCACTTTACATTTAACCATCTCAACAATCGTATGAAATAAGGAATATTATTACCCTCCTCTTACACATGAGGATATTTAGGACAAAAAACTTAAGAGGCTTTCCCAGCCGGGCACAGTGGCTCACGCCTGTAATCCCAGCACTTTGGGAGGCCGAGGTGGGCAGATCATGAGGTCAGGAGACTGAGACCATCCTGGCTAACACAGTGAAATCCCGTCTCTACTAAAAATACAAAAATTAGCCCAAGCATGGTGGCGGGTGCCTGTAATCCCAGCTACTCGGGAGGCTGAGGCAGAAGAATGGCGTGAACCCAGGAGGCAGAGGTTGCATTGAGCTGAGATAGCGTCACTGCACTCCAGCCTGGGTGACAGAGCAAGACTCCATCTCAAAAAAAAAAAAGAGGCTTTCCCAAGGTCATGCAACCAACAAATGTGCTTGGATTTGAATCCAGGAAGTCTAGTAATATAATCCATGATTTAATCAGGTAAATATATATATGGTCTCTGATGTTTCCAATGTTAATGTTATATGGGATGGCCAAATAGGAACAGCTCCGGGCTACAGCTCCCAGCGTCAGCAACACAGAAGACAGGTGATTTCTGCATTTCTATCTGAGGTACCGGGTTCATCTCACTAGGGAGTGCCAGACAGTGGGTGCAGGACAGTGGGTGCCGTGCACCTTGCGTGAGCCGAAGCAGGGCGAGGCATTGCCTCACTTGGGAAGCACAAGGGGTCAGGGAGTTCCCTTTCCTAGTCAAAGAAAGGGGTGACAGACGGCACCTGGAAAATCGGGTCACTCCCACCCTAATACTGCGCTTTTCCGACGGGCTTAAAAAACGGCACACCAGGAGATTGTGTCCCACACCTGGCTCAGAGGGTCCTATGCCCATGGAGTCTCGCTGATTGCTAGCACAACAGTCTGAGATTAAACTGCAAGGTGGCAGCCAGGCTGGGGGAGGGGCGCCCACCATTGCCCAGGCTTGATTAGGTAAACAAAGCAGCCGGGAAGCTCCAACTGAGTGGAGCCCACCACAGCTCAAAGAGGCCTGCCTGCCTCTGTAGGCTCCACCTCTGGGGGTAGAGCACAGACAAACAAAAAGACAGCAGTAACCTCTGCACACTTAAATGTCCCTGTCTAACAGCTTTGAAGAGAGTAGTGGTTCTCCCAGCATGCAGCTAGAGATCTGAGAACAGGCAGTCTGCCTCCTCAAGTGGGTCACTGACTCCCAAGCAGCCTAACTGGGAGGCACTCCCCAGTAGGGGCAGACTGACACCTCACACGGCCCAGTACTCGTCTGAGACAAAACTTCCAGAGGAACGATCAGGTAGCAGCATTCGCAGTTCATGAAAAATCCGCTGTTCTGCAGCCACCACTGCTGACACCCAGGCAAACAGGGTCTGGAGTGGACCTCTATCAAACTCCAACAGACTTGCAGCTGAGGGTCCTGTCTGTTAGAAGGAAAACTAACAAACAGAAAGGACATCCACACCAAAAACCCATCTGTACATCACCATCATCAAAGACCAAAAGTAGATAAAACCACAAAGATGGGGAAAAAACAGAGCAGAAAAACTGGAAACTCTAAAAAGCAGAGCACCTCTCCTCTTCCAAAGGAACGCAGTTCCTCACCAGCAACGGAACAAAGCTGGATGGAGAATGACTTTGACAAGTTGAGAGAAGAAGGCTTCAGACGATCAAACTACTCCGAGCTACAGGAGGAAATTCAAGCCAAAGGCAAAGAAGTTAAAAACTTTGAAGGCCGGGCGCGGTGGCTCACGCTTGTAATCTCAGCACTTTGGGAGGCCGAGGTGGGCGGATCACGAGGTCAGGAGATCAAGACCACGGTGAAACCCCGTCTTTACTAAAAATACAAAAAATTAGCCGGGCATGGTGGCGGGCGCCTGTAGTTCCAGCTACTCGGAGAGGCTGAGGCAGGAGAATGGTGTGAACCCGGGAGGTGGAGCTTGCAGTGAGCCGAGATTGCACCACTGCACTCCAGCCTGGGTGACAGAGCAAGACTCCGTCTCAAAAAAAAAAAAAAAAAAAAAACACTTTGAAAAAGAATTAGATGAATGTATAACTAGAATAACCAATACAGAGAAGTGCTTAAAGAAGCTGATGGAGCCGAAAGCCAAGGCTCAAGAACTACGTGAGGAATGCAGAAGCCTCAGTAGCTGATGCAATCAACTGGAAGAAAGTGTATCAGCGAT
Source organism: Nomascus leucogenys (assembly GCF_006542625.1). Classification (NCBI taxonomy): domain Eukaryota; kingdom Metazoa; phylum Chordata; class Mammalia; order Primates; family Hylobatidae; genus Nomascus; species Nomascus leucogenys. The sequence continues at coordinate 11,579,677 of NC_044391.1, forward strand.
GGAAAATGAAATGAATGAAATGAAGCAAGAAGGGAAGTCTAGAGGAAAAAGAATAAAAAGAAACGAACAAAGCCTCCAAGAAATATGGGACTATGTGAAAAGACCAAATCTGCATCTGTTTGGTGTACCTGAAAGTGACGGGGAGAATGGAACCAAGCTGGAAAACACTCTGTAGGATATTATCCAGGAGAACTTCCCCAATCTAGCAAGGCAGGCCAACATTCAGATTCAGGATATACAGAGAACGCCACAAAGATACTCCTCGAGAAGAGCAACTCTAAGACACATAATTGTCAGATTCGCCAAAGTTGAAATGAAGGAAAAAATGTTAAGCGCAGCCAGAAAGGTCGGGTTACCCACAAAGGGAAGCCCATCAGACTAATAGTGGATCTCTCGGCAGAAACTCTACAAGCCAGAAGAGAGTGGGGGCTGATATTCAACATTCTTAAAGAAAAGAATTTTCAACCCAGAATTTCATATCCAGCCAAATTAAGCTTCATAAGTGAAGGAGAAATAAAATACTTTACAGACAAGCAAATGCTGAGAGATTTTGTCACCACCAGGCCTGCTCTAAAAGAGCTCCTGACTGAAGCACTAAACATGGAAAGGAACAACCGGTACCAGCCACTGCAAAAACATGCCAAATTGTAAAGACCATTGAGGCTAGGAAGAAACTGCATCAACTAACGAGCAAAATAACCAGCTAACATCATAATGACAGGATCAAATTCACACATAACAATATTAACTTTAAATGTAAATGGACTAAATGCTCCAATTAAAAGACACAGACTGGCAAATTGGATAAAGAGTCAAGACCCATCAGTGTGCTGTATTCAGGAAACCCATCTCATGTGCAGAGACACACATAGGCTCAAAATAAAAGGATGGAGGAAGATCTACCAAGCAAATGGAAAACAAAAAAAGGTAGGGGTTGCAATCCTAGTCTCTGATAAAATAGACTTTAAACCAACAAAGATCAAAAGAGACAAACAAGGCCATTACATAATGGTAAAGGGATCAATTCAACAAGAAGAGCTAACTATCCTAAATATATATGCACCCAAGACAGGAGCACCCAGATTCATAAAGCAAGTCCTGAGTGACCTACAAAGGGATTTAAACTCCCACACAATAATAATGGGAGATTTTAACACCCCACTGTCAACATTAGACAGATCAACGAGACAGAAAGTTAACAAGGATATCCAGGAATTGAACTCAGCTCTGCACAAAGTGGACCTAATAGACATCTACAGAACTCTCCACCCCAAGTCAACACAATATACATTTTTTTCAGCACCACACCTAATTCAACTTAATTCATAGAACAGTTACATTAATTTCATTTATTAAAAGTTTGGCTATTATTTGTACACATTCATACTTCACAGCTCAGTGAATGAAAAGCTGGTTCCCAAACTGCTGCTTGTCCTCAAACTGCTATTTTTCCTTAAACATTTTTTGAAAGTTTGCTTCCACTTTTGTTTATTTAAATTTACTAGTAACAATGGCCCCACCTATCCATCTGCTCTTGGCATGTTTTCTGCTATGTACAAATAATTCTGTCCAAGTGCTTTATCCCAACCAAAGCCATGTTAGTAGAAATGATAAATTTAACAGGTATGCATGGTAATAGCTGGAAAAACACTGACTTGGGAAGATCACAGCTAGAAAAGAATTTTAATGCTAAAAGCCACTCTGAATGTTCCAGTGGGCAGTGCCAAGCAGAAGCACTGAAGATGACAGATGGTAAATATATTCTCAACAACTGACAATTGCAATTTCCTTGGCCAGTGAGTCCCTAAGTCATGCAGTTTCCAGGTCAAATAGACTTCATTCTACTTCTATGCTTAACAAATATATATAATTATATTTAATAAAGAAATGTTTTGAGCTACTAGAGGGTATCTTGGTATGCATAATGAAAATACAAACAATTATTAAACATTTTAAGACACTGAAAAATCTATTTGATCATACATATTGTGTCATACTATTCTTGAATGTTTTGAGTATTATAGAAACCTCAGCTAATGCCTTCAGTCTTTGGAAAAAATATTTTTCCACAATGGAAACTAAAACACAAAATCATTTGGTACTATCTTGCAAAATTACATGTTTTTATGAGAACTAAAATTAGATCAATGATTAAAATGTCTAAGAGGCAATTATTATATCCAGCTTTTGCTGTATGCATTATATAAATTACAAAAAAACGTAGTAAGTTTCTCTAGACGGGTATGAATTAGATTATTTAAAATAGGTATCATTCTGCTTTCTTTTACTATTGCTATGTTACAGAAATAGAATTCTTTATTCTAACACTAGTAAAGAGCATTACCTGCTCACCTAGAAAAATATGATCATTGGCTGATGTTCAGATATATAACACATTGAAATGCTGACAGTGCTGGCTAGTCCAATATAACAATCTTTCTCCATTTCAATTATACTATTACATGGCAGTCAACATTTTAGAGTCTGTAACAATCTTTCTCCATTTCAATTATACTGTTACATGGCAGTCAACATTTTAGAGTAAACAATCCCTCTAAAAATAGGGTGTATCCAAAGGAAATTGACCTACCCTGTACAGAGGGTCGAGACCGTCATGTTGAAAGGCATCTACTCTCCCAAGACTGGCAGGATTTCCTATGCCATTTTTTTTCCTTCATTCACTCTGAGAATAGGACTGAGAAGTTTTGCCAGATAAAAATCTCACTGAGGCTTTGATGCTAATAGTTTTCAGTTCCTAATTTACATTAAACTGTAGCTCTGCCAGCTTCAAAAGTACAACTGAGTACAAAGCCAGATGACCTTAAATAACTCCAAGAATGAGCAGTCACCTGTGCATTACTAATTTACATACTAAACTCCAGAGCTGCTTAAAATTTTTAGAAAGAAAATAATTTAATAATTTGCCTATGATATGATCCCATGTAGTACCAAAGCTGATAATGTAGATCAGAATATAGATATGACTGCCTCAATACGTGTATCCGTGCTATCTTATTAATCCAATAATTGCCAAATTTCCACATAATTTCCGTCCCACTCCAGACTATAGTATCAATAAAGGTTAATTGGATTCCATTTTCTTATTTTATCTGTTAGTTTGAGGGAGAGATATGTCACCCCGAATGCTAGTGGCTTAAAACAACAACTATTTTTTTGGCTCACAATTCATCAGGCTGCAATATGGGCTGGATTTCATGAGTGGCTCTTCCAAAGAGCTGAGCTAATCTCACGCATTCATCAGCTATTACCTAGAAACTGATTGGGGCTAGCTGATCTAGAATGATCTCATTCATAGTCCCAATGGATAGCTGGCAGCTGGCTGGTACAACAGTGGTGACTGGGTCATGGGTCTCTCTTCATCCAGCAGGCTGGTCCGGGCTTACTCACATAGTGGTTGCAGAGTTCCATGAGCAACAAGAAAAAAAAGAATCCCCAAAGCATAAGCATTTCCAAGTTTCTGTTCATTTGCTATTGTCCCATTCACTAAAACAAGTCACATGGCCAACCCCAGCATTAGAGTGGGTGAGTACTCAGGATTATAGGGCAAAGACAGTGTGGATACCAGGGAGAGGAATGATTTGTAGCTATATTATATGCAGTCTATCATACTTATTAACTGTGGTCAGTTTAACATATAGAAGTGAGCTGAGCTCTGAGTTTACTGCTTAGCAATGTTTACTGGAAAACAAGGCCGAAAGCTGCTATAATATTCAGCTTTCAGTAGGTCAAAAATTCAGACAAATAACTTAATCTACCAATTTAACATTGACTAACGTTGACTGAGCATTTACTGTGTGCAATATATGAGCATTTTACCCACATTTTTTCATTTGACTTAGAAAAGGGAGTATGGTATTTATGAGTGTAGACTTGAAGTCAGACTGCCCGTGTTCAGTCCTAGGGGATCCAAATATCTGAAGATATATTTTCTTCCTTTTCAATATTCTATGGAATGATCTTAACTTCTTGCTCTGAGCTGAACTTGTTTACTTCCTGGAAGCTCTTATTTCTATCAAGTAACAAATTGACCTTTTGCTGAAAAGAAGATAAATGTAAATATAACAAAAAAATAATTAAATAGACACATTCTGAAAATCAATATCTATTAAATCATGGGTCAAAGAAGCCAAAAATTTCTGTTAAATGAGACATCTTCGCAAGGTACATCAAAATAGTTCTTATATTTACACATTCTATAATAGCAACTGACATTAATTTTTCACCTGACATATGAAATTGTCTTTTGTTGTCTCCATGTGTTTCCTGACCAAAATACCTTTTGCTTAGCTGCCACACATCTTAATGTGCCACCTTCTTTATTGTTCAGCTCATGTGATTTTCATTATCTATCCCTGGTATTGCAACAATATCTCTTCAACCCTGACTACCACACTCACACCAATGTCCTAAAGTGAATGGAATAAGGTGATACACTATTCCTGCTTCTAGCTACTTATATCCACTAATGAGAGCCAAGTGTGGAGGGGTCCAGGGAGAAACTCTGACCAGCCTGACCACTGGGAAAACAGGGTGGAGCCTCAGGAAGTTCATGCAGATTGCAGGAGGGAGGAGCTTGGCCTCTCCTATTCCAGGGTGGAAACTGGGATTCAATCTGTGAGGTGGGAAGCCAGCCAGCAGGACTCAGGCTTTGCAGAGAGTCCCTGTTTCCCTTTTTTTCCTTTTCACCAAATAAATTCCATGTTTCTCACCCTTCAAAGTGTCTGCTAACCTAACATCTCATGGCCGTGTGACAAAGACCCCATCTTTTGCTGAACGAAGGAGGAAATCCTACAACTCTAATATATGTTAGTAGTGATGATTCTCCTGGCTGAATGTCTTGAGGTAATGTAAACTGTAGCACAAACATATTCTGTTTTCACAGACCAGTTTTATTTCTGTGGAGTCCAGATTGCCTGGAGAAAGAAAGGTTCTTCCAAGAGAAAACTTAACCAAAGAAGAGGATCAGAATGGTGAGCCCAATGTAGAGAGAAGGATAGCTGGAAGAGCTAAGGAAGACCCAGTGCAGATTCATGAGATATGCTTTTTTTTTTTTTTTTTTTTTTGAGAGGGATTCTTGCTCTGTCGCCCAAGCTGGAGTGCAGTGGCGTGGTATCAGCTCACTGCAAGCTCCGCCTCCCAGGTTCACACCATTCTCCTTCTTCAGCCTCCCGAGTAGCTGGGACTACAGGTGCCCGCCACCATGCCTGGCTAATTTTTTGTATTTTTAGTAGAGATGAGGTTTCACCACGTTAGCCAGGATGGTCTCGATCTTCTGACCTTGTGATCCACCCACCTCAGTCTCCCAAAGTGCTGGGATTACAGACGTGAGCCACCTAGCCTGGCTGAGATATGCTGATTCTAACCCAACTTCCTTGTCATCACATTTGAATGCTAGAAATTAGAGGCTCTATCTACAATTGGAAAGATCTGCTCAGGACTATAACCTTTTAAAATGGAAGTAACTTTGGTTTAGGATCTATTTACCAAGTTGAGTGTTACAGAAGACTGTTGTTTTCCCACTTCATTAGAAAGGATGTTGCTCATCTACTTTAAGGTCCAAAAGTAGTTTTCCACTTCTACTCAGGAGTGGTACATTTCCAGCCCCACCAGATCCTAGGTGACAAAAATGGCCCCACAAAAATGCACTGGGAACCATGAGCATCGCAATTTGGAAAACTGGACTAGTTACACAGGTCCAACTCGGCCACCAGCAGCATTGAAAGAACAGTTTCAAACATTTCTGTAATATTCTTCATCCTAATCAGTTTTTTATTGGATATCCTAAATAGACATAACATGGAAAACTCTGCTCTTTCTTATTTTGTAAAAGGAGAAAGAAGGTAGAAGTTGACATCCGAGATTTACCAGTAACCAATGCTTTCCTGGTAATGACCTCAGAAACACAGTATGTGTGGATCTGCAGGAGGCTTGGGCCAATCAATCCCAGCTCCACTGCTCCCAGGAGCAAATCACAAGTCAAAGTGATTCATGGGCATCAATATTCTTGCAGGCAAAGAAGGGGTCTTGGAACATGGAGATTTTGGTGTTAATGTCAACACACAACATCAGCAGTGGCTGGAATAATAAGGCTTGAGTCCATGTTGCTTAGAGATAAGGAAACTGAGGCTCCTGTCACAGCTCTAAATTAAAAATTGTATTAATGAAATGATAAAATAAGTAAAAAATTGATATCTTTATTATTATTCCAAATTAACAAACTCTTGTGGATGAGTCTAAACATCAGTGTAAATTGTTGCCAGATTTTTCTTCTTTCTACCTGAAAGCACATAAAATATGCTTTTTTTTTTTTTTTTTTTTTGAGATGGAGTCTCGCTCTGTCGCCCAGGCTGGAGTGCAGTGGCGCAATCTCGGCTCACTGCAAGCTCCGCCTTCCGGGTTCAGGCCATTCTCCTGCCTCAGCCTCTCCGAGTAGCTGAGACTACAGGCGCCCGCCACCACACCTGGCTAATTTTTTGTATTTTTTTAGTAGAGACGGGGTTTCACCATGGTCTCGATCTCCTGACCTCGTGATCCGCCCGCCTCGGCCTCCCAAAGTGCTGGGATTACAAGCATGAGCCACTGCGCCCGGCCGAAATATGCTTTTTAAATGTGTACAATATGGTTTAATAAATTTGGATTCCTGCTCCATTCTTTCTCCTCCCTTTAGCTCTTGGCTGACCTAACTGGGACTGGAGCCACTCCCTTCATTTTCCAGCAGAGATTTATTCTTCTAACTTACGGTAGCCTGATGTTTCTAATCAAATCCAAGGATTTAGGATTTAGCTTAAAGGCATCACCATAACACATTACAGTACAGATAAGTTGCTTTAAGTGTCACTCTCTATAAAGTTTCTAGAATACATTAATAATTGAGGCTATTTACCCAAAATTCTGATTGTTTTAACAGTTTCAACTGGTATTTAATCAAATGCAATTTTTAAATTAACATTATTATTTATTTTATTTTATCCATATTTCTTTTTAAATTAGTACTTGGATAGATAAAATTCCTTCCCCATGGCATAAATTCAACTCAATTTGTTGAACAAATAGAGACTCTGTTTTGGGGAATATGTAGAAATCCAGGTACTAGAGAGAAAGAATTGTGCTATCTTTCTATTTATTTACACTAGAATGTTTTACACATAATGGAAGTTCAGTAAACTACTACTGAGTTGAACTAAAGCATATTTTTATTTCTGCCTTTAAAATATTTTTAAAAACTAGACTATAGGTTTAGATAGGCTAACAATTTATGTAGATACCAATAGTCCTGACTTCAAAATAAGTGTTAAAGAAGCTCAGTGGCAGCAAAAAAAGTGAGATGATTTCAGAATACCCTTCCACCTGTCAGACAGGATAAGACACATGCTAAATATGGAGAAACAGCCAGTGATTTGTTACTCTGGTGATGGATCCATGGATATTTGAATAAGTATAAATCTGGGGCCAGATGAAACTCAAAAAGAAAAAGCATAGATAGCACCAAAATTTTGCTTAGCCATGTCTAAAAGATGTAAAAAATGAAGAATATTTTAATATTGGTGGAACTGGAGGAAGGATTCAAAAGCAGATAGGTAAATGGTACCAGGAGATTAGGAGACTGGGATGCAAAGTGAGTAATTCAGCCATTTAGAGAAGATTACAAGGACATGAAGCTCAGTCATTATAGAAATCTCTAAATTGGGTTGATATTGTGAAAAGAGCATGAGCATTAGAATTAGACAGACCCGGAATTTAATCTTGTCTGTGGCTTTTAGCACATTAAATAATGTGTTTAAGCCTCAGCTTATTTCAAAAATTGGAACAATGACATTAAATATGTTTGAAATATCTAGGATAGTATCTTTCACATTGTAAGGCTCAGTAAATATTAATATGTATATTCTTATGAATCCATAATGAGTAGATGTATAAGCTGTGATACTGTTCCACAGAGAATCAAGGTCAAAGGAAAGTATTCTCTAGGACAGATAGATTGTGATATGGTGTACCAAGATGACCTTGAGTTCTGAGGAACCAGAACCAAGACCTATTAACTGCTGAGACAGACAGCAGTTATCTTCTTGGAAAGTTTGGGACAGTATATGAATGTCCTTATTTTCCCAGTTAAACAGATTTTTTTTTTTAGACGGAGTGAAAGTTTGGGACAGTATATGAATGTCCTTATTTTCCCAGTTAAACAGATTTTTTTTTAGATGGAGTCTTGCTCTGTCGCCCAGGCTAGAGTGCGGTGGTATGATCTCAGCTCACTGCAAGCTCCGCCTCCCAGGTTTACGCCATTCTCCTGCCTCAGCCTCCCAAGTAGCTTGGACTACAGGTGCCCACCACCACACCTGGCTAATTTTTTGTATTTTTAGTATAGACGGGGTTTCACCATGTTAGCCAGGATGGTCTTGATCTCCTGACCTTGTGATCCACCTGCCTCAGCCTCCCACTGAGATTACAGGCATGAGCCACCACGCCCCGCCAACAGATTTCTTATTAAAACTAATGTTAGGCCAGGCACGGTGGCTCACGCCTGTAATCCCAGCATTTTGGGAGGCTGAGGTGGGTGGATCACCTGAGGTCAGGAGTTTGACACCTCCCTGACCAACATGATGAAACCCCATCTCTTACTAAAAATACAAAAATTAGCTGGGCATAGTGGCGTGTGCCTGTAATCACAGCTACTCGGGAGGCTGAGGCAGGAGAATTGCTTGAACCTGGGAGGTGGAAGTTGCAGTGAGCCAAGATCTTGCCACTGCACTCTAGCCTGGGCGACAGAGCAAGACTTCATCTCAAAAAACAAACAAACAACAACAAAAAACTAAGGTTACAATTATCTCCTCTATCAATAATATCTCAATTAAATATCTACTGTTACTCTCATTTAATGTGGATAAAAGTGAAGCTCAAATAATCTAACTTTCCCAAGTGCACCTGAAATCTGATCACTTCCATCCATTTTTTGTCAATACCCTCATCCAAGCCACCCTCATTGCTTGTCTGGACTACTTAAGCCTAGAAGCCTCAAATTCACGATTTCTTCCTCCAGTCAACCTTTCAACATTGTTCAGTTGCCAGTCTATTACTTAACGTTGAAATTTTAATAGGTCTTTAATCTTTAAAGCTTTCCATAACTTCCCATTGCATTTAAAGTAAAACCCAGACATTTCCTGACTAACATGACCCTTCCAAATTCGTGTCTCTACTTGACTCATGGTCATTATGTGCCAGCCAGCCACACTGCTCCTCCATCCATTTCCTACTACAAAGACTCCTTAAATGTGAGTCCTCTGCTGGAATAGTCTACTCTCGGAGACTCTTTGCCTTTTTGTCCTTTCGATATCAGTCTAAATTTGCTTCCTCAGAATGAACTTCCTTGACTTTCCAGTTTCAGTTGAGTCTCCCTCATCGTCTTTTAAAAAGTGTATTCATTTCAATTATAGATCTTTAAATCTCAGTTTGCAATTACATATTTATTTGGGTGATTATGACATTGTGTATCTTTTCCTCCAGAACTTAAGCACCACAAAAGTAGGGATCATGTCTGTATTCTTCACAACTGTCCATGTACCCAGTGTCTAGTAATGAACATGACTCAGATAAGGTCCTCAATAAATATTTTAGAATGAAGGAATAAGTGTAAGATTACAGTTAAGTAAGTAAAATGATTGAGATTCTGACCATTTTGTAAGGCATGAAGGTCATAACCAGTATTTCTGGTAAATTAAGAGAGTGGCCTCATAGAACAATGTACTGGTTGCAGAAATTTATACAGTGAAGTTACAATATTCATTTTTTTTTTCTTTTTTTTTGAGATGGAGTCTCGCTCTGTCGCCCAGGCTGGAGTGCAGTGGCGCGATCTTGGCTCACTGCAAGCTCCGCCTCCCGGGTTCACGCCATTCTCCTGCCTCAGCCTCTCCGAGTAGCTGGGACTACAGGCGCCCGCCACCACGCCCGGCTAATTTTTTGTATTTTTAGTAGAGACGGGGTTTCACCTTGGTCTCGATCTCCTGACCTCGTGATCCGCCCACCTCGGCCTCCCAAAGTGCTGGGATTACAAGCGTGAGCCACCGCGCCTGGCCTGAGCTACAATATTCTTTAGAGTTGCCATGTGAATATCAGACTTGCTTTTCCTTTACAGCTCCTGAACTTCAGATGCTTAATATAATCTTTGTTTTCTGAATTATAGGTTGAATTACACTTGCTTTTTGATATAATCTTTGTTTTCTGAATTATAGGTTGAATTACACTTGCTTTTTTTTTTTTTTTTTTTTTTTTTTTTTTTGAGATGGAGTCTCACTCTGTCGCCCAGGCTGGAGTGCAGTGGCGCCATCTTGGTTCACTGCAACCTCCACCTCCTGGGTTGAAGTGATTCTCCTGCCTCAGCCTCCCGTACACTTGCATTTCTTAAAAAAATTGTTTTACATTTTCATTATGGATCAATCATAATATTTCTTTCCATACTCAGTTGAAGTAATTAAGAGGGCAGAAAGCAAAATTAAGTTTAAATATTTAGCTAAAAATCAAATATGTATTTTTTTAAATGCAGCAGTTTTTAAACTGTCTGAAGATACTTCTTATACATGCTATTTTTGATATATGAATGTATTAAATTACTGGCACATTATAGAGGCCCAGTAAATATTTCATTTAGCAAGAGATAAGAATAGTCATATACAGCTCTTCTGAAGTTGCTCAAATTTCCAACAGATATTGACATAAAAATAGATGTATTATGTAGGACCTAGTAAATTTCCTTTCTTTTTGTTTTTTGGAGATGGAGTCTTGCTCTGTCGCCCGGGCTGGAGTGCAGTGGCACGATCTTAGCTCACTGCAACATCCACCTCCTGGATTCAAGCAATTCTCCTGCCTCAGCTTCCCGAGTAGCTGAGACTACAGGTGCACACCACCACCTGGCTAATTTTTTGTATTTTAGTAGAGATGGGATTTCACCATGTTGCCCAGGCTGGTTGCAAATTCCTGAGCTCAGGCAATCCACCCACCTTGGCTTCCCAAAGTGCTGGGATTACAGGTGTGAGCCACCAAGTCTGGCCTGGACCTAGTAAACTTTCACTGAAATGTAACACAGACACAGAAATTTGCATAAATCATAGTTATGCAGCCCAATGAATTATTACAAAGTGAACACAATTATGTAACTACCAGCACTTCTCAATAATATTGCCCTTACCAAAGATGATCACTACTCTGATTTCCATCACTATAAAATGATTTTGCCCATTATATATATATATATAGTACTTTACAGTACAGAACTTTATACATAGTAAATCTATATAGTATACAGTATCAGTATACAGTAAATCAGATAATATATACACTTTTGTATATTGTGGCTTACATCACTCAACAATATGATAGATTCTGTCCTGCTGTTAGGTGTAACATGAGTTTTGTCTTTTTTAATGCTCCATAATATTCCATTTTAAGAATTTATCACAATTGGCCGGGTGTGGTGGCTCACGCCTGTAATCCCAGCACTTTGGGAGGCCGAGGTGAGTGGATCACGAGGTCAGGAGATGGAGACCATCCTGGTTAACACAGTGAAACCCTGTGTCTACTAAAAATACAAAAAATTAGCCAGGCGTGGTAGTGGGCACCTGTAGTCCCAGCTACTCGGGAGGCTGGGGCAGGAGAATGGCATGAACCCAGGAAGCAGAGCTTGCAGTGAGCCGAGATTGCGCCACTGCACTCCAGCCTGGGCAACAGAGCCAGACTCTGTCTCAAAAAAAAAAAAAAAAGAATTTATCACAATTTACTTGTCAATGCTACCTCTGACATACATTTAGATATTTTTCCTGGTTTGGGGCTCTTTTAAATAATTCTTCTATGAACACTCTTGAATAAGTTGTGTGATGCATATATGTGTGCAGTTCCCTTGGGTGTATGTCTAGGAATGGAATTGTTGGGTGTGTGTATTTGTAGTGTTAGCAAATATTGTCAGTTTTTCAGCCTAATTTTCATCTTTTTACATTCCTATTGGCAGTGTATAAAAAGTATTGTAGTTTTGGCACCAACTTGTCATGGCCTTTTTCAAATTTAGCCATTCTTTTAGGTGCTTCATGATGACACATGGTAGTTTAAGTCTGAATTATCTGATGAGTAATGATGTTGAAAATCACTTTTAAAATATTTTAAATGAACATTTGGATATCATCTTTTGCCATGTACCTAATCAGTCATTTATTCTTTTTTCCTTTAAACTAGAGATTCTGTTTGTTTTTCTCATTGGTTTGTGGGAGTTTTTTTAATATGCATTATGAATACAAGCCTTTGGCAGATTGATATATTGCCACATCTTCAATTCTGAGGCTTTTTTAGTTTTGGTGGTATCTTCTGACAAACTGAAATATTTAATTTTAGTGAGGTTGAATTTATTAATGTTTTGTTAATTTGTAGTGCTTTTATGTCCTGCTTAAGAAATGTTTGCTTACATCAAATCAGAAAGAAAGCTATTCTCCCATCTTAATACATTTTAAAAAACGTATTGTTTACCTTTTACATTTAGGTCTGCAAACACCTGAAATTGACTTTTGTGTATGGTGTATGCTGGAGATAAAATTTATTTCATTTTTCCATGTGCATATCCAATTGAATCAATGCCATGCATTGAAAAGACTACTTTTCTCCATTGTATTGCAGTGGCACTTTTTGTAAGACAGCTGACTCTGTAAGTAAAAGTCTGTTGCTGAACTCTATTCTGGCCTATTTGTCTTGCTTGCACCAATAATAGAATGTTTAAAATAAGTCTAGATATCCAATGATATATACCAATGAATATTACTCTACTTTGAGAATAGATTGGCTATTCTTGAATTCTGATATAAGTTTTTTTTTGGTTTTTTTTTTTTTGAGACGGAGTCTCGCACTCTCACCCAGGCTGCAGTACAGTGGTGCCATCTCAGCTCACTGCAAGCTCCACCTCCTGGGTTCACGCCATTCTCCAGCCTCAGCCTCCCTAGTAGCTGGGACTACAGGCGCCCGCCACCATGCCTGGCTATTTTTTTTTTTGTATTTTTAATAGAGACAGGGTTTCACTGTGTTAGCCAGGATGGTCTCGATCTCCTGACCTTGTGATCCGCCTGCCTTGGCCTCCCAAAGTGCTAGGATAACAGGCGTGAGCCACTGTGCCCGACAGAATTCTGATATAAGTTTTAAAAACATTTTTCCAACTTCTAAACACACAAACATGAAAAATAATCTGGGATTTTGTTGAAGACTAGATTTTTTTCTATCCATCAATTTTTGAAGAATAAATATTTTTACAATATGAAATATTTGAAATACATGGTATGTACTTTGGCTTGTTTAGGCCTTCTTTAATTTGTCAGTGATATTTTGTAGTTTCTGTTTAGATGCTTGTGTATTTAGCATTAAATTTATTCTAAGTTATTTGATATTTGATTCTTTCATGAAGGGTATCTTTCTTAAATTTCATTCTCTAACCAATTGTAAATGTATACAAAATGATTTTTGTATACAGATCATGTGAATCTATGGTCTATAATATGTGTTCTATTTTTAGAATCTGGATTATTTAGGTTTTCTATATTCTACTATCTGTGAATAAAGGTAGTTTTAGTCTTTTATCACCATTTATGTATTTTATTTCTTTTTCTTGCCTTATTACACTAGCTAGGACTTCTTGTACAACGTTGAATAGACATGATATTGGGTATTTTATTTCTTACCTTAAGAGTAAAGCTTTCAACACATCACTAATGTGTATAATGTTTGCTGTTGGTCTCTGTAGATATTTTAGAAGGTAAAAAACAGTTCTGTTCTAGTCATCATTTTCTTAGTTTTATTATTATTGATAGTGTTGAATTTTATCAAAAGAAAATTTTCATCTTTTGCCATTATCTTATCATTTTCTCCCTCTTTATTAATGTAGTGAAATTATCTTGCTTGATATATACAATTTTAATTTCTGCATTATATATAGTTGAATTAAGGCTATGGATAGAATCTTTGGATCTTTAGCTTAATTGCTTTTGCCAAGTTTGGAAAATTTTTAGACATTAGCTTTTCAATACTGTTTTAGCCTTATGCTCTCTCTCCTGTTTCTGGGACTCTACACATATATTATATATTTTTTTCTTTTCATAACATCCCATACTTTTCTTAGGTTCTTTTCTGTCCCTTCCTTTTTGTTTGTTTGTTTGTTTGTTTTGAGACGGAATCTCACTCTGTCACCCAGGCTGGAGTGCAGTGGCACAGTCTCAGCTCACTGCAAGCTCCGCCTCCCGAGTTCATGCCATTCTCCTCCCTCAGCCTCCTAAGTAGCTGGGACTACAGGCGCCTTCCACCACACCTGGCTAATTTTTTGTATTTTTAGTAGAGACAGGGTTTCACCGTGTTAGCCAGAATGGTCTCGATCTCCTGACCTCGTGATCTACCCGCCTTGGCCTCCCAAAGTGCTGGGATTACAGGCGTGAGCCACCGCGCCTGGCCTCTACTTTCTTCTTAGATTTTTTAGACTCTTTCTCTGTGTATAGATTTAGAAAATTAAAGAGAAGTATTGCTAACCGTAAGCCCATTTTTGTCTTCTGTCTCTCGTCTTCTGTCTCTTTGCCTTTTACGTTCTAGATACCTCACACTAATTTCTGTCTCTTGATCCTACCATATGTTCCCTACATACCTCATTTGTTTACCAAAGCTATTTTGTTTCTCAGCTTTTTGTGTTTTCTTTTGGCTTCTGCCTTGTTTCTCAATCTCTCTCTCCAGCAAATGATCTAAGTCTGAAAGCTGCTTACAGAATGTCAGGTAACCCTTTTGTGATTGACCATTTTGAGGGATCTTGGCCCCTCAAGTCCTGATAGCCTCGGTGACTCTCCAGTGACTTCAAACGAAGCCTCTCCCTCTTTGTAATTATATCTGTTTTTTCTAGTTGTTCTCAGTGGTAGTGTTAGTCAGCTACTCTATTGCAGCCATCTCAGAAATTCCCTGTAAATTTGTTTTGATGACTCAAGAGTTTCATGTTGTTTTGAGTGTCAGAATCTGAGTGATTTAACAAGTATTGCATAAGCTTTAATAAAAGCCATAAAAACATGAAAAATATGTTTGCTATAATATGCGTGAAATTCTTTAAATAGGCAACCCAAAGGCACTATGCCAGTGAAAGATTTCTTATTTCTGAAAGAATTGGAATGGAAAGGAATCCCAGTTTTTCTGAATCTGAGAACAGATTATATTAGAATATAAAATCACAAAAACATATAAATATATAGTCACTTAGTATTCAGAGTGGAAAGAATATACTGATTGCAGACTACAGGAATTTCCTTTGCAATCCATTGGAGACCTGAAATATTATTGCTCACTAGTTTTCCAGTTAGGGGAGAGGGAAGAAATAGGGTTGTGCTGTGGTCAGATGAGTAGTGAAAGCTTCAATGGCAGCAAGAGAATTCCAGAAGTTAAGTTGCAGATCCATGGGGCTCAGGAACTGTTACCATTGGATAGACTTTTCATTTTTATTCTGCCAAGGGACATTAATAGGCAGTTGGATTTTGCCAAAAAAGAATTAAGATAGTGAATAAGAACTTATTGAAATGATTTTAAAACCCTGTAAATCATTTTCAGGTGAGATTATATTTTAGATGTGAATTAAAACATATCAAAACTATGTTTGATCTTTATTTTATGTATTAATTTTTCAGGACTAGGTCTAGTATAAAACTAAATATAAACCAAATAACTAAATCAAATTTAGAGATTAATATTCAGATATTTTAGATGATAAGAGGGGAACTTATCTATGCTTGTATCTCATGCATTAGGGCTGAATTTTCCTAAAAATATTGTATCCAAATTTTTTAATTGTGTCAAAAACATTAAGTATTTACAAATAGGAACATTTTATTTTGAAATTATAGAGTAAAATTTTTAAAACTAAAATATGTCTAGTATATAAAATTTCATATCGCTATATTTTATTATGAAGGATACATGTATTCATGCTCTAAAAGAGGAATTGTCACAAATTTTTACATATTTTAGAGACATTAAAAGCTTTGGTATCATTATAGACATTCTAAATAAATCTCAAAAGCACTAATCTACAAAGAGTAACAATTGAGAGAGTCAGGGAGAGAGGATTATAATTTCAGATGTAACAAGTTATTCACCATTATGGCTTGCATGTTGATGGCTGTGGAGACTGTTGACTCATTAGTGACTTATACACTCAAGATAGAGTAAAATTTTGACTCAAATTCCATTTCTTATTCAACTGTGTTTATAATGACATTATTTAATCAAATAATTATTTTACAGAGGTTATGAACTCTCTAAGTCTTCCATTAAACTAAATGTTTTATATCAACTTCTATATATTTATTTATTCTGTCATTTATTCTGAACATTCTAGTATGCCAGTCATTTATTGCTAATATTTTATGGTTTCACCCCCTATGGATATTGAGTTGGGATGGAAATAATCTACCTGAGAATTAGAAAACCCCAAATCAAATCTTTGCTGTCCCACTACAGCATGGGTTAGGTTAGGCAAGTCATTTTCTATCACCAGAAATAGAGATTCCACATGTATATTTATTAAAAGTTATTTAATTATGTGATTATCATAATTAAAATAACTTCTAAGAATGAGCACAAGGATATTTACATTGCAACATATAATTATACAACAATTATTATTTTTCAGTTCTGTTCATTGCAAATGCCTGCAAGCAATGGCAACCCAATAGGAATAGACACTACTTATCTATATTATCACCTTAAAATACCATTCCTCATTAAAAGGAATTATAGCTTTTGCAAAGAATACTGGACTTCAGCCATGTGGTGGAAAATATATAAATCAACCTGGAGAATTTCAGTGAGTCAATAATCAAGCATCTGCAAACTCTGTTATTTTGTGTAAAAGGACACAGAAACCAACATAAATAGCTCACATTTTTCAAATATAGGAGAATAATTTAAACATAAGAAAAAATGAATAAGGGAATTATATAAAACATTAAAATAGGGTTCTGAGTTTATTATGTGTTGAGAGATTGAAAGAGGTAGAGATGAGAGAGAGAACAAGGTGGGGCTGGGGGTGGGGGAATTGTAAAGGAATCAAGAAATTCATTGAACACCACTAGAAGAAATTTGGCACCAACTCCTGTTCCTTAAATCAGCAACTAAAATGAAATAATCAAGAATTTAGTCTGAATTTTCCTTATGATTGATAATTCATACTGTCCAAAGAGCTTTGGATGATGAGGGAGGGAAAATTATTCTGTATGATAATATTTGATCCAATAATAACAAAGTATAATTAAATTTTTAAAAATTGTCATTTTAGGCCAGGCTCAGTGGCTCACACCTGTAATCCCAGCACTTTGGGAGGCTGAGGCAGGTGGATCACCTGAGGTTGGGAGTTTGAAACCAGCCTGACCAACACGGAGACACCCCGTCTCTACTAAAAAATACAAAATTAGCTGGGCATGGTCGCGCATGCCTGTAATCCCAGCTACTCGGGAGGCTGAGGCAGGAGAATCACATGAACCCGGGAGGAGTTTGTGGTGAGCCGAGATTGCACCATTGCACTCCAGCCTGGGCAACAAGAGTTAAACTCCGTCTCAAAAAAAAAAAAAAAAAAAAAAAAAAACTGTCGTTTACAGCTCCAAGTGAAATAAGTGATTTAGGAACTAACTCTCAATGGAAAACAAAGATGTAGAAAATTGATGGAAATGTTTCCAATGAAGGGAATATGGTTCATGTTGGTTAGCATGACTAAGATGGTTAAAAAACACTGTATGGTTCCTCATGTGATGTTATATGAAACACAGAATAACTATGTTAGTCTTCTACTGCTATTACAAAATACTAGAAACTGGGTAATTTATAAGCAATAGAAATTTATTTCTCATAGTTATGGAGGCTGAGAAGCCCAAGATCAAGGTGTTGGTAAGTTCAGTGTCTAGTGAGAGCTTAGTCTCTGCTTCCAAGATGGCACCTTGAACACTGTGTCCTCCCATGAAGATGGAAGGGCCAGGTAGCTCTCTGATGCCACTTGTTCCATCATCAACTCAAAAGTCTGAAGAGCAGTCTTATCTGAATATCATCTAAATTAGATATGGGTGAAACTAAGGTATGATTCATTCTGTGACAAATTTCCCTCCAGCTGTGAGCCTGTGAAACCTAAGTTACATGTTTCCAAAATACAATAATAGGATAGGCATAGGATAGATATTCCCATTTCAAAAGGGACAAATAGAAAAGAAGAAAGGGGTAACAGGTCCTAAGTAAAACAAAATTTGATAAATTGACCATTGGTAAAAATTAAAAGCATTTGATGTTTAAAAGACATCCTTACAAAAATGAAATGATGTGCACAGAATGAGAGAAAATAATTTATCCATTTATTTTTTCTGAGAAAGGGTCTCCCTTTGTCCCTCAGGCTGGAGTGCAGTGATGCCATCACAGCTCACTGTAGCCTCAACCTCTTGGCCTCAAGTGATCCTCCTACCTTAGCCCCCGAGCTAGGACTACAGGCATGCACCATCATATCCAGCTATATTTTTATTTTTCATCGAGAAGCGGGGGTCTCACTGTGTTGCCCTGGCTAGTCTCAAATTCCTGGGCTTAAGTGATCCTCCCACTTCGGCCTCCCAAAGTACTGGGATTGCAGGTGTAAGCCACTGCACACAGCCAAAAAAATATTTTTAAGTAGTTATGATAAAGGTATAGAATTTGTGGGGGTGGGGCAGGATACACATACACACACACACACACACACAAAATACCAAAATCAAAAACACCTCTCCCAACCCAATACAGTGTCAAGAAAGCAGACAACTCAATTAAAATATGGGCAAAAGATTTGAACGGACATTTAGCCAAAGAAAATATGAATTGTCAGCAAGCAAAGGAAAAGATGCTCAACTTCATTAATTACTAAGGAAATGCAAATCAAAAACATGGTGAAATACTTCTACACACCCACTAGAATGGCTAAAACTAAATACATTGACAAAACAATGTATTGATGAGGCCTTGGATCAACTGGAACTCTTGTACATTTCTTGTGGGAATATAAACAAATACAAACTTTTTGAAAAGCAATTTGGAAGTTGTTTTGTTTTGAGATGGAGTTTTGCTCTTATTGCCCAGGCTAGAGTGCAATGGTGCAATCTCGGCTCACTGCAACTTCTGCCTTCCGGTTTCAAGTGATTCTCCTGCCTCAGCCTCCTAAATCGCTGGGATTACAGGTGCCCGCCACCATGCCCAGCTAATTTTTTTGTATTTTTAGTAGAGACGGGGTTTCACCATGTTGGTCAGGCTGGTTTAGAACTGCTGACCTCGTGATCCACCCGCCTTGGCCTCCCAAAGTGCTGGGACAACCGGCGTGAGCCACTGCGCCCTGGCCCGCAATTTGGTAGTTTTTTTTTATAAAAATAAAGCAAATTAGAAGCAAACGTTTTTTAAAAACTAAATCATTAAAGTATTAAATTATTGATAATAGATTATTATTCCTCTGAGCTCTTGTGGGAAATTCACACTTTTTGGTTTTCAGAATTACAGTAAATCCAGAAATAGAAATGGAGAGTTTCACACTTTTTGGTATTCAGAATTACAGTAAATCCAGAAATAGAAATGGAGAGTTATTTCTGTGATTAGGATTTTTAACACTTCACGGTGCGGCTATTTTTTTTTGGAAAGGATCTTTTAGAAAGATAATCACAAAAAATTTATAAAATAGATCAAGTTATTTTAAATTTTGTTCATTAACTTTTTTTTTTGAGACAGAGTCTTGCTCTGTCACCCAGGCTGGAGTGCAGTGGCACGATCTCGGCTCACTGCAACCTCTGAGATCTCAGCTCACTGCAACCTCCACCTCTAGGGTTCAAGAGATTCTCCTGTCTCAGCCTCCGGAGTAGCTGGGATTACAGGCACCTGCCACCACGCCCAGCTAATTTTTGTGTGTGTGTTTTTGTTTTTGTTTTGTTTTGTTTTGAGACGGAGTCTTGCTCTGTCGCCCAGGCTGGAGTGCAGTGGTGTGATCTCGGCTCACCGCAAGCTCCGCCTCCCGGGTTCACGCCGTTCTCCAGCCTCAGCCTCCCGAGAGTAGCTGGGACTACAGGTGCCTGCCACCATGTCTGGCCAATTTTTTGTATTTTTAGTAGAGACGGGGTTTCACCATGTTAGCCAGGATGATCTTAATCTCCTGACCTTATGATTCACCCGCCTCGGCCTCCCAAAGTGCTGGGATTACAGGCGTGAGCCACCGCGCCCGGCCACTCAAAACTATTTTTTTTAAATCCACGTTTAGAAATTGAATTTCACTTTTTTCATGACCCTGGTGAGCATCAAGATGTACAGGGTTTTCCCAGTGAGGTTTCTGATTTCTTTGGTATATGTCTCAGAACCAAATATAATAAACTCCCTAATTTTGCTCTTATATATTGTGAGGATTTGGAAAGCCAGAGAAAGTAAGTAGAATCTATTATTCAGTAACTTCCAGTAATGTGTAGCAAAACTCATACTCAAAATATTGTGTATTTAAATAAATCGCCAACTGACTACAATAATAATTTTTATCTTAAATAAATGAGTTCTGTTTGTGTAGGATTCCAAATGCTACTAGTTTTATTTATTTATTTATTTGAGACGGAGTTTCACTCTTGTTGCCCAGGCTGGAGTGCAATGGGGCAATCTTGGCTCACCACAACCTCTGCCTCCCAGGTTCAAGCAATTCTCCTGCCTCAGCCTCCCTAGTAGCTCATGCGCCACCACGCCCGGCTAATTTTGTATTTTTAGTAGAAATGAGGTTTCTCCATGTTGGTCAGGCTGGTCTCAAACTCCAGACCTCAGGCGATCCGCCCGCCTCAGCCTCCCGAAGTGCTGGGATTACAGGCTCGAGCCACTGTGCCTGGCCCCAGAATGCTACTAGTTTTAAGTGATGCCAGAATATTTGCATAAAAGAAAAAACTCAATCATCCATTTATTTTCAAATATTCAGATGTTATTCACATCAAACACCCAGATGTGTTATGAAATTTATTTTTCTTTGATTTATACTAGATAGCTATGTCTGAATGCAACTAATTAGATCTATATACTTCTAATTTAATAAATAAAATGTAAAAAGATTCTTACGTGGAATAGAAGAATGCATTTGAAAGCTTGCAGTAATGCAGATATATGATCTATTAATACAATCACCATTTTAGAGCTCATTTTGTAAATATAATTTCAATCATATGACTTCAATCAATTAAAATACTTTGACTTGGATCCTATTAATGTCTATTTGAAGATATAAAATAATAGCTATGCATTGTTCTAATTTAATCCTCAATTCATGAACATGTGTTACACACGTTACATCCTTATTAATGGTAACATAGATCAAAAAGGTTATATTTACAAATTAAAACACAGTTTATTCAAAGTATATTTTGCTTCTACTGACATGACTAAAAACTACAGCATGTATGCGAAAGCATATGTAATCAAATTCACAGATTCTTCGTGCTTATTCATGTTATTCTCTTTAGCACTCTGTCTGTTGAAAATGAAATAACTGGCCAGGCATGGTGGCTCATGCCTGTAATCCCAGCACTTTGGGAGGCCGAGGTGGGCGGGTCACAAGGTCAGGAGATCAAGACCATCCTGGTTAACATAGTGAAACCCCATCTCTACTAAAACTACAAAAAATTAGCCAGGTGTTGTGGCATGCTCCTGTGGTCCCAGCTACTTGGGAGGCTGAGGCAGGAGAATCGCTTGAACCCAGGAGGCGGAGGTTGCAGTGAGTGGAGATCGTGCCACTGCACTCCAGCCTGGGTGACAGAGCAAGATTCTGACCCAAAAAAAAAAAAAAAAAAGAAATAACTAAATATTTAAGTGATCAAAATGCAAACAAAGATCTAACTAGGAACTAAAATAATTTCCAGCCCAATATTTTAACCTTTAGCTTACCTTCCTAAGATTTGGACACACCTAACTATTTGTCCTTCTAGATTAGCAAAATATGGAATATAAGTGTTCCTGATAGATGGATGCAGGATATATCTACCTAACATTAGTAAAAACAGATTTGAAAGAGAAACTTTTACATTTGCCATAAGATTACAGAAATGATAAAACAATAGCTTTTAATTTACAGTGTCTGAGCTTTAAAAGATGAAGGATTAAACTTTAGGCATAATTTTTATCAAATCAGCTTTTTCTGTCCAAACCATCTTTATGCTCTATTTGGAATTAAAGAATGGGCCAAATATATTTTTTTCTTGGAAGTAACATGATAATTCTCCAAAGAATCTGGTCACTGTCTAAAAGCTTGCCTGGCTTTCATTTATTGAAATATTTTGTCCTTGCAATTAACCTGTTCATTCTCAAATATAGACCCTCTCCATCACCAAACCCTTCAACACTAGAGCTCCAGGCAGATCAATAATGAACATTACACTGCTTCACTGCTTTCCTTTTGTATTTTTCTTAATATGGCTGAACTTAAATTATGTAACAAATGAATATTCAATTTTCATAGTTTTCAACGTCTGGTTATATGTTCTTCAGCATTATAAATTAAGTAAACCAGAGAAATAAAGACAGAAATACTCAAATGAGTGAATTCACACTTCTATTAATATCTGATAAAATGTTTACTGGAAAACAATGTTAAAATCGATAGGTAAATTAATATTTGCATATCTTTCATTGTATTCACGATTACTATTAATTATGCAGACAAGGGTGGCTTTTGGTAGTGACAAGCTAATTGCAATTCTTGGAACCAGGTAGATTATTTGGCTCCATTCAGAAATTATATGACATGTTAATGATTGTCTTCACTGATTTTTCTTCTTAAATGTCCACAGGTAACCAACCAAATAAAATAATTCAAGGGAAAAATACCAACAGGTAGGATAATTTATTCATTTATTAATTCAACTATTTACTGATCACCTACTGTGTGCAAAGCATAGTTCTAGAAATGTAGAAATAAACTAAAACAAACAACAAACTATTTCTTGACTCCTATGACCTAGTGGTGAGGGATAGACAATAGACAGAATAACATTATACTGTATTAGAAAATTCATATTAATATGAAGAATAGAAGGTATGCAAGGTGATAGGAAATAATGAGGCATGTTGCAGTATTATATAAGGTGGCAAGAAGGCCTCTCTATGGATGACATTTCAGGAAACATTTGAAGTAAATTTTCACATGATTCATTTAGGTATCTAGTCTGGGAGCAGCATCGTGGACAGAGTGGGACAGGATTCAGATACAGGGGCTCTGAGTGGGGAGCTCCTGTCATGTAAGAGAGGTACGATGGAGTCCTATGTGGCAAGAGCAGAGGGAGAAAGAAGAGAGCAACGGAGATGTGGTCAGAAAGGCAATGGTTGGGGGCAGATTAAATAAAGTCCGGATTACTTAATGGTTTGATTTTTTGTTTTTTTTTTTTTGAGACAGAGTCTTGTTCTGTCGCCCAGGCTGGAGTGCAGTGGCGCCATCTCAGCTCACTGCAAGCTCCGCATCCCGAGTTCACACCATTCTCCTGCCTCAGCCTCCCAAGTTTCTGGGACTACAGGCACCCACCCCCACGCCTGGCTAATTTTTTTGTATTTTTAGTAGAGACGGGGTTTCACCATGTTAGCCAGGATGGTCTCGATCTCCTGACCTCGTGGTCCACCCGCCTCGGTCTCCCAAAGTCCTGGGATTACAAGCGTGAGCCACCGTGCCCGGCTAATGGTTTTCAACATTCTCTATGAACTTTATTTATAGTAAAGTTAGTGATTTCAAAACCGTTTGAATTACATTCAGTAAGAATTAATGCTTCAGTACGAATTTGGAAAAATGAGTATTACTTATATTCTTTTCAGGTTAATGGAAATTCCAGGCAAGGGAATACTGTAGTGTGCTGTCCCTGTCCTTGCCCTATGAAAAGGTATATTGATGGCTGAGCCTCACACCTGTAATCCCAGCACTTTGGGAGGCCCAGGTGGGCAGATCACCTGAGGTCAGGAATTTGAGACCAGCCTGGCTAACATGGTGAAACCCCATCTCTACTAAAAAAAACAAAATTAGTTCGGCACGCTGGCACACACCTGTAATCCCAGCTACTTGGGAGGCTGAGGCAGGAGAATCACTTGAACCCGGGAGGCAGAGGTTGCAGTGAACCAAGACCATGCCATTGCACTCCAGCCTGGGCAACAGAGTGAGACTACGTTTTAAAAAACAAAAAAAAAAGCAAAAGTATATTGACAATTTGGGTGAAAGCACGGAAATAATATTTATCATATCTAAAGTTTAAATAAAGCAAGAAATGGCTAATATAAAACACTAAGCTCAAATAACTAGAACCAAATTTAGAAAAATAAATATAACTGTATTTCATTTCAAAATAACAAATTATATAATTTAGGAAACTTCTATTGATAACAAATCCAGTAGCATTAGAAAAATAACATTCAGATCATGAGACGTAATTGTCTCTCGTACTTCTCTTGTCGCATCATCTGGTGTATTGTGTTTTATTCTTGGAAACACATTTTAAGAGGACACTAATAAACTGCTTTATGCCAAGTAGAAGATACAATGGAAATTCAGGATGACAAGGGATCAGGAAACAATTTTATAAATTATGCAACATATTAAATATAACTCCAAGATTTTACCCTTGTACTCCAACCCCTACTGATAGTCTATTGTCAACATTGCAGCAGAGCTCATCTCTTAAAAATATGTCACAAAATGTCTCTTCTCCTCTTAAAACTCTACAGTAGCTCCACAAAGTCCTTACAAGTGTCTGCAAAGCTGCATATAACCCTTCCTCCATCACCCCTCTTAGCTTGTTGGCTCCTACAATCTCCCTCTTTTCTCACTCTGCTCGGGTCACTGTGGCTGCTTTGCCGCTTTGCATAAGGTTGTTTTTTCCACCTGGAACACTCTTCCCCAGTCACACGGCTAATCTCCCTCACTCTTTCAAGCCCTTGTTCAAATATCACTCCAAAGAAACCTACTCGGGGCACTCTATGAAACTTGCAAGCCATCCTTTCTTCTGAATCCCCATTCCTTCACCTGTTTCCACAGGACTTACCAATATTTAAAAATTATGCATTTCACTTATTGACTATGGTTGTTGTTATGTTTGATTTGTTTGTTTTCATCGATCTCTCTTTGCTAAAATGAAAGCTCCATAGGCGCAAGGGTCCTCTTTTTGTTCATGGATCTGTCCTAAATTCTCAAAATGAAATAGGAAATATAGTAAGATGTCAATACTTTTAAAGTGTTGTTCTTTCAACAAAAAAAGACAAAGCCTTTTGATGTTAGAAGGCCCTTAATAAAAACTGTAGTAGATTTAAACTTTCACTCGATAGTATAGTATAGTATAGTATAGTATAGTATAGACCAATAAAGCAATAACAATACAATGATGAAAATGTTTGCCACAGTATCCAGGTTAGTAGCCACTAGTCACATATTCTTTTTTTTTTTTTTTTTTTTTTTTTTTTTTTTTTTTTTTTTTTTTTTTGTGAGACGGAGTCTCGCTCTGTCGCCCAGGCTGGAGTGCAGTGGCGCGATCTCGGCTCACTGCAAGCTCCGCCTCCCGGGTTCACGCCATTCTCCTGCCTCAGCCTCCAGAGTAGCTGGGACTACAGGCGCCCGCCACCACGCCCGGCTAATTTTTTGTATTTTTTTTAGTAGAGACGGGGTTTCACCGTGGTCTCGATCTCCTGACCTCGTGATCCACCCGCCTCGGCCTCCCAAAGTGCTGGGATTACAGGCGTGAGCCACTGCGCCCGGCCACTAGTCACATATTCTTGAACACTTGAAATGTAGCTGGTATGGCTGAAGAACTGAATTGTTTATTTTATTTAAGTTTAATTAATTAAAATTTACATTTATATAGCCACACAGGCTAGTGGTAACCACATAGGAAAATGCGGCTCTAGAAAGCATAAACTAAAGCCACTGAGTAAAGGTTACTGTGAAACAGTTTTGTTGAATTAAGGAAGCACATCCCAATCAGAGTTATCCAAAAATGGAATAGACTGTCTCACAAATAGAATGAGCTCTATCTCAATAAAGTAATTTCAACAGTGGCTAGAGGGTTACAGAATTGTTACTGCAGAGATATATGCCCAGGTGGGTTTTTTCGTTTGTTTTTGGTTTTTTTGTTTTGTTTTATGAGACGGAGTCTTGCTCAGTTGCCCAGGCTGGAGTGCAGTGGCGTGATCTCGGCTCACTGCAAGCTCTGCCTCCTGGGTTCACACCATTCTTCTGCCTCAGCTTCCCAAGTAGCTGGTACTACAGGCACCTGCCACCATGCCTGGCTAATTTTTTTTTTTGTATTTTTAGTAGAGACGGGGTTTCACCATGTTAGCCAGGATGGTCTCGACCTCCTGATCTTGTGATCCACTCGCCTCAGCCTCCCAAAGTGTTGGGATTACAGGCATGAGCCACTGCACCTGGCCATGCCCAGGTAGGTTTGATGCACTACTAAGTTAATGTAATTTCCAAATTCAGTACCCTATTATGCTTTTTAAAGCTAAAATCCATGTCTACTGAAATGTGTTTAGTAATCCTATAATGGAAGAAAATACAGTATTCCAAAAGTAATAAGCAGTATACTTATTACTTTAAACAATTTATTCTTTAAATTCTGTTAGTGAAGGGCAATGGAGAATATATATACACACATACATATAAAAGATAACAGAACAAAATAGTTGTTTTGTCATCACTTTTGAATATGAAGCCAGGCTCTGTAATGTAATATAAGGAGTGTGGACTTTAGAGTCATAGCGAGAGTCATGGAGGCTCCAGAGACTCTGAGGAATTACCATTCTCTGATGGTTGAAGACTACTACATGTCCATCAGTATCGGTCTTCTTTACTTTCATAGTAATAGAATTGTGTCTAGCTATGGCTGCCCACCCAGGAAAAACATGTCCCTAAGTCTCTGTAGTAGTCGTTGATATGGGACTTAGCTCTTGCCACTGCAGTACGAAACAGACGTAATGTGTGCAACTTCTGCTTTGCTAATTTAAGAGGGAATCTCTAGCTCTAGCCATCTGTTCTTTGACTCGTTCCACTGGATAAAATGGCAATAATCAAAGAGACCTTGGATTTTTTTTAACAGTGTGAATATATTATTTGTTCAATAAGTTAAAAACACGTCTATTACATTTTAATCTATATCAGGACTAGTTAATAACATAGAAAACATAAGGTGTTTCCCTCAAAGCAAAAAAAGTGTTTTAAGTATGTGATTTTCTCAAAATCAAAACTGTTGTGATTTCTTTCTCAACAATCTAATGTTAGATTTGCAATACAAAGTTTGGCAATAGTCCTGATACAGTGATGAACATGACAGGACAAACTTTATGATTGCTACTGTGACTGATGACTTTATTTTTTAATTTGAAACACTTCATATGCAAAAGGAAAAGGCTATTTAAAGCAATGGCAAAGGCACTGGTGGGCAGGTGCCTTTCTTTTTTTCCTGTATGGTACTTAGTGTTTGATGACCACAAACACACTTAGATTTAAGACTGTAATTTTAGATGGCATTCAAAGGATATGAATCAGTTTCCTGATACAAACATGTAATTAAAATCAAACAATGAGAATAGTTAAACATGGCACTGCCAAACAGATTGTTTAATGATGGACTTCCTTTCCCCCCTAGTTGAAAGGTAAGGGTTCGTTGCAACTATTCAGTAGTCTAAATACAATTTGTGACTTAAAATATTTTTCAAAAAAAGTGTTAGCCTTCTGTCTGTATTTTCTCATGGGTGAATGTCAGGATTAATAGACATTTTATTTATTTATTATTATTTTTTTGTTTTTTGAGATGGCGTCTCACTCTTTCACCCAGGCTGGAGTGCAATGGCGTGGTCTCGGCTCACTGCAAACTCCACCTCCTGGGTTTAAGTGATTCTGCTGCCTTAGCCTCCTGAGTAGCTGGGAGTACAGGCATGTACCACCACACCTGGCTAATGTTTGTACTTTTAGTAGAGATGGGGTTTC
Organism: Nomascus leucogenys; assembly: GCF_006542625.1. NCBI lineage: Eukaryota > Metazoa > Chordata > Mammalia > Primates > Hylobatidae > Nomascus > Nomascus leucogenys. The sequence goes on from NC_044391.1 coordinate 11,607,701, forward strand.
ACTATGTTGGCCAGGCTGGTCTTGAACTCCTGACCTTGTGATTCGCCTGCCTCAGCCTCCCAAAGTGCTGGGATTACAGGCATGAGCCACCGTGCCCGGCCCAATAGGCATTTTATTAAGCAAAAGTGTTTTCGTTTGTTTTGTTTTCCCACCAAAGTTTGCCAAAAGTCAAAGGTTAGCTGAAAAGACTCATTGTATTTCTGATATAATGAATTGTAATTAGGGTACCTAAAGTTTATCATAATAGGACATTTAGTTTATAATATAAGCAGATGGAAAAGTTTACCCAACTTACCTAAAAAGATAGGGTATTGCATTGTTGCCATTTTCTATTATTCTATTCTCCAAGTTTAACAGAAACACATTCAATTCCAGTACTCGTTAGAAGTTTTAGCAAGTTATTGAAATCATATATAGTCAGGTCTGTTTACCCGGGAGAGTACTAAAATCCTGAAGATTGTCTCTTGGGTAAAATAGTCTATCATTTTAAAAGGATCTGAGAGAATTCCTAAAACATTTGATATGCATTAAGTTACAAGGTTATAAATGAATATATTCCAATATGCTATTAGAACAAAAGTCAACTTTCTAAAACATATTCTTAAGGCAAATTCTACCAAACACACAGTGATTATAAAGATAAGGAGGCAGGTAGTAGAGAAAGATAATTATTTATATGTTTAATCTTTGCAAATAAATCAAGTCTGTGCTATAAACCTCAAATTCTCGAAGAAAATGAACAAATGCATTTTCAGTTTCAAAATCACTTTAACTCATTCCTAAAACTTCTCTAATTCAGTCACACCATAAACCACTCCTTAGTTTCCTACTTTAACATTTGCTTTCTGATACCACAAACTGAACTGCATAAATCAAGAAGGCAGAAATGGAGAAATATTGGAATATATATAATGATTATGCAATAAAAATGAGATTCAGGTTTTGGAATAATAGTCCAATCTATTTTAATTTTTTTGCTTTGGTTTTTAGAAGACTTTTTCCATAAACACAAAAGTAGATGTTTTTTAGATTTGAGGCATTTTTAAACCTCTTTAGCTGAGTAGTCTCGGAATTTTTATATTTATCTTGTAAAAATATTAAGCAAGGGTGATTTCAGTTCCATTTCACTTTATATACTCTGAATAAAAATCTAGATGATGAAATAAATTAACAGACAAGACGAATTTGTATAGCCAGGCATGCTGGCTGACACCTGTAATGCCAGCACTTTGGGAGGCCGAGGCAGGTGGATTGCCTGTCTTCAGGAGTTCAAGACCAGCCTGGGCAACATGGTGAAACCCCATCTCTACTAAAATACAAGAAAATTGGCCGGGCACGGTGGTTCACACCTGTAATCCCAGCACTTTGGACTTTGGGAGGCCGACGCAGGTGCATCATGAGGTCTGGAGTTCGAGACCATCCTGGCCAACATGGTAAAACCCTGTCTTTACTTAAAAAAAAAAAAAAAGAAGAAGAAGAAGGATTTGTATATTGTGTTAACTGTGCAAAGTGTTTTTAACTTATAAAAGGAAATATTGGGTTTCCAGTTGAGAAAAGATGGTGTAAATTCATTTCTTTATGTTCTTCCATGCAAAGTAAAACTATAAACCCTGAAACTAACACCAGAGGCAGACAAAGGAGAATTTTGAAACATGTAATAAGGAAGACAGAATGACTAGGGAGCTCAAGACTGGAAATTCAGTATTTTAAGGTAGCTGAATACCTTAAAACCCTTACCCAACAGAAAAAGATTATCTAAGCCCAAGCTAGTAACAGAAGGCAGTCCACCTAGATGAATTCCTCCACCTGAGTGTCCAATAGATCAACAGGTGCAAAACCAAGATGAAAAAAGGTGCTAGAATTATCTGACAAGGAATTTAAAGCAAGGATCAAAAAAATGATTCAACAAGCATTTTTGCTATTTTTTATTACTAGGCATATTCTCCAAGTTTAACAAAAACACATTCAATTCCAGTACTCTTTAGAAGTTTAAGAAAGTTACGTAAATCATTTATAATCAGGTCTATTCACTCAGGAGGGTACTAAAATCCTGAAGATTGAATCAAATGTGAAAATCAGAATGTCTCCACAAAGAAATAGAAGATACAAAGGGGAAAAAGTGGAAATTTTAGAACTGAAAAAGATAATAACCGAAAAAAAATCCTAAACGTCATAATATGCTAGTCATTAGTAACAGCTGATACAAGTGAAATAATTTATCATTATTCTTGAAGATAAGTGGTAAAATAAGCTGGAATCTTTACAGACAGATTATGATTCAATAAATTCCATTTGTGTAATTTTTAACATCCAATTTTATGGAAATAAGCTTAATTTGGTTAAATAATAAGTTAGTGAATTCAGTATCAATGACTTAAAAATAAAAACTCCATTTCCCTAAAACTCATCTGGCCTTAGAATAAACACTATTTATAAAATATGTTTGTAATTCTTTTTAAACTACCTATATAAGAATACCATTCTCTATTAAAACCAAATTAAACACATATTTATTCATTTTGATGTTATCAACACTCAGTACAAATATTTTTCTTGTAATTCATCTCATGGAATTTTACAGTTTCCCAAAGTAATTCATCTTATACTTACACTAGATTTAAAGTCATTAACAATTATTTGAAGGTTATTTTTTCTCCATATCGAATGAAATCAGAACATTTACTTTGCAGAGAACACTTCTTTTAGAAGGCAAAATTCATGAGCTTTGCCTCATGACTCCTTATGAGGATCCGTATGAGTTCTATCATAAGCCAGTTTTTGATTGTTAGAATTATTTGGGATATCAACCACAAGAAGTAAACTAGTTTTTTGATGAACAAAACTTGGGGTCAAAAGAGAATATTTTTTCCCAAAAGAATATGAGAAATTTGAAAGATTTTTAAAGAATAAGTTGATTGGCAGAGTTTGAAATAACCCAATTAATGTAGAATAAGTGATTTTTGGTGGACATTTCTATCAGTCTTCAAGGAAAACCAACATTTTCCTCTTTAAACACTCTGTATCACAAAATAAATTCACCAGTGAATCCAGAATCTATATCTAACAAACATAATCTGATTCCTTCCTTTAAATATGAATTAAAGGAGAGAATTGTAGAGACCTACATTTAATAAGTGCCTATGGTATACCAGATACTGAGTTAGGTAATTTGTGTTATATCCTTCTGCCAAGAACCCTGTGATGTGACTAGTGTTACCTGAATTTGAAAGATGATGAACTAATTTAAGACACCAGATTAAATACCTTTCTTCAGATCACATATTTAAACAGGAGTTGAGCCTGGAATAAAACACACTTTCCCTTTTGTCCAGAGTCCATTCTCTATCATCCCGCTGTCTCAAACTCCTGCCAGGTGTGATTTGGTTGTTCAGAATTCAGATGGAGAAGAGCTAACAGAGCTTTTATCTTCACAGCTGAATGTTATTGTCCTCAAAGTCAGATGCGCTGTCTCCTTCTTCACTGCATATTCATTCCATATCAAAGAATAAAATTGAGAAGAATGTGTCGACAACTTATGGTCTAAAAATTGTGTGTGCACAGCAGTAGTCCTTGTCAAAAGGCAGTAGACAAAAGTAAGAAAACATTTCTGATCAAAACCTAGCTGTTTTTCTAGCTGCCCTTCTCCATTTCCAGCTGCTTCAGCCTTTCACTTGGCAGCAGGAATTTAATGACAGCTGCTGCAAGGATTATGATGAGAGGCTTCCTACTTTAACTGATCTTCTGGACAGGCTAATAGCTTTGCTCTGTCATTGTTAGGTCCGATCTAGTGCTGGTGATAGATAGGAAATTTAGCCTTCTTACCATTCACCTAAAAGCTGATCCAAAATTAGACATAGAAATAAAATTATGTTGTTCCATTTGGTTTAAATTGTGATGTAAGGTAAAGGATTAAGTGAATAAGATTGTCTATAAATGGGAAATTATTTATTAGTTATCTTGGTGTTTTAGGATCACAAAAATATTTTATAAGAACAGCAGCAATTGGGCATTATCCTTCCAAATCCCAGAAGTAATTTAGCAGCTGTAAAGGAGTCATAAATGATAGAATTATTTCTCCCAAAGAATATAACTAGTACAAAATATTAATGACTAAACCAAAGCAAATTTGGGAATGATATAAAGATTTGTCAAGAATGTAAGTAGTTTACTCAGTTTTATTGACTGAAATTTTTGTATTTCATGTGAAACAGTCAGTGCATCTTAGAATGAGTTTTTCCCACACTTTTTAGTTCTTCACTGCATTCATATAAAAATTTTTCAACTCTCATCAGTCTCCCATCCTTATTCCCATTATTCTCACAAAATAGCCTGCCTCCTACTTTGCTGCAAACTTCCATACCTCTAATTCCTGCTTATTCTATATCCCTTCTTACCTCTAGGTGTTTTTATAAGTTTACCTACACTTTTATCATTTTTGGTGGTTTCAGAAGGGGTTTCTTCCTTTTTGGTCTAACCTCTCTCATTTTTGTCATTAATTCAAAAACTGTTTAATTCATGTCTGTTCAGAGCCAAGAATTGTAAGAAGTAGGAATTAAAGAGAGTAATTCCTCCTGAAGGCATTCACTGCCATATCCTTGCCATCCGTTATATTCTATCACACTTGTAGCATTAGGCTTACACTTTCCATGGACTCATTTTCCTCTGCATCTAAGTAAACAACTACAGTACAAGAAAACGAAAAATCCTATCTCCGTTCAACTACTGTCCTGTATCTTACCTTGCTATTGCCTCTCAATTTCTTAGTAACATTTGTGTCCACAAAATTTGTTTTCATTTACTCAGCACCAAGAAGTTTTTTAGCCTTACACACCTGATTTCATCACACCACTCTTCTGAAATTTATTGAAAATTATCTATGGTCTCTCACTGACCTTCTTTGCACTTCTTTTTTTTATGGCTTATTTTCAACATTTATGATAACTTTTGAATTCAGCACCTTCATTTCTGGGTTTGTGATGGTAATTTTTATTGCTGTCTTTCCAACTTCTGTGACTTTGCTTTTCTCTATGTCTTATTTGCCAGTAATTGGCTTCTGTTAATGCCTAAATATGGATATTACCCAAGGTTGTTTTCTATCTTTTAAAATTTTCTTTTGACAAAACTATCTGTTATCAAGTCTTCAACTGTTGCATTAGTGTAATTGTTTCACAGGTTTTTTTGGTTGTTGTTCTTAGGGGGGAACAGAACCAGCTAGCCTCCATTAGGGGCTGAGATATATTTATCTAAGACACAGGGTGGAAGGAAATTGTTTTGAACAAAACTATAGCAGCTTTGTTTTTATTTTTATGTATTTATTTTAAAAGTCTTTCAATGTAATATAGTGATAGTCTCTTACATTGTCCCAAAGATCTGCTAAACTCACTTCATAATTAGTAAAATATTTGTATACATGATGTCAGCATTTATAAAGAAGAAACCATTGGGTGATGAGTCATGCACCTTCAATGACAGTATAGAAAAAAAAAGGGAATGATACACTTTGTAGGAAGGGGCAATCCTCAAATCACATTTACCTAAAAGATAAACCCTGCCTGCTGCAAGGCACCGAGTTGCCTGGGTCATTGTTATATAAACCTCAGAAAGCTGTGTTTCTTGAAGAAAACTGGGGTTTTCTCTGAGTTCAGAGAATATATACCACAGAGTTGTTCTATACTCCAGTGTGGTTTGGTAAAGTTCAGGACTTTCCATAGGACTTTTTCTTTTCTATCAAAAGCGTAAGAGCTATTTGACATCTTATTCAAGACAAGAACACCTTTGTTAGCCATAATTTTGTGGCTAAACTCTCAGAATCTGGGGGCCTCATTCTAAAACTGAGAAATTATATGTCAATTGGTGTGTTACTTATACATATGTTGCTGTTAATATTTTTTAAGTTCTTTTGGTGTAAGAACAATTCAGGATTTACCTAATTCTCTTGTAGGATAGTAGGGAAGCTTACACAGTATCTGACTGCCTCATGTCATCTCCAAATTCTCTGTGTCATAAACCTAGAGTCCATTTGTTCCATTGCCAGTCATGAATGAAGATAACTATTAACATTAATTGTAAGCCTATACAATTTTTCCTGTGGAATCCTGACAACTGAACTTCCTAAGATGATTACTAATATAAGTACAAGCCCTAAAGTCACACTACAAAAGAATATAGGCAAATCGTTATTGCATCAACACTGTAGTTAAGTGTTTTATTACATTGATTGCAGTATGAGTTCCATTCACATAAGTAGTAAATACTACTCTATACTAGTTTGATGTCCATAAATGTTTTAGTAAATTACTTAATTGATCTATTAATGTTGAGTGCAAATATCTTAGTTGCATTTTTTTAGTCTTAAGTTTTTGTGTGGAATATTGAAAATTGTATAGTTTGTTAACTGTGGCTAGGTAATCTTGCTTGAATACACAGTTTCCCTTAACGGTTTTTCTCTTGTGGAATTGCTAGGTGAATATGTAGCAAAGTTAAATATGACAGCACTTTCTAGAATTCAAAAGTAAACACCTTAGCTGTAAAATGTCTTTTTCTTACAAAAATAAAATATCCTGATAATAATTTATTTATTGTAGATGCTTAAGTAATCTTGAAACATTAGATTGTAGATGTAGATGTCACATTACTGATTACATCCTGCTCTACCCTTCAGATTATCTGGTAATTATGTCTTTTAAAACATCTTTTAAAAATCATTTGGTTCTTTCCCTGGTTGTTCATAAAGAAGGAAATTATTTTTAACTTTTATTTCAGGTTCAAGGTGTATATGTGCAGGTTTGTTCATGGGTGAAGGGCATGTCACTGAGGTTTGGTGTACAAATGATCCCATCAACCAGGTAGTGAGCATAGTACCCAATATGTAGTTTTTCAACATTCACTCCCCTCTAGTAGTCCCTAGTGTCTATTTTTTCTCATCTTTTTTTTGTTGTTGTTGAGACAGCGATCTCCCTCTGTTTCCCAGGCTAGAGTGCAGTGGCACGATCACAGTTCACTGCAGCCTCAATCTCCCAGGCTCAAGCAATCCTCTCACATCAGCCTCCTGAGTAGCTGTGACCACAGATGTGTGCCAACACACCCAACTATTTTCATTTTAATTTATTTTTTTTTGAGACAGAGTCTCACCCACCACCACGCCTGGCTCATTTTTGTATATTTAGTAGAGATGGGGTTTCACCATGTTGGCAAAGCTGGTCTCAAACTCCTGACCTCAGGTGATCCACCTGCCTCAGCCTCCCAGAGTGCTGGGATTACAGGCATGAGCCACTGGGCCCGGCCTAAATTTTTTTTATAGAGAAAAGATCTCCCTATGTTGTGCAGGCCAGTGGTCTCAAACTCTGGGGCTTAAATGATCCTCCTGTCTTGGCCTCCCAAAGTGCTAGAATTATAGGCAAGAACCTGGCCCTATTGTTTCATCTTTCTTTCTTCCTTTGTTTTTTGTTTTTTTTGAGATGGAGTCTTGCTCTGTCACCCAGGCTGGAGTGAAGTGGCATGATCTCAGCTCACTGCAACTTCCGCCTCCTGGGTTAAAGTGATTCTCCTGCCTCAGTCTCCAGAGTAGCTGGGACTACAGGCGCCCACCACCATGCTGGCTAATTTTTTGTATTTTTAGAAGAGACGGGGTTTCACAGTGTTAGCCAGGATGGTCTTGATCTCCTGACCTCATGATCCACCCACCTTGGCCTCCCAAAGTGCTGGGATTACAGGCGTGAGCCACCCACCACACCCGGCCTTCATCTTTATTTCTTAAAATGGGAGATATATGGACCGGGCGCAGTGGCTCACGCTTGTAATCCCAGCACTTTGGGAGGCCGAGGTGGGCGGATCACGAGGTCAGGAGATCGAGACCACGGTGAAACCCCGTCTCTATTAAAAATACAAAAAATTAGCTGGGCGTGGTGGCGGACGCCTGTAGTCCCAGCTACTTGGAGAGGCTGAGGCAGGAGAATGGCGTGAACCCGGGAGGCAGAGCTTGCAGTGAGCCGAGATTGAGCCACTGCACTCCAGCCTGGGTGAAAAAGCGAGACTCCGTCTCAAAAAAAAAAAAAAAAAATGGGAGATATATGTAGAAATAACCTGTTCTAATCCTTTTTCTGTTGACTGCCCTCAGAAAAATAGCATCAAGGATAGGAATATCAGTCTTAGACTGATGTACCATGGCATAGGCCTGTGGTCCTAAAATTTGATAAATAATGCTTATATGGGGATGGAAATGCCTGTTGCTTAAAGGCAGGTATGATATTGAGAGGTGAAGCCAGGTGGGCTTCTGGGTAGGGTGGGGACTTAGAGAACTTTTCTGTCTAGCTAAAGGATTGTAAACACACCAGTCAGCACTCTGTGTCTAGCTAAAGGTTTGTAAACGCACCAATCAGCACTCTGTAAAATGGACCAATCAGCACTCTGTAAAATGGATGAATCAGCAGGACGTCGGCGGGGCCAAATAAGGGAATAAAAGCTGGCCACCAGAGCTAGCAGCGGCAACCTGCTCGGGTCCCCTTCCACGCTGTGGAAGCTTTGTTCTTTCTCGCTTCACAATAAATCTTGCTACTGCTCACTCTTTGGGTCTCCACTAACTTTATGAGCTGTAACACCGTGAGGGTCTGCAGCTTCATTCCTGAAGTCAGCGAGACCACGAACCCACTGGGAGGAGCAAACAACTCCAGACGCGCCACCTTTAAGAGCTGTAACACTCACTGAGAAGGTCTGCGGCTTCACTCCTTAAGTCAAGCAAGACCACGAACCCACCGGAAGGAAGAAACTCTGGACACATCTGAACATCTGAAGGAATAAACTCCAGACACACCATCTTTAAGGACTGTAACACTTCACTGCAAGGGTCCGTGGCTTCATTCTTAAAGTCAGCAAGACCAAGAACCCTCTGGAAGGAACCAATTCCAGACACAATATGCCTGAGTTTTAGGGAAGGGTAGAGTCAGCAGGTGGCTAAATATGCTTACCAGGAAGGTCGCTATGATAGCCCCAAGTGCCCCAGCAATAAGACCTATCATTTTAGATGGCATTGCTTTTGAGCTTAGCTTTTTTTTTTTTTTTTTTTGAGACAGAGTCTGGTTCTGTCGCCTAGGCTGGATTGCAGTGGCACCATCTCAGCTCACTGCAAGCTCTGCCTCCCAGGTTCACGCCGTTCTCCTGCTTCAGCCTCCTGAGTAGCTGGGACTACAGGCACCTGCCACCACACGTGGCTAAAGTTTTGTATTTTTAGTAGAGACGGGGTTTCACCGTGTTAGCCAGGATGGTCTCGATCTTGATCTACTGACCTCATGATCCACCCGCCTCAGCCTCCCAAAGTGCTGGGATTACAGGTGTGAACCACCGCGCCCGGCCAAGTTTAGCTTTAAAATATGAAAAGAATTTATGGTTATGGGGAGGCTACTGGCAGATTTAAAAGGTAAAAGGCTGGATAGCACATAGAACATTCAAGATTTGGATAGTATTTCAGGTAAGCTGAATATATATGTAGGCATGCAGTGAATACGCACGGGAAAACTAATGTGGCAATAGAACATACAGACTTTCAATGTCAGGCCTATGGATTTCTACTATTTGGCAGGCACTATCATTGGCAGGAAGGGGGACCAATAACTTTCAAATTGTTTAAGAAAGGAGGATATAATAATAAATTTGTTTAAGATTAACCAAGCAGAATCAACTCAAGAAGTTAAGATTAACTCAAGAAGAATCAGCAGCAAATATGTTATGGACAGGGAGACCGGTTTTAAGAACTTTTCTTTTTTGTTGTTGTTGAAGGACTAGAATAACAATATTATTAGGGTGGTGATCATTGGCATGAATGAGAAAGGCTAGAGAAAAATACATTGGCAAGCAAACAAAAATATATCATCAGAACACAGAAAGCAGATTGAATATGGCAGAAATGAAGAGGTTTTGAACCAGGATAAATGGGACAATAATCCTGAATAGAAACAGACAAGTCTGGGGAAGGCTCCATTCAGAGGTGGAGGGCAGGGATCATGGGTTTGTTTTCAGGCATGATGAACTAGGGCCAAAGGATAACAACAGGATGAGAATGTTCAGGGCACATTTGGAATTTCATGGGGGAGATGATGACATGAGATAGAGATTTGAGAATCATCCACAAAGTAAATCAAAGAAACAAAAACAATTCAACGAGAACTTTTTTGTCTTAAAGCGAATGTTGTGCTGAGGGGTTCTATTTCCTACCATGAGAGTTCTGGACTTCTTTTTTGTATAAGTGCCCTTCTGTATAATTCAGTGCAATGATTATCACATGGATGTCATGCTGTAGCATGAGAGCTGTTCGTAGGAACAGGGCACCATGGAATTGTTTTCATCTGCTAATTGTTTAGTATTTTGGTAACCGCTTTATCAGTTCAAAGTTTCCTTAACTTCCAGTGCCATGCCAGTGCTCTCACCATAACAAGCTGAGGAATACAGAACACTCCTCCGAATTCCATTTTGGCAGAAAAATCTTTCATGGGGTTTTAAGCTTGAACTCAGTTCAGTTTGTGATCTCTTAGAACATCGCATTTGAGTAGATTCATTCATTAGCCTTTTAATACCCAACAATGTGAAATCTAACCTGTTAAAATACAGAGAGGTGGGGGTAGAATCATATAGTATTAATACAATTTCTAGGAAGTATTTTACAAAGACAAAGACCAGGATTGCAGAGCAACTAACTGGGGCTTTTGTGAGAATCTTATTTTAAAAATTTAATAGTGAAGGTAGGTAACAGCTAATAGAAAAATAAGTGAAAATTGAAATGAGAGGCAATCTTTAGTCTTTCCACTTTGGCAAATAACTAGATAAAATCCTCTTATACATTGTTATAGGGATTGAAAACTGGTTATATTTTTACAGGGAAAATTATATGTGTAAAAATGAGAAGATGACTATAACTTTTCTTTCAATGTCCTACTTCTGGGAGCCTGAGGCTACAAAGATAAAAATATTAATGGATATTATTTTGTTAAATAATGGATAAAAACTTAGCCTTATAGGAGGGGATATACATATTTTGAAACAGTCATATAATTAAATAATATACAGTTATTAAAACTAATAATATGTGTTATAGAAGGAGGTTAATAAAGTATTTATTAAATGAAAAAGCTAATTACAGAATATTTTTGATCATATATATATAGATGTAGTTTTCCAACATTCAACAAAAAATATTTAAAAAATTAGCCAGGCATGCTGATTTGCACATGTATTCCCAGGGACTCAGGAGACTGAGGTGTGGGGATCGCCTGAGCCCAGGAAGATTGAGGCTGCAGTGAACTGTGATTGCACCACTGTACTCCAGCCTAGGAAACAGAGTAAGACTCTATCTCAAAAAAATTTAAGAAAATATAACAAAAAATGCATGGTTTCACTTTAACTAAAATAAATATGCTCGAGTAGCCACATACTCTGGCCCCATACCCATCAGACCAAAGGAAATGTCTGTCCTATAGGATAGGCCTTCTACCTTCCCTGGAGTCCTGGCCTTCGTGTGGTACCTCAGGAAGAACAGATGGCAGCCATTGGAGAGGAAGTCTAGAATTATGCCTGCATTGGAAAGGGTGGAGAGCAAGTCACAGAACAAAGCAAAGGAGAATAGATCGAAAAAAAAAAAAAAAATCGGGATCAGGAACGGTAGCTCACACTTGTAATCCCAGCACTTTGGGAGGCTGAGGCGGGCATATCACTTGAGGTCAGGAGTTCAACACCAGACTGGCCAACATGGTGAAACCCTGTCTTTACTAAAAATACAAAAATTAGCCGAGCGTAGTGGCACATGTGCTACTTGGGAGGCTGAGACACAAGAATTGCTTGAACCAAGGAGACAGAGGCTGCAGTGAGCCAGGATCACATCACTGCACTCTAGCTTAGGTGACAGAGGGTTACCCTATCTCAAAAAAAAATATATATATATATACCGCCAAGCGCGGTGGCTCACGCCTGTAATCCCAGCACTTTAGGAGGCCAAGGCAGGCGGATCACGAGGTCAGGAGATAGAGACCATCCTAGCTAACATGGTGAAACCCTGTCTCTACTAAAAATACAAAAAATTAGCCGGGTGTGGTGGCGGGCGCCTGTAGCCCCAGCTACTCGGGAGGCTGAGGTAGGAGAATGGCGTGAACCCGGGCAGCAGAGCTTGCAGTGAGCCAAGATCGCACCACTGCACTCCAGCCTGGGCGACAGAACAAGACTCTGTCTCAAAAAAAAAAAAAAAAAAATCAGGATAAAGAGCTGATAAAAAGATCTATACGATGAATCTTGGGGATTTAAGAAGTTGAGAGATCAAAAATTATGAGCAACTATGATACAGGTTGAGACACTGAGATAGAAAAGCAAGTTTTAAAAACTTGTATTATGAATATACTCTACCATCAGTGTATTCTAGAGAAATACTGGTGAATAATTGGATCTTGATCAGGTTTAATTTTGTAGGACATTATTTTTTTTAAATGTAACCAGCTGTCCAGATTAACCCATGATTTACTCACTTTTATGTAAGTTAGGCCATTTTTACAGATTTAATGAAACATGATTTTAAAGTAACTATTGATGTTTCTTATTTTTTCTAAAACAATGTAAAATTAGGGGTGGTTTCATTCTGCTAAAGAGAATTGATAAACAATTTCTTTTCATGCTATTACTTTATATACATACACACACACACACACACACACACACGGTTGATTTATTTATAGCCACCAAATAGGCACCAGTATTTCTAGATTTTAAAAGTAGAAGAAAGGGTATTTTGATGGTAACAACTAACCCAGCACAAGTCTTGGACACCCAACAGACCCTCACAAGGTACATGTCTGTATAACTTGATAAAATCACATTGATGGTCCCTTTATTTCATTCTTTCATTGGATCATGAGAGTTTGAAATAAGGGCTTTGAAGCCACGCTGACTGGGGTTTAAAACCACTTTATGTGAGCTAAACATGTTACTTCTAAGCTTCAGTGTTCTTAAAAATAGAGAAGGAAGGAAAAAAGCAATAGGTCTAAGGGTTACATACTAGCTATCTTCTCCTTTCAATACACTTTATATCTAGTGACTTTCATGTACATCTCTTTGGCCAGAATGACCACACATACTCCAAGCTGCAAAGAAGTCTGAGAAACCTAGCATTTTAAGCTGGGTTCATGGCCACTCAAAACAAAATAACAGAGTTTGTTTAAGTAGAGAAGTAGGAGAGAACAGATATTTATAGATACTTATGCAATTACATGGGGATAATAATATTCACATGGGGATAACATCAATTCCACAAATACTGTCATAAAGACAAAGTGATCTTATAGACACACACTGCACACCATACACGATAGAGAACATAATACTCTGTAATGAGTATTGTATTAGTCCGCTCTCAAGCTGCTAATAAAGACATACCTAAGCCTGGGTAATTTATAAAGGAAAGAAGTTGAGTTGACTCGCAGTTCAGCATGGCTGGGGAGGCCTTAGGAAACTTACAATCATGGTGGAAGGGGAAGCAAACATGTCCTTCATGTGGAAGCAGCAAGGAGAAGCGCAAGGGAACTCTCATTTACAAAACCACCAGATCCTGTGAGACTTATTCACTACCATGAGAACAGTATGGGGAAAACTGCACCCGTGATTCAATTATCTCCACCTAGCCCCACCTTTTACATGGGATTATTACAATTCAAGATGAGATTTGGGTAGGGACACAGCCAAACCATATCAAGTATATAAAAATCTTTTTCAATTATACTGGTTTGAACAACATACCTAAAACTGGAGTGACTTATAAAATACTTGCTTAGGCATCTTTTTTTCCCCAAGCTGGAGTCTTGCTCTGTCACCCAGGCTGGAGTGCAATGGCACGATCTTGGTTCATTGCAACCTCTGCCTCCCAGGTTCAAGCAATTCTCCTGCCTCAGCCTCCTGAGTAGCTGGGATTACAGGCACACACCACCATGCCCGGCTAATTTTTAGTTTTTGTTTTGTTTTGTTTTTTGAGACAGAGTCTCGCTCTGTCTCCACAAGCTGGAGTGTAGTGGCATCATCTAGGCTCACTGCAAGCTCTGCCTCCTGGGTTCATGCCATTCTCCTGCCTCAGCCTCCTGAGTAGCTGGGACTACAGGCGCCCGCCACCAAGCCTGGCTAATTTTTTGTATTTTTAGTAGAGACGGGGTTTCACAGTGTTAGGCAGAATGGTCAAGATCTCCTGACCTCATGATCCGCCTGCCTCAGCCACCCAAAGTGCTGGGATTACAGGCGTGAGTCACTGCGCCCAGCCAATTTTTGTATTTTTAGTAGAGGCGGGGTTTCACCATGTTGGCCAGGCTGGTCTTGAACTCCTGACCTCATGATCTGCCTGCCTCGGCCTCCCAAAGTGCTGGGATTACAGGCATGAGCCACCATGCCCAGCCGGCTTAGGCATTTTTATGGAACATATATATTATGTTAGCAATTATATTTTAAAAATTCCAACCAGGTCACAGAAGTTTTTGTAATGACAAGAGAAAAACTGTCCTATAATTTTATATGTATACTAATTATGGATTTCTTTCACGTTAAGGTGTTTAATATCAATAAGAAAATGTAATAGTTTATTTTTTTCAAACATAGTACTTTTAAGTTTCACATTAAGTACAGGATAGTGTTGAATGGCAATGAGGATATCATGCATGAAACCCTTGAAAGAGCTTAACTAGAATAATTAAGTTACATTTAATACCATTTGAAGAAGCAAATAGAGTTTAGCTCTGGGAACTATTCCAGTCTACTGTGCCAGCTTTACACTTTAATGGAATTCATTTTACAATATTTGTACACTCAGAGAAGTCTTTTATTTCAGTGAGCTTCTCAACCTTTACTCTGGTACCCTGGCCTGCTGCAAGTGAGTTGCAGGTATTTAAACAAGTGGGCCCTTCAAACTTTAGTTACGCCACAGTTCCTGAACATGAAATGGCCTGTCCCTTTACCTTAGCATCCAATAAAATATAATTCAAGGTGTATTATAACTTTGTATGTTGTTATGTCTCATCTCCGTAATTTGCTGTATGCCTCAAGAGCAAGAACTGCGTCTTTTTTTTTTTTTTTTTTTTTTTTGAGACGGAGTCTCGCTCTGTCTCCCAGGCTGGAGTGCAGTGGCGCAATCTCGGCTCACTGCAAGCTCTGCCTCCCGGGTTCAAGAAATTCTCTGCCCCAGCCTCTCCGAGTAGCTGGGATTACAGGCGCTCGCCAGCACGCCTGGCTAATTTTTTTTTGTATTTTTAGTAGAGATGGGGTTTCACCATCTTGGCCAGGCTGGTCTTGAACTGACCTCGTGATCCGCCCACCTCGGCCTCCCAAAATGCTGGGATTACATGCATGAGCCACCGCGCCTGGCGAACTGAGTCTTAAGAGCCTACATGGTTGCAGAGAACTGGTACTGAGGGCTTTTGACTGATAACATAAAGCATGTTGTCTTTTTTCTGGCATTTATGTACTAATAAATGTTATCAATGCTATTTTGTCAAGAAAGAAAGTTGTTCAAGTCTCTCCTGTTCTCTTGATGATTTGTGCACTATGTTGCCACTTGATTAAATTGTATAAAAGAATTATGTGAGGCATTTATATGTTCAACTTACATCCATTAAATATCATAGTAAATGTCTTCTTTTTCATATTCTCTCTTTTATATCGGTTAGGGATTGAATTTTATTTTCCGAGGTGAGATCAGGACTAATTAGCCCCACCATAGTGCTTATAGAACTCACAGAGCTTGGAAGGACCTTAGAAATCAGGCATCTCAGTCAGGCGCAGTGGCTCACACCTGTAATCCCAGCACTTTCGGAGGCCGAGGCGGGCGGATCACCTGAGGTCAGGAGATCGAGACCATTCTGGCTAACACTGAAACCCCGTCTCTACTAAAAATACAAAAAATTAGCTGGGCGTGGTGGTGAGCGCCAGTAGTCCCAGCTACTCCGGAGGCAGGGGCAGAGAATTGCTTGAACCCAGGAGGCACAGGTTGCTGTGAACAGAGATTGTGCCACTGCACTCCAGCCTGTGGAGACAGAGTGAGACTCTGTCAAAAAAAAAAAAAAAAAGAAATAGAAATCAGGCATCCCGGCACTCACTATTTACAACTGAGGAATCTGAAGCCAGGAAGGTCTGAGTTTTCAGTTCAAGAAACATTTGTTGAACATATGTCATACACTTAGCCCCAGGCTAAGTCCTGGGGATGAATAGGCAAATTAGAAATAATCATGTAGGGATTAAATGTGAAATCTGGCATGCCATACTCATTCACACAACAAGATGTGGACATTTTACATTTAATATTGTGGCTCCCAATTTTCCTAGATTGGAAACAAAAAGTAAAAAACCTAAGAATTGATTGAAAGATGAAGATTCCTTAAGGATTTCACTCTTAGTCTAAGATGACACACTAATACTTTGACTATTCTCTGATTACACAGCAAGTAACGAAAACAGACATTTAACTGAGGTGGCTTTACTCCTGTTTAGAGGTTTTTCTTTTTATTTAAATCTCCAGTTACAACTCTTAGAGTTATATTATGGTTTGCAGACTTTTACTGATAGATATGAATATTACTATGCTAGGAAGTAGAGAGAACAAAAACAATGGAACAATGGAAGAAAAGGAAGAAGACCTCTTCTTAGCTCTATAGTATACCTACTATATTTAAGAAAACATATTAGATTAAGAAAATGTATACTTCCTAGGAAGAGGAGAGAAAGAGAATCTTATGCCAAACACTTCTATGGTCCTCTGGCACTGGGGAATGTTGAAAAATTTCCAGAGGATAGGCAAGCAAAGATGGGGCCATCCATGGGACTGTTTGCCTGTTTTCCTTGACTGTATTGTCCCTAATATGGTTTGATTTGGTTGTATGCATCTAAGGGCAGAACTATTTTTAATTCATATTGATAATATATATTCAATTGTTAAGTAATTTCTATGGATACTATATCAGAGATGATTGTAGGATCTTTTTTTTTCTATCCCCACTTTTCTTCCTGGATGTCACCCCCAGCTCGCTAGTGGCCCACTGGAAAAGTTGCTTGTTTAACTATCTTTCACATCTGTCTACTCGCTCCATATTCCTTTTTGTCATTCACAGCATCATTAGTTATCTTCCTTTAAACCATATCCAAAACACATCCCTCTACCACTGAAAAACATCCGTAGGCTTTTTGTAGTACATAGGTAAAAATCCAAATTTCCTCAGTAAGTATAAAATACACCATTTTCTTGATTAAATCTCAAAAGCTCCAAGCTCCTAGCCCCCTATTAAGAAGCTAGAAATTCGGGCCGGGCTCAGTGGCTCATGCCTGTAATCCCAGCACTTTGGGAGGCCAAGGTGGGTGGATCACAAGGTCAGGAGATCAAGACCATCCTGGCTAACATGGTGAAACCCCATCTCTACTGAAAATACAAAAACTTAGCCGGGCGTGGCAGCATGTGCCTGTAGGCCCAGCTGCTGGGGAGGCTGAGGCAGGAAAATGGCGTGAACTCGGGAGGTGGATCTTACAGTGAGCCAAGATTGTGCCACTGCACTCCAGCCTGGGTGACAGTGCGAGACTCCATCTCAAAAAAAAAAAAAAAAAAAAAAGCTAGTAATTCGGGCTGGGCATGGTGGCTCATGCCTGTAATCACAACACTTTGGGAGGCCCAGGTGGACAGATCACGAGGTCAGGAGATCGGGACCATCCTGGCCAACATGGTGAAACCCCATCTCTACTAAAAATACAAAAATTAGCTGGGCGTGGAGGCACGTGCCTGTAATCCCAGCTACTCGGGAGGCTGAGGCAGGAGAATCGCTTGAACCAGGGAGTCAGAGGTTGCAGTGACCCAAGATCACACCACTGCACTCCAGCATGGTGACAGAGCGAGACTCCGTCTAAAAAAGAAAAAAAAAAAAAGCTAGAAATTCTACTGATATACTTTAAATAACTATGTTTTAGTCAGCTCAGGCTTCCATAACAAAATATCACTGACTGGGTAGCATAAGCAACAGATACTTATTTTTTCATAGAACTACTGGTAGCTGGAATTCCAAGATCAGGATGATTGCATGGTCTGATTGTGGTGAGGGCCTCACATGGCTGAGAGAATGAGAACAAGCTTTCTGATGTCTCCTTTTACAAGGGCACAAATCCCATCATTAGGGCCCCACATTTACAACCTCATCTACCTTCCAGAGGCTCTCTTCCTGCCTGTCTGTCTCTCTCTCCACCATGTGAAGACGTATTTGTTTCGCCTTTGCCCAGGATTGTTAAGTTTCCTGAGGCTTCCCCAGCCATGCCTCCTGTACAACCTGTGGAACTCTGAATCAATTAAATCTCTTTTCTTCATAAATTACTCAGTCTCAGGTATTTCTTTATAGCAGTGTGATAATGGTCTAATACGGAAAATTGGTACCAGAGAAGTGGGGCATTGTTATAAATATACCTGAAAATCTGGAAGCAGCTTTGGAACTGAGTAATGGGCAGAGGTTGGAACAGTTTGGAGGGCTCAGAAGATGACAGGAAAATTAGAGAACATTGGGAACTACCTAGAAACTTGTTGAATGGTTTTGACCAAAATGCTGATAGTGGTATGGACAATGAAGTCCAGGCTGAGGAGGTATCAGATAAAGATGAGGAACTTATTGGAAACTGGAATAAAGGTCACCCTTGGCTATGCTTTAGCAAAGAGACTGGCAGCATTGTCACCCTACTCTAGGGATCTGTGAAACTTTGAACTTGAGCGAGATCTTTTTTTTTTTTTGAGACAGAGTCTCACTGTGTTGCTGAGGCTGGAGTGCAATGGTGCTATCTTGGCTCACTACAACCTCTGCCACCCAGGTTCAAGCAATTCTCTTGCCTCAGCCTCCTGAGTAACTGGGATAACAGGTACCCACCACCATGCCCAGCTAATTTTTGCATTTTTAGTAGAGACAGGGTTATATCATGTTGGCCAGGCTGGTCTTGAACTCCTGACCTCAGGTGATCTGCCCACCTCGGCCTCCCAAAGTACTGAGATTACAGGCATGAGCCACTGCACCCAGCGGAGAGAGATGATTTAGGGCATCTGGCAGAAGAACTTTTTAAGCAGCAAAGCATTCACGATGTAGCCTGGCTGCTTTTAAAAGGCTACAATCCTTTGCATAAACAAAGAAATGATCTGAAACTGGAACCTACATTTAAAAGAGAAGCAGAATATAAAAGTTTGGAAAATTTACAGCTCAGCTATGTGATAAAAAAAGAAAAACCCATTTCCTGGGGAAGAATTCAAGAAGCCTGCAGGAATTTACATAAGGAAAGAGCCACCAAGTATTAATAGCCAACACAATGGGAAGATGCTTCCGAGACATTTCAGAGACCTTTGTGGCAGCCCCTCCTATCACAGGCCTGGAGGGTTGGAAGGGAAAAATGGTTTCATGGGCCAGGCCCAGGGCCAGCTGCTCTGTGCAGCCTCTCTGTACTGTGGCCACTCCAGCTCCAGCCATGGCTAAAAGGGGCCAAGGTACAACTCGGGCCATTGCTTCAGAGGGTGCAATCCCCAAGCCTTGGTGGTTTCCACATGGTGTTGGGCCTGTAGGTGCACAGAAGGCAAGAGTTGAGGCTTGAAAGCCTCCACCTAGATTTTAGGGGATGTATGGAAATGCCTGGATGTCCAGGCAGAAGTCTGGTACAGGGGTGGATCCCTCATGGATAACCTTAACTAGGGCAGTACAAAGGGGAAATGTGGGGTTGGATCCCCCACACAGAATGCCCACTGGGGCGCAGCTTGGTAGAGCTGTGAGAAGACGGCCGTTGTCCTCCAGATCCCAGAATGGCAGATCTATTGAACATCTGGAAAAGCTTCAGGCACTCAACAATAGCCTGTGAAAGCAGCTGCAGGGCTGTACCCTGCCAAGCCACAGGGATAGAACTGCCTGAGGCTGTGGGAGCCCACCCCTTGCATCAGTGTGCCCCGGATGTGAGACATGGAGTCAAAGGAGATTATTCTGGAGCTTTAGGATTTAACGACTACCCTGCTGAGTTTCAGACTTGCATGAGACCTATAGCCCCATTGGCCAATTTCTCCCCTTGGAATGAGAGAATTTACCCAATGCCTGTACTGCCATTGTATCTTGGAATTAACTAACTTGTTTTTTATTTTACAGGCTTATAGGCAGAAGGGGCTTGCCTTGTCTCAGATGAGACTTTTGACTTGGACATTTGGGTTAATGCTGGAATGAGCTAAGACTTTGGGGGACTGTTTGGGAGGCATGATTGTGTTTTGAAATGTGAGAAGAACATGAGTTTTGGGAGGGGCCGGGGCAGAATGAGATGGTTTCGCTCTGTGTCCCCATTCAAATCTCATGTTGAACATTGGGATTATATATTATATATTATATTAAATATATATTATATTATATACATTATATATATAGCTCAGAAGGCTTTTTGCTATTTATATGGGATAATTATTAATTATTTCATAGGAATTAAGGATCAATACTTAAGAGACTATGCATTGAGCAAACAAGACCAAGATCTATTAACAATGAAAAGAAGCCAGGCACGGTGGCTCATGCCTGTAATTCCAGCACTTTGGGAGGCCAATGTGGGTGAATTACCTGAGGTTAGGAGTTTGAGACCACCTTGGCCAACATGGTGAAACCCCATCTCTACTAAAAATACAATAAAAAATCCAGGCATGGTGGCAGACACCTGTAATCCCAGCTACTCAGTAGGCTGAGGCAGGAGAATCGCTTGATTCTGGGAGGCAGAGGTTCCAGTGAGCCAAGATCATACCATTGCACTCCAGCCTTTGCATTGCATTCTAGCACTCTAGCCTGGGCAACAAGTGCAAAACTCCACAAAAAAAAAGAAAAAAGGAAGAAAGAAAGAAAGAAAGAAAGAAAGAAAGAAAGAAAGAAAGAAAGAAAGAAAGAAAGAAAGAAAGGAAGAAAAGAAAATAATCACAGCTGATTTAAAATTTTCTTTTAGAGGAGGAATTTAGGAATTTCATGGTGTTTAACAAAAATACATTGGTAAACCATCTAGAATAAAAAGAGATTCTAATAACAGAGTTTGGCTAAGACAAAAAAGAACTTTACTCCACTTAAAAATGGAGTAAGAATAGACTGATGGCATCATAAAGGACAAGAGAGAGAATGGGAGAAAGAACACTAATCACAAAAAGAATGTGTTGCAGTTGGAGAGACTTCTTTCTCATCAGTTCCAGATTCTAAGCCAATTGAGAAATAGATACAGGAGTGAGGTAATAATCTACATATTAACTTAAAATAGTGGTAAAACTGGATTGAAGAGCCGGGCGCAGTGGCTCACGCCTGTAATCCCAGCACTTTGGGAGGCCGAGGCGGGTGGATCACGAGGTCAGGAGATTGAGACCACGGTGAAACCCCGTCTCTACTAAAAAAATACAAAAAAAATTAGCCGGGCGAGGTGGCGGGCGCCTGTAGTCCCAGCTACTCCGGAGGCTGAGGCAGGAGAATGGCGTGAACCCGGGAGGCGGAGCTTGCAGTGAGCCGAGATCGCGCCACTGCACTCCAGCCTGGGTGACAGAGCGAGATTCCGTCTCAAAAAAAAAAAAAAACTGGATTGAAGAATGTAATTTGAATGTGGAGTTAAATGGGACCTGCTGCTTCTTCTTTCCTGTATGGACTGAGCACAAACAAACTTGAGGACAAAGTGTTGGGATGGATATATGCAGAAGTAGTCTTGGATTTCCCAAGCTTTTATTGTTGTTAATAGAGAATGAGAGTCATCAGAAAGTCTCAGATACCTACCTGGCTGCTATGTATATTGTGATTAATAGGGAAACTGAGAGCAACAGAGAAGTATGTGCAATGGGCAACTGTCTGAGAAGGGAACGTGACTTTTGCCAAATATTCAAGTAGTCTTGGGGATGACAGTGGTAACTGGGTTCTACTTAGTAATGGAGACCACCCTGAAGCAAAAATGGTTATCTCAGGCCAGACATAATGAGACAATAACCAACCACCAGGAGTCTTTGGCTGTGTACATCATCAAGCCTCTGGGAGTCAAACCAACCCAATAGTCCCATAGATAGTTTTGATAAACATAGAAATTGATCCTTTAGTCTTAAAGCTTGGCACTTTTATTTGTTTTATCTGAGTTTTATTGTTGTTAATAGAGAATGAGAGTCATCAAAAAGTCTCAGATACCTACCTGGCTGCTAGGTATATGGTGATTAATAGGGAAACTGAGAGCAACAGAGAAGTATGTGCAATGGGCAACTGTCTGAGAAGGGAACGTGACTTTTGCCAAATATTCAAGTAATCTTGGGGATGACGGTGGTAACTGGGTTCTACTTAGTAATGGAGACCCTGAAGCAAAAATGGTTATCTCAGGCCAGAAGTCATGAGATAATAACCAGCCACCAGGAGTCTTTGACTGTGTACAACATCAAGTCTCTGGGAGTCAAACCAACCCAACAGCCCCATAGATAGTTTTGATAAACATAGAAATTGACCCTTTTAGTCCTAAAGCTTGGCACTTTTATTTGTTTTATCTGAGTTCCTTCCTCAGGAAAGGATCCTTCTGGCCTCTCAAAAAGTATCAAAGAACCGAAATTCACCAGATCACATCCAGACAAGGAGATACCAGACCCCTCATTCATCATGATTGCTTCCTTGCCCCTCCCTAGCTCCTGTTTTTATACACATTGTTTCATTTCTTCCCTGCTATATAAACTGCTAGTTTTACTCAGTCAGGGAGATTAATCTGAGGCTGAGCTCCCATCTCCTGGACTGCAGCACCTAAGTAAAGCCTTCTTCCTCGCCAATACTTGCTTTCTCAGACATCAGCTTTTAGTGTAGCAAATAGCAAGACCTAGACAGAGCCCTAGTTCTTCAGTAACAGGAGAGAATATGAGGTGTTTTTTTTTTTGAGACGGAGTCTTGCTCTGTTGCCCAGGCTGGAGTGCAGTGGCACCATCTCAGCTCACTGCAAGCTCCACCTCCCAGGTTCATGCTATTCTCCTGCCTCAGCCTCCTGAGTAGCTGGGATTACAGGTGCCCGCCACCACGCCCGGCTAATTTGTTTGTATTCTTAGTGGGGGTTTCACCGTATTAGCCAGAATGGTCTCAATCTCCTGACCTTATGATCTGCCCGCCTAGGCCTCCCAAAGTGCTGGGATTCCAGGCGTGAGCCACCGGAGAATATGATTTTTAAAAATACCAAGGTTGCATTTTTCATCATTAAACAGAAGTATCCAACTAAAGCACATATATAACTGCCACAGAGGTAGAGGAAATGTAAAGTCAATTGTAGTGCACACTGGCTGAAGCTAATGTTGGTAGCATGTGTCCAATCGTAAGGCAAAAGGAAAGGAGATGTTTCAATATATCTCCCTCAGTACCACATTTATAGCTGTCTCCAGCAACCAATATTAGAAGTCTGGACTGTATTACCAGTATAGAAAACGAAAAAGATAATGCCTAGTCAAGTCACCAAGTAGTTTGGAGCTTTTAGAGCACTAGACAAAATCTTGGCCAGGCAGTCACTCTAGTCACTCTTTTAGGAGGTACAATATCACGGCAATGGTGACGTGGTTTCATCACATGACTTAAGAACTACAGATAGTAGAGCATGACATGCACTTTGGGAGGCCGAGGCGGCAGATCACCTGAGGTCAGGAGCTCAAGACCAGCCTGGCCAACATAGCAAAACTCCGTCTCTACTAAAAATACAAAAATTAGCCAGGCATGGTGGTAGGCGCCTGTAATCCCAACTACTTGGGAGGCTAAGGCAGGAGAATCACTTGAACCTGGGAGGCAGAAGTTGCAGTGAGCTGAGATGGTGCCACTTCATTCCATCCTGGGCAAAAGAGTGAGACTCCATCTCAAAAAAAAAAAAAAAAAAAAGAGCATGACATGAGGATACTTGGAAGGGGGATGATGTGATGAGGTCACCCAGTTATGTAAGGCAAACTAGCAAAGTTTGGTAATAATATTAGTATGACCTCAATTTGTACCTACAGTCTTGCTTGGCTAGGTTATCAGCTTACATTTAATTTTCTTTCTTTTTATCATTCTGATACCCTTCCCCTTTATTTGGTGGCTATACAGTTGTGATATTTTAAGATCATGCTCTGTGCAACTCTTGGTAGAGAAAACTGCAATGGTGTCAGAGTGCCCAAGACTGATAGAACCCCTGGGAGAGAAATGGCAGTCTTAGCAGCAGTGCTGTCTATGTTGCGACAGCAGGAGCAGCAGTGGTTCATTCATTCCTCAGTGTTGTGTCACTGCAGCATATGCAGATCAAAGTAAGTGTTCTTAACAGTCACTTCCCTGACAGATGCGAATGACTCTGTTTCTTTCACATGAGGAATTATATATTTATAGAAATAATGAGATACAACCTACTCAGTTTTTGGTAGGGTGTGTTTATATGCTAGGTTCTAAACAGGTCTTCCAAACTCAAGTGATTACCACCAGCTAGAGTGAAGAAGAAACTTGTTCTGATTTATCTTTCCATTGTTCAATAGACAACCCTCAAAAAGCCGAAGGAAGGAAGGAAGGAAATCCCTTGTTCTCTATATGCTGATACCAACTGTCATACAATCTAGTCAGACCATTCTCCCATAAATGTTATCAAAAAATTAAACCCATTTAAAAAGGTTGACTAAACTTATTTAAATTGGAGAAGACATTATTTTATTTAAAAAAGAAACGTCTTTCTAACCCTAAGTAAAATGTAATCATCCAAAGTTTCCATGAGAAATGTTCCAATGACGAAGCATTCCATAACTTTTAGAAGACTCTCAGGTGAGCATGTAACTGCTCTGTGCAGTCACCGTTATTGATTATGTCATATTTGCTTTACTTAGAAATAGAATTCATGTCTCCTATTAAAATAATCATATAAAAGAAAATGTAAAAGGGAAAACATAGGCCCACATAGAAATAAATATTGCATATAGTTCAAGAGCACAGACATATTGCGGATGATTTACAATACCAAGGACTAGAAAACAAAATTAACCTACCTCTTCTTGAATTGACTCAAAGTCATGAAAAAAGTGTTTTCACAGTTGTTAGGATCTTCTTGACAAGAAGCCCAGCTGAATAAAGCAAAAGAAAAAATGGCTTGTAATATGAGTTAACATGAAAAGTTTTATGGAATTCCAAACTTGTGTAGATATCTTGACCAAAGAAATTGTAGAAAATAAAATGAAATAGAATGTTACACTGTTCCTTTTTGGGGACTTGAATAAAGTACCTTTTTAAGCTTACATTAAATTTTAACCATGAAATTCACAATTAATGAGAGGTCAGCTTGCTCTGAGGGACTAATCTAAAACAAAAAGTTTAAACATATGATGAAAATTCTCTCTCTGATCAAAGAAGCTGTTTTAACAGGAAAGTTTTATTTGTAAGTAAAGCTATGACATTTAAAAATGGTATTCATACATAACAGAGGAGAGTGAAGTATAAGCATGGGATCATCAGGACAAGAATAAAACAGAAAGCAAGAGATGTTAAAGCAGAACTTTGTAATATCCTAACTAAGCATTTAAATATTCTAGTTGAATTGGCAAAGCTCTTTCTATAGTGAGTAGAAGCTTCCCCAAACTTTTATGGTTCAATTTTAGTCTTGGGAATTTGACTTCCATACAACTGGCAAGATTACTCACAGAGTGAGAAAGAATATTTCTTAACTATAGCAGATAAAGATAGAATTTAAAAAATATATGTATACATACTAAAGCAAGATTCTGATGTTCAACTTCCCTTTAATGTGATTCAAGGACAGAATGCTCTGATAATTTGGATTTCAATTACTCTGGTTTTGTAGTTTTTTCTAATCATAAATAAATTTACTCTCATATTTGTATGAGTTTTCTGATGACCTCTTTACTTTTGGGCACTGAAAGCTGGTCTTCGAAGGAACACAGCCAGACCATAGAGTTAAACTTTTACTCGGTGAGGCCCAGCCAAACTTCAGTAGGCTTTTCTGAGGACACCAGCACTGGCCTTCATCTGCTTGTTTGCTACATATTTCTTAACTTATATGTATTATTTATGGTTACTATAGGTTGTACAACCTTAAATTGTCATAACAACATTGCCATATTGAAGTACTAAATTGAATATTCCAATTTTTTCTCCAAGGGTAATATTTGTTGAAAGGACACTTTCAAATAGAACCTGTACGTGTTGTTTTCTTCCTCTATTCCTCTGTTCAGCAAATATATGCTGAATGCCTGTTGTGTCATAGAAATACGGCTCAACAATGGCAATATAACAGTGACCAAGTTAGAAAGAGAACAATGTCTCAGTTCATGGCCTCGTAGTGGACACAGATGATTAAAAACACAATCTGTGGGATGCTGTGTAATTACTGAGTTTGGCAGGTCAGTGAAATTTTAGTAGAGGAGGTGATATGTCAAAGCTAAGAACAAAAGGATGAGTAGAAGTTAGCTAGGAAGGAACACAAGTGGAGTGACCATTTATTAAATGTAACATATTCCCTAATATACCACGTGTCAAACTTAGCCTCTGAGGACACAGTAGTGGACCAAACATACCAGATCGCTGTTCTCCTGGATTATTTGGATTCTCCTTAGGGAGTCAAACAAAAATCAACTAAAAACCCTGTAAGTAATTTTAAATGGCAACCATGCCATGAAGAACTAAAACTGGGTTGCAGTACACTTTTTCTTTTTTTTTTTTTTTGCCTCCCCAGCATCTATTTGCTCAGATTTTTTTTTGGCTGGGGGTCAGGGGGACTTACTCTTTACATATGCAGCTTATAAACTTCTGGGGAAGCTGATGGATGTTTCCTCTCTTACCCGGTATGAACGTATTTATTCTAAAAGCAGTTCCATCTCTTTGCAAACAATCAGCTGAGGGATTCAGTTCAAAGCAATGAAGTCAGGAGTGGTAATGTAACACAATTCTAGCCAATGAAATACGAGGGGAGACTTATTCAAACCTCTAGGGGAAAAGCTATCTCACTCTTAAGAGAAAGCCACCAGGAAGAAAATGGCTTCTTTGTTCCTGTGTTTGTGATGCCTAGAGCTGCCCTATCCCTGAGTGGCTGAGAGGATCTCAGAGAAATAAGGCTATGATTGAGCCATGTCAATTTCCCCCTGCCTCTGGATATTTGCTGGGTAAGCCAGTGATCACAATTGTATAAATCAATGCAACTCCGGATTTCTGTTACTCATTGAAATCATTGTGAATGAAACCAGAGAAAATGTTTAATGTGTTAGAAAAAAGAGTCAGTGAAAGAACACAAGACAGGGTAGGTTCTACTTTAGACTACTTAGTCAAGAACCTTCATTCTGAAGAGGTGATATTTAAGCTGAGACAATAAGCCATCCATGATAAGCCCTGGGAACAGACTCTTCCATGAAGCAGAAAGAACAATTCAACAGTCACAAGATTCAGTTGAAAAAAACTGAAGGTGTACAACTAGATTTGAGCCACGTCCTGATGATAAAAAGCTTGTGAGTCTTGTGGAGAGGTTTAAGATTCATTTTAAGAGCCATTAAAACATTTGAAGTTTGTGGATGACAAAGTATTTTCTTTTTTGTTCTGTGTAATACTAAATCTGATGTTTTCAATTACTGGTAAAATGTGTTATTTAGTTTACAGAAACCATATTTCATTTTACAGTGGTAAGAAAATTAAAATGGAATTAACATCATTCTTTCTTATGGCTTGCAAATTTGTTCAAAAGTATTTGATGACAGGAATTTCTTACAGAACAAAATGACATTAAACGAGGAAAATGAGTTAATAAGTAAAAATTCAAGAGAGTACAATTTTAATAAAAATAAAATCTAGACAATTTGTCTTATTTTTAAGTAATACAGTAATCAAAATAAAATTGTAGGCTATTGCTGTCAAAGAGTGTTTTTGCTCTAAATCCATTTATTTTCCAAGACACCGTTGTACTAAGAATAGGGTAATTGAGATAAGTAAGAAGGCATGGCTGAAAGAATTAGAAATAAACTTACTGGAAAAATTTAAAATAGCTTTCCTAAATTTTCACATTGCTACTCTTAAGAAACTATATGTCATAAATATGTTTCTTTCATTATGCATATATTCACTAAAATATTTATCATGGAAACCTATTAATTTCCACAAACATTTACCAGATTCCTCTATGTGCAATGCAATATGCTAGGGACTTCGAAGTGTACACACACACACACACACACCAAACTTAAAAATAATATAAAGTAGAATGAGACATCATTTTGAAAGAGTAATAAAAAAAGACTTCCGAGATCACTTTTGACAGCAAATAAGAAAAGGCATCACGAAGAGGCATTTGAAAAGTCTTCAAACATAAGCCAGGTACTTACAGGTCAGGCAGAAGTGTTCTAAGTAATTTTAACTTAAATATTGGATTTCGGGGGCATAGTGTCATGACTATAGGATCATTTATGTCTAATTTACCGCCTACTAATCTTAGGGAACAAGTCATATTTGGTCTTACCATAGGGAGCTATAATTGTCCATGTAGCCACTGATGCACTATATACATGAAGGTTAAATATCAGAAATATATTTCCTGATGCCAAGAAATTTATGAATTTTTTCCTCTACGGAAAAACAGGGTCTTGATGATTTTAATGTACTCATCTTCTTAGGGTAACTCTTACAGGAATAAAGATGATAGAGACCATGAGTAGCCAGAGAAGCAGTGAGGTGTATAGTAAAAGAATTACAGTTGTAATTCCAGCCACAATGCCTGTATGATCTTGTCTCTTTGCCACCATTAATTTTAATGTTATCATTTGTAAAATAGAAGTTATATAATACACACAAAGTTTAAGATACAAATGAGAAAATGTGTGAAAGTATTTTTTCTTTTAGTAGATATGGTCTTGCTATGTTGCCCAGACTGGCCTTTAACACTTATGTTCAATCAATCCTTTCACCTCAGCCTCCTGAGTAAGCTGGAACTACAGGTGCATGACACTAGGCCTGGTTTGATGGTACTTTTTAAGCTCTAGAATTGTCCTGTTCAATATGGTAGTCACTAGCCATGTGTGGTTATTTAAATTAATTAAAATTAAATAAGATGTAAAACTAAGTTCCTTAGTCATAGTAGCTATTTGTCAAGTCATTAGTAGCCATATGTGGCTAGTGGCTACCATATTGGACCGCATGAACATAGAATATTTATGTCATCACAGACAGTTATATTGGACAGCACTGCTCTAGGTTACAGTACAAATATTAATTGCTCTTTCTACCTATTTTCATGATCATGGAATAAGATGTTATGGTCAATAAATGAACATTTTTAGGTAGAAAATATCCTCATGCCTGTAATCCCAGCACTCTGGGAAGCTGAGGTGGGAAGATTGCTTTAACCTAGGAGTTTGAGACCAGCCTCGGCAAGATAGCGAGACCCTGCCTCTATAAAAAAATAAAAGTTAGCTGAGCATAATGGCATGCACCTGTAGTCCCAACTACTTGGGAGGCTGAGGCCAGAGCATCACTTGAGCCCAAAAGTTTGAGACTGCAGTGAGCCATGATTATGCCACTGTACTTGGGCCTGGGTGACAGAGTGAGATCCCATCTCTAAAAATAAATGAATAAAGAAATAAATATTAAAAAATAAAAAACAGAAAACATCTAGATGCCGGATAAGTGTTGCAAAATCTATCTTTATAAGAAAATATTTTACCAATAAATTGCTATCCATACACTCCTATGTATTAATTTTCTCAGGTACTTCAATTGTTTTGGGGGGGGATTCCATGAAGAAATAATCACATTTTCAGACTCAGAAAACTGCAATGGGTACTACAAACCATTCTGTAGTCACAAGGTAAAGGTAGAAATCATATCAAGTTTTAGAACATGCTTCAAACACTGACACATATTAAAAAAGAAATCGGCTGGGTGTGGTGGTGCACGCCTGTAATCCCAGCACTTTGGGAGGCCAAGGCGGGCATATCATGAGGTCAGGAGATAGAGACCATCTTGGCTAACACAGTGAAACCCCGTCTCTACTAAAAATACAAAAAATTAGCCAGGCGCGGTGGCAGGCACCTGTAGTCCCAGGTACTGGGGAGGCTGAGGCAGGAAAATGGCGTGAACCCAGGAGGCGGAGCTTGCAGTGAGCCAAGATTGCGCCACTGCACTCCAGCCTGGGTGACAGAGTGAGACTCCATCTCAAAAAAAAAGAAAGAAAAGAAAAGAAATCAATGTCATAACATTCACAACACAAAAGTGTACAGATCTTATGCCTACAGCTGGATGAAGTTTTGCTTCTATACACACCCACCACAACATCCACTTCCCACAAGGCTGCCTTGTAATCCTCTAACTCAATACAATTCCTCCCTACATATATAACCACTAGTCTGACTTCAATATTTGTGACTTGTTCTTGACTTCAGATAAATGACATTATATAGTATATATTATTTTTTGTTTGGCTTATTTTACTCAGTATAATATTTGTAAGATGAGGCTATGTTCTTATAAGCAATAATGACTAATTATTTTCCAGAAGTGAGATAGATTTTGATACTAAGCTCTCCTGTTAGGTGGAAATAAGGGTCCTCACTCAGAGAAGAAAGTATAGTTGCCTAACTGATTTTGATGCTTAGAAAAAAAAAAGTTGATACATACAGTTGTAATGTGTATTGGCTGTACGTATGGTTAAAAACTTGCTTGAGGAAATAGATTTATTTTTCTGCTGTTTGTGTCCCCCTTAAAGTACAGAAGTTTCCCAAACATCATTGTTCTTAGCCTTAAAAACTGCACTGAAAGCTTATTCTTCAAGAAGGCCATCATCTTTTCAGAATATGATGATTACCTGCAACTTCAAGCCGTCTATGGATTTCTAGCTCCCTAAAGCTGAGGATTTTTCTCTATAGAAATAGCACTTGAAGGCAGTGAAAGTGAAAGGTTTTCACCAAACCTAGGGTTTTCAGATCCTCTTTTCGTTTGTATAAAAGCAGTTGTGAATATTTTTTAAAATTCCCTTAAAGACTACACAATGATCATATAGTTTTCTTTTGAATATAAAATTATCTAAACATTAGATCAGAATAGGTCTGAGGTTTTATTCCTGCGTAGAATAGTGCACACAAATAGTTACCATTTGTTAATATGTGCCAAGTATTCTGATACTCTACATAATCTTAAAATCCTTCCTACCCCCTCTTGCACGCCAGTGAGATTTTAAGATAAGAATTAGTTTTCCATTTATAAATGGAGAAACAAAGTTCAAGGAGCTTAAGTGATCTCCCCAAATGAGGTCAACACTAGAGCCTGGCTTCCAACTCTATTTGACACAAAGCCACGATGGCAAATGTCTATTGTTCCTGTGTGTTTTCCTGCAAGGGTACGGAAACTGTATAGGTTTTAATATTATAGATTCTGTGCACTTTAACATCTGGGTTTATATACAAAACCGATTCTTCTGATATCAGAATCAAATTTTTTAGAAAGAGAATTTATCTAATCGTAAAAGCTAAAGTCTAATGCTGGCAAAATAGGAATGATTTTAAAATAGTGTTACCCAAACAGATCAAGTATAGAAAGTTGAGAATTTTGTAGATCCCAAGTAATGCTTGCACATTTTTCTAATTTGTAGACTATTTGTTTATCTTGTTGTAAAATGTGAAAAAGTATCCTTTAAAGTTATGTACTAGTGCAGAGTTTCCAAGTTTCTTTTTTATTGTGCTAGAAAAAATGTTTTCCCTTATTGTGGAACAAAGAAATAGTAAAGCCATGGAAATTAGGACTTTCATTTCATTCACTTAATTTTTTTGCATATTGGATGGTAAAATTTAAGATTAACACATATAGTTATTACCGCCTACCATAATAGTCAGACACAGCCTAATCCCAAAGGTGGGAGAAGTGGGTTAAAATAGGTCAGAAAAGTCAAGGTAATTAATGCAGAACATACAAAATCAAATGTTGCCAATAAGTTGACAGAATTCAGGCCTCTATTTCAGGAGGGAAAATTCTTTGAAAATGTTTTTAAAGATAAAGGCATGAAAAAATATCTTTTGTCATGTCAGTTTCTCAGGGAGTTTAACAGCTATTAGATACATAATGTTATGCTTAGTAACTACAAATTTATGAGTTAAAGACTAAGCTATTATCTTAGGAATTTTAGGATTCACTTTGTAGGAAACCTTGAGAATAAGAATATAGAAGAAATTATATTTCATTCTTTAATATAGTATCTTTTCCTCCATTTCTAAACTTTTAATTACTGTCTGAGGTTTACAACAGTTTTAACCTGGCTTCTTCTAGACAAATGAAGTCTCTGCAAATAACTAGGTAGAACTGTTTTATAAATGTGCTGTTGGATATGGGCAGTGAAGTAGGTAAAAAAAATGTGCTGTTGGATGTGGGTAGGGAAGTATGTGACCAGGAACTTGTTAACCAAGCCTATCTTCCCTGCAAAATACCCTTCATTAATCTCAGAGAGTACTAAATCAGTGAATCTGATATGGAAATTTGTTTTACTAATTTAAATAATTGCCATGATATTTACATAGTAACTGAATTTTTAAGAAAATTCAGCAAATAATTAATGAAATTTAATGCTTCAAGGGGAGAAAAAAGGACATAGTAATGTAGTGGGCCAAAGAACCTTAAAAGAAATCAGCTTCAGATAAGTGCCCTGACAAACAACTTTATTTCCACTGGAGATCTTATTGAGTTGCTTTGTTTGACTGTGGAAAAGATTTTTATTTCTGAGATTTAGGAAGGCACATTTCCACAAAAAACAGTTCTTGTGACTTAATTGATCTCTCAGAAGGAGTATGTTTCAGCTTAGGAGGCCAGAGTGTATTTTCTGTTGGATCAGACTCTCCAGCAGACATTTATGGGGGAATTCTTCCATTCTACTCTCAGCTGCTAGGCCAGTTGGTTAGATTTTGCTGCCAGTGAGTCAAAGGTCATAAGTCTAATACTTGAACAGATCACTTTGCTTTACACAGAGAAAGCTCTGTAACAAAGACACAGATTACAGCCTTATCCCTGCCAGCGCCAGCTGGGTTTCAAGTGTGAGGCTATTCCCATAAGAGGGACTAGAATCTTCAAAGACCTGATGGGTCCCCCAACAAGCAATGTAAATTCTTTTGCTCAAATTATTCAAATTATTTTTTCCAAAATGTAAAGAAACCAATCACACACAAAAAATGGAATTCAATCTTTAGGGTTTTCTGAGAAAATTATTATTAATGCAAATCAACTTTAAAAAAATGACATCTAAAATTTTAACTGGAATGTATATTTTTTCAAGTTATTTTTTTAAGTGGACTAGATTTTTTGTGGGGGTATAAGTAATAGTTTTATTTTCAGTCTAGAACATTAAAGTGAAGATGTTCAACAACAACAAAAAAATCAATAGCTTTAGAAGAGTATTTTAAAATTGTATCCATATGTGGTGAATTTTAGAAATGTGTGACTTATTTATGCCATAAACTTGAAATACATTTATCCATTACCATCTCTGAAACTATTTCACTTAATTAAATCAGTATTTTGTCAGTTCTACTTGGGAGTATTTTGTTTTTACCTCTTTTATGTAAAATTTTAATGTATAAGAATATAAAATATAGAGAAGTGAATAGTACTTGAGATTGGTCTTGACTTAACCACACACCTCTGTCACGTAACAGGTAACTCAATCGTATTAATTATATCTCTCAAGCAGCTCTGGAGACTGACATTCTCATATCCAATACACTGTCCATACTTTAGCCTCTTATTATCCCTCACCTGAATTTCCTAATATTCTCCTGTTGATATGTTTGCCTCCAAAGTCACAGTCATCTTTCCAGACACAAGTTTCACTGTGTCATTTCCTAGCTCCCTGTTCTTTGTAGAATAAGTGTGAGACTCCTCTTGACCCATGTGTCGTCAAGCTCGGCTCAGTCTCTATGACCCAGTTACATTAAATTAGTTGCAGTTCCTGTAATGTGCTTGCTGGCTAATAGTTCCATTCATTTACATGCTGTTTGAAATCTGTATTTGCCTCTCCAGCAGTCATCCCCAACCCCTTCTTCTTTGCAAAACTGATTCTTCTGCTTCCTGGCTATAACATTCGGGCCCCTCCGCATCTCCCAGGGATGAATCTTGATTAGTCTAAGCTCATCATGATGCTTCCCTCTCCTCTCCTTGTCAGTGATTACTTCTAGTATAAGCATGTGAGCACTTGAGTCTGAGGAACAGTCTTCTAAAGGCTTCTAATAAAGCCTCCCTTACTCTTCTTTTTTATCTATCTGTCTATCTATCTATCTATCTATCTATCTATCTATCTATCTATCTATGTATATTTTGAGGCAGAGTCTCTCTCTGTCGCCCAGGCTGGAGTGCAGTGGTGCGATCTCGGCTCACTGCAACCCCTGCCTCCTGCGTTCAAGCGACTCTGTTGCCTCAGCCTCCCAAGTAGCTGGGATTACAGGCACGTGCCGCCACACCCAGCTAATTTTTTATATTTTTGATAGAGACGGGGTTTCACCATGTTGACCAGGCTGTTCTTACACTCCTGACCTCAAGGGATGTGCCTACCTTGGCCTCCCAAACTGCTGGGGTTACCAGCGTGAGCCACCATGCCCGGCCCTCCCTTACTCTTAAAGTAAGGAGACAACACAGAAATTTCCTTTTAATACTGTTAGATGATGTTCGCGGAAGACATCATACTCTAAATACTTTTAGAGGACCAAAGCTAACTGAGAATAGCAGAGCAGAAAGAGAAAAGAAACTTTGTTCCTTGATGATGTCCTGAAACCAGTTAATTAACTGTGTACTGACTGTACCTCCACTCTTCTTATGAAAGATAAATATTTTCATTTTATTTAAGCCAATTTCAGATGGAATTTTTGTTCTGTGCAGCCAAAACTATCCTAATTAATACAAACTCCCATAGCTCTTAAGAAAGAGTATATTTGCTGATATGTACCTCACCTTTGCTAATATTCACCTCCTCTGCGAAAATGATCTTTAATTTCTACACCCTTAAAATCCACCCTCTCTTTTGTGCCATTATGGTATTACAGTTTATACATGCAGGTTTTACACATACCTGTAAGATAGCATTGCAATATTTTGACAAATCCAAGGCATTTTTTTGTGTGTACTTGGCACATACATAGTCTTGCTACCTATATATCAATAAAACATGAGAAAATGAATAACTGTTTCAATTAATTTCTTTAGACATATAGTTGTAGGACTGGCTATCATATAAATAAGGAAATTATTTTGTTGATGAAGATAAATGGTAGTTCTATGTGCATAAGTTTTAAACATAGTTTTTTGTTTAGTAGTTTTAAACATGAAAAGACAAAAATCACATATTTAAATAGTTTTGATAATGCTACATAGTTTTACTTTATTTTATTTGAGATGGAGTCTCACTCTGTCACCCAGGCTGGAGGGCAGTGGCGTGATCTTGGCTCACTGCAAGCTCCGCCTCCCAGGTTCACACCATTCTCCTGCCTCAGCCTCCTGCATAGCTGGGACTATAGGCGCCCGCCACCACGCCTGGATAATTTTTTTTTTTTTTTTTTTTTTTGTATTTTTAGTAGAGACGGGGTTTCACCGTGTTAGCCAGGATGGTCTCTATCTCCGGACCTCGTGATCCACCTCCCTCAGTCTCCCAATGTGCTGGGATTACAGGCGTGAGCCACCGCACCCAGCCTAAGGCTACATAGTTTTAAAATATTGTTATAACATCTTACATTGGTTAAAAAAAAAAAGGAAAAAAAAACCTTTCGCCTTTTCAAAGCTCTTCCTAGACACAATTACATTTTGTTTTTCACAATGTCCTTACATGTAGGGGAGAGCAGCACGTTTATATACATCTTCCCGGTAAGATTTACTCAGTCATAGAAAGAGTAATTCACTTGCCCAAAGGATGGAATTCACATGAGCCTGCTTTTCAAAATACCTGAGACTTTTCTCAGGTCAACTCTCTTTCTATTTCACTACAAATGGACGTGGCACTTAATGTTTGCTATATATCAGAATCACCTGAGGAGTTGTTTAGACACCGATATAGGCTCCATCCCAGCCATAGATAATCAGGATCTCTGGTGGTCAGAGCCTTGGTACATGAATTATTGCATAGAGATTGAATGAAGTCAGTAAGACCCACAGCTCTAATAGACACCCCTGCATCAGAATCACCTGATATTCTTGTTAAGAATGCTGGTTCCTGCACCTAACTAAACTTTCTTTCTTTTTTTTTTTTTTTTTTTTTTTGAGACGGAGTCTTGCTCTTTCACCCAGGCTGGAGTGCAGTGGCGCGATCTCGGCTCACTGCAAGCTCCACCTCCCGGGTTCACGCCATTCTCCTGCCTCAGCCTCTCCGAGTAGCTGGGACTACAGGCGCCCGCCATCACGCCCGGCTAATTTTTTGTATTTTTAGTAGAGACGGGGTTTCAGGGGTTTCACCGTGGTCTCGATCTCCTGACCTCGTGATCCGCCCGCCTCGGCCTCCCAAAGTGCTGGGATTACAAGCGTGAGCCACCGCGCCCGGCCTCCTGCACCTAACTAAACTTTCTTAACCAGACTTACTGGGTTGATTTGGGACCAAAGAAACTGTGCTTTTGAAAGTTTATCAGGTGATGGATACATAAGTTTTAGAACCACTATTCTATGACTTCATTTTTACACTGTTTACACTTTTTCACAGCTGCCATCACCTACTTTGACCATGATTTATTTTCCCCAGGTCATGACCATTGTTGGAGTAAAACTGACACCTGTCATTTTTGCTGCCTGTCCATCAGGACAGGCCACTTTCAAAAACTTTTCAGGTGTTCTTTCTAGAAACAGCTAAGCAGGCAAGATAAATACAAATGTTCTAAGAGTTAACTTTACTATCTGTATTGTAGCATGCAAGGCAAGGTTAATCTCACTGTCATGTCTGCTTTCTATTTTGATAGATGCTGTGGTGGTTTCTATATCCCCACACATGGGTGCTGCATCATGAGAATTTAGTTTATGGAATTCGATTCTACTTGCTTGGCAAGTAGAATAAGAGAAAAAATTATTTACCATGTTGTGTTTAAATATTTTGCTTGATGCATAGTGTCGTATAAGACCCCCACTAACCTCAACAGGGATGGCACCATATTTGAGAGGGCAAAGAAGAGACTCAGAGCCAGTAAACAAGATACAGGGTTCTATTAGCAGGTAACTTACAGGGACGGTCTGGAGACAGCAGGATGGAGAGGAGAACCGTAAATGCTTACAAAAAGCATTAGTTTATATAGCATTTTCATTTAGCACCCTCAGCCTAACAACTTCCACCTGGCAACCTTCATTTACCCCAAAACAAAGGCCTGGATCCCCATACAGTCTTGAGTTCCATAGAACAAGCAGGGGGTCCAGGTGTTCGTCATAGGTAAAAAATGAATCTTCGGGTTGGCCACTCCCAGATTCCTTAGCTCAAAACTCAGATCACACATTTAGGTGTGTCTGCCACACAGGGTCATTCTCGGATATGCTTAAGTTATTGCTGTCAGATGCATCTGCCATACACATAGTAAGTAGTCAGTTGTATTAATTTTATATTATTGCATAAAAACTTACCACAGGCTTAGCCCCTAAAAACTACACCACTTCATTTTCTTCTAGTTTTCATGGGTCAAGAGTCTAGGCATAGCTTAACTGGGTCTTCTGCTCAGAGCCTCATAAAGGTGCAGTTAAGTGTCAGCCAGGGATTGTTCTCAGCAGATAAAGGCTGCCCTCTAGTTCCTGCCACACAGGCCCCCCTCATAATGTAGCCATCCTCAAGGCCAGCAGGAAAGATCTCTACGACCTCTAGGTCCTCTTTTAAAGGGCACATTTGATTAGGTCAGTCTCACCCAGGAAATATCGCTTTTGATTAACTTAAAATCCACTCATTAGGGGCTTGCATTACATCTGCAAAATCTTACCTTTACCTTCTAATGTAACCTAATCGTGGAATTTAAATCCATCATATTGACAAGCCTCACCTGTACTTACGGGCTATAAGTAGCCTCAGGGCATGTACACCAGGGGACAGGAAACTTGGAGACCATCTTAAAATTCTGCCTACTGCCTCAATAAATGTTTGTTAATTGTGGAATCTTGTTTTGCATTGTTTATTTTTAAATTAAATACATGTAAATGTAAAAATAAAAAATCCAAGAAGACAAAAATGTATATAATGGAAATGTGTCTATCTCTAACCACTAAATTTTAGTCCCCTTCCGTGCTTGCTGGCAATAATATTTTTAAAAATTCTTACATAGGCTTCCAGATTATTCTATGTATCTGTGTGCTATAACTCTGATTTGCATACTATTTGTTTTTTCATTTAATCTTCAAGATACATCATTAGCAGCACATACAAGTGTACCACATAAATGCATATATGTATTTGCACTGAATATTATTCATTTGCACACATGGATTTTAAAATATGTGACTAGTCCTGTATTGACAAAATATAAGTATCTACTCTTTTATTATTGCAAATATTTTCACTATTTGTATGCTTTTGTGCATATGTATTCATATATCATGGGATAAATTCCCAGAAGAATTGCTGCTTTAAATAGTAAGTGCTCTTAGTAGTGTGATAAATACTGACTTTTTTTCAAAGATATATATCGTTACAGTTCCAGTTTCCTTACATTCTTAATGATACTGCATTAGAAAATTTTTAGCTTTACCAATCTGATGGTTGAAGAAACATATTATATTATTGTCATAATTTGTGTTTCCTTAATTAAGAGCATGGTTGAATACCATTTGATATGTTCCAAAGGCATTCTATTTCTTTTTTTCATCAGTTGCCTCTTTATATTCTTTACTAACTTTTATTCAACAGCATTTCTTTTCCCTGGCACATAGCAGAATACTCAAGGATTATGTATACCAGTGTGAGAAGCAGGAAGTATACTATTCTAATAACTTCAAAGCATAAAGAGTCATGTGAGTATTTAAGATGTAAGGAAAATTCATGATAGGAGTTTCCATCCAACTGGATATGGGTTCTTCGCTTCCAACTCTTTCCTCACTCCCTTCTGCTTTACCCAAGTAGATTCCCAGTTCCTATAGGTAGGTAGCTATACACATATATATATATATGTGTATCATTTGCACTTCCTATATATATATATATATATATATTTTTTTTTTTTTTTTTGAGACAGAGTCTCGCTGTGTCTCCAGGCTGGAGTGCAGTGACACAATCTCAGCTCATTGCAACCTCCAATTCCCTGGTTCAAGCGATTCTCCTGCCTCAGCCTCCCAAGTAGCTAGGATTACTGGCATGTGCCACCACATCCAGCTAATTTTTTTATTTTTAGTAGAGACGGTGTTTAGCCATGTTGGCCAGGATGGTCTTGATCTCCTGACCCCAAGATCAGCCCACCTTGGCCTCCCAAAATGATGGGATTACGGGCATGAGCCACTGCACCCAGCCAGTAGGTAGCTTTAAAAAAGATTATGCTGGCTGGGCGTGGTGGCTTACGCCTGTAATCCTAGCACTTTGGGAGGCTGAGGCAGGCGGATCACGAGGTCAGGAGATCAAGACCATCCTGGCTAACACAGTGAAACCCCGTCTCTACTAAAAATACGAAAAAGTTAGCCAGGCGTGGTGGCGGACACCTGTAGTCCCAGCTACTTGGTAGGCTGAGGCAGGAGAATGGCATGAACCTGGGAGGCAGAGCTTACAGTGGGTGGAGATCTCGCCACTGCACTTCAGCCTGGAAGACAGAGTGAGACTCCATCTCAAAAAAAAAAAAAGGGTTATGCTGAAACAAATAATGAGCACAAAGAAAATCTGCCTTTAAATTTCAGTTGTAATGTTTGCTACCTTACATGATGTAAAATAGGTGTACATGAAATAAGTAAATTAAGTATTTAAAGAAAATAAGTCTTTTCACTTTTTACTACTGGTTTAGTTTCTGATGCAAGAATATTTTGAAAATTCTGAATAAATTTTAATCTACAAATGTAGCAAATGAGGTAGCATACATAACCATATATAAAAATTTAATCTATAAGTGCAACAAATGAGGAAGTGCAAATGATATGTGTCCCCACTCAAATCTCATGTCAAACTGTAATCCCCAGTGTTGGAGGAGGGGCCTGGTGCGAGGTGACTGGATCATGGGAGCAGATTTTCCCCTTGCTGTTCTCATGATGAGTTCTCCTGAGATCTGGTTGTTTAAAAGTGTGTATCATTGGCCGGGCGCTGTGGCTCACGCTTGTAATCCCAGCATTTGGGGAGGCCAAGGCAGACGGATCACAAGGTCAGGAGATCGAGACCACGGTGAAACCCCATCTCAACTAAAAATACAAAAAATTAGCTGGGCGTGGTGGCGGGCACCTGTAGTCCCAGCTACTCGGAGAGGCTGAGGCAGGAGAATGGCATGAACCCAGGAGGCGGAGCTTGCAGTGAGCCGAGATCGCGCCACTGCACTCCAGCCTGGGTGACAGAGCGAGACTCCATCTCAAAAAAAAAAAAAAAAAGTGTGTATCATTTTTCCCTTCACTTTATTCCTCCTGCGCCAGTCATGTAAGATATGTCTGCTTCCTCAGTCATTATTACTTGTCCGGAGGCAAAACATAAACCATACCATAAAATATGCTTTAAAAATTTGACGTTCTCAATGATATTAATATGCAAGATCTTCAATAATTTATTTTCTTAATCTACTCATAACATTCAATGGTCTCACCAATGTGAGTTTAAAATTGCTTATTCTGAAAGTTTTATAAATGACTAAGTAAATATAATGAAAAATAAGCTCTGGTCTATGAGGACATGATAAATAAAAGCAGATGTTCAAATGGGAGACACCTGAAGGGACAAGTTAGTCCAATGGATAGGAGCAAAGGCAACTGCCCCTTTGTAAAGATTGAGGAAAAGAGTGCAAAATTATGCTCTCATTACACTGATGCTGTTATTAAGGCCTACAGAGAGAAGGTATTGAGAGGTGACAGCATGCTGGCAGCCCTCGCTTGCTCTGGGTGCCTCCTCTGCCTCGGTGCCCACTCTGGCAGTGCTTGAGGAGCCCTTCAGCCCGCCGCTGCAATGTGGGAGTCCCTCTCTGGGCTGGCCGAGGTTGGAGCCGGCTTCCTCTGCTTGCTGGGAGGTGTGGAAGGAGAGGTGCAGGAGGGAACTGGGGCTGCCTGCAGCACTCGCAGGCCAGCGCGAGTTCTGGGTGGGCGTGGGCTCTGCAGGCCCCGCACGCAGACTGGCCGGCCAGCACCGCCGGCCTCAGGCAGTGAGGAGCTTAGTACCCGGGCCAGCAGCTGCAGAGGGTGCGCATGGTCCCCCCAGCAGTGCCGGCACACTGGCGCTGCACTTGAATTCTCACCGGGCCTCAGCTGCCTCCCCACATGGCAGGGCTCAAGACCTGCAGCCCACCATGCCTGAGCCTCCCCACCACCGTGGGCTTCTGCGTGGCCCGAGCCTCCCCGACAAGCACCGCCCCCTGCGCCATGGCACCCAGTCCCATCCACTGCCCAAGGGCTGAAGAGTGCAGGCACAGCACGCTGCGCAGGACTGGCAGGCAGCTCTGCCGGCCGCACCGATGCGGTATCCACTAGGTGAAGCCAGCTGGCCTCCTGAGTCAAGTGGGGACTTGGAGAACTTTTATGTCTAGCTGGAGGATTGTATATGCACCAATCAGCACCCTGTGTCCAGCTCACTGTTTGTAAATGCACCAATCAGCACTTTGTATCTATCTAATCTGGTGGGGACTTGGAGAACTTTTATGTCTAGCTAGAGGATTGTAAACGCACCAATCAGCACTCTGTGTCTAGCTAAAGGTTTGTAAATGCACCAATCAGTGCTCTGTGTCTAGCTAATCTAGTGGGGACTTGGAGAACCTTTATGTCTAGCTAAAGGATTGTAAATACACCAATCAGGACTCTGTATCTAGCTCAAGGTTTGTAAACACACCAATCAACACCCTGTGTCTAGCTCAAGGTTTGTAAATGCACCAATCAGTGCTCTGTGTCTAGCTAATCTAGTGGGGACTTGGAGAACTTTTGTGTCTAGCTCAGGGATTGTAAACGCACCAATCAGCACCCTGTCAAAATGGACCAATCGGCTCTCTGTAAAACAGACCAATCAGCTCTCTGTAAAATGGACCAATGAGTAGGATGTGGGTGGGGGGCCAGATGAGAGAATAAAAGCAGGCTGCCCCAACCAGCAGTGGTAACCCACTCCCGTCCCCTTCCACACTGTGGAAGCTTTGTTCTTTCACACTTTGCAATAAATCTTGCTGCTGC
Organism: Nomascus leucogenys; assembly: GCF_006542625.1. Lineage (NCBI taxonomy): Eukaryota > Metazoa > Chordata > Mammalia > Primates > Hylobatidae > Nomascus > Nomascus leucogenys. Next base: position 11,649,940 of record NC_044391.1, read on the forward strand.
TCACTCTTTGGGTCTGCACTGCCTTTATGAGCTGTAACACTCACCATGAAGGCCTGTAGCTTCATTCATGAAGTGAGTGAGACCACGTGCCTGCCGGAAGGAAGAAACTCCGAACACGTCCAAACATCAGAAGGAACAAATTCCAGACACACCACCTTTAAGAACTGTAACACTCACCGCGAGGGTCTGCGGCTTCATTCTTGAAGTCAGGGAGACCAAGAACCCACCAATTGCGGACACAGTATCGTCTTAAAAGCATGCATTGAACCAATCTTATTTATATTTTTACCTTAATGAAGGCAAGAATGATGGAAAATACCAATTTTTTATATAAAAGAGCTTCAGCCGCTACGGTGGCTCACACCTGTAATCTCAGCACTTTGGGAGGTCGAGGTGGGTGGATCACAAGGTCGGGAGATCGAGACAATCCTGACTAACATGGTGAAACCCCACTTCTACTAAAAATACAAAAAATTAGCCAGGCATGGTGGTGGGTACCTGTAGTCCCAGCTACTCAGGAGGCTGAGGCAGGAAAATGGTGTGAACCCAGGAGGCTGAGCTTGCAGTGAGCCGAGATGCCGCCACTGCACTCCAGCCTGGGCAACAGGGTGAGACTCTGTCCAAAAAAAAAAAAAAGGTTCTACTGCCAGGAAGAGAAGAACCCATGATCTTCTTGGGCTGGAAAATTAACCTTGAGATGCTTAGTAGAAAGGCCCTTGGAATTTACAACATTCTTCCCCTCCACTTTGTAGCTCATATGTAGTAACCACATCCCTATTTTAAACCTTTAAATGTGACCCCTCAGTTGATTACATGTCTCCTGTCCTAGTCCCTTTGACACTAATCTTCAAAAGATCAGGTTAAATTAGAAGCATATAAGCCTATTCATTGACTACTCTGTATTAGGCAAGTTGCTGTACCTGAGTCTCAATTTCCTTATTTATAAAATGGCAATAATTATACCAACGTTATTGGTTTTTAACAATATCAGAACACCTTGCACTTAGTAAGTGATCAATAAGAAGAAATTATTACTGGTGTTATTTGCTTTCCATCATGAGAGCATTTTGTCTGGGCGTTAAAACCAGTTGACAAAACCTCCACCTATCTGAGATGTCTCTGTTACTCTTGGCCTATTCCCAGAACCTTGCCTGCCACAGAGAGCTGGGTCTCCCTGACAAAACATGTTTTTCTTGTTGATTACGTTGTACTCGCTGCTGTTGAAACCTGTCCTGGCCACCTGTTTCCATCCTCAGCTCCCAGGGGATCTATTAATAGTTAGCACCTGGCCCCTCCCAGTCTGACAACCCCACTGACTCAAGGTTCTGTCACTGGTTTTACTCAGTGAACACGTTGTTGCATTTAGCAAAAACCAGTGAAAAATCCAACACACATCCTAGTGAAATTCAACACACGTTCTCTATGTGAAATATTTCTCCCTCCAGTCCCTCTCTCATTACTAGGTGACTTATGAACACTCTTTATGCTTTCACATCACAAACTTGGAAATTGTTTTTAAAAATTCCATGGCTTAGCATTGCAAAAGAATGCAAAAGAAACTAACCATTTTGATTAATATGCCTACTGTATTTATGTATTCTTAGTTTTTGTTCAATTTGGAGCTCATGCTGAGTTCATAGAACTTGACATTTATTTGGCAGACTGTCAAAAAATTCAAAATTCCAATTAAAAATGCAACATTTTCCAAGCCTAAATGTACACATGCACGTATCACTCATAAAGCCCATTTCAAATGCTATTTTCACTTCACTGTTTTTTTTTAGCAGTTTTGTTATTTAGCGGAGCAGAATGCTGTTATAATTACGATTATTATTATGGTTGATGTAGGATATATGATTGACTTTTTTCTCATCAGCAAAAAAGATTTAAATGTGATTGTTACTCCCACCTACATGTACTTGAGTTCTGGGCTTTCCTGTCTTAGGTGCGATGAATTGCTTGTGTTTATGGCTAAATGGGGGAGTAGCTCCCTGAAGGCATCTTTCCCAGGCATCTAATTTGGAAAGCCTAAATTTTTGAGGCTGCATGAGTGGATGATCCTTGCAGAAGCTGGAGGCCCTTTGACTCAGGAAGAGAAGATATTAACTTGACTCCTGGTGATTATTGAGATTATTGGGCATTAACTCAGCCACCCTGAAGCAAAGAGTGTGTGCACCTGAGGGTCCTTGGGAAGGATCTGAACAGGGTAGACCCAGAAGGCTCTGACCTTGGGAATTTTAGCAATGATCCTTGAGATCAACCTTGTGGCCAATGAAGAGGGACACTATGAGGGACTTTCTGAGCGGAACAATAATATTTGATTCTCATGCTTTTCAGACCATGAAGATCAATGTTGGAATGGTGTGCAGCAGGGACTAAAACCCAGACCTTGTCTTTATTGTTTTGCCTGAATAAAATGAGAAGTTCCTTATATACTACAAGGGAGGAATAAGAAAGCCATTAACCTGACATTGACCTTAAAAGGTAAAGTCACAAGTTTTCCTCACCCATAAGAAAATATTCAGTGGCATGAACTGATGTATGATCTCCTGGGTTTCATGGATCTGTATCCCTGGCCCTTTATGCCCTCACTCTCCTGTACATCTAGGAGACTAAGAGATTATCACAGAATGACTATTTCTGCCTCAGTGTGGAGCAAGATTGAACAATGGTCTTCTGACTGAAATCACTCCATAATGAGTACCTGTGACTGTAGAACATCTGCATCTGGAAGGAAATGTAAAGAATAAGTCAGATAGCAGCTATTCTGAATCAACCACCTACGCAACAGTGCTGGTTTTGTACATTCCAAATTCTGGAGTCAGAGTCTGTCTGATCTACCGTGACTTGCTTAATTGCTCTCTGGCTCCTCTTCCAGGTGGATGCAGTCCACAGTGGAACATCTTGGTAACTGCATGGAATCTTTGTGTAAAATAGAAAATGATACTAATTTTCCCGCCATGTGGGTACAACTCCAAGGTAAAGTTATAGGGCTTGGTGAGTGGCAAATCAGGCTGACCTCCCACCTTTCCTTCTTGGCTGGATATTCTTATATAGATTAACTATGCTACCTTGTGCAACAACCCTTATTCTTTGTCCAGCTTTCTGAAATTAGTCTTTCCTGGATGGTTCTCTACAAGCGGTCAATAAACTTTGGCGATCACTTAAAAATAATTGTCATTACTTACCCATGATTTCTCTGTTAAAGATGCCCAAATCCAGGTATCAGCAGTGAAAAATGTCTAATAAAAGTAAAAATCACTCACACGTATTTCACAAGGCATATTTAACAACAAGAGATTAATACATTTTTATTGTAAAAATTTAAGAATTAAAGTAGAACTATGTACTTGGAATCAACCTCAGAAATTGAAAAATAAATTTTGAAGGAAAAGAAAATAGATTTTAGGAAGAATCAGAATTGTTGAATGTGGAGATCTGAAAAAGAAAAATGAAAGTTGAAACAAAAAAAATGAAGAAAGAAAAGTAAATGCTATAAGTGAAGAAATGCTTCATCTGTTGTCTTTTAGATATCTTTGAATATAAACTAAGCTGTCTAGTTATGGTCACAAATGTAAATAAAGAGTAGAGTTTCCACATCTCCAGAGACATATTACCATCCCAGACTATCAGAATAATAAAACATTGTTAAAATTGGGGAATATTTTTAAAGTTGGGGTCAATTATGATAAAGAAGGGAAGACTAGGAAATGATTATTACTCTCCTTCGAGCACTTCAGGGCCTATTATCCTGAGAATGCTGAATATTCATTACACTGAAGAATGGCAGCAGAAAGACATTTAATTAGAAAAAATATCTCTCTGTACTTAAAGGATAATTTTAAAAAATAATAATAAATTAAAACAAAAAAGAGGGAGTACAATATTCATCAGTGGTTGATGATATGTACTATTATTCACCTTTGGCTGGAGCAATAGGTAACACCAAAATCTTTATATTTTATGACAACATTTATTTCTTGCTCACATTACATGAGGACCACAGATAGGCTGCAGTTCTTTTTTTTTTTTGAGATGGAGTCTGGCTCTGTTGCCCAAGCTGGAGTGCAGCGGTGAGATCTCGGCTCACTGCAAGCTCCACCTCCCGGGTTCACGCCATTCAACTGCCTCAGCCTCCCGAGTAGCTGGGACTACAGGCACCTGCCACAACGCCCGGCTAATTTTGTTTTTGTGTTTTTAGTAGAGACAGGGCTTTCACTGTGTTAGCCAGGATGGTCTCGATCTCCTGACCTTGTGATCTGCCCTCCTCAGCCTCCCAAAGTGCTGGGATTACAGGCGTGAGCCACCACATGCCCAGCCCAGATATGCTGTAGTTCTGCTAGGTTCATCTAATCTTGGCTTAACTTGTTGGCTTGGTTGTGCTTGATTGCACTTGGCTGGGCCTCAATCTATGTGTTTCTTTTTCTGAAACTCACTCAGACTGAAGTTTCCACATATCCCTCTACCTGGGATATGTTCTAATGAAGGAGGACAGGAATAAGACAGACAGCTAAATAAAGCATTTAAAGGTTCTGCTGGGACATGACATCTATAAACATCTGCTCATACTCCATTAGCCAAAGCAAGTCACAGGGCCAAGTACAAAATCAATGAAGCAGGAAACTGTAGTTTCTGTATTAGTTTCCTATAGCTGCTGCAACAAATTGCCACAAACTGGATGGCTTAAAATCACAGAAATTTGTTCTCCCACAGTTCTAGAGGACAGAAGTCTGAATTCAGTGTCCTGGAGCTGACATCAATATGTTGGCTGGGCAGCAATCCCTCCAGGGGCTTTAGGGAAGAACCTGTTCTTTGCCTTTTTCAGTTTCTGAGGGCTGTCAGCATTCCTAGGCTTGTGGCCACATCACTCCAGCCTTTGTCTTTGTCTTCACATTGACTTCTTTGTATGTACATATCAAATCTCCTGCTGTCTTCCTCTTATACATGGCATTTAAGGCTCTACACAAGATTACCCAAAATAATCTCCCAAACTCAAGATTCTTAATTGACTCTTCAAAGACCATATTTTCCCCCAAATAACACAGTGAGAATAAGAGCATGTTTATCTCAAGGCCATTAAAAAATTTACCTAAAGGGAAGCATGGCAAGAAGGAAAGAAATGAAGCACACTAAACAAATAAAACAATCTACCATATACTCTATGTGTTAGAAAATATTTTCAGCTTTTAAGAAGAGTCAACACTGGTATAGACAACTATTTTGAAATGGGAGAGTTCCTTGATTCCCCTCACAGGACGTGCAACAGAGGTGTGGCCCACCTGTTCTGTCACCCCACAGTTCAAACCCCTTGAGGAGGTGGGAGCTTGCAGACAGGCAGGTGCAGAGGCTGGAGCGAGCTCTCCGGCTAGCGTCTAGGAGTGGGTGCCTGCAACCCCATTGTTACAAAGCTCTTTCAGCTTTGCCATCTGTAGACAGTTTGTGTGTTAATCAGCTCAATGGACCATCTGCCTTTTTGCAAGGACAGAGGGCCAGTGTGACAGGTTTCCGTGTCCCGAGCTCTTGTCCAGCTTCCCGAAAAAAATCGGGTCACATACGGACTCAAAGGCTAAATGTGAGGTTTTATTGAGTGGTGCAAGTGGCTTTCAGCGGGATGGGTGGGGAACTGGAAGGGGAGGATGGAGTGGGAAGGCAATCCTCCCCACTGTTCTGCCACTCTGTTCCTCTGCTCTTCTCGATGTTCAGCCGCTTGTGTGTGTGACCGCTAAGGTCTCAGGTTTATATGGGCACAGGATGGGGGGTGTGGTTAGCCAGAATGGTCTTTGAAAATGCAACATGTGGACATGAAAACAGGAGTGCCTATTCTCTCTTGGGCACAGGCCCAAGGGTGGAGCCCTCACCAGTGACCCCACTCTTCTCTACCCAGCACTTCCCTGTCCATCTCCTGTATCAATTATATATGTGCCTTATCCTTAACTTTGTTATATTTTAACATAACATAGATGGTCATCAGGTTGCTTGGTTTAGAAACAGCCTCCTTAGAAACATTGAACATTGGTCCTCTAATGTAATTCAGCATTGGTCCTCTAATGTAATTATCAGTTCCCTAATTAGAAGATCTTTTGATTCATTTGCATTTTAATATAATTTTAACATTATAATTGTAGCATTCAAGCCATATATTTTCGAAAGATTTGCAGTTTCATATAAATATTTTCTTTTGAAAAATGTAAATCATTTGTCTCTTTAACATTAAGTGTTAATAAGTGTTGAACGGTGCCAGAGCTCAAAGGTAGGACTGCTCAGTGAGGTCTGCAAAAGTAATTGGAGGTTTCAAGAATGAGCCATTTGTGACTTAGAGCTCCAAGGGATTTAAAATTTGGAAATGTATTTGAAAAAAAAAAAAACAAAACAAATGAAAAAAACACGCATCACTTTGCGATTGTATGGGGAGTGCTTTAATTTGTAAGTATTAAAGCATTTTGTTTCTCTTTTATCTTACCAACATCCTCTAGGATCACGAAGGTGAGTTATTACTATCTTCCTTTTACAAATTAGGAAACTGAGATATAGCAAGATAAAATGAGTTCCCAATCTCATATTGAACATTTTATAGTATAGTCAGTCCTAGTTATTATGACTATCAGTTAAGGATTTATTAAGAAATCTGTGTGCTCAATATAAAGAAAATAACATGGAAGGCAGAGAATATCTGAATCCTTCCACTAATGGGATTTTTTTAGAAATATAGAGGTTAGCAAATGAAAAGCAAGAAGTGCATTTAAAATAGAAAATACCTGTAATCCCAGCACTTTGGGAGGCTGAGGCAGGCAGATCACCTGAGGTCAGGAGTTCAAGACCAACCTGGCCAACATGACAAAACCCCATCTCTATGAAAAATACAAAAATTAGACAGGCATGGTGGTGTGCACCTGTAGTCCCAGCTACTCCAGAGGCTGAGGCATGAGAATCGCTTGAACCCAGGAGGTGGAGGTTGCAGTGAGCCAAGATCGTGCCACTGTACTCCAGCCTGGGCGACAGAGAGACTCCATCTCAAAATAAAATAATAAAATAAATAAAATAATAAAATTTTAAATTACATATTAAGTTAAATAAAATTTATAGGTCAATAAATACTCAGTCAATTTGGAAGTACTATAAGGTGTTAGAAAGCTATCTGAAAAAAAATTGTCTTGATTCATTTAAACTGTTAACTAATAGTCTTCAATTTTCCTTTGGCTCTGCAATTTTCTAGAAAAAAAAAAAAAACAGCCAAAAGATTAATGTCGTTAACATAATACATACCAACATTTTCTGTATTGGCTCTTACAGTAGAGATGAATTACAGCATATCTGGAGTCCATGTTTCTACCTCAGTGTTTAATTCCCATAAGGCTGGAAGAGGATGTTGTTGCTTGGCAATCATTCCCCACAAACTTGTAAATCTGCATGTCCTTGTCTTTGTCTTTATGTGAACTCAACAGAAAAATATGTATATACAACTTGTTCCATTTCACCTCCCAATCCCTGTACTACAGAAAATAGCAGGTGTTACATATAACACTTGTGATGAGTCCACGGATGTAGTAAAGCAGAGAACTGCAAACTCAAGGGACAGACAAATCATGACCTAATAATTCTGGATGATTTTGGAGTTAAAATGTGGTTGACAGTGAGATTTAAAATTCAAAATGGAAGGTCTTCAGTACAAAGTCCAATGAGTCATTTTCATATAAAAATATTTTCCCCAAATTAACAGCTCTGTAAAATGATAATTTCCTCAAAAGCAGGAATATGGCTTATTGTTATTTTTATTCCTATTGCTTAATGTAGTGAAATGAATGAATAAAATAAAATATAAACTTAGTGCTTAAATTGACTAAAAATGAATTTTATTCTAAATATGGAAATTGCATATTGTACGTTCAATTTTCAATGAGGCTGATAATTGCCCAAGTAGTTTTGATTTAATATCTCTAATATTAATTTCAAAATTAGTAAAATGATATTAATGACTTTAAATTTAAATGATTTGATATTACTTTAAGCAAATAATTTTCTATTAAAACAAGTTAGTTTTTTCTTTTAATCCAAATAGAATTGCAGATTACTTGTTTCTGGGACAGATTAAATGCAGCCAAACCACCAGTTTAGCATATGTGATATTGAAGTTTATAGTACTGTCTGAAAAGTGGCTTGGCATCATGAAGATAAACCTCCAACTCTATTCTGGCAGTCTATGTGAGGAAGAGGATTGAGATGGTGTTTTAGGCCAAAAATTCTCAAATAAATCCACAATCACTTTTGCCTGGACTACTCAGATATTTATTATGGGGTGCTATCTTAAATTTTGTTTTCCACATCTGTTCTTGGACAGTAAAATCCTAAAAGCTTAGGTTTTTCAGAAACCATAATGTGGTTATTTTTTAAATAAATTTTGTAATGTTAGATCCATCTTATTCTTCACTTTGTTTTTAGAAATGAAACCAAGAAAATATGGTTTCATTTAAATAATTCATGTAAAGGAAGGTCAAATATTTCATATAATAACAAGAATTTAGGAATGTCAGATCTGCAATACCATTATAATTTTGTAAAATTATTATTTTTGAAAATGAAAGCCATTTCCTATAGTCTTTTATTTGGAACATCTATAATGTCACTGTATCTTGGCCATATATGTCGTGAATATATGGCTATAATACACACACACAGACACATCTACAATCTTTTTTTTTTTTTTTTTTTGAGACGGAGTCTCACTCTGTCGCCCAGGCTGGAGTGCAATGGTGCGATCTCAGCTCACTGCAAGCTCCACCTCCTGGGTTCATGCCATTCTCCTGCCTCAGCCTCCCAAGTAACAGGCATTACAGGCGCCCGCCTCCATGCCTGGCTAATTTTTTGTATTTTTAGTAGAGATGGGGTTTCACCGTGTTAGCCAGGATGGTCTCCATCCCCTGACCTTGTGATCTGCCCACCTCGACCTCCCAAAGGGCTGGGATTACAGGCGTGAGCCACTGTGCCCAGCCTACAATGTATTTTTTACATATACACACATATCCATCAATATGTATACACATGTGCATCAATATGTGTGGTTATATATATATATATATATTCAGTAAATAGATACATATTTAAAATCATTGAATTTTAGATTTGAAAGAGATCTTAAAGTCAACTTCCATTTAGTAGAGAACTTGTCTGAGAAAAAAGATCATTAACACCAATTGAATAATGTGGGGAATGAGGGAGAGAAATGAGTCTGGAATTATTCCCAGGAATTTGGTTTTTCTTTTTTTCTTTTTTTTTTGAGATGGAGTCTCGCTCTGTCGCCCAGGCTGGAGTGCAGTGGCACAATCTCGGCTCACTGCAAGCTCTGCCTCCCGGGTTCACGCCATTCTCCTGCCTCAGCCTCTCCGAGTAGCTGGGACTACAGGCGCCCGCCACCACGCCTGGCTAATTTTTTTTGTATTTTTAGTAGAGACGGGGTTTCACCGTGGTCTCGATCTCCTGACCTCGTGATCCGCCCGCCTCGGCCTCCCAAAGTGCTAGGATTACAGGTGTGAGCCACCGTGCCCGGCCTGGTTTTTCTAACTGGATAAAGATACAGTCATCCTTGGGTGTCCACTGGGGATTCGTTCTAGGAACCCCCCCCCCACATATACCAAACTCTACCAATGCTTGAGCCCTATATATAAAATGGTGTAGTATTGGCAAATAAGCTATGCATATCCTCCCATATACTTTAAATCATCTCTAGATTACTTATAATGCAATGCCTGCACATCACTTTATTTGCATAGATTCAGCATAGTACTTGATGCACAGCAAATTCAAGTTTTTGGAGCTTTGTGGATTTTTTTTTTCCCAAATATTTTTAATTTGTGCCTGGTTGAATTCACAGATGTAGAACTCAGAGATACAAAAGACCAACTGTACTCTACTCATTATGTATTTTTCATAAGGGAGGGGATGAAAAGGGTGGGGTGAAGGTGTACGGTGATATTAAAGAATATTGAAGGCAAAATTAGAAATTTCTCTGGGACTAGCCTAGTCGTCTCTTTTCTCTCTCACTCTCTTTCTTTCCCCTGTCAACAAAGCACATTAATTTCTCAAAGATCACATCCTATCTTTCCTGCATAAAATTCATTTTTGTACACCAAAAGTGTATTTTAAAATCTTGTCAGAAATGACAGATGATGAGAACACATCTGTGTTTATTGTGACCATCAGTAAATGCAAAACAGAAGAGCATAATTTCAATGCTGCAATGATTTTGTACACAGACCACTTAGACTCACTAGCTTAACTCACCAGAATTTAGAGAGTAGAACTAACATATGACGTAAACAAGAGAAACTAGAAATACTGTTCTATAGATTCTTTTGTTTCCTAGAGACCAATATTTGCTGTCTGGCATTTTAGGGCAGCGTTGATAACCAAAACTCTAAAAGCAAGTTCCAGAATTTAAAAATTCTGGTACCAGATGGACAGCTAAGAAATCCAATTGGCTGCAAATAAGAAATAATGAAGCACTCAACTTTTCAAAAAGTTTCAAGTTAAATGATCTAACCATGATATTGTATCTCTGTAAAGTTGCAAACAGAATAATAACCTCTCCAGGAAATTCTTTGAAAATCCAAGATTAACTGAAAACATATAAATGCATGAGTATGACTTAATCCCTGAACTCAACAATTTTATAGCCCAATGGGAGAAAAACAAATGAAGAAGATAAACACAAATAAACACTTCAAATATTGAAAAGTAAAATCAGAACAGAGAAAGATGCAATTTTTGGGTGAAATTTCCCAACATGCTGGCATCCTGTGTTGTAAGAAAGTCCAAAGGGGATTTATCATGCAAAGAAAAGAGAAAAATTATCTTGATTTGTCACCTTGTTTATTTTTATTTATATATATAAACAATACTTATTATTTATTTTTTCTTGTCACCTTGTTTATTTAAAATGTGATGCTAATGAAGGCAATTTTAAATCAGTAGTGCTTTACTAGTCCTCTGATCTCCCAAGGCACATTTTTATAGGCCATTTTATAATTAACCAGTTTTATAGCTAATTTTTCATAAGTTTGTGTACCTTTCTAAATCTAAAACTCTTTGAGGACAAGAATTACATGTTATTTTTCTCCACCTCAAAAGACTAGCACAGTATTTTGAATACAGTGTAAACTTAAGTATTATTAAGGTATGTATTAAATCAATTTGTGTACTGATAACTTTAATATGAGTCAAAATGCCATTCTAACTTCATTCTGATGCAAATTACACAATTACTATTTCATCTAAACGAGTGAGATACAGGCTGAAACATTACTGATTTTTTTTTTTTTTGAGACAGAGTCTCGCTCCGTTGCCCAGGCTGGAGTGCAGTGGCACGATCTTGGCTCACTGCAACCTCTGCCTCTCGAGTTCAAGCGATTCTCCTACCTCAGCCTCCTGAGTAGCTGGGATTACAGGTGCCTGCCATCATGCCCAATAATTTTTGTATTTTTAGTAGAGGCAGGGTTTTGCCATGTTGGACAGACTGGTCTCGAACACCTGACCAAAGGTGATCCAACTGCCTCGGCCTCCCAAAATGCTAGGATTACAGGCATGAGCCACAGCGCCCGGCCTATTGATTGATTTTTGATTCAGATAATGAAAGAGCTATGATATAATTGCATAAGTAGAAAAAATATTGGGCTGAGGGTAGTTAGTACAACTCTTTCCTTTTGCTTTGAGATTAAAGATTAAGTGATTTTTCAACAGCACATCAATAATAAGATTCCAGATCCTTATGTTCTTTTAGGTTTTCTGAAGACATATAATAGATTTTTTATAATAAATCAAATTTAAGTAAATAGAGACACGTTTGCCCAAATAAGCTTTGCTTGGTAACATGAGTTTTATATCCAATATACTCTTGCCAGACTGAAGGCATTAAAATAAAATGAATGGGATAAAGATAATTTTTTCTTTTAAAAGTCGGTTTCCATTTTAAATTTATATCTAAGAAAGGCTTTTAGGAAGCAGTTGTTGGCAGTTGCCTCTTTTCTTCTTCAATTTGAGAAATGAGAACATGGATACAAACTTTTTTATTTGAGTTAGAAGAAAGATGGAAAGATGAATATGACTTAATCCCCATTCTTAATAATTTTATAGTCCAATGGGAAAGAAACCAAAAAATAGACACAAATAAACACTTCAGATATTGAAAAGCTAAATCAGAACAGAGAAAGGGACAATTTTGGGGCAAAATTCCTAACTGAAAATTATATCCCTCTCACTGACAAAAAATATAAATAAAATCATATCCTCATATGTATGTGATATATAAATATTTTATTTTCTTGGCCAGGCACAGTGGCTCACACTTGTAATCCCAGCACTTTGGGGGGCCGAGGAGGGTGGAACACCTGAGGTCAGGAGTTCAAGACCAGCCTGGCCAACATGGTGAAACCCCGTCTCTACTAAAAATATAAAAATTAGCCAGGCGTGGTGGTGCACGCCTGTAATCCCAGCTACTTTGGAGGCTGAGGCAGGAGAATCCCTTGAACCTGAGACGCAGAGGTTGCAGTGAGCCGAGATAGTGCCACTGCACTCCAGCCTGGGCAACAGAGCAAGACTCCATCTCAAAAAAAAAATTACTTGCTTGTAGTTATCTCAAATTCATACATTCCTTTTCAACCAGAGTAATATTGTATTTCCTATAACTTTTCTCTCTTCCAGTGCACATTTCTCCTTATTGATAGTTAAAGCTCCAGTTGTAGGTTTTTAGATTTTGTTTAATTTTTGGTCATGAAATAGTTTTATATTAACCAATTTTTATAGTTGAAATATGAAATAGTTTTCATGACCAAAAGTTAAACAAAATTTTTAAAAAGTTTCATGGTCATGAAGTTTTTCTTTGGTTCATGAAATAGTTCAATGTTACCTCTTGCTTGAGTCACTTAGTATCTATTATCACAAATGTTATCCCTGTTCTCCCCCCTTCCTCATAGGTTTAAAATAGCCTAACATCTGAAAGCTTTATCTTCTACTTGTGGAATCACTCTTCACACCAGCTCATTTATGAATGAATTCATGCAACTACTAGTCCTATGTTTAAATCATATGGAGAATGGTAGCTTGAGAATGGAGGAGCATCTCTATCAATATCTATTGAGATGACTAAGTTTTACATGGGCAGTTATGTTGGCCTGTTTATAAAGTTGTTAAGTATAACAATAGAGATTTTATCTAAAGAAGGTAATAGGAACGGAATTATCTTTGCCATGACATTCAAAGAAAATAGTTTTATTTTTATCTTCAGTATGTAGATGGAAAAGCAATAGCATTCACTAAATATCACAGACAATAAAAGCTCTAGGATACTAAGACAGCCCTAGGAAATTTTTTCCTCATTCATTTTCTAATCTTCTTTATTATGTATCAGAACTTTTATAAACTGTGAGCCCCACCAGGACAGTGTCTCCTTGCATGATTTCATTCATTTTTGTGGTTTCTTCTATCATCTGGTTTTTGCTAATTTTTAAGCACCTTGAGAGCAAGGGTTGTATCTTTTCTTCCTTTCCTAAAAACTTATTTCAATTTTATGGGTCTCACAGGAGTATCATAAAAGTTAACAAACTATAGAGGAGTATCTAATAATCAGGCTACAGTCTCTTCAATTTTAGTTGGTCTTCCTTTGGAAATGTACAGTTATTTTTCAGGCAAATGAGTTTTTTTATAATCTGATTTGTTATTTGTACTACAAATTCTAACTAATGCATTTTCTGGTGTATAGAATAAGAGTTGAGAATATGGAAGAATTTTGTCCTTAAAAAACATACAGGCATAAAGGCAAATTTCTATTAAATTAATGGTATGTGTTACCGTAGTAAAGCTAGAATTCAAATCAATCAAAGAACCATTGTGCTGCTGAAATTTCAATTAAACTTTGTTAGGACCATAAAATGTGAGATGTCAAGCTAACTATGTACTTTGTAACTGGTATTTAGTCATCTAAACAGATGGTGAATATGTTTTATTGAATACTTATGACTAATAAATATGTGAGAAAATTTTATCCACTCTTAAAGTAATCTATAACAATTTTCAGGGTATATTATAACTGTATTAATCCGTTTTCATGCTGCTGATAAAGACATACTCAAGACTGGGAAGAAAAAGGTTTAACTGGACTTACAGTTCCACATAGCTGGGAGGCCTCAGAATCATGGTGACAGGCAAAAGGCCCTTCTTACATGGCAGTGGCAAGAGAAAATGAGGAAAATGCATAAGCAGAAACCCCTGATAAAACCATCATATCTCTTGAGACTTATTGACACCCACCAGAACAGTACGGGGAAACCGCCCCCATGATTCAAATTATCTCCCACTGGGTCCCTCCCACAACATGTGGGAATTATGGGAACACAATTTAAGATGAGATTTGGGTGGGGACACAGAGCCAAACCATATCAGTAACACATTTAAATTTACAGAATAAAGTTTTAGAAGTTTACTTGTTATGTGAAACAAAGTATAGATTAACTTTCCTTTTTGTTGTTGTTGTTGTTTTTGTTTGTTCATTTTCTGAGACAGAGTCTCACTCTGTTGCCTAGGCTGGAGTGCAGTGGCACAATCTTAGCTGACTGCAATCTCCGCCTCCCCGGTTCAAGCAATTCTCCTGCCTCAGTCTCCAGAGTAGCTGGGATTACAGGCACACACCACTACACCCAGCTGATTTTTGTATTTTTAGTAGAGATGGGGGTTTTGCCATGTTGGCCACGTTGGTCTCAAACTCCTGACCTCAAGTGATCTGCCTGCCTAGGCCTCCCAAAGTGCTGGGATTACAGGTGTCAGCCACCACGCCTGGGCTGTATTTTTGGTAGAGACGAGATTTCACCGTGTTGGCCAGGATGGTCTCCATCTCTTGACCTCGTGATCTGCCCACCTCAGCCAAAGTACTGGGAGGCGTGATCCACCACACCAGGCCAAAAGTTAGTTTCTTAAAGGTTAGTTACTGTCTAGCTAAGGTTTAGTCACAAGGCACTGAAGAAACTAAACTGAAGCAATGTCAGTAAACATTTCATATTCTGTTACATTAATATTCACTTGTCTATCTTACAATTTTACTGGAATGTATTGGAAAATCTTGACTTACTGAGATTTGCAAATCGTCCAAATGTTGATATATTTTATTATTGCATTAATTTGCTAGGGCTGCCCTAACAAAGAACCACAGGGGTGACTTAACAGTGTTTAATTTTCTCATAGTTCAAGGGGCCGGACATTTGAGATTTAGATCTGAGCACAGTTAGTTTCTTCAGGGCCCTCTCTCGTTGGGTTTTTAAAAATTATTCTAACTTTTAAATTGACAGATAAAATTGTATTTACCATGTACTCACCACAAAATAACTCTTTGTAGTAATGCATATGTTAATTAGGTAGATTTAGTCATTCCACAATGTATACATACTTCTCCTTAGTTTTCTTTTTCTTTTTCTTTTTCTTTTTTTTTTTTAGACAGAGTCTCTCTCTGTCGCCCAGGCTGGAGTGCAGTGGCACGATCTCGGCTCACTGCAAGCTCCGCCTCCTGGGTTCACGTCATTCTCCTGCCTCAGTCTCCCAAGTTTCTGGAACTACAGGCGCCTGCCACCACACCCAGCTAATTTTTTTGTATTTTTAGTAGAGACAGGGTTTCACCGTGTTAGCCAGGATGGTCTCCACCTCCTGACCTCGTGATCCACCCGCCTCGGCCTCCCAAGGTGCTGGGATTACAAGCGTTAGCCACCAGGCCCTGCCCTACTTCTCCTTGGTTTTTAAATGAAATGTCAGTCTTCTCCCTGTGGCTTTACGTGGTCTTTCTTCTATGTATGGTTGTGTCCTAGTCTTTCCTTACAAAAACAATCAAGACTGTTGGCTAAGAGCTTCCCCAGTGACCTTATTAATCGTAATTACCTTTGTAAATACTCCATGTCCAAATAGTCACATATTGTACTGGGGGTTAGGACTTCAAACTATAAATATTGGAAGGGCACGATTCAAATCATAACAATTATTCAGTATTAAATATCACATTTGTTAATACTGCCAGCAACTTTATAAAAAAATCTATACATAATGGGTAGCCATGGTGGAAGACATAGGTTTTCAAAATTATAAATTTCTTTTGCTAGCTTGAATTTTACAATTAACAACAAAGAGTGTCAGTTGTTTTCTTTGAAGAGGTAAGCTCATCTTGATCATTTTCCAAAAATAAAAAAAAATGTTTGCCAGATACTCAAGAATGATTATCACAGTTTGTCTGTCAGTTTTTCCTTTAAGAAGAAATGGCATTCATAAAATTTAGTTTTTAACTGAAACAATCATGTAGTACTTTTTCATTGCAACAATCATATTTTGGTATTGGTATGAAGCAGAGGTGTTGTATGTGAACTTTCCACTTTTTCACACAATGTGTAAAAAAGATGTACTATACTGTTGAGATTTAATAAAATTAACCATTTTACAACTTTGTCTAAGACATGTGTATGTGAAATAAGCATTTATTTAATTCCAAGTGCATGACCATGAAGAATACAATGACTACTAGTACAGTTTGGTGTTACTGCCTTGCTTCATGCTAAGGCACCAGCAGTTTTATTCACCATAAGCTTTTGCCCCATTGATGCAAATGTCAAAACAGTAGTAATAATAATAATAATAATGTCTTTCTGTTATTATGGAAATAATCTTAATATTGTTGAATTCTTACAAGTGTCTTGGGTATGTGAAGTCCACACATTGAGCATCACTGCCTCAAATACATATTATGATTAAGACGTATTCTGTATCATACACAACAAGTGAGTCTTTATAAAAGTAGTATCTAGATGAGGATTTGTAGGGTGGGCAGTATAGTGTCCATTAAATAAATCCTTTGCATGATAAACCCAATTCTCTTCTTTTGTTTTTGCTTTGGCTATTCTGCTTAGAAAACTGAATTTCAGTTTTCTTGTGTTTAAATAATTATATATGTGTGTGTATATATACATATATGTATGTGTGTGTATATATGTATATATGTGTGTATATAGGTACATATATGTGTTTATATATGTGTACCCACATTATACATATATATATATGCACACACATATATATACGCACATATATATATATACGCGTATATATATATATATATACGCATATATATATATATATATATATACTTTCATTGGGAGAATTAAAATTAGCCTATGTGAAGTGTTTATGTATAATTAGCTGTTAAAATATTAGTATAAAATTACCTTAATTGTAAAAGATGAAAAGTAATTTAAAATAAGACTTTGTTCTTCATGGGGGGAAATGCCATTTAACATATAAGAGTATATCAAGTTTTATATCTTTAAGGAAAACCTATAGAAATAGAGTATTCAGAATATATATCTCAACTGTCTTTTTAAAATATTAATATAACACTTGAGTTACTTTTCTTCTATCATAGCGTGTTACAAAGTCTCCAAGTATATTAAATTCTATGTATCTAAGATATCTTCAATATACTTATGCTTTTTATTGTACTAACTTGAAAGATGATACACTTAAGTAGCATTATAAAAAAATTGTTCAAACTTATTAAAAACACAGAATCTATTCTGAAATATATAACAGTGTTATAACATTAAGAGTATATCAAGTTTTATATCTTTAAGGAAAACCTATAGAAATAGTGTATTCGGAATCTATATCTCAACTGTCTTTTTAAAATATTAATATAACACTTGAGTTACTTTTCTTCTATCATAACCCTTGGTTACAAAGTCTCCAAGTATATTAAATTCTATGTATCTAAGACCACACTTACTTCAAATTATACTTATACTTGTTTGTTGTACCTAACTTGAAAGATGGATACACCTTTAAGTTAGGCATTATTAAGAAAAATTTGTTCAAACTTATTTAAAAACCACAGGGAATTCTTGACCTCCTGAAATGTATGAATCAGTGGTTTATGGTATTGATTATTTTAGTATAAGAAAAGGAGAATAAATGTTTTTTAGTAGCACAGTACATCAAAGTTAAATTCAGTCAAATAAAATAGCCTCTAGGTATTTCCATCCTGAAAGAATTATTGAAGGCTTTGATCTCAAACATGTTCAACTCTGGATCAAATTTTAACCTTCATCAGTCTTTGCTAGTCAAAAATTTACTTTTCTTCTCTCTCTCTTTTTTTCTTTTCTTTTTAAATTTTCAGGGATATACATAGCCTTTACCCAGTGTCAGTCTAAAGGTATTAGAGAGCTCTGATAAATGAACATGTAGAAATCTGTTTATGCCTTACTGTGATCTTAGGAAGCAATGCAGCATAAAATTTTTAAGTCTCTCTTTATGTTTCAATTATATATATTTTATATATATATATATTTTTTTTTTCTGGCTATAACTTTTTTTTCTAGTCAGAATAGGCTTTTTGCTCCCTATAACTATTGAAAAAACAAACAAACAAGCAAACAAAAGAGAGTCAAATGAAACCTAGATTCCTCCCCAATCCATTTAATATTCTTTATCCCTTATTCACTTTAGACTATGGCAAGAGTGGGTGGGTGAGAGTGGGGACTAAGTTTGACAACAAGAACATCACTCTCATCATAAAAACCCTAGACTGGAATTGGTACCACAGTGAGCCTTGTGTCCTGAGGGAAATTCTGGACATTAGTAACCTTTAGCTGTCAACAATCACTTGGGTACTGTTTATTTTCTATTTTGTTGTAAAAAAGACATTACTCACCATGTCAGAATAAAAATTTGTCCTTTTTTTTTCTTATTGACTAGCTTGACGGGGCTGAATCATTTGCAATTTAATTTGCCAATACTCTTTTTCAGCTGCCTTTTCCTTTTGCGCAGAAGCAAATTTGCATGCTCCATGTCTCCTTCCCTTTCTTCTTCAGCTGGTGCTGATACATTTGCTGAAAAGATGAGAAAAGGAGACATGATTAAATTGACAACTTGAAAATGTACCATTTCCCTTTCTATGTAATTATTCCTAAAGAAAAGCCACATGTTATCAGTTTGAGATAGGAAACTCAAATACACAGAAGGTGGAGTGGTAATTAACCAAACAGCATAACACAGATTTATATTTTTATTAGAGGAAAATATAAATTAGAGAATAAACCAATAAAGACCTATACTTGTTTTAAAGCTAAACCACTGGTGTGTTTTTAATATGTGGGCGTTGCTTTTTTTTTCCTCAATGATACTTCTATCTTTAACTCTTGTAACCTTCTGGATTAAGAGTAAAAATGAAACTATAGTTTGCTTCCACAAATAGTAATCAAATGAGTGGCTGCAAAATTTTTGGTGCTATCATCACAAAATATACCAAAAACTATGTAGGAGAAAAATAAATCTGTTCAGGGGTGGGTTTTTATGCAATGTGGAAAGTGCGAGATGTTTAAAAAGATTGAAAAATATCTTAACTTTTTATGGAAACTAGAGTGGTAATTTTTTAATTAAAATATTTATTTATACTTTATACTTCTAAATATTCATAAAATGACCTTATTATATCACTGGACATACCAAAAGACTTTCCAATAATATATATTTATTATAATAAAAATATAGTATATGAAGGAAATATTTTAAAAGTTGAGGATAGATATGGTGCCATCTTTCTGTAAAAGATAGCATTTTTTATGCAGGATAATAATTATCATAGTGTCTTACCTTATCAATCAGTTTTGATGCAAATTTTAAACAATGAAAAACACAAACACTCAAAAACACATCTTTTTTATTCAGAGATTTAATGTTAATATAATGTAATATCATTACAAATTATAAGCAAGATGATGGATCCAAGTACTATGGAGTTAATAAATTTTGTTTTCTATTTAAAACTTGAAACAAAATTGTGTGTATAATGTGATGGAAAATGAAAGAATGTTGCTTCTAAACTGTTAAAGTGTTATGAGTATCAATTGTATGTAAAGATTCTTCACAGTATTCGATGCCATGTATTTGTTTTTAATTTTAGGTGATTTTTCTAATTTTTCCAGTTGGTGAAAGAAAAACAGAATCAGAGAATGCAATGACTAATTCTCCATAGTAAACTGTCTAAGGTTTAAGCTAGCTTCCCTGTGTTGCATACATTTACTTATTTATTTTTTAATTTGACAGATAAAATTGTATGTATTTATTGTATGCAACACAATGTTTTGAAGTAAGTATGCATTGTGAAATGTCTAAATCTAGCTAATTAACATATGCATTATCTCACATAGTTATCATTTTTGTAGTAAGAACACTTAACATGTATTATTAGGATCCCTCTGGGGCTTTTTTAAACTTCCTTTTAAGATGTCACTTGAAGGTAGATTAGATATATCACTTGTTTTATATCTATGCATTTATGTGTTTATATATAAAAGTTTAGTTTCCACAAAATAATTTTTGGATACTTTTCACATGAATACAATGTAATTTAATATCATTTTTTGTACTTTTCAAAAATTCTACTCACTTACTAAATGATAAGCTTTTCAGAAGTATTTTGTGAAGTCGTAAGAAGTCGGCAGCAATGTATATAATTTGCAAAATTTGTGATATAAATGATATTGATAATCATGAGAGTTTTTTGTCAAATTTGTAATATATAAAAATATCTACCATTGATGTAATTTTACATTTAGTAGTTACTTTCTTTTTTTTTTTCTTTTTTTTTTTTTTTTGAGATGGAGTGTCACTCTATCGCCCAGGCTGGAGTGCAGTGGCATGATCTCGGCTCACTACAACCCCTGCTGCCTGGGTTCAAGCGATTCTCCTGCCTCAGCCTCCTGAGTAGCTGGGATAAAGCATGCGCTACCACGCTCAGCTAATTTTTGTATTTTTAGTAGAGATGGGGTTTCACCATCTTGGCCAGACTGGTCTTGAACTCCTGACCTTGTGATCCACCAGCCTCGGCCTCCCAAAGTGCTGGGATTACAGGCGTGAGCCATTGTGCCCAGCCTATAGCAACCTTCTTTATATAAATATAGCCTCTTTTTCATTCATATATATATATATATATATATTTAAAGTTCTAAGAAAAGTATGTTTTAATGTAAATTAGAATGGCTTTTTGGAAAACTTGATGTTAAAAAATTCTAAACTCTTCTTATAAAATATGTTAAACCTCCTCCATATTTGTCAAGTAAATGTATATGTGTTATAACATAATTTTTTAAGAGAAATGTTTTAACTGATTAAAATAATTCTGATAAAAATCAGGCAATTAGCTTTAGTAACAGATTCAGAGATTTAATGTTAATACAGAGTATTATATTTCTGTCTATTCTTTTTTACTTGGTTTCATTTGTAGCTATGGGGACAAACTTGGAAAGAGCAATATGCAGATAATTATTAATGATCTCTATCAATCAATATGTAGAAATAAAGGAGACATGGAATGGTTGATAGGAACAAAAGTAGAAATTACAATGTACAAATTGTAAACCAAATAAAACTTTGTGGTGGTTTCCATTTATTTTTACACACAGGTCTTATCTGTGATTTAAAGTCATTATTAAGACTTTTTAGAATTTACTATGCATATTTTAAATTCCTGACTACCTCACTGTTTCATTGTGATTTGGTTTTCAAATGTTATATAGAGCGTACAAAAACGACATGCATAATATATAGACTTGTTTCATCTAAGTTTCTTTAAGATAAGCAAAGAATTCTCAAATAAACATTTTTGTTTGACTTGCCTTATTCATTCATTCTTTAATTCATTCATCAAATCTACAGCAAATATTTATTGAATAAACTATGTAGGAGTCAAGTTCTAAAAGAATTTCAATTAGAATTTGCTTTTTGTTTTCTTAGATTGATTTTTTTACTTTGGTCACTAATTTTTGGCTGCGTAAACTCTCAAGTTAATTCATGTTAAACATGATGATCATGGAGCTTGTCGAGAAGGTATTATCACATTTATATTTAGAGATATGATTTGATTTTCTTCTGTTTGCTATTTTAGTGACTTTGAAAACTGAGAATGGTGCTAATCCAGTCTATTTAAACTTTAGTTGTTTGATCTCTTTCCCTTCTTAGACATTATTTTAAGTCCTGTACTATAATCTCAATATTATTAGCCTGGATGTATTTATCATAACAAAAATATACTATAATTTTGTTATACATTTTCTTTCCTAAACATAGATTTTTGTTTCAAGCCCTCTGTATAGAAGTCTAAGAGTGGATAATAAAAGTGAAACCCATGTACTGAGAGATTATATTTTATTATTAATATTTGTGGACTTTATTATCTCGAGCAGTTCAACAATCAAAGATGTCACTCCTATTCTCTGTGATTTTGATTTGTAGTGTCATATCAGATTTAAAAAATAATTTTGCTTTTACTTTAAAGTCTAATTTTCTAATAACTTCAGGGTACAAAATGGTGAGGAACGAATACTGGAAGTTGCAACAGGCCTTACCTGTTAGAAAGCAGGTTAGATGCAATGAAATACTCTTACTGGCAAATGTAGAAGCAAGTTTAGTTGAGGATGCGATCGATGTTGTAGAAGTAGAGCCAAGAGTATTCTTTAGTTTCTTCCTCATTCTTTCCTTTGATCATTTCCCAAGTAATGATATGAAAAATAATTTGACACCTACTACCTCTTGGAATTAGTGGTATTCTTTTAACCTTACCATAAAAATATGTTCCACATAATCTGTTTTCTAATAACTTCTGGCGGCGGGGGCGGGGGGGTGACGCGTGGTCACACATTTACTTGATTAAGGAAAATCTGCCTGTTTTATCAAAAGAATACAATAGATTTCTCCAAGGCTCTTGGCACAAATGTTTTATAATTTGGATACTAGTTCTGATTTATTCAGGGCAAGTCACTCTCTTTTTTTAAAAGTTAGCAGTAAAAAATAAAAGAAGACAAAAAAAAAAAGGCAAAAAGGGAGGTAAAGAAGAAGGGTAGGATGAGGGGGAGGACAAAAGGAAGACTATGCTTATTGATATAGGAGTTAAGATGAAATTACAAAAAAATTGCAAAAAAATCTCATAACGTTTTAAGAAAGTTCACAATTTTGTGTTGGGCCGCATTCAAAGCCGTCCTGGGCAGTGGGTAGGACAAGCTTGATCTAGAGGATATCTTTATGAGGGTCCATTATAAACTCCATTCTAATTAAATCCACATAGAAATAAGTCCAGTCTCTTATGCTTATATATCATTTAATAATCATTTTAAAGATAACAACAAAGTGGCTCAGAGAGTTGAAGTGATTGTCCAAGGCAACGGATAATAAATAATGTAAGTTGCATAGATGTGAATATTACTGCATTCAGTAGCTACAAAATAGTTTTTACCTCAGTTCAATGCAGCAATTTTTTGTTGTTGTTGAAGGGAGTGATTGGGGGTTACATTTCTATTTTCTTACTTTGTACAAATAGTGACTTGTGGTGATGTTTATTTTATTCTATTACTCCTAGGAAACCTCATTAAAATATTTAGTGAAATTTCACCATCTGCTACAAGCACATAAATCAAAGTTTCTCAGTAGTAATGATACATTCATTTTTGATCCTGTTACTCTCAAGCAGACATCTTGGTCAATCGATGAAGCATTTGGCACCAGTTCTTTGCCTAAGCTCATTTATACAATTGCAGACTTCTAAAGATATAATTTGTGAACTCCTCCAGGATTTATCATTTGATGAAGGGCCAGCATTGTAGTTCTTGAGTTTACTATTTCCCGTCTAGACAACTACAGCATGATATTTTTTACATAGGTTCGCTGTTCTTTCCACTGTTTTTTCAGACTTTACAAATGATGCAGTTGCTTTTTAGCTCTATGAACTTCATCTGGTTAAAACTTTTTTTCAAATAATTACACATATTCCTGTAGGGGTCTTTTTCACTCCCTGATCTTTATCCTCAGTTCCCTTATTTTTCTCTAACAGATTATATTTTTGTATGTTTCTGACTCTTTCCACAATTTACACAACATTTTGGTATAAATATATAGTTGGACTAAACAATAGATATTTGAAAGCAAAATATATATTTATATATTTTCGCTATATAAAAATTATATCTTTGCATTCTATTTAAATAATATATATATATTTATTTATTTATTTATTTTGGGTTTTTTTTCTTTTTTGAGATGGAGTCTCGCTGTGCTGCCCAGGCTGGAGTGCAGTGGAGTGATCTCGGCTCACTGCAAGCTCTGCCTCCCCGGTTCATGCCATTCTCCTGCCTCAGCCTCCTGAGTAGCTGGCAATACAGGGGCCTGCCACTACGCCCGGCTATTTTTTTTGTATTTTTAGTAGAGACAGGGTTTCACTGTGTTAGCCAGGATGGTCTCGATCTCCTGACTTCGTGATCCACCCACCTCGGCCTCCCAAAGTGCTGGGATAACAGGCGTGAGCCACCGTACCCAGTCTATTTTATTATTTTTAATAAAAGATATCCCTTTGCTCCCTTTAAAAAATATTAAAAGTATAGTAATATATTTTTAAAAACTTTAAAAAATGTTGATCATAGTAATCTAAAAAAGATACTTCTCTGTAACATAAAGTCAGGAACGGTCAGACAACACTATTAATATCAACAGCATGGGCCAGTGAAGAATAATTTTCTAGATTTAGGGCATGTCAGAACATAATTACAGATAAAAGTTAGTCATTCAGTTATAAATTACTTGTTTTTATAACTGTATGAATTTAGATATGTTAGGAAAAGATAATGCTCCTTAATTACATGGCTGGTTTAGAATAAATGAGTAGCTTCCTTAGGTGGTATACCCGGCATGTTCCTCTTACAGATATTTGCAGCTTTGTTCAATTCTACCTTGGCTACTTGTCACTAAATGAAACACACCCATCATCAATATAGTTTGGTTTTGTACATTCTTACTTCAGAGTTAATCTCAGTTTAACTCTAATTATAGGCTTATAACTAGAGAATCTAATTTATTCTATGAGAACTCTGTCATGTGTATAACAATTCTGTTTCAAAGTCTTATATTACAAAATAACATAAAAGAAAAAGCATATAGGATTTTAATAAAACTTTATATAAAATCTTGGTTGCTCTAACATAAGTATTATCTAATAATAAACAGTAGTACCTCATTTTACCATTTTAGCAAAACAGAAAAGTGATTAAAATTCAATTAGAAGAGAATTGTTAGCATTTTTTTTTTTGAAAGGCAACTCCTCCACGAACTGACTGCCCCATAGTTATAGGTTGGAATGTCTGCTAAATCAACTTTTTTGACTGGTATTACTCATGTTATCTATGGAAAGCTAATTATGTTTTAAAGAGGAAATCAATTAAATGTAGTCTACACATCATTATTTTCACTTTGTGTTTTATTTCAAAAATTAATCTGTTTATAATTTAGGTTTCAAATTTTTTCTATAAAAAAGAAAAAAATTAATACTTTGTAATCACTAAGTTGATTTTGAAATGCAATTAAAATAGATTTCATATATGTAATTTTTTACTTTCTAAAAAATTACCTCTTAAGCTCTAATTAAATGGAAAATGAAGTATACATTTGCATTTTATTACACAGGTAAGTGTTAAGCTCAGGTTTCTAGTACATAATTTTTAAAAAAACTTTATATAGTTGGTCTTCCATGGGATAAATTCAAATTTTTGGCAATTTTAGAACTGAGATAGAATGTTAGAATAAAGAAACATTTCTTATTTTTTGATAGCTATATTAATATTTTCCATTTAATAAAATAAATGATTTAGTATCTAATAAGCAGCCCTGTAATAAGGAGTAATAATTAAAATATTCAGCTGTGTGCTGTGGCTTACACCTGTAATCTCAACGTTTTGTCAGGAGAATTGCTTGAGGCCAGGAGTTCAAGACCAGTCTGGGCAACAGAGTGATACCCTGTCTCTACAAGAAATGTAAAACATTAGCCAGGCATGGTGGTGCATGCCTGTAGTCCCAATTACTTGGGAGGCTGAGGTGGGGGGATCACTTGAGCCTAGGAGTTCAAGGCTGCAGTGAGCTATGATCACACCACTGCATCCCAGCCTAGGTGACAGAGCAAGACCCTGAATCAAAAATATATATGAGTAAATAAAATTAAAATTAAAATATTCAACAAGGAGAATGACATGAGCTTTTATCAATTAAGATAAAGAATAAAGTGCCATATCAGAACAAAGTTCAGGAGTGAATGGCTTGTCAAAACTGAATTACAACCCTGTCTACAATGGAAAATATAATTTTAGAATGTCATAGCCCATTTCTGGAGGCAGCCTATGGCGTAAAAAAATCAAAGTTTTCACTAATTCCTATCCATTTTACCACCCATGAACCAACTCCATATGTTTGCCTGTTCAAATTCCTATTGTTCTTGGACTTACCCATATTCCACAAGCACTTTATTATGTTTCGCTCAGACTTCTTGTGTGCAACCTTGACATTTTTGGAGAGTTGTGATTTGGTTGCAAAGTGGTATGTACAAATAACCTTAAACCTCAGTATTATTTCCCTTTTCCTAGTAACACATTTTATTAGTATAATCTAGATGCATTTGGTTGATTCTGTTGTTTAACTTATGAAACATGTTAGATTTCAAATAGTGGTATCATTTGACTAAGATGTGTGTCTTACTTACACTGGTGAAGCGATCCATTTATTAAATACTAACCAAGGGCCTATTGTGAGCTTGGAAGAATAATGGTAAATGGGACAGATAATACAAATAGTTAACACTTAATAGCAGCGAGGCTCCATGTCCCTTACATATGATAAGTTCCCTTAATTATGACAATTCTATGAAGTTTTTATACATCCTATGAGGTTACTAATGACAGCCATATGTTACTAATGAGCAAACTAAAGCACAGATAAGTGATGCCCAAGGTGATCATAGAACTAGATTTTTGAACCTAACTGGTGGAGCTCCAGTCTATAATCTTAATCACTGTGCCTGGTTGCCCCTCTGGCTTTAAATGGAATATTTTCTGATACCTGGGAGATTTGACTGGTGTTTCAAAACTGAAAATTATAGGAAATAATATCCTCTACATTAAAAATGGAGATTCTAGTTATATACAAGTTGGACTTAAGTAGCAGACACAGTTCACCCATGTTCATAATACATAAGAGAAGATGAGAAACCTGAATGGGTGCCTCACTGAGGCATGAGTAGTCAGCTTAGTTGGGATACTGTGATACTTCCTTTTCTTGCCCCAGCTGCCACCTCAATGCAAATAAGGAGAACTCCAGAAGTATGTCAGACTACCCACTCCACCGTTGGATGCTTTCTAAACAGCAGAAACTCATTAGGCCACCTGTGTGTCTACTAGGCCAGAGCATATTGAGATTACTCTCAAGAGAGCTTAACAAGCATCCCCAGAATTCAGAGGATATTTGTCAACAAAGCATGTGGTGTCACTATCATCGAGGTCCATTGGGTGGGGTAATCCATGAAGTGCAAGAAGCCTGCATTCGCACATGTGACATGTGAAAAATATGTAGGAGTTTCCCATTGGCCAGGTGAACTTGCTGCACAAATGGCCATGCTTAAACCATCTTGATAGCATCCCACACAATAGGGCCACCTGTTGGGGGGGAACTCTGTCAGGTGTATTGCCAGGGGGTGGGAAACTATATGGAAGCATAAAATATGCAGATATTCACAGAAGCCTTAGAATCCATAAAAACAACCTGTGAAAGAGTTAGCCTTTCCGGCCTGACACACAGAGTGCTCAGATGATTAAAAAAAGCCAATCACAGCCAGGCATGGTGGCTCACGCCTGTAATCCCAGCACCTTGGGAGGGCAAGGCGGGTGGATCACGAGGTCAGGAGTTTGAGACCAGCCAGGCCAATATGGTGAAACCCCGTCTCTACTAAACATACAAAAATTAGCCAGGCATGGTGGCATGTGCTTGTAGTCCCAGCTACTCGGGAGGCTGAGGCAGAATAATCACTTGAACCCGGGAGGTGGAGGCTGCAATGAGTTAAGATCACACCACTGCACTCCAGCCTGGGCAACAGAACAAGACTCCATTTCAAAAATAATAATAATAATAATAATAAGCTGGGCGTGGTGGCTCACGCCTGTAATCCTAGCACTTTGGGAGGCCGGGGCGGGCAGATCACAAGTCAGGAGATCAAGACCATGCTGGCTAACATAGTGAAACCCCGTCTCTACTAAAAATACAAAAAATTAGCCAGGCGTGCTGGCGGGCGCCTGTAGTCCCAGCTACTCGGGAGGCTGAGGCAGGAGAATGGCGTGAACCCGGGAGGCAGAGCTTGCAGTGAGTTGAGATCGTGTCACTGCACTCCAGCCTGGGTGACAGAGCAAGGCTATCTCCTAAATAAATAAATAAATAAATAAATAAATAAAATAAAAAGCCAATCGCAAAAGATATTTCTTCATTTTTTGCTCAAAATATACTGGAAGAAGAAGTGAGACATAGAAGCAGAGGGTGGGGATTTGTTTTTACAACTGAAATTTATAGCAAAGATTCTCTCCAAGGCTGGGAAATGATACCAGAGATGTTTTACAGCACTGGTTTGGAGGGAAAAAAGTGGGCAGCCATTTTTTATTTGTAATCCCATTGGATTCAGTCCACATGTTAATGGGTTTGGAAAATCATGACACCCCTCTTCCTATATAATTCCAATGAGGAATTATATAGTTGCACAAGTCATTTCAATATAATGCAAGAAGTGAAAAGAAGTATATGATTTTATTAAGAGGAGAGGTACCTAAACAGTGAGATTACAAGAGAAATTTATATCTAAATTGGACCTTAAGTATGAATCTATTAGCCAGGTAAAACATGAAAGAGATGGAGTGATGAATTGCAATTAGTGTTCCAGGAGGAGGGAATTCTGCTCAGGAAGATTTCTATCTCAGTGAAAACTTGACACTGAAGCAATTTAGTCCAATAAGAACATGACTTTCTGGAGAAACGTGGCTCTTCAAAATGTTTTGTGGAGAGGTATGAGAAATGCAAGTGGGCAAAAAGGATCATAGCAAGGAGTGATTTTAAAGCCATGTTTGAAAGTTTGGACTTAAATCATTTTATTAATTCTGAAGAAGTTATTTTGCTTTCCTATAATTTTCATCAGCTTGCTCCCCAACAATACTCCTGTCAAAGAAAAAAACATTATTCAATGATGCTTGTTAAAGCATAGTAAGAAAGACTTTATTAAGGTCCATTGCTATAGGTTTGGGGACCACTGCAATGGAATTTTGCAGTAGGGGAGAAAGATTTGGCTTAACTCAGAATACAGCATGGACAAGTGGGAATTTACAGCCAAGGAGCAGGGTGGGGACCAGTGGATGGAAAATTACTAAGAGGAAACATTATGAGTAAGGGAGGATTCTGGATAAATCAACGTAACAGAATTCTTGTTGAAGACAGGTCAGCATGATCAGACATCACTTGGGGCATGGGAGAGAATGAGGAACCTGATCGGATATAGAGGGTGTTCAGATACCTTAGCAGATAGATGTCTTTCTAAAATTGGACTTTACAAGAATGTGTACAGATGGGCCTAGGAGAAGATTCAGAAGCCTGACTAATGTTTGGCCAAAGAATCTTTGTCAACTCTCAAAACACTGTGAAATTGCTATTCTAATGAATCTTCAAGCCTCGCTTCCTTTCCAACCAAATAGCTGTCTCTAAGCTTGTTTCTTAGAGAAATTCCGGATCCACTCTGTAAATATTATAAAACCTAACGTTGTATATACATGTATATTTACAGAATACGAATACAACTTACATTTCATTGAATTATACTGTTTTTGCATTTTTGAAGGTCCTTTAGTGTCCTGTTTTATTTTAACCAAAATAAAAGTGTCGTAAAAACAACTTGATACACCTGGGTAAATGATTTGAATTAATAAAAGCCTGTAACATGTTTACTAATGCACTTAAACATCAGATCCTCAGCCCCTTCGTATATCTATGTAAGATGCTCATTAATAGCAGCTACTGCCCTTGCATTTATTCCCAAGGCTTATGAATAACAAACAGTTACCTCATTTTGTTTAGCATACAATGCATGGCTCTTGACCATTCTCTGGGGAGTTATTTGACTCACATTATAAAAGTTTCAGAAACACTACCAAAGATTTACATTGAGTGAATACCCAAGGGCCTAGATAAACCAACAGCTAAGTTGAGTTATTACTTAAGTATTATTTAACAAAATTATACTTGCATAACCTGGTAATACTTTGAAGTGGTGGTTTGATATACAGGACAGCTATTGTGCTACTTGCTTAAATCTTTTTCAAAGAAAAATGAAGTCATATAAGGAAAAACAATCTCTATAACCAGACAACCATCACCACAACCTGGGGATACAATGAACCTTTTCTAGGTGGAATTATACATTTGGAGAGGACAATTCTTTTTCTGCTGTATAAGAAACTGAGACTGTTAGAGATACAGATATCTCTACAAATGTTTACCACATTTGTAAATTCCACAGGAATGAATTAGGCCATTATGTTTTATTCAGAGATTAAAAAAAGGTACGTTTTTCTGTAGTGTATATATATTTTATCCCAAATTATACTTTCAAATATGTATTGAATCATTATCTAAATACTAGAACTTTTAGTCTTGAAATATATAATTACCTCATTTGAGGATTACAATTTTTTCTTTTTCTTTTTTTTTCTTTTTTTTTTTTTTTGAGACGGAGTCTTGCTCTGTCACCCAGGCTGGAGTGCAGTGGCACGATCTCTGCTCACTGCAAGTTCCGCCTCTCCGGTTCACACCATTCTCCTGCCTCAGCCTCCCGAGTAGCTGGGACTGCCGGCACCCGCCACCACGCCTGGCTAATTTTTTGTATTTTTAGTAGAGACAGGGTTTCACCGTGTTAGCCAGGATGGTCTTGATCTCCTGACCTCGTGATCTGCCCGCCCTGGCATCCCAAAGTGCTGGGATTACAGGCGTGAGCCACCGCACCCGGCCAAGGATTACAATATTAACGGTTGCCTTTATTTATCACATAATGGAGAAATGTTGAACATAACATGTTTTTCTCTTGGAAGACTCTATGGCTGCTCTGCTGCTACCTTTTAATTGGTATTCTTTTGCAAAGATGAGTTAGAATAAAAGAAAGACAAACGTTAAAAGTCCACTATGACATATTTACGTGCTGAAAAAGAATGGGTGAATCTTAAATATAATTTACCATTGAGGGTAGAAAACATTTTACAATCAGAAATTAATGGGAAAAATAGATAAATTTACAAATATTGACATTTTTAAAGAACATAATTCTCAGAATATCACATTCATGAACTCTTCAGTAAAACAGCTAATAGCTTTAATGTAAGCACATTAATAATCTGTACCCAGTGACTATGTAGGGTAAATATTAGATACTCTAATAGAAAACAAAATAATGTGAAGCATTGATTTCTTAATTTCCCAAAGGTCTATGAATGAATATTATTATCTCTTTGCGATGTCTACCTATAAGTTGGAGTTAAAAAGTTCTTTTCTGGCTCCAAATATCAAACAAAATAGCATATAAGCGATACATATTTTATATAGAATTCCTACTTTTAAAATATTCTTAGTTTTGTCAATAGCTAATTCTGCTTAGTTGCAGTTTATTTTTTAAACATAGATATTCTAAGTAATATTGAATTTGACATCTCATAAGATTATTTAGAATTTCATTTTTTCCTAGAAATAGAAAATGAACAATTACAGAAAATAAACAAAATGCATTTTTAAATAATCAGTTGCTACCTCTAATTTCCACCTCTGGAAGAAATTTCAGCCTTTATAAGAAAACAGATACACTTTGGAGCAAGGAAGAATATAGCTTGTATCCTAGCTGTGCCACTTAGACGCTGGGTGATATGGGCAATTACATATTTTCCCTGACTCTCATTTTCCTCATCGGTTAAATTTGTATAATAATACTAGCTACTGGGATTTCTGTGAGAATTAAATTCACTTATATGTACAAAGTTCTTGGTGTAGTGCTTGGCACAAATACTCAATGTATGGTACTACTCCTTTCCTTCTGAGATGCAAGCACATGTGAAATAGCAAGGTTTGCTCATTATTTATTGGAAAATGTACTAGCAGATGTAACAACAAACAATCTACTAGGTAGAAAGACTAACGTAAGAACATTAGGAAGAAAGATTTTCAAACATTTATGGATACATTCTCAAATGATGCTAATAAATGTGCGAGTGGATGCGGTATTTTCAAATATATTCATTTATACTATATAGTTCATACTGATATAAATATTTTTCCTACTCATAATGAAACTTTAGTTCATTTAATAACAACCTGCAGAATAGTTATATTTTTAGTAATTATGCTAATGCACTGTATATACTAAGCAATTCTGCATATTTTTACTGAGCATATGCTACTTAATCTAATCACAACAGTAAAAATATTACACAAATATTCATATATTATTTACTTATTTACATCATATCTTTCCCTATAATGTTATCACAACAGTAAAAATATTACACAAATATTTATATATTTATTTACTTATTTACATCATATCTTTCCCTATTTATCTGTATCTATGTATCTATGTATCTATCTATCTATCTGTATTTTGCTAGCTTTCAATATTTTGTTAAAGATAGACATACAACTGTTGGTAGCTGTTATAGTTAGAATAACATAAAAGTAACTTTCACTTCAGGTCGGGCGCGGTGGCTCACGCCTGTAATCCCAGCACTTTGGGAGGCTGGGATCCCAACACTTTGGGAGGCTGTAATCCCAGCACTTTGGGATTACAAAGTGCTGAGGCGGGCGGATCACGAGGTCAGGAGATCGAGACCATCCTGGTTAACACGGTGAAACTCCGTCTCTACTAAAAATACAAAAAATTAGCCGGGCGCAGTGGCGGGCGCCTGTGGTCCTACAGTCCTGTAGTGGCGGGCGCCTATAGCTACTCAGGGGGCTGAGGCAGGAGAATGGCGTGAACCCAGGAGGCGGAGCTTGCAGTGAGCCGAGATTGCCCCACTGCACTCGGGGCTGGGCGAAAGAGCGAGACCTCGTATCAAAAAAGTAACTTTCACTTCAAAGCATCTTGTAATATATTTTGCAATATAAATGCATGCTTAGAACAAGGTAGAGTTTGTGTGGTTTTATTCCAAATTTTCAAGAAACCTGAAAATTTACTGCTGAACACAAAGCTAACCTTACTATTAACTGATTCAAATTCAGAACCTCTGTTCCCTGTCAAATTCTCAAGTAATGCCTACATTATTAGTTTTGAAACTCAGACGAATGTCTTTTAAAACATAGTAGAAATTCTGCTAGTGACATGAGGAACCAGAAGGAGGAGGAGAAGGAGAAGGAGAAGAGCAGGTGAAGGAAGAGGAGGAAGAAAAAGAAAAAGAGAAGAAGAAAAGCTCTACAAATTCACTTTCTTTTTTTTTTTTCCAGAGCTGGATTTAGATGTTGAGTTATAAAACACTTTAGATCCACAGACTTCTGAAATCTAATTTCTGATAGCTCTACTTATCCGTCTGTACCATATTTAAACCTCTCCTTCATTTCCTATTTTCCCCTTTTATTTCTCAAGTTTCCTTGAGAAATAAAATAATCCTTTCATTTTATTCTGTTTTTTTAAAAAAACAAATAAAAGATATAGATATTTTTGCTGTACATGTGATTTTTTGACACATTCATATAATTTGCAGAAATCAAATCAGGGTAATTAGGATATTCATCACCTTTAATGTTTATCTTTTCTTTATGCTGGGAACAGTCCAATAATTCTCTACTAAATATTTTGAAATATAAAATAGATTATTGTAAACGGTAGGCACTCTACTGATTTATCAAACACTAAATCTCATTCATTCTATCTACCTATGTTTTTGTACCCATTAATCAACCTTTCTATAGTCCCTCCAACCCCCCACCATTCCAAGCCTTTGGTAATCACCAAACTACTCTCTATCTTTATGAGATCCACTTTCTTGGTTTCCATATATGAGTGAGAACATGAAATATTTGTCTTTCTGTTTCTGGCTTATTCAATTAACATAATGACTTTTGTAATCCCTTCATTTCTTAATTCCTATCCTTTTCAATGGTATCATAGTTCAGGTTTTCACACTTCCCATTTGGAATTATCCAGTTTTTTTTTTCCAATTTACTAAGGCATACAATTCTTAGTTCCAATGATTTTTCAACACAAATATTAGAATAAATATAAAAATCTGATTCCAAATTTGCTTTTGTTTTAGTCTCAACAGACTTGGGGAAAGTATTTATTTTAAATAACAAGAAACATAGTTTTAAAAATCAAACATGACATTTCTAATTGAGGAGGAGGAGTCTAAAGGCAGCAATCTGAGTTTGACCTATTTCTGTTTTAATAGGAGAAATGTACTGACATGTTAAAAATTTGCCTATAGATACAACTTCTTAAATAAAAACAAGACCACCATAAATTAACAATATTATTCTGTCACAAATGCTGACTAATTTCTGCCAAATATATTTTGTATTAATTTTAAGACAACCAAAAATTGTTTGCTTAAAAATTCCTTTTACAGAAGAGCAGATCAAAGAGCTTTTCTTACTTACTATTGAATTATTTTGATCAATATTTGTGTAAATGTAGTACTATCTGATTCTCTCTCCATAGTAGTGAGAAATAGTCATGTTCAAGTAAGTCAGTAGTATACACAGGTTTAGCAGAGATACATGGCTATAGCAATTGTGTGTGATAGGATATGCCAATTAATTTGGTAACTGTGGTCATTGGGTGTGACAGTTTAGATTGGGAATGTTTATTTGCCTTGGATGACAAAAAAAAAAAAAAAGAGAGAGAAAAGAAAAAAGAGAAAAGAAAGAAAGTGATCCTGAAAGTGATCCAGAGCTACTTGACAATGAGGAGAATCAATAAAAGGGAAAACCATCAACAACATAAATTACACTTTTCTTAAGTGCTTGCTTTTCAGGTGCAATTCCAATAATGGCAGAAATGACTTGCCAATATTACTGTGAAAGAACAGGGTCAACGGTCACTCTACTATTTATCCTCAATCTCTATTTGCCATAAAGAAAAGACTGCTCTTTTTAGGACTCAGCGTTTAAAACTATGTCCCTCAATATTGCCAGGTATTCTCACTTTGTTTTTTTTTTTTCTCTAAAAATAAGGACAAAATATATATCTGAGAAAAACTGCCTGGGGGTTAGTGTGAATTGATAGGGATGTCTTTGAAGACATAGCACTATTTGGAGACCATCAAATGTATAAACCAGCAGCAGAGGTTTAAAAAAATGGATTTACAGTATTGTGAATTGCTGAATTACTTTAAATATGCTTGAGATAGTTCAACAAACTTAACTTACAGTTATAGGACGGGGAGTTGTGAAAGAGTTGATCTATCACCATAAATAATATATAAATAATACACATTCTGCTCTTAAGGGTCTAATAGTCCAGTAAAAGAGAAAGTACCTACATTACTAAATATAATGCAAGTTTGTTGTGTTCAATTATTGTGGTCAAGCCATTAAGTACAGTGGAGTGGAGGAGAAGGATTCCTAGGTGATGAGACATTTGTCTTGCAGTGATTGAATTTCATCAAGGGTGTGTGTGTGTGCGTGTGTATGTGTGTGTGTGTATGTGTGTGTGTGTGTAGCAGTAAGACATAATAAATTGAAAACTCAGAGAAGATGGTGAAAATGGATTTGAAGTATAATCTCCCATAGTCAGAAAGGCCCGTTTAAAGGATACTGCAAATGAAATAATGAGAGTCCAATTGATGAGAGCAAGGTCCTTTGAAGTTATGTAACATAAATGGAAATCTAACTTTAGGGTTTCAAGGGGTTTGAATTCTGTGTCTCGTTGTAGCATACTCTCCACTATTCTGTATTCCCCAGCCTGCTGTGATTTCACAGATATTAAAGGCAAATATCACAGTTACTTTGTTCTCCTTCTTGTAAACTCTGTGAACCACACAGCAATGCATATTTATCCTCGTCTGTTTCCTGCCACACAGGCCTGCTCTGTTCTCTTTCCTCTCCCCCCACCACTGACATCCAGATGCACAGGGGCACAGACACGCACCCACGCTCAAGAAAGATTTATGTTTCTGCTTGATGACTACCTATTAAATACAGCCTTTGGCTAGATGAAGATCACTAAAACATACACAGAGTAGAACACATTTATATAAAGAGAAGCAACCTCAAGTTCAGAAAGTTAATGCTAGAAGCTAGCCACCCAAATAGGATTAGCTTAGTTTCACTGGAGATTTTTCATTCAGATATTAAACTCTCTTTCCCCCTGTGAAGATTATTAGTTTGCACTCCAAACATCTAGAGCTAACTGAACAAAATAAGCTACTTGTCTAGACATTGCCTAATAGACCGTGGGGAAAGGGGAGAGAAAACAGAGAAGGTTTGCAGCAGCAGAAATATCTGGACAATCAGTTAAATACTTACATGATGAAATGTTTTCAGAAAAAAGAAAAGTATTGATTGCACTCAACATGTACTTTCTGTGGAGGATTATTTGACTAGTTCATATTCAAAATAAAGCACACGACAATTTAAAAACTTGTTTATAAAAATGATGCATTCCTAATTTTGGAGAGACTAGAGTAATTTACGTATAATTATAGTAAGCAGTGGACACACAATAAAGTGAATTTACAGAAAAGAAAAAAATATGCTGCTTAACTCTGCTATTATATTTGCACCCTAAGTAGAATAGACTAGAATTGGCAGGAAACACAGAGGTTCACTAAAACTAATTCCATTTCCTATCAGTGTTGTTCCAAAAATCTTCAAGTGGTCAGAAAGATTTCAGAAATATAGTAGAACTTGTATGTACACCTCATTGAATTTTAATTCCCATCACAAGCCCCACCCTTACAGTGTCCCTGCCCTTGACAAAGATAACAATAACTACTTTCTTATTCTGTGCATTTTCCAACACTCTTTTGTCATTTGTAAGACAGAAGAGTCTTTTATCATATACAAGACTAGAAGAGTCTTTTATGTTAATTAATGCATGAGTAGGAATAGCGTCACCTCCTTTACTTCAAAATAGGAGAATTATCTGGTAGATGAACTGGAGAACTTTTATTGTGGAAAACTGCAGTAAAAAGCGAGGTGTGGTAGTGCCAGAAACAGAGACCCCATATCTAAAATACATAGTAAGGTCCAGAGAATATATCTTAAAAGGAGAGGGAAAGAAAAGTGAGACAAGAAAGAGTGGCTGGGGATAGGAGAGCTTGGAGTATGGATGAATAATTAATTGGGAGATGATGGAAGTTGTATCTCTCTCTATCCTCTCTCTCTGCTTCTCATCCTGTGTGTGTGTGTGTGTGTGTAAGAAAGAGAAAATAGGCTTTTTACAAATGTTGCTGTACTAATATCCCCATTTTGCATTTTCAAGAAACTTCACAAAGCTTTTAGGCCTTTGACTACTGTATCATAATGAAACAGAATTTTAGGTAACTTGACTTTATGTTGGCTACGTCTGTAAATGCCATATTTAGGTCTATTAAAGAATATTTTTAAAAGATAAAATCATCAGGCATGCAAATGTGAAATAAACATGTGCCAAATATTTTATTTAACACATTAATTAATAAGGGATTCAGTAAGATGTTACAACATAGGTAAATCAGGAATGACAAAATGAATTTAAAAATAGATGTTAAAACTGGCTTTTTTTTTTCCGCAAAGGGAAGGGGAATTGATTGATTGTCTCTTCCCTGGAGATAATTCCTTTTAATAATATGCAGTGCTCTCAGCTGATGGAGACAGCCTGGAGGTATAAGCTAGTCAGGACAGTAATACTTTTTGCCCATTTCAAAGTCTTTTATGATTTTTTCCTGGCAGCATGTACTGGTTTCATACTGGTTTTAAAATTAGAATTTAGCAACTTCTCTTTTAAAATGCCATAAACCTATAAATTGAGTAGAAAATGACAACAAAGCCAAAATATTAGTGATTCAACTAGTTTTTTTCAGTGTTTAGAAGGCTTGCTTGTATCATCGTATCCTCAGACTCTCCTAGTTATCTAATTTTTCATCTGAATAAATGCTTTTTAATTACTATATTGGAACCACACACTGCCAAATCTTTCACTTCTGATTCCTACCACATCCACACTCTTCCTCTTCCTAAAAGAGACCTGAAATGCCCTGCGCATGATCTGTTGTTCCTCTCCCACTAACATGGAGATCGGAGTAAGAAAAACACAATTCTGAAAAAGTATAAAAGAGTAAGAAGCATTCATTACAGGGATTTTTTTGTAAACTTGTTTAAACGAAGTTCTTACTCCAAGGTCCTCAAATTAAAAGAAGTAAAAGAGTCACGTTACTTTGCCTAATGAATGAGTATTGAGAGTTAAATGCTAAGTAAAAAATATAAATAATCTTAGCAACTTGAATGGCCACTAAGTTGAAACTATACAATTACTTTTTTTTCCCTCTGAGAGGGCTTTTATCAAAATGGAATTAATCATTATTTTGAAAGCCAGATGATAGGTAAAGTGTTTAATGAATTCACAAGTATAAGACTATAAATACATTTGTGGTGCTATGCCCATATCTACTGATTTTCAATTTTGATGCAAGAGGCACACAGTTTAAAATATGATAACATTTTAAATGAAGTTAGATTTTAGTTACACCTAAAAAATAGTAGAAGACAAAATATTTTAACATTGTCTGATTAGAGGCTCAACACTGTCTCCTAACATAAAAACCACTCTAAACATGTACCACCTCACATCATGAGAATGGGTTACCATACGGTTTCTGGTTTACATCATCTATGTTAATAACACTTTCAGCTCAAGTATGATGTATTTCCCTATTAAAGCAATGTAAATGTAGGAAGTTTAGTCTGAGAATGACTTGCTTAATTTTTCTTGTTTTGTGTTTTGGTGGTACCTAAAAAATGAGATTAGTCACTTCAAAATTGTTTTGTGTCATTTCCTATGTGATTTACTATGTGTAGATATTAAGTTTTAGTTCAGTTTAGTACAGGATTTGTACTGAATATATCCCTAGGAGTCAATAGAAAAGAATTTCCAGAAAATTATTCAGTACATTTAACAAAAACAAAAAACATTTCAGATGTTAATTTTAAGTAAGTTTCTGGATAAGTCTTACACTATTTAACATTCTTGCCTCAAATTGACCATGAAGAACATAAACTTTACTACTTGTTAAGAACAATTACTATAATTTTCCAACAAACACCAAGCATAACAACATCATATGGGAAACACAAATTTAGTAGCTTGTTAACAACAAAATACAATACTGAGGCTTTTTGTGCTTTGTCCTACATTGAGGGGTAAGGAAGCAATAAAGTGGGACAAGTAATAAAATAGCTGGTACTAAACTTTAAATTAGGCTTAAAGAAGTATACAAGTGTATTAGTCATCATTAAAATTATTATGAAGACTACAGTGTCTAGAAGTCTGTAGTTTAAACCCTTTGCTTTTAAAGTAGGTACCAATTAAAATTATAGCTACAAAATAAGTGGGGTGGTTCTGATAGACTTTCTTCTTGACCAAACTTTCATCAGGCTCCACTGAGACATTTTTAGAATAGGCCTTGTGCCTTATCCTCACACTTGTCTAGACAAGTTGTAGAAAAGAATCTTGTCAGTTTAGAGAATATCCCCCGTCCTTAATATCTGATCTACCTCAATATCTAATCAAATTCCTCATTTCTTACCCTTGATATCTGGTCACCCTGCCCTGGCTTGCCTTCAGCAAAAATCTCCCCTCACCTAGATGACTCCTCCTAGTAATTTTCCATCTATGAAAGGCCAACCCCCTAAACTGCTCATTGGTCATAAAGCACCACTTGTACATGCTGTATTCAGAATTGACCTTGATTTTCCTCCTCTATTGTGATAGGCTTGACACCTATCTCAATAGTCTTAAATAAATTCTTCCTTAGGGTCTTAACATTTGTTAGAATAATTTTTTCTTTAATAGTTACAAGGCTGAATCTGACCCAGTATAAATATCAAGAAAATGCTTTAGTTACCAACTTTTTAAAAAAACATAAAATTAATTATGTAACATCCAATTTTTAATATTCAAATCTTTTTGTAAAAACAAAATCAATAGATATATCTTATTAAGAGTTTGAATTTTATATAATTGCATTGCTGTACTTTAAAATGTTAAAGATAATTTTGATTTTTTTCACCCCCTTCCCAACATAATCTATATCAATATTTAATAAATTTTCATCTAATATTCTTTCTGAGAATGCATGTTTTCAAATTGATTACAGTCCTCAAAGCATCATTTTTTTCTATGACTGAGCTATAAATGTGTCCACATCTTATACAATATTTAGCATATATTAAATATAAAGATACAGTAATTCTGCTGCTGAAGCAAAACAAGCAGAAAATTGATGCTTTATAAAATCCAAATATCACCCAAAGTCATTAACTGTGAAGATTCCTGGGGGCATATGTGTGTTTGAAAGTGGTGATAGTAAGGAGATTGAGCAACATTCATATTGCAATTTATACACTTCTTTTCTATCTTAAAACTTTTTAAAATTACTTTTATGATAAAAATATAAAATGGCTGAGTGCAATGGCTCATGCCTGTAATCCCAGCCGTTTGGGAGGCCGAGGCAGGCAGATCACTTGAGGTCAGAAGTTTGAGACCAGCCTGGCCAACATGGTGAAATCCCATCTCTACTAAAAACACAAAAATTAGCAGGGCCAGGTGGCACATTCCTGTAATCCCAGATAGTCAGGAGGCTGAGGCACAAGAACCCTGGAGGCAGAGGTTGCAGTGAGCCAAGATGATGCCATTGCACTCCAGCCTCGGCAACAGAATGAGTGAGACTCCATCTCAAAAAAAAAAAAAAAAAAAAAAAAAAAATTATAAAAATAAATACAATAACATGTAAAGTTCAACACCTACATTCAATGACTGGCACAACAATGAATACAGGGTTTACCTCAGATACCTGCTACCCTGCCCATCGTATCATGTCTCTAGAGAAGCTTCTTTCATTTATGTGATTAAAGGGCTGGGCTGAATTAACTGGCTTTCTTCTAATCATCAGAAAGCATAAATGAAGATGTTGTGATTTTTTCTTTCCAGGCCCACTTCTCTACCAGAGACTAATGTTGCCATTTTATGTTTGTTCAAATGCTGCACACTCTGAGTCTAAATTCTTCTTCAAATCATCACTGTTATCATTCAACCCCACACGACTGGCTTCTATCTTTGTGGCTAACTTCAGTAAGTTGTTCACATATTTATTCTCCAACCAACTTCAGATGACCTCATTCTCATGATTTCCAAATTGATGTTGGCTATCAGTGCAAATCTTCAAATTCACATCCCTCATTCTCCCCATTAGCTCTGACCTTCTGTTCATTCCCTATTGACCACCCAGTAATATAACCTCACTCTTAACCTCATTCAGCACATCCACATCTAACAACTCAAACTTTGTACTTGGCAAGTATAATCCAAACTTCCTGTCTTGTTTTCTTTCCCGTTTCTCCACACCCATTAAATCTGTTCTCTAACTTGACTAAGAATGCCAATTCCCCAACATCTCTCTTTCTTTAATTAACTGTCTCTTTTAAACAGGCTTGTGGCTTCTTGTGCATCTTTGCTGAG
Organism: Nomascus leucogenys; assembly: GCF_006542625.1. NCBI lineage: Eukaryota > Metazoa > Chordata > Mammalia > Primates > Hylobatidae > Nomascus > Nomascus leucogenys. Next base: position 11,691,530 of record NC_044391.1, read on the forward strand.
GAAGCTTTTTTCATCATCTTTTGGATTCCTTGGTACCTATCTAGTTATTTCTGCTGGTTGGGTTCATGATAGTTCTTGTGTATGATCCATCCAGAGTCCCCTTGTCTTCCTGCATTCTAAGTCTCATTCTCCAGCCTAACATTAGGTACATGAGCTTGTCTTAATCTGCTTAGGCAGCTATAACAAAATACCATAGATCAGGTACTTTATAAATAACAGAAATTTATTTCTGACGGTTCCGGAGGCTAGAAAGTGCAAAATCAAGGCACCCGTAGATTTGGTGTTTGACAGGGGCTTTCTTTTTGGTTCACAGATGGCACCATATGGCTAGCTATGTCCTCACATGATGAAAGAAATTCAGGTGACTCTCTGGAGTTTCTTTTATACGGGCTCAATCCCTGTCATGAGGAGTATACCCTCATGCTGTAATCATCTTCCAATAGCCCCACCTCCTAATACTCTCACCTAATACCATCATCATATTTTAATACATGAATTTTTGGACTACAGAAATATTCAAACCAGGGCAAAACCCAAATATTTAATATAGTTAAGTAAATATTGTTCTTTGCTTAAAATAGTTATCTTACTCTTTTATTTGCCATCATGAATTCTGATAAGTGCACCTGAAAAAACCCAAAGGCTTAATAGCAGCCTAACTTGGCTATGGCATAGGGCATATCTGTGTCAGCAGGGAAGGCAAGGACAATCTTTCAAATGATTAATTCATCTATGCCAGTGATTCTTAAAGTTCAAAGCTACACAAGGAACCTGTCGATAGAAATATATTTAATGGAAATTATTTTCTTGGAAACAACCAAAGCTAACATTCAGTAAAAAGTATACTTCAAAGTCCAGAATCTGTAGTTGATAAATAGTGGTTACTCCATTAGTGTGGCTCCTTTTGGTCTCAAGATCTAAGAACTAACCGGAGAGATTATCTGTTTCATGTACACCCAATATATCCTGGTAGAACAGAAGCACAAAACACACATACACACTCACACAAACACAGATACACCACCACTACCACTTGAGAGGGAAGAATGGCAGTCAAAATACCATCTATATACTAGTCTATAACTATTCTGAGATTCTACTAAGTGCTCACCACATAGGTGTCTTACTCTGGAGGTCAAGAGGTTCCTGAAGACATAATTCTGATGCAGGATTTTTCTCACTTTGCAAGTGGGTAACCTCTGGCCAGCGACGCCCCCACCCAGGCCTTGCTTGGGTATGCTATCTGCTACAGGAGGTGGTCCACCCATTCAGCCTGCCTGGGCCACACCTGGCTTGTGCACCAGTTCAGGCCACACCTGGGCTGGGCATGCTCCAGCCCACCTTTATTATAGCTCATATCCACATTTGACAGTTTCCAAGTCCTTGTCCCACATTCAGGAAGAATGAGGGTATGCTGACAATTGAAGGGTGAGGAGGATAAAGAATTTTATTGAGCGACGAAATCGCTCCCTGTGGAGAGGGGAAGCAGGGGTTGTTCCCCCAGCTGAAGTCAGGTGATTTCTCTCCCAGTGTGGCTGATGGGCTTAGAACAGTGGGGCTTTGATGGGCTTAGAATAGTGAAATGCATGCTGATTCGTTTTTGTGTAAGCGAAAAAGGTTAAAACAAAGGCACCACTCAAAGGTGGGCACGACAGTATAAAAAAACCAATAAGGGATGGATAGATATATGTAAAATAGGTGAAGGATGGGGATCAATTAGAGGAAAGTGTGTCAAAAGGGAAGACAGGTTCTCAATCAGGTCTGTGAATTTGACGTGTAGCTTGACTTTCAGGCTCTCTTTGGTTTGTCGCTGGGGTTTCACCAGGGACCTGCCCCTATCTGCTTAGGTATTTGTCTGCCTCCTGCCACTATCAATTCTCCTGGGAGAGCATTTTGGTTCACCCTCTTTATTTTCCATTTCCTCTTTGACCATTTCTAAAATGAGGCTATATAACTTTCTTAGCTTGCTTCCTGCTCATAGAAGGTTGAGGACTCACAGGTTATTTTAATTCTCAAAGAGTTACAGGTTTCTCTAATACAGCCTCATGGCTTATTTGGCAGATATTACTCTCACTGGGTTTGCTTCTAGTCTGTTCTGTGTCAGGACCATCTGAATACTTATTTAAAAGGAGAGGTTCCTATCCTACCCAGTCTCAGGAGATGAGGTAGAAAACAGCATCTGGGAAATGCATGTTAGCAAACTTGTCAAAAAGTTTAGTTCTCTGTACATTTGGAGAACTATTAGATTGAACTGAAGATGATATTTTTGAGGTAGCAGACCTTTTTGAGTTGTTGAAAGGTAAAAAAATAGGGTCTAAGTGCCTGAACTAAGGCAGCAACAGAGAGTTTGAGAAAAAGAAATAACTTCCAGAGATAACTCTGGAGGTGAACTCCACAAACATTAGAAACACCACACATGGGAGATATACAAAAATAATAAAGGAATCAACGTGAACTTCAAAATTTTGAATAAGATAGTGTGCATGGGAACACTCTTTATCAGGATAAAGGTTGAAAAGAAAGAGTTGTACTTGTTGGTGTGGACGTATCCCTGGAGCCTGGGCAGGGAGGGGGTGTTAATCGAGGGCCATAAAAATGAGGAGATAGAAGAAAGTGGTTTGCAGTTTTTGAGATGAGAATATTTTAAGCTATTCTTTTCCAGTGCTATTCATTTGAGGTCAGATTAGCCTACCACTTTTTACTCAAATTCTTATGCAAAGCAAGAACTCCTTGAAAGCCTTTCATGCACTAGAAAGTGATTGTGGTTCTTGTCTTCTAAAATTATGAGATAGCCTTGAAATGACAATATTCTTATTATGGATCTTTGAGAAAAAAGAAATTCTATTCTTTATATTCTATTCCACTAACCACAAACCCAAAGCCTAAAGGATGTGTGATTCTATCACATTCTACCTCGTTGCACAACTTGAAAGTAATACCTCTTTTCAGCACTTGGCGTTAACATTCATAAATTAAAACTAGAAACAAACTCAAGAAAAAAATTCCCTAGCCTTGGAATTGATGTCCACCTCAGCCACCATGTCCCTGGTTAGGCAAAAGGAGAGCTAAAATGTGGCTGCAGAGGGTATGTAAGCATCTGCCGTTTGATTACTCAGGCTTTTGTTCACCATTCTTACTCAAAAAAACTCAAGAATTTTAATTATACCGAGCAATGATCTACCGGAAGTATAGAATCACTCTCTTCTAAGCTGACCTAAGACTTGCAGCAGAATTTCTCTACTTAATAAAGATTAAAAGAAGAGGGCATTCAATAAATGTGTCTATGCTGTAGGAAGATAAAGAAAAAGTGTCGCTGGAGATTCCCTCAAATGGCTCCTCCAATTACTGCAGGGTGCTCTGGGGACATATCAATATATCAGTGTGTCTCCCAGGAGCAATAGATTAGCTTTCTTATCCCAAGTGGGATCATTTTGCCTAACCAAAGTACTCTGACCTTTACTCTACCCCACTGCCGTGTCATTCTTTCTGCCACCACCTACCTCCCCCACCTGTATTTCAAGACAACTCCCAAATTCTGTAAGACACCTGTGATTTAATCCAGTTTAAAAAATCAATGAAAAATATGTAATGTTGATACTTTTTTTTACTAATTTTATCTGCTGAATATATATACATTGAGACCCATTTCAAAGATATTATAATTTATTTTCATATTTTTAAAACTAATATGTACACTGCTGCTATATCTAAGGCAATCATGAACTTTTCATTTATTCTATAGTTATGTGTATGTTAAATAAAAAAGAAAAATGTGTGTTTACATATATATGTATATACTTGGCTCTATATGAATCACATTTACTGAGTTTATTTACCTTTTTTTATGTTTGTTTGACTGTAGAAAGGAATAGCTGCACAAAGAAGAGGAACATATTTATTTGCTTTCTTAATAGACCTTAATATCCACTTAAGGTCTGCCCTTTATCTTCAAGGTCCTGAAAACCGATCTGATAGCTGAGATTTGTGAGACCCTTCTCAGTTTCTGGCTCTGACGTTCCCCACATGGAGCAGAGAGAATGTCCTGTTTTTACAACAAGGTTCAGAGCAAATAGCTTGAAGCTATACCAAATGATCTGTAATCAATAGAACACTGGCATGATTAGCAATGATAACAGTAGAAAAATTCTTTGAGACGTGAATACTAATGTCTTTTGGGGAATTATTTTATATGAGATATCCTCACTTCCCCAGCATTAGAAGTAATTTCCTTGAACAGAGAAAATGAAATGCTACATTTTGAACAAAAAACATTTTTGTTGGTGTAATATATATATATATATACATATATTTGCATTATATATATACACACATATCTTTATATATATTTAATATATAAAACATATAAAAATACATGAAAATATATATCTTTATATATATAAAAGATATTATATATATATCTCTCTCTCCAAATAAAGTGCAAAGCATTTTAAACTGGAACTGTAGTGGTGGTTGGAAGCAATTTATTAAACAAACTGATAATGAAAAAAAAAAAAAACCCTTAGAGGCAGAGTTCATTGATGCAAAAATTTTGGTCATTGTTAGAAACTTACAAATATTTCTTCATTCTGCCTGCCTAGCAGATCCCAAAATTAGCTAGTTTTTGAATAATGATGATGCTGGTGATAATAACTTACATACTATAAGAATAAATTAACAGTTATTTTTCATTTGTTTATTTTCCCAAAGAAAACATAGGCTGCTTAGATATTGATTTCAAGAGATATACTGGAAGATATACTTTTCTTGTCATGTTTTTAAATATTTCTCATTTTCTCGTCATTTTTCTTATTTTCCTAGGGATGTACTAAATAACTAAATAAGGTGGTATGCCTCTAATATGGAAGTAAATTTAGCAGTCTACGAACATCAGAGAGATTATAAAACAACAATAAAGGCTTTGTGTAGTTATTTATTTAAAATTATAAAAAATAATTTCTTTATAAATCACGCCTCATTCTGTTTTTTGTTTACAACCAAGCATATAATTTAAACAATTTAAGGTCTTTTTTTGCATTTAAGTCACATGTTCACATTGTGTGTGTACAAATTTAAATATTTTTTTTTTTTATTTTCTTTGTTTTTTGAGATGGAGTCTCGCTCTGTCACCCCGGCTCGAGTGCAGTAGTGCGATCTCTGCCCACTGCAATCTCTGCCTCTTGGGTTCAAGCGATTCTCCTGCCTCAGCCTCCCGAGTAGCTGGGACTACAGGCACGCCACCACGCCCAGCTAATTTTTGTATTTTTAGTAGAGAAGAGGTTTCACCGTGTTAGCCAGGATGGTCTCAGTCTCCTGACCTCGTGATCCGCCCGCCTCGGCCTCCCAAAGTGCTGGGATCATGGTCATGAGCTACCCCGCCCAGCCCTATGTCAATATTTTTAAGTTTGGATATGTTAAATTCATTAGTGGATCATGAAATCCACTGAAGGTACTGTGACTAAGACTTTTCAAAATGAAATATAAGAGGATAGATAATACCATATTGCATTGCATATATTTAAAGTGTTATTATGGATATCTTTTATTCTAGTTTCTCACTTAGGTGCAAATGTCTGTGTATACTGGATTACAATTAAAAGGTATGTTTTTTTGTGAGTTGCCATTATTTTATTTTATTTTAGATTTAGGGTGTACATGTGCATGTTTGTTATATGGGTATGTTGTGTACTGATGGGGATTAGGCTTCCAGTGTATCTATTACCCAAACAGTGAACATTGTACCCAATAGGTTATTTTTCAAGCCTTGACCTCCTTCCATCCTCATGCCTCTTGGAGTCCCCAGAGTCCCCAGTGTCTATTATTTCCATCTTTGTATCCATGTGGACCAATTGTTTATCTTCCACTTATAAGTGAGAACATGTAGTATTTGTCTTTCTGAGTTAGTTCGCTTAGGATAATGCCCTCAGCTCCATCCATGTTTTTGCAAAAGACATGATTTCATTTTGGGGGGGCTTCATGGTATTCCACAGTGTATATGTAGCATATTTTATTTATCCAGCCAACCACTGATGGACACCTGTTTGGTTCCATGATTTTGCTACTGTGAATAGTGCTGTGCTGAACATATGAGTGAAGGTGTCTTTTTTTATAATGATTTCTTTTCCTTTAGGTACATACCCAGTAGTGGGATTCCTTGATCAAATGGTAGTTCTATTTTAAGTTGAGAAATCTCCATACTGTTTCCCATAGAGGTGGAACTAATTTACTTTCCAGTGAATAAGCATTCTCTTTTCTCTCTTTTCTCTGCATCCATGCCAATATCTGCTGGGTTTTTTGTTTTTGTTTTTGTTTTTTTGCTTTTTAGTAGTAGTCATTCTGACTGGTAGATGATGATAAATAATTGTGGTTCTAATTTGCATTTATTTGATGATTAGTGAAGTTGAACATTTTTTCATGTGTTTGTTGGCCATTTATAGTTTTTCTTTTGAGAAATATTTGTTCATGTCCTTTGTCCAGTTTTTAATGGGGTTTTTTTTCTTATGGAGTTATTCATATTTCTTTGATTCTAGATATTAGTCCTTTGTTGGAGGCATAATTTGCAAATGTGTTATTTCATTGTGCAGGTTGTCTGTTTGCTCTGCTGATATTTCTTTTGTTGTGGAGAAGCTTCTGAGTTTAAGTTCCATTTGTCCATTTTTCTTTTGGTTTAATTTGCTTTTAGGGTCTTCACCATAAATTCTTCGCCTAGGCTAATATCCAGACGAGTAGTTCCCAGGTTTTTTTCTAGTTTTTGTATACTTTGAGATCTTACATTTAAGCCTTTCATCCCTGTTGAGTTAATTTCTGTATATTGTGAGACATAGGGGTCCAGTTTAATCCTTCTACATATGGCTAGCCAAGTTTCCCATCACCATTTGTTGAATAGAATGTCTTTTCTCTATGGCTTATTTTTGTTGACTTTGTTCAAGATCAGTTGGTTGTAGGTATGTGGTTTTATTTTGGGTTTGCTATTCTGTTCCATTGATCTATGTGTCTATTTTTGTACCAATACCTTGCTATTTTACCACAGCCTTATAGTATTATTTGAAGTCAGGCAATGTGGTGATTCTGGATTTTGTTTTTATGCTTTGGATTGCTTTGGCTATTTGGTCTCTTTTTTTGTCCCATATGAATTTTATGATCGTTTTTCCTAACTCTGAAAAATGACATTGGTAATTTAATAGATATTGCATTAAATCTCTAGATTGCCTTGGGCAGTATGGTCATTTTAACAATATTGATTCTTCCAATCCATGAGCATGGGAGTTTACCCATTTCTTTGTACCGTCTATGATTTCTTTCATCAATGTTTTGTAGTTCTCCTTGTAGAGACCTTTAACCTCCTTGGTTAAATGTATTCCTACTAGGTATTTTTTTTTTTTGGTGGTTATTGTAAATTAGATTTTATTCTAGATTTGGCTATCAGCTTGAATGTTATTGGTGTATAGAAATGCTACTGGTTTTTGTACATTGATTTTGTATCCTGAAATTTTACTGAAGGCATTTATCACTAGGACTTTTGGACTTAAGGTTTTTTTTAGGTAACAATCATTTCATCAGTGAACAGAGATAATTTGACTTCTTCTTTTCCAATTTGGATGACTTTTATTTATTCCTCTTGCCTGATTGCTCTGGCTAGAACTTCCAGTGCTATGTTGGACAGGAGTGGTGAGAAAGGACATCCTTGTCTTGTTCTACATCTTAGAGGTAATGTTTTCAGCTTTTCCTCATTATGTTTTCTGTGGGTTTGTTATATATGGCTCTTATTATTTTTGTATGTTTGATGCCTAGTTTGTTGAGGGTTTTTACCATGAAGGGATGTTGGATTTTATTGAATATCTTTTCTGCATCTATTGAGATGATTATATGGTTTTTGTTTTTAATTCTGTTTATGAAGTGAATCACTTTTATTGATTTGTGAATGTTGAAGTATCCTTGCATTCTTGAAATAAAACCCACTTGAATGTGATCAATTATCTTTTTGATGTGCTGTTGGATTAGGGTTACTAGTATTTTGTTGGGGATTTATATATCTATATTCATCAGGGATATTGGCCTGTAGTTATCTTTTTCTGTTGTGTCCTTGTTTAATTTTGGTATTAGAGTGATACTAGTTTCATAGAATGAGCTGGGGAGAAATCCCCCCTCCTCCATGTTTTGGAATAGTTTCAATAAAGTTGGTACCACCTCTTCTTTGTGCAGATGGTAAAATTTGGCAGTGAATTCATCTGGGTTCTGGGCTTTTGTTGTTGTTGTTCTCGGGAGATTTTGCTAAATTGATTCAATTTTATTCCTTATTATTCATCTGTTCAGGATTTCTATTTCTTCCTGGTTCAATCTTGGGAGGTTGTACATTTCCAGAAAATTGTCCATTTTCTCTAGGGTTTCTAGTTTCTGTGTGTAGTATTCATAGTAGACTCTGATGATCTTTTCTGTTCTGTGGTATCAGTTTTAATGGCACATTTATCATTTCTGATTGTACTTATTTGAATCTTCTCTGTGTTGTTTCTTAATCTACCTACTGTCTCTGAATTTTGTTTAGACTTTCAAAGAACCAATGTTTTCTTTCATTGATTCCTTGTATTATTCTTTATCTCAGTCTCATTTTTGTCTTCTGTGATTGTTATTTCTTTTCTTCTGATAGCTTAAGGTCTAGTTCGTTCTTGTTTCATTTTTCTAGTCATTGAGTTGTAATGTTAGGTTGTCAATTCAAGATCTTTCTATCTTTTTGATATAGGCATTTAATGCTATAAACTTTATTCTTAGCACATCTTTAGCTGTATCTCAGAGGTTTTGGTATGTTGTGTCATGATTTTCACTTGTTTTGAAAAATTTTTTTATTTCTTCCTGAATTTCATTGTTTACCCAAAGGTTATTCAGGAGTAAATTGTTTAGTTTCCATGTATTTGTGTGTTTTGAGAGTTCCTCTTGGTATTGATTTCCAATTGTATTCCACTGTAGTCTGAGAAGGTATTTGATATAATTTTAATTTCAAAAAAAAATACTGAGACTTGCTTTATGACCAAACATATGGTTGATTTTGTAGAATGTTGCATGAGCGGAACCACATGTTCTGCCATTGTTGGATGAAATATTCTGTAAATGTCCAGTTGTCCATCTAGATTTGGTCCATAGCCTAGTTTAAGTCTAGAGTTTCTTTCTTTCTTTTTTTTTTTTTTTGAGAGGGAGTCTCACTCTGTCGCCCAGGCTGGAGTGCAGTGGTGCGGTCTTGGCTCACTGCAAGCTCCGCCTCCCAGGTTCACGCCATTCTCCTGCCTCAGCCTCCCAAGTAGCTGGGACTACAGGCACCCACCACCACGCCGGCTAATTTTTTGTATTTTTAGTAGAGACAGGGCTTCTCCGTGTTAGCCAGGATGGTGTTGATCTCCTGACCTCATGATCCACCTGCCTCGGCCTCCCAAAGTGCTGGGATTACAGGTGTGAGTCATCGCACCTGGCCATCCAGAGTTTCTTTGTTGATTTTCTGCCTTGATGATCTCTCTAGTGATGTCACTGGAGTATTGAAAACCCCATGATTATTATATTGCTATTAACCTGTTTTTTTAGGCCTGGTGTTTTTTGTTTTATGAATGTGGGTGCTCAGGTGTTGGGTGCATATATATTTTAGATAGTTAAATCTTCTTGTTTTACTGAACCCTTTATCATCATATAATGCCCTTCCTTGTCCTTTTTACTGTTGTTGGTTGGAAGTCTGTTTTATCTTATATGAGGATAGCTGCTCCTCCCCTCTTTTGTTTTCAATTTGTGTGATAAAGCTTTTTCCACCCTCTTACTTTGAATCTGTAGCTGTCTTTGATCTGCAGGTTTGTCTCTCCTGGTTGAGGGGTTTTTTTTTAATTGAATTTTCCAATTTGTATATTTTAAGTGGATCATTTATGCCATTTACATTCAAAGTTAATTTTAGCATGTGAGCTTTTGTTCCTGTCTTAGTGTTGTTAGCTAGTTTCTTTGGAGTTTCAATCAGTGAGCTTTGTACTTAAGTGTCCTTTTATGATGGTGAGTATGGTCCTTTTGTTTCCATGTTTAGAATTCCTTGGAGCATTTCTTGTAGGACCCATTCTAGTGATGATGAATTTCCTTAGCATTTGTTTGTCTGGGAAAGCTTAGTCTTATAAAGCTTAGTTTGACAGGAAATAAAATTCTTGGCTGGCATTTTTTTTTTCTTTAAGGAGGCTAAAAGTAGGCTCCCAGTCTCTTCTTGCTTGCAGAGTTTTTGCTTAGAAGTCTTTGTTAGTCAGATGGGATTTCCTTTATAGGCAGTTAGATAATTCTCTCTTTCTGCTCTTAAGATTTTTTTCCTATGCATTGTCTTTTGCTAGTCCGATGACTCTGTGTCTTGGTGAGGTCCTTCTTGAAATCTATCTTCCAGGAGTTCTCTAAGCTTCTTGTATCAGGATATCTAAATCTCTCTCAAGACCTGGGAAGTTTTCCTGAATAATTTTCTCAAGTAGGTTTTCCATACTTTTTACTTTTTATTCTTCTTCCTATGGTATACCTGTAATCTGTGGGTTTGGATGCTTTACATAATCCCATATTTCTCTAAGGCTTTGTTCATTTTGTAACATTATTTTTTTATCTAACCAGGCTAATTTGAAGGACCTGTCTTCTAGCTCTAAAATTCTTTCTTTCACTAAGTCTAGACTATTTTTAAAGCTTTCAATTGTATTTCGTAATTCCTTCAATAATTTTTTTTATTTTCAGTTCTATTTTTTTCAATGATGTCAATATCTTTTCTCAGATCCTGAATTGTTTTTCCTGATATCTTTGTGTATGTTTTCAGCTTTCTCTTTAGTCTCAATGATCTCCTTTAAAATCAGTATTTTGAATTATTAATATGGTATTTCAAAGATTTCATTTTGGTTAGGATCTGTTGATGGAGAGTTAGTGTTCATTGGGGCTGTTGTAACACTCAGTTTTTTCATACGTTCAGAGTTGTTTCTCTGGTTCTTTGTCATCTGGATAAGCTATCTCTCTTTATTTTTTGAATTTGCTTTTGTTTGGATGAGGCTCTTTTCCTTCTCAAGGAGGTGTCTATAATGTATGCTGTACAGAGTCCTTTGGCTTTGGTTCTGGGTGCTTTCAGTGGCAAAGAGTCTGTATAAGTTCCTTGGTTGTAAATAGCCTTTTATGGTGGCTTTCCCAAATGCTGGTTATAGCAGCAATGTACTGGATGTTTGAGCAGGCTCACTGTATCCTGTAGAGCTAAAATGGTGGAGATGTCTGGAAGCTTATGTCATAGGCCAGTGGGTGGTTCTTATGGGTAAGAGCTGGCTATAGCCAATGTGGATGTGTATATAATTGATCCTTAATTACTGGGAGAAGCTCTCTGTTGCCTCAGGTAATGGGCTGATCTGTGGAATGCACAGTGGTCTGAGCTCCCTGCTCAGCCACGGAGGGAGACCCAAGAGGAGGAAGCTCACCTACAGGTTCCCCAGTAGAAGGCAAAGCACCAGTTCTGAAGGGTTCTTGGGGGTGGCCACAAAGTATCCAGAGGTGTGTCTAGATTTGGAGCTGGGAAACCTCTGCTACCCCAAGTTATCTGCACAGGAAGATGGGGCAGACTAAACTCCTAATTTAGAAGTGTCAGTGCTCCAAATGCCTTGATATATGTCTTAGAACCAAGTAGAGAGCATGCTACTGCACTAAGATCTCTGCACTTGAAGAGGGCAGGTATCTGATGCTCCTAATCCAAGTGAGCAGGTGTGCCAAGTGCCTGGAAATATGTCCTGGCATGCAACAGAAAAGTAGCTGCTGCAGGGGGTAGATGAGGTAGATCAAGCTTCTAACCCAGTGGAGTAGGTGTGCTTTAAGCTGGTTGATATGCATGGGAAAGGAGCAGAGAAACAACCACCACAACAAGGTTTTTGCATGGGATTAGAGGGGTAGTAAGCTAACTCCTAATTCATGGAAGAAGGTGTGCCAAATATGTGGAACTACATCTGGGTCTGGAGATGAGGGAGTGCCCCTGCATCAAATTATTTGCATGAAAAGGAAGTGTGGCCCAAGCTGCTATTCCATGAGCACAGGTGAACCAAAAACCTGGAAAGAGGTCCAGGTGTGGAGCACAGAGTGTGCCACAGCACCAAGATCTCTGCACAGGAAAGGTGGTGAATAGAAATAGAAACAAAATGAACTAAGTTCTAATTATAAGTCTGTTATAAGTCTATGGAACTGAAGAAATGTATGACCTTGTATGCAGTGATTAATGAAAAATTGTTTCCATTGATATCTATTTCCATATTTAATTTGTCAACTGGGAAAATTATTATTTTAAGAAACATCTATTTATTATGCACAACTTTAGCTAAAATTATATTTATTCTAGCTAGATTTACTATGTCAGGGTATTTGTCATTCACCTAAAATATTTTATATCACAAAAGACACCAAATACAAATTAACATGCATCTTAGAATTGTATAGCATTTGTGTCATTTTGCTTATATCATTTTATGTGTTTCTTGTAGATGAACAAGAAAACATTTATAAGGCTCTTATTCCAACTTTTACATTGAATTTTTACCAGAACCTATTACAGAAATCATATTAGAATTGTATTTTCACTGCATATAAGTCTCTTACTCTAGATTCATTCTTATAAGCCCAATATGTATGATTATTATTTATCTTCCAGAAACTGTTGAGTTGTTGATGAACAAGGACTCCATTGTTCATTTGTAGCACATATTTTTTCATGCTTGCTTAGATCACACACTCTACTGAAAGAATGAGTATAGGTTGTCAGATTTATACTACAAACAGTTTTTCCAGTCCATTGCCAATTGAGCTGTAGATGAGTATTTGACCCAAAGAAATCCATCCAACTATAGGTCAAAGGGATAAGGTTTCTTTTGCAAACATCTTCAATTAGTTGATAATGGTCTCGGGAGTTGAATGGTTATGAACATTGGTGGATTGGAGCTCCTCTGACAAAGGAAAACCAGGGCCAAGCTGAGTTATGGAGATAGACACAATGAATAATCTGAGAAAACTAATCTGTTGACAGGCAAAAAATATCAGAAATAAAAAATCCATGTAGCCCAAAAAGGGAAGATGGAAGTGTGTGTCATTGATTCCCATACTTTCTTTGTAAGACTTCAAGGAATCGAAGCTAATGTTTTCTTGTTTCTTTTTTTTAATCAACTGGCTGTACCTCTTGCAGTTTGACTTCAGTTTGTTATCTTTTAAAAAGCTAACTTTTCTATTTTTGTTCTTTGTGGGTTTCACTTCTTTGTAAAGAAAAAGCTTTGCCATTAAGTATCTGTAGTGAGCAGTAACTACAGGATCTATATGTATATTGCACACAGTGTAACTACTTGTTATAACCATTTGGGCTTATAGAAAAAATCATTGAAAAGATCCCTAGGATAGAGAGGTGCATTTCTTCTTTCCAGTGGGATTTAATAATTTCCATTAGCAAAAAATTATATTTCCAGTATTCAGATCTAGATACAAAATTGCTTTATGTTCAGACTCTTTAGAATAACTTAGCCAGGAAGAAAGTATATATTCGAATATAGTACAGCCCTCTTTCATTCAAATGTTTTTATTCTTTTAATTTTAAGGTCCTTCTTATCTACTTTATTTTTATATGAGACAAATAAATTGGCTTGGTAAGAGTTTTCCAACTCTCACAGCCTTTGTTACATAAAACATAAAGGTTTTTGAGAAGGAACTGGAAAAATTGCTTAGGGTAGCAAGTAGGTTTGGGGAAGTAAACAACTGAGGCTCAGACCCCTTTCATATTTGATGATCAGTACAATTAGGCATCTCTGATGATTGAAATATCCTGATTGAAATCCACGAGCAGAAATGTGCAACAAAACCACCCCTCCAAAGGGGTAGCACATTATGAGAAATAAAGGAGTCCAGACCCGTGGCCAAAAAATATTACTAACCTAGAATATAAGCGGGAAAACCTAGTTCTAGGTATGCTGTGCATCTGTGGCAAGAAATACCTCCTGACCTAGCTGTGCATATATATATATATATATATGCACACACACACATACATACATATATTTATTTTTTCTTTTGGGATAGAGTCTGGCTCTGCCACCCAGGCTGGAGCGCAGTGGTGCGATTTGGCTCACTGCAACCTCCACCTCCTGGGTTCAAGCAATTCTTCTGCCTCAGCCTCTTGAATAGCTGGGATTAAAGGTACGTGCCTCCACACCTGACTAATTTTTGTATTTTTAGTAGAAACAGAATTTCACCATGTTAGCCAGTCTGGTCTTGAACTCCTGGCCTCAAGCGATCTGCCTGCCTCGGCTTCCCAAAGTGTTGGGATTACAGGTGTGAGCCACCGTGCCTGACCTATATTCTATATATTCTTAAATCACATATTGCAGATGATTGTCAGTGTGAATAATACATAAAAAACAGTGACACTAGACAGTAATGTGGACCTCGAGGGATGCTGGCTAGACAATAGGTGGAGAGAGACTATCTCTTCCATGCCTCCACCCTCTAATTAGATACTTTCAGACAGGCAATAGCATTATCCTAGCAGTGAACAGAAAATGAGTCAGATTTAGAAAGACTGTTTGATGCAAACGAAACTTCAATATGACAAGAAAATTTGCACTACAAAGGAGAGCAATGGCAGCCAGGTCAGTGAAGAATTCCTTCAGTTTCACCTGCCTTTGACTCTGGCTGCAAACTCTGCTGTGGTACCCTCATTTTATTATGGTACACCTGAGCTCTATGTCCTCTTTCTTCTCAGATCCAGTTCTTCTATTGCTTTTAAAATCTTTAGGCAATATTCTTCTTCTGTCTGTAGAAAATATTGTATTACTTGTAAATAGAAGATTATTACTCATCTGAGTTTCATAGCTGGCCAATACCCATTTCTCCAATCTCATTGCCAACATTCACATGTGACATACCCTAAGTTCTCAACCAACCCTCCCCTCCATTCTCTAGCCATCCTATAGAACCGGAAATGAACCTCACCTCCTTCTCTAGACTCAAGGACAATTAAAGCAAAAAAAGTAAGTTATTTAACTACTTCCAGCGTTCAATATTGAATGTTACTGTCCTGAAGTGATCAGGCAAATGTTCTAGAAGAAAAGAACAGTGCTTTGGTCTTTAGTTTTACTTATTTATTCATTTATTAATTGAAAAACTTTTTATTGAATGCCTAGTATATAACAGGTATTGATACAATTTTACTGTGTCCCCTCCCAAATCTCATCTTGAATTGTAGCTCCCATATTCCCAGGTGTCATGGGAGGGACCCAGCAGGAGGTAATAGAATCACGGGGGTGGATCTTTCCTGTGATGATCTCTTGATAGTAAGTCTCAAGAGATCTGATGGTTTTATAAAAGGGAGTTCCTCTACACAAGCTCTCCTGCCTGCTGCCATGTAAAACGTGTCTTGCTTCCCCTTCTCCTTCCACCATGATTGTGAGGCCTCCCCAGCCATGTGGAACTGTGAGTCAATTAAACCTCTTTCCTTTATAAATTACCCAGCGTTAGGTATGTCTTTATTAGCAGCATGAGAACAGACAAATACAGGTATTATTTATGCAGTATGCTAAACTAGTGTTTCTAAAGAGTGCCAAGATCAAGGTGCCAGCAATTTTGATCTGTTGGGCTTCCTCTTCTTCATAGATGGTGCCTTCTCCCTGTGTCCTCACATAGTAGAAGGGGAGAACTCTGGCCTCGGCAGCTCCTTATAATGACACTAGTCTCACTCATGAAAACTCCACCCTCATGACTTAATCATTTCCAAAGGCCCCATTTCTCTCTCTCTGTGTGTGTGTGTGTGTGTGTGTGTGTGTGTGTGTGTGTGTGTATGAAAGAGACAGAGTTTTGCTCTTGTTGCCCAGGCTGGAGTCCAATGGCACGATCTCGGCTCACTGCAACCTCTACTTCCCGGATTCAAGCGATTCTCCTGCCTCAGCCTCCTGAGTAGCTGGGATTACAGGCACGCGCCACCACACTTGGCTAATTTTGTATGTTAGTAGAGATTGGGTTTCTCCATGTTGGTCAGGCTGATCTCAAACTCCTGACCTCAGGTGATCTGCCTGCCTTGGCCTTCCAAAGTGCTAGGACTACAAGCCTGAGCCACCGCGCCCAGCCAGCCTCATTTCTTAATACAATCACACTGGGAATTGGGTTTCAACATAGGAATTCTGGGGAAACAGAAACATTCAGAATGTAACATCTCATAACTTAAGTACAATGATGTAAAGCTAACAATACTTAAATACTACAATATAAAGTTAATGCATTTTATGCTACATGATAAGAGAATAATGAGGGAAGAAAACAAGATACTTCCTGTAAACACACACACACACACACACAATTCATAACAAAATAAAGAGGAAATACTCATGACAGTTAAAAAATCTGTTTTAGTTTGCTCAGGCTACCATAACAAAATATCACAGATGGGATGGCTTAAACAACAGAAGTTTATTTTCTCACAGTGCTGGAGAGAGAGGGATCTGGTGTCTCTTTATCTTCTTATAAGAACTCCAGTCCTGCTGGATTAGGGCACACCCTTACATCCTCATTTAATTTCAGTTACCTCCCTAAAGGCCTTAACTCCAAATACAGTCACAGTGGGGTCAGGACTTCAAGATATGGATTTGTAAGGAACAAGTCAGTTTATAATAGTATTCGATATATTTTGATCCTTATTGTTATTATACTGGTAAACAATAAATGTTTGATTGTTAAATGCATTTGCATTAGTTGGGATGTTGAATTTTTGCTTTTAAAATTGTTAAAATGTATATATATGAAATAGATTTAACATAATTTCCATTGACTAGGCAAGCATAGCTTGTTTAATTGTGCTGCATTTTATTGCACTTCACGTATACTCTGTTTTTTACAAATTGAAGACAAGACAAAGGACTAATACTTAAATGTATACTTTTCTAATAATTTTGTTATTTATATTATGGTCTTCATATATATGGTGGAAATGCTATATAGTGGTGTACTTCTGTGCAGTTTTTCAACACTGTGTTCATTGATGTCATGTTGGTAGTGTGAAATAGGGCATGATGAGAAAATTGGTACCATGGCAATTAGAAGGCTTGATTTAGGTTTTTGGATGGCTTTGACGTAATAAAACGATGAAGGATATATTAATAATGCAAATTATGTTTAAAAGTGTGTTGTATCTGCATCCATTTACATTGTGAATAGTCCAAAAATAGCCTAAAATCTGAAAAAATATTTCAGTATTCATGAAAGATTATCTTATTCAGCAAAGGAGCCACTCACATCATTGACAAATGAGTGAAGGTTAGACATACATCTTTGTTTTATCACATTTGTCTTACTGATTAAGGTAAAAGGAAATGTCGGTCCATATTCATGATGAACTATGATCTTGCATCAATGACAGGAGCAACTTATTTGCTGAGTCAGATTAAAACCATTTATTTAGAGTCTGTCTCTTTTGTCACACTATTCTGACAATAGAATAATAAAACCTGAGTGTACTTCAAGTTATAGGTGTAAACTGCAAATAAGGTGGGTATAGTCACTTAAAGTAAGTTTTTTTTTGTTTGTTTGTTTGTTTGTTTACTGAGACGGAGTCTTGCTCTGTCATCCAGGCTGGAGTGCAGTGGCACGATCTCAGCTCACTGCAACCTGGGTTCAAGCAATTCTCCTGCCTCAGCCTCCCAAGTAGCTGGGATTACAGGTGTGTGCCACCATGCCCAGCTAATTTTTTGTATTTTTAGTAGAGACAGGGTTTCACCATGTCAGCCAGGCTGGTCACGATCTCCTGACCTCATGATACAGCCGCCTCGGCCTCCCAAAGTGCTAGGATTACAGGTGTGAGCCACCACGCCTGGTCTAAAGTAAGTTTTATGTCTAAAATTATGTAATGTAGTTCTCGGCAGGGCTTTTTATGTTAGCAATCTAGTGGTGGCATTAATTTTGCTAACATTTGTAAATGCATTTTTTTTTTAGCAAGGTGATCATTAATTTTCTAGTATATCACTTCCCCCAAGTCTCACTCAAGAGACTTTTTTAAGTTGCTAATTTGGAGTGGACATAGGAGTGTCAGTAAACAGTAACGAAACATTAACAGTCTACTTTTTATAGTTATAACAAGAAAAAACTGTTATTATAATCCTTAGGCTTTCATGAACTAAATATATATTTTGGTGAGCAGGAAACAACTGGTGAAAATCTCTTTTCCCATCTCTTCCCCCTCACCACTTCTTTCTCACAGATCAAATATGGATATGGCTAGTCTGAAGTGAAGAGGAGTAGGTCTGTGAAGCACCCATCACTCTTGAATATTTGAGTGGAAAGCCATTGTTGGAAATGGAGTGAATGGCTTTCTTAGTCCTGGAACAGAAACCTCCCACTTAAGACGACATTGACTTTTCCCCTGCATGAAAATGATGCCTGCTCGATAAATATAAAGCAGATTTTTTTTTTTATCCATTTCCTAACCAACACACTTGGGCTGTCATTGATTTTTTGTTTATGTCTCTCTTTTTCTTTTTTCTTTTTTTTTGAGACGGAGTCTTGCTCTGTCTCCCAGGCTGGAGTGCAGTGAGTGGTGTGATCTCTGCTCACTGCAAGCTCTGCCTCCCTGGTTCATGCCATTTCCTGCCTCAGCCTCCCCAGCAGCTGGGACTACAGGTGTCTGCCACCACATCGAGCTAATTTTTTATATTTTTAGTAAAGACGGGGCTTCACCGTGTTAGGCAGGGTGGTCTCAATCTCCTGACCTCGTGATCTGCCCACCTCAGCCTCCCAAAGTGCTGAGATTACAGGCCTGAGCCACCACGCCCAGCCTGTTTATGTCTCTTAATAAGCTCTTTTTTCCTTCTTTCTTTCTCTGCTCTGCTGTTAACTATAAGAGAGTTCAAAAATTCTAGCACTGTGGAAACATTTTTCCAGGAACTTAATATAATGACTGTCTCTTCAGAAGTGAATGCTGAGGTTGGTAACTGCAGCATTAGGTTACTGGTCAAAAAGGTGAGCACTCGTTAGGAGGGGTAGGAGAGATGAGCTAGTTTTAGGCATTTTCAGGCAGAGTGCACTTGGGATATGCGTCTGTCTAGTCCATTTAGGCTGTTATAACAAAATACTGTACCTCATTGGCATATGAATAAGAGAAATTATTTCTCACAGTTCTGGAACCTGGGAAGTCCAAGATTAAGGTGCTGCAGAGTCAGTGTCTGGCGAGCACCCATTTCCTGGTTCATAGAATAGTGCCTTCTTGCTATATCCTAGTGGTGGAAAGGGTGAGGGAGCTCTCTTGGGTCTTTTATAAGGGCACTAATCCCATTTATGAGGACTCCACCCTCATGACCTGATCACCTTCCAAGAGCCAAAACTCTTAATACCATCACTTTGGGGATTATGATTTCAACATGATTTAAGGTGGCCATAAAGACTCTGACTACTGTATTATTTATTCTTTCTCTTTTTGAGAATAATTAAAACAGTTATCTGTGTAGCAGTTTATGGTATATGTAGGATGTACATATTATTTAAACCCCACAATCCCCACCACAACTTGTTTTAATGGGTGATATGTGTATCTCGATTTTACCTCCAAGGAAAACTGTGAAACTGTGACTTCGAGAAATAAAGTAATATTTTGAAAATACCATTTGAGTAGTAAGAATAAAGCAGAATCTTGAACTCAAGGCTTTTGATTACAAAGCTCCGTTTCTTTTCATCAAATTATGCTGTAACCCTTTTAGAACAATGCTTTGCTATATGTAATGATGCCACATACCTTTTTGAAATTTCTATATGGAATTACATTCAATTTATTTGTTTAGTTCATTAATAGTAAAATATATAGAATGAGCAAAATTAAATGTTTTATTAGTTTTAACCATATTTTTATCACATCTGTACTTTTGCCACAATTTCATCTGAAAACTAGGGAGGCTTTAAAGTGTAAAGACAGATATGTGCTGTATTTTTTTGTTTGTGTATGTGGATATTATCTACTATAAAATAGGTTGAATTGTCTTTTAATTTTTCGATACATAGTGTAAATTTTTGTATCTTTTAAAATTTTGCACATTGGAAAACTCAATGT
Source organism: Nomascus leucogenys (assembly GCF_006542625.1). NCBI lineage: Eukaryota > Metazoa > Chordata > Mammalia > Primates > Hylobatidae > Nomascus > Nomascus leucogenys. Next base: position 11,711,595 of record NC_044391.1, read on the forward strand.
ATAAAAAACTTCTTTTTGTTAATTAGCAATAAAAAGAAATTCTGTAATTATCCTCTCAGGTTAAAATATAAGAAGCAAAGAAATACAGCATGCAGTCCAATATGTAGCCACTACTCACATATGACTACTTACATATAAAATGATTAAAATCAAATAAAATGTCAAACTCAATTCTTCACTCTCACTAGCCATATCTCAAATGCTCAGTAGCCACATGTGACTAGTGGCTACCATGTTGAACAGCACAGATATAGAACATTTGATTCAAAGTGGAAAATTCTATCAAAAAGCACCAGGATACAATCTCAGCATTATGATTTAGAGAGGACCTGAGAGTCAAATTGGCCCTCCACCAGTTTTTTTAAACAAAATGTTATTGGATCACAGCTATATCCATTTGTTTACAAGTAGTTTATGGCCATCCTGTCACCAGAAATAGCAGATTTTGAATAGTTGCAAGAGAGATCTTATGGCTCATGAACACTAAAATATTTATTATTTGGTCCTTTACAGAACACAATTTGCCAAACTCTGACCTAGAACTTCTTTTTTAAGCAATTATTGGTATGAGTTTCTAGCTAAAATATTATTTTTGCATGAGTATTTATAATATTTTGCCTTCCTAATTCTCCCCTTCCTTCTCTCTTTTCTATTATTTCAATCATATATTTCTTTACTTGAGGAATTTCTTGGTAACTTGATAATGAACAGAAGAACTTGGACTTACATTCATAAATACTTTTATCGTTTTTAGCCACCAAGACATTACAGTAAAAATATAGTAGTGGTTCTAATAAATGTCAGAGAACATCATTATTCTGACATGTGATACTGGGTTATGGAAAGGAAGAAATCATTCTGTTTTATGGACTTGAATAAAGAAGAAAGTCCTCCAGGAATGCAGTCTTATACATACTTCTTCTTCTTTTTTTTTTTTTCTCAAGAGAAAGTTCATATTTCTAGTATTAATGGATATGACTACTTTTCCCTTTAGGTTAATTTATTTAAAAAAAACTATCTCTAAAGATAGGATTAAAAACTGTTAAGTTTTCTCATTCAATTCTTATCTAAAAACATTCCAAGACCCTCCTCAGCTCTTTGGCATAATAAAATGAATAGGAAAGAATTTTCTTTGATCTCATATGGAACAATAATGTCTACATAACATATAATTTACTTGCAAAAAAATGTCCCTTGCTGCTTGAGGACAAATGCAGTTAAAAGTTGAATTCAAGTAAAACCCTTAGCTATGTAGTAGTTGCCAATGGAATTTTTCTGTTTATTAGCAGTTACAGCCGCCTGATAAGAAAATCTATTAGGCTTTTTTCACACATGGCAAAGCAAATATTCCTTTGACTCTGGATGGATAGAACAATTTACCTAACATTTGGGTAGACCTTTACTGTGCATCATTTCATTCATTTTGCCCAGTATTTAAGAAATAACTGAGACATGGTAACATGGGTTATCTACCCCATCTAATACACTATAATAGTCATATACACCCACCTGGCATTTACACAGAGTTATATGGGAAAGAATTCATGGCACAGTGTATCCTAGCTCTTCTTCTTAGTAGCTGTGTAGTCTCCCACAAGTTACTTAACTTTTCTGTTTTTCATATTTCTCATCTATAAAACAGGGATTAAAAAGTATGCATATGTCATGGGATCGTTTGAGAATGGAATGAATTAAATACTTGTGAAATCCTTTCAGCAGTGCCCCAGTAAGCGCTCCCTAAATATTAGAACAGTGTTATTCCTGGTGGAAAAATAACATGCATCAGAACCAGTCAGTTTTGTCCTTAAATCCTAGTTCTTCACTTCTTGTCTTGTTAAATTCATTGAGCCTCATCTTTTTCATCTGTAAAATGAATATAATACCTAGTCTCAGTAGTTGTGGTAAGGTGCAGTGACAAAATACGTAGCATGCCTGGCATATAATAAAATGCTAATAAGTGGCAGTTTATATTAACAGAATTGTGTAAATAGGAAGACTACAAATTAGCTGACTTGTTTAGTTAGTCAAGCCAGCCAACATATATACAATTTTAAGCTCATTTCCCCAAATACCCTCTGAGACAAGCCTTGTTAAAATTGTTGAACAAACGTCTAACCAGTGAACATTGTGCTTGCCTTTCAAGAAAGGCGTACTCTTTGCCTTTGCCAATACACGACTTCCACTCCTGTGGAGTTAAGCTGAGAAACATGACTTCATAGACCATGAGAATTGCATGCAGGCTGAAATTATGAAGAACAAGCTCCTCATTCACAGATGAGGTCAGTGAGATTCAAAAAGGTTAAACTATCCCCCCAGAGTTGCACAGCTATTTGGCCAAATTTCTTCCAGGAAGCTGGACTGACCCCAGCCCATACTGTTTCTTCCATTACATTGCATTGAGTATTTATATATGCTCATTTTGGATACTTGTTTATATTACTTCAGGGATGTTCTCTCTAGCATACGCATATAAATTTTCCCCAAGTCCTATGATTCTTGAAAAGCAGAATCTTGTTTTTTTTGTTTTTTGTTTTTTTTTAGTCCCTGTTAAGCAGATGGATTCGTGTTATGAACAAATTGATGAATATTTATTTAACCAGTGAAATTGTTATGTGTTTCATATAGACTGAAAATTCTAGTGCGTGAGGAGGAGGTGGAGCAAGATGGTCTAACAGAAGCCTCCAGTGATCTTCCCCTCCCCATGCAGGAACACCAAATTGAGGAACTATCCACAAAACAAAACAAAACAAAACAAAAACATTTCATAACATTCAAGTCAGGTGAGCGATCTCAGTAATAGGCACTGGAGGGGGCAGGAAAGACAGTTTTGAACCACCTACAACACCCCTCCCCTACTCCCTGGCAGCAGCCACATGGTGCAGAGAGAATCTGTGCTCCTGGTGAAGAGACAGTGTGGTGATTATGGGACCTTCATTAGAACTCAGTGCTGCTCTGTCACAGCAGAAAACGACATGGGGCAGAGCTTGGCTGGCACCAATGGAGAGAGCATTTATACCAGCCCTAACCAGAGGCAAATTGTCCTTCCCTGCTGTGAAAACCTGAGTCTAGCTAGCTCCAACGCTGGTGGCTAAAGCACTGTGGGGTCCTAAATAAACCTGAAAGACAGTCTAGGCCGCAATGACCGTAGTTTCTAGACAAGTCCTGGTGCTGTCCTGGGCTCGGAACTAGTGGACTTAGGGCATATGATCTATTGAGATACTAGCCGTGGGGGCCAAGGGTGTGTTTGCATCACCCCTCCTCCAACCCCAGGCAGTACAACTCACATTTTCAGTTCCGGGAGAGATTCCTTCCCTCTGCTTGAGGATAGAGAGGGGAAGAGTAAAGAGGACTTTGTCTTACAACTTGGATACCAGCTCAGCCACAGTAGAATAGTGAGAGGTGCCACGCAGCCCTCACTCGCTCTCAGCGCCTCCTCAGCCTTGGCGCCCACTCTGGCCGTGCTTGAGGAGCCCTTCAGCCCGCCGCTGCACTGTGGGAGCCCCTTTCTGGGCTGGCCAAGGCCGGAGCCGGCTCCCTCAGCTTGCAGGGAGGTGTGAAGGGAGAAGCGTGGGTGGGAACCGGGGCTGCGCGCGGTGCTTGCGGGCCAGCGCGAATTCCGGGTGGGTGTGGGCCCAGCGGGCCCCGCACTCGGAGCGGCTGACCAGCCCTGCTGGCCCTGGGCAATGAGGGGCTTAGCACCTGGGCCAGCGGCTGTGGGGGGTGTGCTGGGTCCCCCAGCGGTGCTGGCCCACGGGCACTGCGCTCGATTTCTCGCTGGACCTTAGCTGCCTCCCCGTAGGGCAGGGCTCAGGACCTGCAGCCCGCCATGCCTCAGCCTCTCCCCGACTCCGTGGGCTCCTGGGCAGCCCGAGCCTCCCCCACGAGCGCCACCCCCTGCTCCACGGGGCCCAGTCCCAACGACCACCCAAGGGCTGAGGAATGCAGGCGCAGGGCACAGGACTGGCAGGCAGCTCCACCTGCCGCCCTGGTGCGGGAGCCACTGGGCTCCTGACTCTGGTGCGGACTTGGAGAACCTTTATGTCTAGCTAAGGGATTATAAATACACCAATCGGCACTCTGTATCTAGCTCAAGGTTTGTAAACACACCAGTCAGCACCCTGTGTCTAGCTCAAGGTTTGTGAATGCACCAATTGACACTCTGTATCTAGCTACTCTGGTGGGGACTTGGAGAACCTTTGTGTCGACACTCTGTATCTAGCTAATTTAGTGGGGACATGGAGAACCTTTGTGTCTAGCTCAGGGATTGTAAACGCACCAATCAGCACCCTGTCAAAACAGACCACTCTGGCTCTCTGTAAAATAAACCAATCAGCAGGATGTGGGTGGGGCCAGATAAGAGAATAAAAGCAGGCTGCCCGAGCCAGCAGTGGCAACCCGCTCAGGTCCCCTTCCACACTGTGGAAGCTTTGTTCTTTCGCTCTTTGCAATAAATCTTGCTACTGCTCACTCTTTGGGTCCACACTACCTTTATGAGCTGTAACACTCACCATGAAGGTCTGCAGCTTCACTCCTGAAGCCAGCGAGACCACGAACCCACTGGGAGAAACGAACAACTCCAGATGCGCCGCCTTAAGAGCTGTAACACTCACCGCGAAGGTCTGCAGCTTCACTCCTGAAGCCAGCGAGACCACGAACCCACCAGAGGAAAGAAACTCCGAACACATCCAAACATCAGAAGGCACAAACTCCGGACACGCCGCCTTTAAGAACTGTTAACACTCACCGTGAGGGTCCGCGGCTTCATTCCTGAAGTCAGTGAGACCAAGAACCCACCAATTCCGGACACAATAGGGCACCAGACAGATTCTTAAAGCCTCCATTCCAGGCCCTAGCTACTGGATGACATTTCTAAACACACTGTGGGAAGAAAGGAACCTGCTGCCTTGAAGGGAAGGAGCTAGTCCCGGCAGAGTTAATCAACTGCTGACTAAAAAGCCCTTGGGCCCTGAATAATCAGCAGGGGTACTCAGGTTCTACTTGCTGTGGGCCTTGGGTGAGACTCAGAGGTATATTGGCTTCAGGTGAGACCTGGCACATTCTCAGCTGTGGTAGCTATGGAGAAAGACTCCCTACTGCTTGAGGAAAGAAGAGGGAAGAGAAAAGGGAACGTTGTCTTGCAGCTTGGGTACCAGCGTGGCCACAGTGGGGTAGAGCACCAAGCAGGCTCCTGAGGTCCCTGATTCTAGGCTTTGGATCCTGGATGGCATTTCTGGACGTCCTCTGGGCCAGGAGGGAGTCCACTGCCTTGAAGAGCAAAACTCAGAACTGACAACATTGACCATGAGCTTACTGAAGAGCTCTTGAGCCTTGAGTGTAGATCAGCAGTGTCCAGGCAGTACCTGCTGTGGGCCTGGGATGGTGGTGGTTACTGGAACGAGACTCCTCTGCTTGAGGAAAGGGGAGGGAGGAGTGAGGAAGACTTTGTCTTGCTGCTTGGGTGCCAGCTTAGCCACAGTAGAATAAAGCACCAGGCAGTTCCTAAGGCTTCTGACTCTAGGCCCTGGTCCCCAGATGCATCTCTGGATGCACCTGGGGCTGACGGGAACTCATTGCTCTGAAAGGAAGGACGCAAGTCTGGCTGGATTTGCCACTTGCTGATTGTAGAGCTCTTGGGCTGCAAGGAAACGTAGGTGGAAGGCAAGCAGTGGTCACTGCAGGCCTTGGGAGAAACCAGTGCTGTGTTGGCTTCAAGTCTGAGCCAGTGAAGTTCCAGTGGTGGTGGCCATGGGCATGCTTGTGTCACCCATCCCCCAGTTCCAGGCTGCTCAGCACGTGGAGAGAGACTGTTTGGGGGAAAGTAAGGGAAGAGAACAAGAGTCACTGCCTGGTAATTAAGGGAATTCTTCTGGATCTTAGCCAAGACCACCGAAGCAGTACTTCTGTGAGTCTGCAAGAACCACAGTGTTACTGGGCTTGGGTTACCCCCTAAAGCAGATATGGCTGCAGTTACCAAAGACTTAGATCACAACATGCAAGTCTTTTAAAATACTTACAAAGCCTTCCCAAAAAGGACAGGTACACACAAGCCCAGACCATGAAGACTATAATAAATATCTAACTGTTCAGTGTCCAGACACTGATGAACATCCACAAGCATCATGACCATCCAGGAAAACATGACCTCACCAGACAAACTAAATAAGTCACCAGTGACCAATCTTGAAGAGACAGAGATATGTAACCTTTCAGACTTCAAAAGAATTCAAAAGAGCTGTTTTGAGGAAGAAACATCAGACTTAATCTGCACTATAGACCAAATGGATCTAATAGATATTTACAGAACATTTCATTCAGTAGCTGCAGAATACACATTTTTGTCCACAGCACATGGTTCATCATCAAGGATATACCATATTTTAGGTTACTAAACAAGTCTCAAAACATTCAAAAAAACTGAAATAAGCGTCTTCTCTGACCACAGTGGAATAAAACTACAAATCAATAGCAAGAGGAATTTTGGAAACTATATAAACACAGTGAAATTAAACAATGTGCTTCTGAATGACCAATGGGTCTATGAAGAAATTAAGGAAATTAAAATACTTTGTGCAGCAAGTGAAAATGGAAACACAACATACCAAAACCTGTGGAATACAGTGAAAGCAGTAATAAAAAAATTTTGGCAGTAAGTGTCTACATCAAAAAAATAGAATAACTTAAACAAAGAAACTAATAATGCATCATAAAGAATTAGAAAATCAAGAGCAAACCAAACTCACAATTAGCAGAAGAAAAGAAATAATAAGTCATAGCAGAAATACACGAAATTGAAGTGAAAATAACAAAAAATCAACAATCAATAATTGGTGTTTTGAAAAGATAAACAAAATCAACAAAACTTTGTTACTCACACTAACTGGGTAATCCAAGCTACGAGAGACTGAGGCAGGAGAATTGCTTGAACCTGGGAGGTGGAGGTTGCAGTGAGCCAAGATTGCACCACTGTGCTCCAGCCTGGGTGATAGAGTGAGACTCCATTTCAAAAAAAAAGTATCGCTAGAGGCTACTATGAGCAACTGTATGCCAATAAATTGGAAAATCTGGGAGAAATAGATAAATTCCTAGGCACATACAACCTACCAAGATTGAACCAAGAAGAAATGCAAAACCTGAGCAGACCAATAACAAGTAATGAGATCTAAGCCATAGTAAAAATTCTCCTGGCAAAGAAAAGCCCAGGAATTGATGACTTCACTGCTAAATTTTATCAAACATTTAAAGAAGAACTACCGATTCTACTCAAACTATCCTGAAAAATAAAGAAAAAAGGAATACCATCAAACCCATTCTACGAGGCCAGTATTACCCTGCTATCAAAACCAAAGACACATCAAAAAAAAAAAAAAAAAACTATAGGCCAATATCCCTGATAAATATGGATGCAAAAATCCTTAAAAAAATACTAGCAGATTGAATTCAACAACACATTCAAATGATCATTCATTGTGACCAGTGGGATTTATTTTAGGGATACAAGGATAGTTTAACATATGCAAATCAATCAGTGTAATACATCATATTGACGGAATGAAGGATAAAAACCATATTATTTCAATTGATGCTGAAAAAGCATTTGATAAAATCTAACCTACCTTCACGATAAAAACTCTAAAATAAACTGGGTATAGAAGGAACATACAGCACCTATCAACCTGTCATCTAGGTTTTAGGCCCTGTATGCATTAGGTATTTTTCCTAATGCTCTCCCTCCCCTTTTTCCCCTCCCTGTTTCCATGTGTTCTCATTGTTCAACTCCCACTTATGAGTGAGAACATGTGGTGTTTGGTTTCCTGTTCCTGTGTTAGTTTGCTGAGGATGATGGTTTCCAACTTTATCCAGGTTCCTGCAAAGGACATGAACTCATTCTTTTTTATGGCTACATAGTATTCCATGGTGTATATATGCAACATTTTCCTTATCCAGTCTATCATTGATGGGCATTTGGGTTGGTTCCAAGTCTTTGCTATTGTAAATAGTGCTGCAATAAACATACTTGTGCATGTGTCTTTATAGTAGAATGATTTATAATCCTTTGGATATATACCTAGTAACGGGATTGCTAGGTCAAATGGTTTTTCTGGTTGTAGATCCTTGAGGATTCGCCACCTTGTCTTTCACAATGGTTGACTAATTTACACCCCCACCAACAGTGTAAAAGTGTTCCTATTTCTCCACATCCTTGCCAGCATCTGTTGTTTCCTGACTTTTTAATGATCGCCATTCTAACTGGTGTGAGATGGTATCCCATTGTGGTTTTGATTTGCATTTCTCGAATGACCAGTGATGAGCTTTTTTTCATATGTTTGTTGGCTGCATAAATGTCTTCTTTTGAGAAGTGTCTGTTCATATCCTTTGCCCACTTTTTCATGGGGTTGTTTGCTTTTTTCTTGTAAATTTGTTTATGTTACCTGTAGATTCTGGATATTAGACCTTTGTCAGATGGATAGATTGAAAAAATTTTCTCCCATTCTGTAGATGGCATGCTCACTTCAATGATAGTTTCTTATGCTGAGCAGAAGCTCTTTAGTTTAATTAGATCCCATTTGTCAATTTTGGCTTTTGTTGCAATTGCTTTTGGTGTTTTAATCATGAAGCCTTCTGCACATGCAGCACATGTATCCCAGAACTTAAAGAAAAATTAAAAAAAAGAAAAATAACAACAACTCACCAATAAAAAACTAAAACAAAAAAATTATGAAAAAAGTCAGGATATCAATTACTTGTGGAGGAAGAGTGGAAGAGAGAGAAGGGTTATGGCTGGGATGGACTAAATGGAGAGATATGAGGTGATTATCAAAGTTTTATTTCTTGGCTAGCATGATGGTAAGGATGTTGACCTCATGATAATTAATAAAGTTTCTTTTGTGAAAAAAAAGAAGGAACATACCTCCAGACAATAAAAGTCATATATGATGAATCCACAGGTAAACTCATATGCGTGAGGAAACTCTGAAAGTCTTTCCTCTAAGATCTGGAATAAGCCAAGGATGCCCACCTTCATCATTGTTGCTCAACATATTACTGGAAGTCCTAATTAGAGCAGTAAGACAAGAGGAAGAAATAGAGGGCCTCAAATTGGAAAGGAAGAAGTCAAATTATTCTTGTTTGGAAATGATATGATCTTATATTTGGAAAAACCTAAAGACTTCAACAAAAAACTATTGGAACTGATAAGCAAATTCAGTAAAGTTGCTGCATACAAAATCAACATACAAAAATCAGTAGCATTTCTATATGCCAACAGTGAACAATCTGAAAAAGAAATCAAGAACATTATCCCATTTAAAATAGCTATAAATAAAAGTAAATACTTAGGAACCAACTTAACCAAAGAAATGAAAGATCCTTACAATGAAAACTATAAAATACCGACACAAGAAATTGAAGGGGACTAAAAAAAATGGAAAGATATTTCATATTCATTGTTGGAAGAATCAATATTGTTAAAATATACATATGTAACCAAATCAATCTACAGATTCATTGCAATCCCTATTAAAATACGAGTGACATTCTTCATAGAAGTAGAAAAAAAATCCTAAAATTTATATGAAACCACAAAAGACCTAGAATAACCAAAGTTATTCCAAGCAAAAAAGGACAAAACTGGAGGAATCACATTACCTGACTACAAATTATACTGCAGAGCTATAGTAATGCAAACAGCATAGTACTAGTACTGGCATACAAACAGACAGACAGACCAAAGGAGCAGAATAGAGAACCCAGAAATAAATCCATATGTCTACAATGAACTCATTTTTGACAAAGGTAGCAAGAATATACATTAATAAAAAGATGGTCTCTTCATCTTTTTATCATGCTGGGAAAACTAGATATGTCTATGTCTATGTAGAAGAATGAAATGGGATGCGTCTCTTTCACCATCTATAAAATCAAACCAAAATGGATTAAAGATTTAAATTTAAGACCTCAAACTATGAAATTACTAAAAGAAAACATTGACAAAAACTCTCCAGGACATTGCAGAGTTTCTTTTCTTGAGAACTACCCATAAGTACAGTCAACCAAAGCAAAAATGGACAAATAGGGTTACATCAAGTTAAAAAGCTTCTGCTTATCAAAGAACACAATCAACAAAGTGAAGACATGACCCACAGAATGAGAGAAAATATCGGCAAACTATCCATCTGACAAGGAATTAACAACCAGAATCTATAAGGAGCTCAAACAACTTAATAGGAAAATAAAATCTAATAATCTGATTTAAAATGGGCAGAAGACTTGAATTTCTCAAAAGAAGACATACAAATGGCAAACCAATATGTAAAATAGTTCTCAGCATCACTAATCAGCAGAGAAATGCAAATCTGAACTACAATTAGATATCATCTTACCCCAGTTAAAATGGCTTTCATGCAAAAGACAGGCAATAGCAAATGCTGGCAAAGATGTGGAGAAAATGAACCCTTCATGCACTGTTGATGGGAATGTAAATTAGTACAACCACCATGAAGAACATTTTGTAGGTTCCTCCAAAAAACTAGAAATAGAACTACCATACAATCCAGGAATTCTCTTGCTAGGTTTATATCCAAAAAACTAAAAATAGAACTACCATACAATCCAGGAATTCTCTTGCTAGGTTTATATCCAAAAAAAAGGGAAATCCGTATATTGAAGAGATATCTGCCCTCTTATGTTTATTGCAGCATTCTTCACAATAGCCAAGATTTGGAAAAAGCCTAAATGTCCATTAATAGATGAATGGATAAAGAAAATGTAGTGTATATACACTAATGAAATACTATTCTGCCATAAAAAAGAATGAGATTCTGTCATTTGCAATATCATGGATGGAACTTCAGGCCATTATGTTAAGTGAAATAAGTCAGGCACAGAAAGACAAATGTTGCATGTTCTCACTTATTTGTGGGAGGCAAAAAAAAAAAACCAAAAACAATGAACTCAAGGGGATAGAGAGTAGAATGATGGTTACCACAGGCTGGGAAGTATAGTCGGAGGGGGAATCGTTAATGGGTACAAAAACACAGTTAGATAAAATGAATAAGACCTGATGTTTGATAACACAATAGGGTGACTATGGTCAACGATAACTTATCATACATTTAAAAATAACTATAAGAGTATGATTGGATTGTTTGTAACACAAAGAAAAAATAAATGCTTGAGATGATGGATGCCCCATTTACCCTGATGTGATTATTATACATTGTATGCCTGTATCAATATATCTCATGTAGCCCATAAATGTATATATACCTACTGCATACCTAGAAATGTTTAAAAAAGAATTCTAGTGTATGGGGAGCAAAGTATCTAATGTACTTTATGTAAGTACTCCCTTTCCAATCAATCTCCGCTAGATATCAATCTTACCTCTAGATATTTTATACATTAAAATACAGCAAACACACAGATACATGTATACATGCTCAGAGCTGGTTCCATTTCATTGTTCATGTTGTTATTCATGAACAATGGATGCTTTATCACAGTGATTTGGGTGGAGAAAGGGCTTTATAAACAACACACATTCTACTCTTAAAATACTGGCATATTTCTTTGCTTTCCATTCTCCAGTTACCACAGTCGTGAGCCAAGATATATGTCACATTGCAGTTTTGACACAGCTACTTTTATGCAACATAAAAAAAGTTAAATGTCAAACTGTTAAAATTACTAAGTAGTATATGAGGTAGATTTCTTCAGTCATTTCCTTAATCATACACTGTCTCTGATCCTAAGTGATAATGACTATTTCTTGGGATCACAGGTATGTTGAGGCTCAGGTGATCTGGGTTAGAAGCCAGGGATAAGAGATGCCAGAATGAAGGTCAATGCAATGAAATGAGCTAATGCCATGGATGTCCATTCATATATTTTGACATTATTGCATAATAAAAAATCAATGATTTTATATTGATTAATATTAATCAGACCATAACAACTGACCAAATAGGCTTCAACAAAAAGTCTTATTTTATTTAGTTGCTACTAATGAGAATAATTATGTTCCTTAGGTGTATTGGGTTAGAAAAAGAAAGATTTCTCTATTAAAATATTAGACTAATTTAGACGATATAAAACTTTGGATATGTTTTAAAATGTGTTGTGATTACCAATGAGGATTAGACTCATGTTATCATGAGGATTACTAATGCAATTAAGCAAAGGTTATTTGTTTCAATGAAGAGAAATCACATGTGGTTAGTTAAGCAGAAAAGGGCATTATTGAAGAAATATCTGGTACCTTCCCAAATCATCAGGAAGTCAATAGAGCTGGGCTGAAAAAAAATAGTAGGGTGTAAAGGAGGCCAGGCAGCCAAGAGCCCAGCCACCATCTCATGTGTGGCTCATCATCATGTGCTCAGGCTAGTTAGAGAATTGTCCCTGGTGCCAGGAACACTGGATGTGCCCTGCTGAGCTGTTTGAATTCAATACAACTGCCAATGTGGTCAGTGGACTCTAGCTATTTTTGTTGCCACTACAATGTTCCAAAGGATTTGTAAACTATCAGACAGCACAGAAGCACAGGCTTGGGCAGGGGAATCTGACTGGCAGAGCAGAGGTCCCAAGCCCGAGCTGAGTCACATGCCTGCATCTGAGCTGCCAAGGGCTTCTGATCCTTTCTGTTTCAGAGAAAGACTCTTTGCCAGGCCTCAAAAAGTGTCAGACTGCTCAGTCATAGGAAGTGCATTTTGATGCTCATCAGCCAAAAAAGTAAAGAATAGCCATCTCACTGTTTCTCTCTTGTTGGTTTTGATTTCTTCCTCTCTACATATTTTTAAGTTAAATGGTTAAACTCTTCTGAACGGCTAGCTAGACTCCTTCCTGAGTTTCTTAGGCATTGACAATGCTCTTTACTACTAATAATTTTGTTTTCCATAACCGTTCTTACTAAACATTTCAATATATCATTTCTGTATCTTATTTAGCTTTGGCTCATGATCAATAATGAAGAGTTGAATTGCACCAAGGTAATGCCTTCGTTATAAGATAACCGTAACAGCTGGATTTAGCTAAAAGTGTGAGATTATGCAGATGGAAAAACTGATCTAGTATCCAATTATTAGGTAGCCTGCTTTTTATTAGTTATTAGGTATGATATTTAGTTGTTACTACTGAATCTTGACAAAGAATTTACTGTTGGTACACAAACAGCAGAAAATTGCCATTTGTTCTAAGACATTGTTTGCTCTCTCCACGGTATTAGCACTAGCATATCAGTGAATGTAACACATCCTTGTTAGCTTCCTTCATCTTTTTCTTAGACAATTGTCTCTTCATGCCTAAATGCATTTGTTCAGCTTTTAGTACAGGCATGCAAGACATATGCCCTTAAGCACATGCGTGCACACACACACACACACACACACAAGCACACATGCAAACACACACTAAGCTACCGTTTCTGCTCCCCATCTGTTGGTTACAAACGGAGCTATATGCACGGAAATTATAAACAGCAATAGAGCTGAACTCACCTCTTCATGAAAAACAGAGAAAAATTATATGGATTTGTCTATTCAAATAGTATGCATTATGTCTATAAATGTTAACCCTTAAAATAAAGTTTTATGTCTCCTATGTGGCATATAAATCAAGGTAATTACATTTATTATACAAACACGCTGAATCATTATCTTAAGAGCTAAAAGCATTTTGAATTACTGAGATAAAAGCTACTCAGATCATAGGACCAGGTCTTTGCTGTATCAACTTTATTTCTATCCAAATAGACTCATTTATCTCTCTTTGTTGATTAAGACACCCATTAGTAGAAAAGCATATCTATTGACTATATAAAAGAAGTTGGATTTATGAAGCTTTGGAAATTAGCAATCAAGAGAATTAAAAATAAATGTACATGCAAAAAAATTGGAAAGGGAAAGGAGAGAAAGGGAGGGTAGTGTAAGCAAATTGTCACTTTAAATTCATTGAAGAGTCTTATCTAATACAGGTTAAATTTAATAAATCATAATATCATAAGAAAAGCCTATCATTTAGAACTATACTGTTTATCTGAAGATTTGTGAATGGAAAAGTTCAAATATACTTACCCCTTAAGACTGAAATTTTGGATTGATGTTTTATATACATGCAGACAAAGAGAGAAGAGGAGGCAGACATATAAATGGTGATTAATTTTTATTTTTTAACTTTAAGATTTTATTGTTTTGTCTACATGTGTGTATATTTATATGAAATGAAAATATGCTAAATGAAAATATGCTAGACAAAAACCCACAATAAAAAAGAAAAGCCAATCTTGAGGAAATAATTTCAATGAACAAAGATATTCACAGATAACAAAGTGCACGCATCAAACTTTGGATTGGAATAGATGAAAATGAGAACAAAACGAGGAGTACAATAATGGGGTTAACTAAGGAAATGATGGTATGATTATATGATTTACTTCTTTGTCATTATTAAAAACGAAGTTATTTTATTTTATTTTATTTTATTTTTTGAGATGGAGTTTCACTCGTTGCCCAGGCTGGAGTGCAATGGCGCGACCTAGGCTCACTGCAACCTCTGCCTCCTGAGTTCAAATGATTCTCCGGCCTCAGCCTTACGAGTAGCTGGGATTACAGGCACCTGCCACCACGCCCAGCTAATTTTATTGTATTTTTAATAGAGTAAAATAATTTTGTATTTTAATGGAGACAGGGTTTCACGATGTTGGCCAGTCTGGTCTCAAGTTCCTGACCTCAGGTGATGCACCTGCCTTGGTGCTGGGATTATACGCGTGAGCCACTGTGCCCGGCTGAAAAATGAAGTTTTAAGTGTAAATTTTATTGACTGCATGTCAATTAGACCTAGGATTGGACAGTACCACAGAAAATTCCCAAAAGAAGTGATTTAACTAAAGAAGTTTAATTTCCTCCATCATAAAAGAAGTCTGGGGGGTGCATAGGCCAGGACTAGTATGGAGCTCAGTTTCCTCTCTTCCTACTGTCATTCTGAAAATATGAATGCATCCTCAAAATGTTGGCTGGTGGTCTGTCTTTCTAAGAATTTTTTATAGGAAGCAGCCTTGCAAGGTAGAAACAGCATTTCTGTCCTACACAAAGGGCGTGCAGGTTTACTGACCATTATAAAAGTTTTAGGCTCTGTAAGTGTCTCATCCTCTTCTGGCCCTGTGGGAATTGGCACTCAGAAAACTGGGACAAGAAAACCACCTTTCTGTGGAAGGGTTTCTTTTTTGCTTTCAAGTAGTGCAAAATTTTAGAAACTTTGCAGTTCTTTACAGTCCACTACAACATTTCTGCTAACATCATTTTGTCCAGAATTTAGATAAATAAGCACATGGCCCAAGGGAGGCTGCAAATGTTATCTTTTGATTGAGCACTAAAATTAGAGCATTGTTACTGGGAGGAAGGAAAAATGGACTTCAGGGTAGGGCACAAGACGTCACTGCCATAGACTAAAAAATTTGTTCAAAATTTAGTGTTACGTGAAAAAAATTAAAATAAAATATATGAATAAGTAAACAGAAATAGGCCACAGATTTTTAAATGTGTAATAAGTGTTTACTGAGGTTATCTCTGGGTAGTGAAGGTGCATTAATTTTCTAGGTGCTGCTGTAGCGAAGTACCACAACCTGGGTGGTTTAAATAAGTGGAATTGGTTGTGGTATAGCTCTGGAGACTAGATCAAGGTGTCGGCACCACTGGCTCCTTCTGAGAACTGTGAGGGAAAAATCTGTTCCAGGCTTCTTCTTTTGACTTTTAGATGGCCATCTTCTTCCTGTGTCTTGTGAAAGGAAAATAAATCTCAGGACCCCAAAATCACTAAGCCAAAGGGAAAAGTCAAGCTGGAAACTGCCTCACACAAACCTACCTCCCATTTTGTTCCTAAATAAGATAGCTATGAAAAAAATAAAAAGCCACATACCTCCCTCACAATTTGCCCACTAAGAAATTCCTTGCGGGCCCCGCGATCCTTACCCTAAAACAGTTCTGTTGAATTTCATCCTGACAATGTGAATTGATAGCTTATCTTCAAAGGTATGGGAGAAAGGACAGAACTCAAAGTCTTCCCTCTGCTCCCCTGAGACAAATACATATCTGATTGCTTCTTCTGCCCTATGTTTATTTTATCTTATGTAAAAATACAGATTCACTGAGCTAGAAGAATGCATAAGTGACTATTCCTCTACCACCCTCCCCCCCATGACTTTCACATGTAAATGGCTGATCAAAGACTCAAAAGAATGCAACCATTTGCTCCTTATCTACACATACCTTTAAAAAATGTTTTTGTCTTTCCTCAGTATCCACCCTTTCTCCTTTAAATATTTAAGCCCTAAAAATCAGCTTTGGAGAAAGGCACAGACATGTCTTCTTACTACGCATCCTGAACCTTGGCAAAATAAACTTCTAAATTGATTGAGAGCTGTCTCATATGCTGTTTGGTTTACAGTCTCTTCACATGGAATTTTCTTTGGGTACATGCCTCTGTGTCCCAATTTCCCTTTACTACAAGGACCTAAAGAGCCCATCCTAATAACCTCATCTTACCTTAACTTATTATATCTGTAATTAATCTATTTTTCAAATAAGGTCACCTTTTCAGGTACTAGGAGTTAGGATTTTAACAGATGGATTTTGAGGGACACAATTCAAGCCATAAGATAAGGTATGGGTAACTTTTTTATTTGAATTTTTATTCTTTCCAAGTATCATTGTATTGCTTTTAGGTAATTTTGCTAATTAAAAAAAAAGATAACATCTTTAAAAACAAAAGTTCAAAGTGCCTTGTTTACTCATTATGCTTATATAATCCTATTAGTAACCTCAAAGTGTGGTTTAATGTCACACAAATATTTTTTAGTCTTTAGTAAATAATGTTGTTTTGTAGTTAAATCAATAGATTTGTCACAACAGGTTACTACACCTCTCTTCCAGCACATTTTTATGATGCATTTTGTTTTGTTTTGCCTGTTTGCTTAAATCGTCAGGGCTCTATATGTTCACAAAATTACTGCACATACATTCAGCCCATGGGCTGGCATCCTTCAACAGAAGTGGCTTCCAGTCTGGGACTTGTTAACCATTCATTATATTTCTGACTTCAATGCTGAATTGGTGGGAAATTATATCCACTAGGCTTCATTCCCAATGACACAGAGACACTGAGTGGGAGTTCGTGAGTGATGACTTTTCCAGTAGAATGTGAAGGTAATTGTAACAGTTTGACATAGAAGAACAGAGTGACTGCTTCAGGCATGAGGACATAGGGTACAAACCAAGATAAAAGGAAGACTTGGAAACAAAGGCTACATTCTGAACCAGTTCTCTCTAAGTACTTTACACTAGAGGAGAACTTGTTAATGAATAACCACTATTGAATAGCTGCCATGAAAGCAAACAGAGAGCTATTTTACTATTAGTTACATTTTCATGCAAACGTTACTCATTTGTTCCTGAAAAACCAAATATTCCCTATCACCCTTGAAGTGTAGGATAGAAATGAATGCTTAGGTAGCCAACAAGAACCACTGAAAGAAGAAGTAGAAAATATGAAGAAAGCTGACCACAGACGAGACAGTGAACTCCAAGAAAAAAAAAAAAGGAAAGGAAGGAAGCAAAAAGCCCACATTTAATGTAAAGAGATGTGTAGTTCATTGAACTAAACCCCAGAATAGAACATAATAGTTAACACGTTAGTCAACATCAGGGAAATAAGGATCATTATTACAATTCCCACACAACAGTATTTGTTTGTTTGTTTTAAATCCTGATTACCATAAAAGGTTAGAGCTTTATATAAATGTTAATATTCTTTGTTTACCATCAGTAATATGATGGGAATCTTGAACATCTAATATTTAAAATCCCAGTTTAACAACTTGAAAATCCCAGTTTAACAATTTAATACTGTGTTCATTGTTCTATTTCAAGTTTGCTTTTTATTTATAAACAAATCCTAATTCTTTATTTCTCAGTAGAGCATCTATCATAATTCCAATTTATTTTCTTATCCTTCTATCAATTTCTGTTTTTTTTTTCTTTTCTATTCCCTGCCACATCTTCTAATCATAGCCGTACATCTAACTTATGAGAGATCACTTGGAAAATCACAGGATTCCAGAGGACCTGTCATTTTAGTTAACAATACATTAGACAAATTCCAATTAACATTCACATTTATTGAGTTAATATTTTTAACTAACTGTTTTTCAATTATTGGATTTTCCCATAATGAATAATTGAGTTTCAGTTTCCTAATGACTCTTCTCAAATTTCAAAGAAAAGTCAAAAAGTCAAATAGAACTTCCAGCTTTAGGGGTTCATGTATGAAACTACACAGTGCTATCTACATTTAAAATATAGAGCAAATTGGATGCCTTATATAAACAAACCTTTACATTCTATTGGCTTCCGAGAGGCATGGTTCACATGAAATCTGAATGCGTGTCCTTTATAATCTAGTCTAAGTGTCAGTTTGAAGACAAGATTCAATGTTAATAACTCAAACCAGGAGGAATTCATCATATTCCAAGTTAGAAACAAGTGTATCTGAGAAAAATGAATGATATTTTAATCTGAACTCATGAATAATAATTTTAGTCCAAATGAGATGTTTTAATCTTGAAAAGAAGAGTATAAGGAAGCAACAATTTGAAAAGAAATGCTAATGAAATGGCAATGTTCTGACATGATAGAATCTGTTAGGTAGCATTTCACTTCTACATTTCTCACCTCAACTTCTTTCCTTTTGATTTAAACATTGGCATACCTAGTATATCTAATGCCCTGAGCAGATTTCTTTTTAACATTCTTTATATTTCTATAACAAAGCTATGTACAGTAATGATCTTGCAACAGTCACTAATAATCATTATTTAAATCACTCTTTAATTTAAAATTGAACAACAATTTAAAAGAGAAAATAATCCCAACTTTAAAGATATTATTCAAATATTTACTCTCATTAAGTATATAATTCCTTCCCCCCCCCAAAAAAAATGACCCTTTCATGTTTAGTCTATTACACTTATAACATTGTAAATATAAGTAAAAGCTCTAACCAGTCACATGGAATGTAGTTATTCATGCTTCTTCACTTTTACCATCACTGTGTTTTCACCGTTTATTTAAAATCCACTGTTTAAATACAAGACTATGTAATACTATGGAGCATGAAGACAAGATGTGTACCAGAATGAACTTGAATACTCTGAACCATTAAGAATTTAGTCTAGAAACAAACACAATCACTTATATGCCCTTTGGCTAAGATCAAGTATAGAAAAGAACACATATAGCTAAGTCCCTGTGTATGTGTATGTGTATGTTGGAGGGTGTAAATATAAAAGAAGGAGAAACTTCAGGAAGATTACAAAAGGTAATTTCCCAATAAACATTATTTGTGTGTTCATATAATGCAAGACATTTATATTTAAAGAGACCACTTGGTTTTCTAGGACTTAAAAAAATTTTTTTTCAGGTCTTTTTCAGATCAACATTAAAAACAAGACATAATGTATTTTTATTTTCAACCCTGAAAAAGTGACCTGCTGAATTTGCATTAGTTTAGCTGCCAAAATAGATTAGAGGATGCTAATCCATGAGAAATGTGTCTCCTCCTCCCCTTTTTCCCTTCCTTTAAAACGAAGAGATGCATATAATTTAACCATGCTTGCTTTGGGTAACAAACAGCATGGGGTTGAAATGCATTGAGTCTGTTTTCTAAGGAAGTACAATACTTCACATTTTTAATGCATCACTGAACAGAGGTCAAGTAGGGTAGTACCACCATAATATAGCACATCAAACTACCCACAGTAAAGTAACTCAATATACCCTGTGTGTATTTCTCTCACATTAACAAGTGGGTCATCAATCTCTTAGCTAACTTAAGCCAAGTTGTAAATTTATGGTATTTTGCTTCCCAACATGTTCCTGCTCGTTTTCATGATCTTCCCTAATATATGATCACATAGCAAATACAAAAAGACAAGATATTTATTTTTGATTTCCAGATTAACTAAAAGTTACCATTATGCCCCATCAAGAATTCTGGAAAGCTACATAAATTCTATGAAAAATAATTAGTGTTTAACAAAAGAAGTATTATCCATCTAGCTTCCTCCTAACTTTCTTTGTAGTTATTTAAATAAAATTAGCAGCTGAGACCATCACCTTGAGGAGAAATGATAATTGTCAGATAGTAGGATCTACATAATTCTTAAAATTTACAAAAATTTATAAAATTCTTATAAATTTAAAAACTGCATAAGAACAAATAAGAGAGAAATTCTGTGACTGTTAAAGTAGGTGTTTTATTTAATGTGGGTGATGAATAACCTAATTCCCTCAAGTTAATATATTTTCCTCGCTGTTTAGTACTTTTTGTGGAAGTGTTGATGTGTATTTCATTTTAAGTAACATAGAGCAACAGTGACATTACATTTCAATTACAAGTGAGAAAAATGGAGGGACAACTCTGCGGCTTATTTGAACTCTTTCATTATTTAGTTATACCATCCTATTTTGATACAACAATGGGAAGTTTCATGTTTGTAAGATTTTTATTCTATCCTCCTTTAAGCATTTCGCACATGCACATATGTTTTTCTCTAAAAACACCCCTAGTAGGCATTTATTTCATAAACATTTGAGCATTACACATATATTGGGAGATAGGAAATTAGTAAGATAAGGTTCCCAGTTTTGAAAAGCTTGTAGTCTACTGGAGAAAATATATATTGTAGGAGAGGGTGTTTTGCTTTTGTTCTTAGATGACACAATTTGGAAACACCTTGAAAATTCATATTCTGAACCAATGAGATGAAGCTCAAATTGTGTTGGTATATGTTTATATGTTCTAAGGATTCACAGAGTCGCCTGACCTGCGACTCTGCAAACAATGAAAGTGATGCTATCTCCAGGAAAGAGGAGTCCATTTTCAGAGCAGGTGACTCATCTTCCATGGCTGCTGAGGCTGGAACCTGGGAACCAAAGATGAATGAACAGAGCGCGCAGCACGAGATCCTTAACTAAGATAAAGTTACTAATTCATTCTTCCCAGAGTATAGAACTGGGACACACTGCTTTGTTTATTCGGAATACATACATACATACTTATTCATACTTCTTGAAAACATAAATTTGTTTTCTCAAAATTAGTGTTTTCTCATAGTATTTTTCAAGGCAGATTTACTTTGAGTTCATGGGGATTCTTGCTAAGATATTCACTATCTAGCAACTGCAAAATGATCGGGCTTGTTTTTTAAAATAAATGTTGATAAAGTCTTGAAGAAGAAATAGCCAAAAGTCCCATCCTAGTGATAAAATGAATTCTATAAAGCTGAAATGGTTTTTCAGAACTGAGAATTACCTAAATGTTTTATCAGTTAAATAAATTCTATGACATCTATGTAAAAAAGAGGTCGTTTCAGCTGGGCGCAGTGGCTCACGCCTCTAATCCCAGCACTTTGGGAGGCATAGGAGGGCAGATCATGAGGTCAAGATATCGAGACCATCCTGACCAACATGGTGAGACCCTGTCTCTACTAAAAATACAAAAATTAGCTGGGCGTGGCGGTGCGCCCCTGTAGTTCCAGTTACTTGGGAGACTGAGGCAGGAGAATCCCTTGAACCCAGGAGGTGGAGGTTGCAGTGAGCCGAGATCGTGTCACTGCACTCCAGCCTGGGTGACAGAGCAAGACTCCATCTCAGAAAACAAACAAACAAACCAAAAAACCTCCACAAACAAACAAACAAATCAGCAGGCCATTTCAAAGTATATTTTTGAGACAAACTCATTGAAAGTGAGAAAACCTTCATGTTATATAGTAAGTGAAAGATGCAGATTTATTTATTATCTATTTTTATTTTTTATTTTTATTTTTTGAGACAGAGTCTCACTCTGTCACCCAGGCTGGAGTGCAGTGGTGTGATCTCAGCTCACTGCAACCTCCACTTCCCGGGTTCAAGCAATTCTCCTGCCTCAGCCTCCCGAGTAGCTGGGACTACAGGCGCCTGCCACCACGCCCGGCTAATTTTTTTTGTATTTTTAGTAGAAACGGGGTTTCACCGTGTTAGCCAGGATGGTCTTGATCTCCTGACCTGGTGATCCACCTGCCTTGGGCTCCCAAAGTGCTGGGATTACAGGCATGAGCCACCGTACCCGGCCAAGAGATGCAGATTTTAAGTCAGCGTTACATTAATGGATCTCATGAAAAGTCTATCAACATAAAAATAAACATACAAAAAGATATAAGGAATAATATATTTAATAATATTCAACTAGCATTTTCTTTATTAAAATATGAGCAAGCATTTAAAAACGGATTAAAATAAAATTAATTTATTATATATGTCCCTTAAATTCTTCCAGTTTAAACAACAATTTAAAAAAATACATATTATAAAACTATTGTCATTTATAATGAAAATTAGCTAACTTTCATAGTGTATCCATCAGGCAAAATTTTAACTATGTTAGTATATCTTAACTCAATCCTTATAATAAACCTATGAGGTGGAAATTGTTATTACCCCTACTCTGTAGATGAATACAGTAATGTTCAGTGACATTAATTGTCCAATGTTACAGGGCTAATAAGTGGCAGAGCTGGATTCTGAATCCAGTTATCACTGCTCTAGAGTTTCTTAAAAAACACAAGATCTCAGTCGGGCGTGGGCTCATGCCTGCAATCCTAGCACTTTGGGAGGCCGAGGCGGGTGGATCACAAGGTCAGGAGTTCAAGACCAACCTGACCAACATGTGAAACCCCATCTCTACTAAAAATACAAAAATTAGCTGGGCATGGTGGTGGGTACCTGTAATCCCAGCTACTCGGGAGGCTGAGGCAGGAGAATCGCTTGAACCTGGGAGGCAGAGGTTGCAGTGAGCTGAGATAGCTCCACTGCACTCCAGCCTGGGTGACAGAGCAAGACTCTGTCTCACAAAACAAACAAACAAACAACAACAACAAAAACACAAGATCTCATTAAGAGTTGTAACCATTTAAAAATTAACATAAAATTTCCACTTTGTTGTCAATTTTAAAAATTTGTGCTTCTAAAATCATTTTCTCAAAAATTACATAAATTTCATTTTCTTCTTGTGCAGTTCTATGGGGCTTAACGTATTCATAGATTTGTGTAACCACCATAAAAAAACGGGATAAGGACAATTCCGTTACCCCCTAAATTCCCTCATGCTTCCTCTTTGTAGTCAATCAGTTACCCTATTCATACCCCTGGCAACTACTGATTTTTTTTTTCTGCTTCTATAGTGTGTTCTTTAAGACCAGGGTCCCCAATCCCCATGCGGTGGATCAACACTGGCCCCTGGCCAGTTAGGAACTGGGCCACAGCAGGAGGTGAGCAGCGGGTGACTGAGCATTACTGACTGAGCTCCTCCTCCTGTCCCCATCAGCCATGGCATTAGCTTCTCATAGGAGTGTGAACCTATTGTGAACTGTGCATGTGAGGGATCTAGGTTGCATGCCCCTTATGAGACTCTAATGCCTGATGATCTGAGGTGGAACAGTTTCATCCCAAAATCATCCCCCAACCCCCTTGCCCTGTCCCATGGAAAACCAGTTCCTGGTGCCAAAAAGGTTGAGGACTGCTTCTTTAAGAGGAAGTCACATAAATGGCATCATACATTATGTAATCTTTGAGACTGGCATCTTTCATTTTGCATAATGTATCTGAGAGTTATTCATGTCATTTCATGTATCAATAGTTCATTCCTTTTTATTGTGAGGTACTTTCCTATTACATGGATGTACAACAGTTTGTTTATCCTTTCACCAATTGAAGAGTATTTGAATTGTTTCCTTTCTGGGACAATTACAAATAATGCAGTCATTTTTTGTGTAAGGTTTTTTTTTTTTTTGGTGAACAAACCTTTTCATCTATCTAGGATAAGGTTTTTCAACCTTAGCACTATTGATATTTTATGTTGGGTAACTATTGTGGGGGCTGTCCTGGGCATAGTAGGATGTTTCAAAGCATGCTTGTCCTTTATCAACCAGATGGCAGAAGCACCTTCAGTTGTGACGAGCAAAAATGTCTTAAGATTTTGCTGAATGTCCCCTGGGCACAAAATTGTCCAAAGATAAATACTTTTCTAGGATAAATACCTAAAAATGGTATTACTAGATCATATGGATATATGTTAAATTTATTAAAATATGGAAAAACTATATTCAAGTGTGGCTGTATCATTTTGCATTCCCACTAGCAAAATGTATCCTCAGCAGCATGTCGTTGTAATTTTTATAGCCTTGGGTGTTTATTTTTGTTTCTTTTTTTTTTTTTTTTAAAACATTAGCCATTCTCACGGAGTGTAGTGGTACCTCATTACGTTTTAAAATTTGCATTTCTCTAATAACTTACGTTGTTGGGCTTCTTGTACTTATTTGCCGTTTGTATAAAGAGAGTCCGTTCAGGTCTTTCACTCATTTTATTTTTTTAAATGGATTTTGAAAAATTTATTGTTACACAATAGATGTACTTATTTGGGGATACATGTCATATAATGTGCAAAGATCATACCAGGTTAATTGAGATATTCATTACCTTAAATCATCTTTTCTTAATGCTAGGAACATTAGAATTATTATCTTCTAGCTATTGGAAAAACACAATAGATTATTGTTCACTATAGTAACCCTGCTGCTCTATCAAACACAACATCTTATTTCTTCTAACTGTATATTTGTAATCATTAATGAAGCTTTCCTCATCTCTGCCTTGTCCCTTCCCTTCCCAGCCTCTAGTAACCACCAATGTTCTATCTTCATGAGATCTACTTTTCAGCTCCCACCTAAGAGTGAGAACATGTGATACTGTTCTTTCCGTGCTTGGCCTGTTTCACTTAATGTAACGATCTCTAGTTCTATCCATGTTGCTGCAAATGACAGGATTTCATTCTTTTATGGCTGCATAGTACTCCATTGCTTATATATAACACATTTTCTTTCTCCATTCATCCACTGATGGACACCTAGGTTGACTCCATATTTTGGCTATTGTGAACAGTGCTGCAATAAATGTGGAAGTGCAGATATCTCTTTGATATATTAATTTTTTTATTTTGATGTTTACCCAGTAAGTGAAATTTCTAGATCATATGGTAGTTCTGTTTATTTTCTGAGGACCCTGCATACTATTTTCCATAGTGTCTGAACTAATTTATGTTCCTACCAGCAGTGTACAAAGGTTCCCTTTTCTTCACATCTTTGCTAACAACCATTATTCTCTTTATGATAAAAACCATTGTAACTCGAATTAGATAATGCCTCATTATACTTTTGATTTGCATTTTTCTGATGCTTAGTGATGTTCAGTATTTTTAAAATACACGTTTTGGTCATTTGTATGTCTTTCCTTGAGAAATTTTTTTGCTATTGAGCTGTTTGAACTCATTATATATTCTGGTTATTAATCCCTTATCAGATGGATAGGTTGCAAATGTTTTCACCCATTCTGTTAGTTGTATCTTTATTGATTTTTTTTCCTTTGCTGCACAGAAGCCAAATTGATATAATCCCATTTGTCAATATTTGCTTTTGTTGCCTGTGCTTTTGAGGTCTTACATAAAAAATCTTTGCCTAGACCAATGTCTTGGAATGCTAAGTCTAAGATCTGAAACTATTAAACTACTGGAAGAAAATCTGGATTTTTTTCAATTGTTGAGTTTAAAGAACCAATTATGTGTTTTAGACACAAATCCTTTGTCAGATATTTAGTTAGGATATTTTTGTCCTAGTCTGTGGCTAGTTTTGTTCAATACTGATGAAGTCGAATTATGAAATTTGTTTTATGGATCACACTTTTGGTGTCACATTGTGTCCGGAATTGGTGGGTTCTTGGTCTTCATTCTTCAAGACTGAAGCCGCGGACACTTGCGGTGAGTGTTACAGTTCTTAAAGATGGTGTGTCTGGAGTTTGCTCCTTCAGATGTTCAGATGTGTCCGTAGTTTCCTCCTTCTGGTGGGTTCGTGGTCTCGCTGACTTCAGGAGTGAAGCTGCAGACCTTCACGGTGAGTTACAGCTCTTAAAAGTGGCACGTCTGGAGTTGTTCATTCCTTCTGGTGGGTTCCTGGTCTTGCTGGCTTCAGGAGTGAAGCTGCAGACCTTCGCAGTGAGTGTTATAGCTCTTAAAGGCAGCGCGGAACCAAAGAGTTAGCATCAGCAAGATTTGTTGCAAAGAGCGAAAGAACAAAGCTTCCACAGCGTGGAAGGTGACCCGAGCGGGTTGACGCTGCTGGTTTGGGCAGCCTGCTTTATTCCCTTATCTGACCCCACTCACGTCCTGCTGATTGGTCCATTTTACAGAGAGCTGATTGGTCCGTTTTGACAGGGTGCTGACTGGTATGTTTACAAACCTTGAGCTAAACACAGAGTGCTGATTGGTGCATTTACAATCCTTTGGTTAGACACAAAAGTTCTCCAAGTCCCTACTAGATTAGCTAGACACAGAGCACTGACTGGTGCATTTACAAACCTTAAGCTAGACACAGGGTACTGATTGGTGCATTCACAAACCTTGAGCTAGACACAGGGTGCTGATTGGTGCATTTACAAACCTTGAGCTAGACATAAAAGTTCTCCAAGTCCCCACCTGACACAGGAACCCAGCTGGCTTTGCCTAGTAGATCCTGCGCTGGGGTCGCAGGTGGAGCTGCCTGCTAGTCCCCCGCCACACACCCACACTTCTCAGCCCTTGGGCGGTTGATGTGACGGTGCACCATGGAGCAAGGGGCGGCACGCGTCGGGAAGGCTCAGGCCTCGTGGGAGCCCACGGGGCGGGGGGGTGGTCAGGCATGGCGGGCTGCAGGTCCTGAGCCTTGCCCTGTGGGCAGGCAGCTGAGGCCAGGTGAGAATTCGAGTGTGGCATGGGCAGGCCGGCAGTGCTGGGGTACCCAGCACACCCTCCACAGCTGCTGGCCTGGGTGCTAAGTCCCTCACTTCCTGGGGCCGGTAGCGCCAGCCGGTGGCTCCGAGTGGGGGGACCGCTGAGCCCACGCCCACCCAGAACTCACTCTGGCCCACGAGGGCTACGTGCAGCCTTGGTTCCCACCGGCGCCTCTCCCTCCACACCTCCCTGCAAGCAGATGGAGCTGGCTCCAGCCTCGGCCAGCCCAGAGAGGGACTCCCACAGTGCAGCAGCAGGCTGAAGGGCTCAAGTGTGGCCAGAGTGGATGCCATGGCCTGAGGAGGTGCCAAGAGCAAGCGAGGGCTGCTAGCACATTGTCACCTCTCAATATCTAGAAACCATTTGCCTAATTCAAGGTTACAAAATTTTACTTTTGTTTTCTCTAAGAATTTTATAGCTATTTTAAGTTTATTATATATATATATTTTTTCTTTTTTTTTGAGACAGAGTCTTGCTCTGTTTCCCAGGTTGGAGGGCAGTGGTGTGATCTCGGCTCACTGCATTCACATCATTCTTCTACCTCCGCCTCCCGAGTGGCTGGGACTACAGGCACCCACCACCATGTCTGGCTAATTTTTTTGTATTTTAGTACAGACGGGGTTTCATGTGTTAGCCAGGATGGTCTCAATCTCCTGACCTCGTGATCCACCCACCTCGGCCTCCCAGAGTGCTGGGATTACAGGTGTGAGCCACCGTGACTGGCCTATTATATATTTTGAAGTTAAGTTTTTGCACTGGATGACATATAAGGCAAGGCGGTTTCTTTCTTTTCATATTAATGTGCAATAGCTTCAGCACCAGTTGTTGAAAAAAAATATCCTTTCCTTATCAAATTATTTACACAGCTTGGTCAAAAATGGATTGATAATGTTTGCATGGGTCAAAATCTGCATTTTCTGTTTTCTTTCTTCTGCTTCCTTATCTATCTTTCCACTAATGCCACAAGCTCTTGATAACTGTAGTCAGCTGTGAGTCTTAAAATAGGTAGAGAGTCCTCCAACTTTGTTTTTCTGTTTGAAAATTGTTGTTTTTCTAATACATTTATTTCTCTATATAAATTTAAAAATGTACTTGATTGTGTCCACAGAATATCTGCTGTGATTTTGTTTGGGATGGTGTAAAACTTACAGATCAATTTAGGGAGAATTCACATGTTAACAGTAGTGAGTTTTCCAATCTGTAAACACAGTATTTCTCCTCACTTACTTAGATTTCTCCTGATTTCTTTCATTAGTGTTTTGTGGTTTTGAGCTTAGAGGTCTTACATATATTGTTAATTTTTTTTGGAGTTATTGTGAAAGATATTGTTTACATTTCAATTTTCTTGCTGCCATATAGAAATATGATTAATTTTGTATGTTGATGGTATAATCTATAACCTTGCTTATTAACTAATCTCAGGACTTTTTTTGTAGATTTCTTGGTATTTTCTACATAGAGAATCATCTTGTCTGTGAAAAGGAACAAATTTATTCCTTCCTTTCAACCTGCAGGATGCTTTTATTTTTCTTCTTACGTTATCACATTTTCTAGGGCACTAATATCACACTGAATAGGAGTATACAGAACAGACATCTGGCCTTATTCCTAGTCTTAGGTGAAAAATATTTAGTCTTTCACCAATAAGTATGATGATAGATGTATGTTTTTTGATAGATTTCTTTACCAGATTGAGAAAGTTTCCTTCTATGCCTAATTTTCAGGAATTTTTAAAATCGTGAATGTATACGGAATTTTACTTATCTCTATTGAGATAATAATATGTCCTTTTCTTTTTTGAGCTATTAGTAGGATGGTTTTAATACTTTAATTTATTTTTGAATATCGAAGCACCTTTATAATCCTGGGACAGTGATCATGATGTGCCACTATTTTTATATATTGCTGGATTTATTTGGCTAATATTTTGTTGAAATTTTTTGTGTTCATAAGGGATAATTGGACTCTACTATTTTCATTTTATTTTTCTTTCTGTCTTTGTCTAGTTTTGCTCTCAGGATAATAGTTGCCTCATAAAATAGGTTGGGAAATATTTTTATGGCTTTGATTTTCTGGAAGACATTATGAGTTTTGGTGTTACTTTTAAATAATTGGTAAAATTTACTAATAAAATCATCGAAGCCTGAGTTTTATTTTTTGGAATGGTTGTAAGTTATGAGTCCAATTTGTTAATAGATAATTCCAGTTATCTATATATTTTTGAAATAGTGTTTGTAATTTGCATCTGTCAATAAACTGGTCCAGTTTATTTAATTTGTTGAATGTATATTCAGAAAATGTCCTTTGTGTTTTTGTCTCTAAGTGTGCATTATTATAAAGAACACTTGGAACACAGTGTAGTTGCTAAATAAATAATAAATGTGAGCACACATACATACCAGAGAAGAAACAGAAAATCCCAAACTCCCATCCGAATACATCATTCTTAGGAAACATTTACGTTAAATCTGATAAAGTTCCTATCGAGTAGAACAACTTAGAAAGACAGTGACATCCTGTGACCATTCAAAAAGAAAACACGTGTGTTGTAATCTTTTAGCTCAAGTTCACAGAGTGGTTTATAGTATTCTCTTACATCAATTTAATTTCTATGATGTCTGTAGTGAGTGACATTCTCGCTTTTGTTCCTGAGGATGCTAATTTGGGTCATTTCTTTTTTCTCTCCTAATCTTGACTAGAGATCTATCACTTTTATTGATATTTTCCATCAAGCAGATTTTGATTTCATAGACTTCTCTATGCTTTTCGGTTTTCAATTTCATCAATTTCTGCTCTTATTTTTTTCCTTCTGCATGAATTGTGTTTTTGTTTGTTCTTTTTTCTAGTTTCTTTTTTAAAATCTTTTAAGTTCAGGGGTACAATTGCAAGTTTGTTACATAGATAAACTTGTGTCATGGGGGCTTGCTGTACAGATTATTTCGTCAGCCGGCATAAAGCCTACTACTCATTAGTTATTTTTCGTGATCCTCTCCCTCCTCCCACCTTTCACCCTCTGAAAAGCCCCAGTGTGTTTTTCCAATCTGTGAGTCTGTGTGTTTCCATCATTTAGCTCCCACTTATAAGAGAGAGCATGAGGTATTTGATTTTCTGTTCCTGTGTTAGTTTTCTAAGGATAATGGCCTCTACCTCCATCCATGCCCCAGCAAAGGACATGTTCCTATTCTGTTATATGGCTGCATAGTAGTTCATGGTGTATATGTACCACATTTTCTTTAACCAGTGTATCATTGATGGGCATTTAGGTTGATTCCAAGTCTTTGCTATTGTGAATACTCCTTCAATGAACATATGTATGCATGTGACCTAGTTCTAGTTTTTAAGGTGAAAACTTAGATGATTGATTTGATTTCTTTCTTCTAACATAGGCATTTATGCTGTACATTTCTTTTATGCACTGCTTTATATATGTTTCTCAATTTTTAATGTTGTATTTTAATTTTTATTCATTTCAAATAGCTTTAAGTTTCCTTTGAGACATTCTTTGATCTAGGGATTATTTAGAAATGTATTATTTATTATAAAAATATTTTGATTTTAACAAATACAATTTTCTTCTTACAATTTTAATTTTCTTAAAATTTTTAAATTTTTTTTTGGCCAGGAAATATAATTTCAATTTTTTAAGTTTAATAAAGCTTGTCGTCTGACTCAGAAGACTGTCTCATCTTGGGAAATGTTCCATGTATGCTTGAAAACAATCTATATTCTATTGATGATGGGTGGAGTATTCTATAAATGACAATTATGTTGGTTGGTAGGTTTTTCATGTCTTTCACAGTTGTACTGATTTTCTGTCTCCTTGTTCTTTCAGTTCCTAAGAAATGAGTGTTGAAGTCTCTAACTGAAGTTGTGGATTTGTCTGCTTCTCCTTTTATATTATCAATCAGTATTTCTTCATGTATTTTAAAGGTCTGTTGCTAGGTATAGATATATTTAATATTATTGAGTCTTCCTGATGAATGAACCCTTTTATCAAGCAATATCCTTCCCTGTACCTGCTAATATTCTTTTTCTGTTGAAGTCTATTTTGTAGACATTAATATACCCATTTCAGCATATTTTTTTCATGTTTGCATGATACACTTTTTAATTCTATTTTTATAATCTGCCTTATTATTATATTCCAAGCTCTTATTTTCATAAACAGAATATATTTTGGTCTTTTTTTAAAAGTTCAATATGACATCCTCTTTTAATAAAGTACATTTTGACCACTTAGATTAAAGGTAATCAATGATATGGTTGAATGTAGGTCCACCATTTTATTTTATTTTTTCAGTTTCATTGAGGTTTAAATAGGACATTAAAAAGCGGCACAAAATTATTTTATAGAATTTGGTGAGTTTGGACATATATAACTATTTTGGGTTTTTTTGTACAATTTGTCTTTTTTTCTATTCCTGGTTTCTTTTGATTATTTACCTATTTTTTAGTATTTCATTTTAATTAATCTATTGCATTTTTCACTATATATCTTCTACAATTTTTATACATTGCTCTAGTGGATTATTATAGACATACCTAATTTTGCATTATATTTAGTGTTAATATTTTACTTCAAGTAAAGGAGAGCCTTACAGCTGTATATGTCCTTTACCAACCTCCCTTTATGCTGCAGTTGTGATTTGTGTTATAATCAACTTAACATCCCAGGTATGCAAGTACTGGAAACCCTCTGGGAATGCTTTTCTCACTCTTTTTTTTTTTTTTTTGAGACGGTGTCTCGCTCTGTCACCAAGGCTGGAGTGCAGTGGCGCGATCTCGGCTCGCTGTAAGCTCCGCCTCCTGGGTTCATGCCATTTGCCATTCTTCTGCCTCAGCCTCCTGAGTAGCTGGGACTACAGGCGCCTGCCACCACGCCTGGCTAAATTTTTTTTTTTTTTTTTTTTTTTTTTTTTTTTTTTTTTGTATTTTTAGTGGAAATGGGGTTTCACCGTGTTAGCCAGGATGGTCTCCATCTCCTGACCTTGTGATCCACCCACCTCGGCCTCCCAAAGTGCTGGGATTACAGGTGTGAGCCACTGCGCCCAGCCGCTTTTCTCACTCTTAAGAAAAGTCAGAAACGCATTTCAACTTTGCTGACTTTGGAGATGCGTGGAAATAGTTTTTAGGACTGGGAGAACATCTGCCAGAGAAAAAAAGTTAACATGCTAACAATGGTAAAAAAAAGAAAGTTGGAAGGAAACTATTTTTTTTCGCTTAAGAATGAGGAGAGCCGGCCGGGCGCTGTGACTCACGCCTGTAATCCCAGCACTTTGAGAGGCTGAGGCGGGCGGATCACGAGGTCAGGAGATCCAGACCATCCTGGCTAACACGGTGAAACCCCGTCTCTACTAAAAATATAAAAAAATTAGCCGGGAGTGGCGGTGGGCATCTGTAGTCTCAGCTGCTGGGAGGCAGAGACAGCAGAATGGCGTAAACCCAGGAGGTGGAGGTTGCAGTGAGCTGAGATCCCGCCACTGCACTCCAGCCTGGGTGACAGAGCAAGACTCTGTCTCAAAAAAACAACAACAAAAAAACAAACAAACCAAAAAAAAAAACAGAGGAAAGCCTTCCTAGGTGGTCTCCTGCAGATTTTCTTTTACAACTTATTGGCCAGAATTTGGAAAAAAATAATCTAACTCTCACTCTTTCTTCATTTGTATTTCTTCATTTGTTTCTGAGCATCTTTAAGGGTTAGTCTATTGCATTCAGGAGTAAGTCCTCTCAGTCATCCTAGAGCACGGGAAATAATAGCCTGTGGCCCCAGTCCTGCCTGTCACCTGTTCGTGTGCCAGTTCCCTATGGATGCTTCTTCATGGCATGAGTAGTTGAGTAGTTGCAAAAGAGGTGAGTCATTGTAACAGAAACCATCTGGCTCACAAACCGTAAAATATTTAGTGTCTGGCTTTTTACAGAAAAAGTTTGCTGCCTTTATAGAGTGCCTTTGACATAACTAATTCCATCTTAGAAAAGGAACTCCATTTTATATTTCATAGGACACTTTGCCAACAAGGATGTTTTGCTTCATAAACACATAAAAAAATAAAGATTATATCCAACCAGATAAGGGCACAAACAAGCACACTCTTCCACTATCAGTTCTCACCAGAGGATTCCGTGACTGCAAATGAGCAGGCCTTCAGCAGCTCCAAATGGCCATCTTAACTGACACCGTCTCGCAGTCACTCGTGATAAGAATTCGGATCTGCCCCTGAAAGCTCTGCCACATGAAAGACTCTACCTTGTAAGACCAAGGCCCAGACCAGACTTCCTTGCAAGACAAAGACTGGCTCCAGAGCAGAACTTCATTTGTCTTCTTAGCTCTCCCTAGACTGGTTAATTAACTCTTTCTCCTATTGCTTTTTCCCCTTCATGTTAAATGTTACTTTGTTTCTTGTGGAATGTTTAATCTATAACATTTATATATTAATTAAGTATACTATTATGTATGTTCTGCAATATTGACTGACTTCTAGCATATCTAGAGCCTGTGTGTCTGTGGCTCTGACTACTGAGTGAATGGGAAGCCCTAAGAATTGTCTCCTTGGGAACTCCATGTAGCTCATAACTTTTGTAACTGAAATAGCAACAATAAAAGCCTGACATTGTGGAAATACACAAATATGCATGGAACTGGTTATCTCTTATGTTGCACCGCTCATGACACTGACCCCTGACCTACTGTCCAGTGGCCGTTTCCTTGTGTCTCACCTTACCCTTATTCACTGATGTATTACCTCTATATAGATACCACACCTGCTGCTTGTGCTCAACATAAGCTTCCTAATTCAGATTCAGAAATTGTTCATAGCTCCTGAGGACATGAAAATGAGCCTTTTGAGTTCCATATTTACAACCACTCCTGTCAGATGCCAGGTACCTCTGGTTGTCACAGGAAAAGGTATTTGTGGTCCCCAGAAATCCTTGATGACAGAACTGAGATGTGTTCTCATGTGCTCTAAATGTACATGGTCGTGCTAAGTTCTAGGAATAAGCAGAAAGTGTCCAAATCTCCCACATTTGTGTTACATTTTGTTACACAAAGCAATTTTTAAAAATTACTGCTTGTGATGGTTAATATTGAGTGTCAACTTGACTGGATTTAAGGATGCAAAGTATTTTTCCGGGGTGTGTCTGTGAGAGTGTGGCCAAAGGAGATTAACATTTGAGTCAGAGGACTGGGAGAGGCAGACAGACTCACCCTCAATCTGGGTGGGCACCATGTAATCAGCTGCCAGTATGGCTAGAATAAAGCAGGCAGAAGTTGGAAGGCACTTGACTTGCTGAGTCTTCTGGCCTTCATCTTTCTCCCATGCTGGATGTTTCCTGCCCTCTAACATCAGATTCCAAGTTTTTCAGTTTTTGGTCTCTTGGACTTACACCAGTGTTTTTCCAGGGATTCTCAGGCCTTGGGCCACAGACTGAAGGCTGAACTGTCAGCTTCCCTACTTTTGAGGTTTGGGGACTCGGACTGATCCACCACTGGCTTCCTTGTTCCTCAACTTGCAGATGGCCTGTTATGGGACTTTACCTTGTGATCGTATGAGTCAATTCTCCTTAATAAACTCCCTTTCATGTATACTATTAGTTCTGTCCCTCTAGAAAACCCTGACTAATACACTGCTTTTGCAGTTCAGCGTCTTCAAAACAATAATGGAACAGTGTGTCTTCAGGTTTGGGTTTTGTTTTTTTTTTAATTTTTCTGAAACAGAGTTTCACTCTTGTTGCCCAGGCTGGAGTGCAATGGCGTGATCTTGGCTCACCGCAAACTCCGCCTCCTGGGTTCAAGTGATTCTCCTGCCTCAGCTTCCTGAGTAGCTGAGATGACAGGCATGTGCCACCGCGCTTGGCTAATTTTGTATTTTTAGTGGAGACGGGGTTTCTACACTTTGGTCAGGCTGGTCTCAAACTCCCAACCTCAGGTGTCCACCCACCTCAGCCTCCCAAAGTACTGGGATTACAGGCGTGAGCCACCATGCCCAACCCAAACTTTTATAACTATTTTGAGAGAAACAACTATTTAAGATAATTATTTTGGCAGTAATTGATTTCTTTGTCAATTCTCTTCCTAGGTCTTGCTCATAAGGTTATCATAGCTTAGGGCAGAAAATTGATTTGAGTGACCATTTCTATATTGGACTCAAAATTACCTTTTATTCTAAATAAACCAAGACTTTTTTGTTTGTTTGCATCTTTCGTGTCTCTTTCTCCACCTTTAGAATGATTTTATTTTCAGAAAGCCACTTGCCCTTTTAGGTAAATAAACTGCTGATAGATCCTCTTCACCAATCTTCTAAAGACTTTTCTGGACATGTCTGTATTTTAGGCATCATCTAAGTTCAAATTGCGAATCATTTTACCATCAATCCATTACTACATTTAATCTTTAAAACAACTCTGGAGGAAGGTATTATTCTCCCTGTCATATAGTTAGGAAAATCCATATTAGAGAGGTTACGTAAATTGATCCATTTTAAACAGTATAAGCCATATAAAAACCAGACTCCTAACCTGTGTTCTTGCCACCAGATCATGGCACAAACATCTAGGATAAATAATATTTCTTTAAATATTTAATCATTTGTTTCTACATTAAAAAATTAAAACCAGTGGAGAAAAAAAAAGTAGCTTCAAAAGAAAGGAAACATCAGAAAATGATTGCTTTGGAATTGGGAAAAAGCAGTTTCATGATTTACCTTTTGTGACTTAGCATATTAATTGGCTGATTTATGTGAAAGAGCTTCAGATTTTGGTTTGTTCTTAAGCACCATCAGGATGGAGTTGTTTCCTTCTCCCTGAAGGCTCATTGAATCAATGTTCAAGTCTCAAGAGCTTGGACTCACAAGATCATAGCTTTACCTAAGCAAGCGCCTTGGTCTGTTATACTAGCCACTGGATTGCAGACATTTAAAGTACCATTTAAAGTAATGGGCAGAAGACAACAGAACACAGGTACTACAGGATCTGGATTCCAAATATGGTCTCTCCCAGAGGCAGTTAAACCTGGGGGGCCAAAATTTTATTTCATGGTAAGGATCACTGGTCTTTGGATTGAAGATTTTAATAAAAGCTACGAGTAAATAGAAAAATAGCCTGCCAACTTAGTAATATCTTGAAGTGGTATTAAAAGAGTATCATTTCTAATAGCTGTAATATTCATACAAAATAACAAAGTCTAGAATTATTTAGAATTTTATTCTAAATACCTTACTAGATTCACAGATTAATAAAGTTTGCTTCTCTCTTATTAGTACCGCATTAAATTAAATAAAAAGTTAACTACCATCTGATAATTTTTATTTTATTTTGGATAGATTGAATGCAGCTTTTTAGGTATTTTACATATTTTCATAGTCTACATGAATGTCGCTAGTGCTTTTTCAAAATCTGTGATTCTGTCCATGAGCAATGAGCTTGATTTATATCTTTTCAGTGTTTCTTAATCTGAGCTGGATGATTTACAGAGTCAAGAGTCTTTTGTTCTAGATTACAGTGTTCGAAGTGCAAATTACACTCACTTCTTGGTGTAGAAATGGCACCCTGCCTCTTCCCTGGGGCATTTAATCTGCATAGAATTCTAGGCAATCCTTATCCAAGCAAATGCCAGCAAATAGCGTTTCCCCCTTTCCCAATAACCTGTAAATTCTCTCTTATCAAGAATAACAGGGAGGTGGAGCCAAGATGGCCGAATAGGAACAGCTCCGGCCTACAGCTCCCAGCGTGAGCGACACAGAAGAAGGGGGATTTCTGCATTTCCATTTGAGGTACTGGGTTCATCTCACTAGGGAGTGCCAAACGGTGGGTGCAGGACAGTCGGTGCAGCGCACTGTGCGTGAGCCGAAGCAGGGCGAGGCATTGCCTCACTCGGGAAGCGTAAGGGGTCAGGGAGCTCCCTTTCCTAGTCAAAGAAAGGGGTAACAGACGGCACCTGGAAAATCGGGTCAGTCCCACCCTAATACTGCACTTTTCCAATGGGCTTGGAAAACGGCACTCCAGGAGATTGTGTCCCACACCTGGCTTGGAGGGTCCTATGCCCACTGAGTCTGGCTGATTGCTAGCACAGCAGTCTGAGATCAAACTGCAAGGCGGCATCCAGGCTGGGGGAGGGGCGTCCGCCATTCCCCAGGCTTGCTTAGGTAAACAAAGCAGCCAGGAAGCTCGAACTGGGTGGAGCCCACCACAGCTCAAGGAGGCCTGCCTGCCTCTGTAGGCTCCACCTCTGGGGGCAGGGCACAAACAAACAAAAAGTCAGCAGGAACCTCTGCAGACTTAAATGTCCCTGTCTGACAGCTTTGAAGAGAGCAGTGGTTCTCCCAGCACGCAGCTGGAGATCTGAGAACAGGCAGACTGCCTCCTAAAGTAGGTCCCTGACTCCCAAGCAGCCTAACTGGGAGGCACCCCCCAGTAGGGACAGACTGACACCTCACTCGGCCAGGTACTCCTCTGAGACAAAACTTCCAGAGGAACTATCAGACAGCTGAATTTGCAGTCTCACAAAAATCCGTTGTTCTGCAGCCACTGCTGCTGACACCCAGCCAAACAGGGTCTGGAGTGGACCTCTAGCAAACTCCAACAGACCTGCAGCTGAGGGTCCTGTCTGGTAGAAGGAAAACTAACAAACAGAAAGGACATCCACACCAAAAACCCATCTGTACATCACCGTCATCAAAGACCAAAAGTAGATAAAACCACAAAGATGGGGAAAAAACAGAGCAGAAAAACTGGAAACTCTAAAAAGCAGAGCATCTCTCCTCCTCCAAAGGAACGCAGTTCCTCACCAGCAACGGAACAAAGCTGGACGGAGAATGACTTTGACGAGTTGAGAGAAGAAGGCTTCAGACGATCAAACTACTCTGAGCTACGGGAGGAAATTCAAAACAATGGCAAAGAAGTTAAAAACTTTGAAAAAAAATTAGATGAATGCATAACTAGAATAACCAATGCAGAGAAGGGCTTAAAGGAGCTGATGGAGCTGAAAGCCAAGTTTCGAGAACTACGCGAAGATTGCAGAAGCCTCGGTAGCCGATGAGATCAACTGGAAGAAAGGGTATCAGTGATGGAAGATGAAATGAATGAAGTGAAGTGAGAAGAGAAGTTTAGAGAAAAAAGAATAAAAAGAAACGAACAAAGCCTCCAAGAAATATGGGACTATGTGAAAAGACCAAATCTACATTTTATTGGTGTACCTGAAAGTGACGGGGAGAATGGAACCAAGTTGGAAAACACTCTGCAGATATTATCCAGCAGAACTTCCCCAATCTAGCAAGGCAGGCCAACATTCAGATTCAGGAAATACAGAGAATGCCACAAAGATACTCCTTGAGAAGAGCAACTCCAAGACACATAATTGTCAGATTCACCAAAGTTGAAATGAAGGAAAAAATGTTAAGGGTGGCCAGAAAGGTCGGGTTACCCACAAAGGGAAGCCGATCAGACTAACAGCTGATCTCCTGGCAGAAACTCTACAAGCCAGAAGAGAGTGGGGACTGATATTCAACATTCTTAAAGAAAAGAATTTTCAACCCAGAATTTCATATCCAGCCAAACTAAGCTTCATAAGTGAAGGAGAAATAAAATATTTTACAGACAAGCAAATGCTGAGTGATTTTGTCACCACCAGGCCTGCCCTAAAACAGCTCCTGAAGGAAGCACTAAACATGGAAAGGAACAACCGGTACCAGCCACTGCAAAAACATGCCAAATTGTAAAGACTATCGAGGCTAGAAAGAAACTGCATCAACTAATGAGCAAAATAACCAACTAACATCATAATGACAGGAGCAAATTCACACATAACAATATTAACTTTTAATGTAAATGGGCTAAATGCTCCAATTAAAAGACACAGACTGGCAAATTGGATAAGGAGTCAAGACTCATCAGTGTGCTGTATTCAGGAAACCCATCTCACGTGCAGACACACACATGGACTCAAAATAAAGGGATGGAGCAAGATCTATCAAGCAAATGGAAAACAAAAAAAGGCAAGGGTTGCAATCCTAGTCTCTGATAAAATAGACTTTAAACCAACAAAGATCAAAAGAGACAAAGAAGGCCATTACATAATGGTAAAGGGATCAATTCAACAAGAAGAGCTAACTACCCTAAATATATATGCACCCAACACAGGAGCACCCAGATTCATAAAGCAAGTCCTGAGTGACCTACAAAGGGACTTAAACTCCCACACAATAATAATGGGGGATTTTAACACCCCACTGTCAACATTAGACAGATCAACGTGACAGAAAGTTAACAAGGATATCCAGGAATTGAACACAGCTCTGCACAAAGTGGACCTAATAGACATCTACAGAACTCTCCACCCAAATCAACAGAATATACATTTTTTTCAGCACCACACCACACCTATTCCAAAATTGACCACATAGTTGGAAGTAAAGCTCTCCTCTGCAAATGTAAAAGAACAGAAATTATAACAAACTGTCTCTCAGACCACAGTGCAATCAAACTAGAACTCAGGATTAAGAAACTCACTCAAAACTGCTCATCTACATGCAAACTGAACAACCTGCTCCTGAATGACTACTGGGTACATAACGAAATGAAGGCATAAATAAAGATGTTCTTTGAAACCAACGAGAACAAAGACACAACATACCAGAATCTCTGGGACACATTCAAACCAGTGTGTAGAGGGAAATTTATAGCACTAAATGCCCACAAGAGAAAGCAGGAAAGATCCAAAATTGACACCCTAACATCACAATTAAAAGAACTAGAAAAGCAAGAGCAAACACATTCAAAAGCTAGCAGAAGGCTAGAAATCACTAAAATCAGAGCAGAACTGAAGGAAATAGAGACACAAAAAACCTTTCAAAAAATTAATGAATCCAGGAGCTGGTTTTTTGAAAAGATCAACAAAATTGATAGACCACTAGCAAGACTAATAAAGAAGAAAAGAGAGAAGAATCAAATAGATGCAATAAAAAATGAAAAAGGGGATATCACCACCGATCCCACAGAAATACAATCTACCATCAGAGAATACTACAAACACCTCTATGCAAATAAACTAGAAAATCTAGAAGAAATGGATAAATTCCTCGACAAATACACCCTCCCAAGACTAAACCAGGAAGAAGTTGAATCTCTGAATAGACCAATAACAGGCTCTGAAATTGTGACAATAATCAATAGCTTACCAACCAAAAAGAGTCCAGGACCTGATGGATTCACAGTCGAATTCTACCAGAGGTACAAGGAGGAACTGGTACCATTCCTTCTGAAACTATTCCAATCGATAGAAAAAGAGGGAATCCTCCCTAACACATTTTATGAAGCAAGCATCGTCCTGATACCAAAGCCTGGCAGAGACACAACCAAAAAAGAGAATTTCAGACCAATATCCCTGATGAACATTGATGCAAAAATCATCAATAAAATACTGGCAAACCAAATCCAGCAGCACATCAAAAAGCTTATCCACCATGATCAAGTGGGCTTCATCCCTGGGATGCAAGGCTGGTTCAACATACGCAAATCAATAAATGTAATCCAGCATATAAACAGAACCAAAGACAAAAACCTCATGATTATCTCAATAGACGCAGAAAAGGCCTTTGACAAAATTCAACAACCCTTCATGCTTAAAACTCTCAATAAATTAGGTATTGATGGGACGTATCTCAAAATAATAAGAGCTGTCTATGACAAACCCACAGCCAATATCATACTGAATGGGGAAAAACCGGAAGCATTCCCTTTGAAAACTGGCAGAAGACAGGGATGCCCTCTCTCACCGCTCCTATTCAACATAGTGCTGGAAGTTCTGGCCAGGGCAATCAGGCAGGAGAAGGAAATAAAGGGTATTCAATTAGGAAAAGAAGAAGTCAAATTGTCCCTGTTTGCAGATGACACGATTGTATATCTAGAAAACCCCATCGTCTCAGCCCAAAATCTCCTTAAGCTGATTAGCAACTTCAGCAAAGTCTCAGGATACAAAATCAATGTACAAAAATCACAAGCATTCTTATACACCAATCACAGACAAACAGAGAGCCAAATCATGAGTGAACTCCCATGCACAATTGCTTCAAAGAGAATAAAATACCTAGGAATCCAACTTACAAGGGATGTGAAGGACCTCTTCAAGGAGAACTACAAACCACTGCTCAATGAAATCAAAGAGGATACAAACAAATGGAACAACATTCCATGCTCATGGGTTGGAAGAATAAATATTGTGAAAATGGCCATACTGCCCAAGGTAATTTATAGATTCAATGCCATCCCCATCAAGCTACCAATGACTTTCTTCACAGAATTGGAAAAAACTACTTTAAAGTTCATATGGAACCAAAAAAGAGCCCGCATCGCCAAGTCAATCCTAAGCCAAAAGAACAAAGCTGGAGGCATCATGCTACCTGACTTCAAACTATACTACAAGGCTACAGTAACCAAAACAGCATGGTACTGGTATCACAACAGAGACATAGATCAATGGAACAGAACAGAGGCCTCAGAAATAATGCCGCATATCTACAACTATCTGATCTTTGACAAACCTGACAAAAACAAGAAATGGGGAAAGGATTCCCTATTTAATAAGTGGTGCTGGGAAAACTGGCTAGCCATATGTAGAAAGCTGAAACTGGATCCCTTCCTTACACCTTATACAAAAATTAATTCAAGATGGATTAAAGACTTACACGGTAGACGTAAAACCATAAAAACCCTAGAAGAAAACCTAGGCAATACCATTCAGGACATAGGCATGGGAAAGGACTTCATGTCTAAAACACCAAAAGCAATGGCAACAAAAGCCAAAATTGACAAATGGGATCTAATTAAACTAAAGAGCTTCTGCACAGCAAAAGAAACTACCATCAGAGTGAACAGGCAACCTACAAAATGGGAGAAAATTTTCACAACCTACTCATCTGACAAAGGGCTAATATGCAGAATCTACAATGAACTCAAACAAATTTACAAGAAAAAAACAACCCCATCAAAAAGTGAGCGAAGGACATGAACAGACACTTCTCAAAAGAAGACATTTAGGCAGCCAAAAAACACATGAAAAAATGCTCATCATCACTGGCCATCAAAGAAATGCAAATCAAAACTACAATGAGATACCATCTCACACCAGTTAGAATGGCCATCATTAAAAAGTCAGGAAACAACAGGTGCTGGAGAGGATGTGGAGAAATAGGAACACTTTTAACGCTGTTGGTGGGACTATAAACTAGTTCAACCATTGTGGAAGTCAGTGTGGCGATTCCTCAGGGATCTAGAACTAGAAATACCATTTGACCCAGCCATCCCATTACTAGGTATATACCCAAAGGACTATAAATCATGCTGCTATAAAGACACATGCACTGGTATGTTTATTGCGGCACTATTCACAATAGCAAAGACTTGGAACCAACCCAAATGTCCAACAATGATAGACTGGATTAAGAAAATGTGGCACATATACATCATGGAATACTATGCAGCCATAAAAAATGATGAGTTCATGTCCTTTGTAGGGACATGGATGAACTGGAAACCATCATTCTCAGTAAACTATCACAAGGACAAAAAACCAAACACCGCATGTTCTCACTCATAGGTGGGAATTGAACAATGAGAACTCACGGACACAGGAAGGGGAACATCACACTCCGAGGACTGTTGTGGGGTGGGGGGAGGGGGGGAGGGACAGCATTAGGAGATATACCTAATGCTAAATGAGGAGTTAATGGGTGCAGCAAACCAACATGGCACATGGATACATATGTAACAAACCCGCACATTGTGCACATGTACCCTAAAACCTAAAGTATAATAATAAAATTTAAAAAATTAAAAAAAAGAAAACAACAAAAACAACAAAAAAAAGAATAACAGGGAAATGAGGTCTTTAGTTCAGTTGAGTAGCCATTGACAATGCAAAATCATCAATTTTTCAATGAATTGACATATTCTTAACTTCAGCTTAAGATTTCATATGGTTTAACCTGTCTTTTTATGACCTCTAAGGCACTTGAGAATCCAGCAGTGGTTTAGGGTCATTGGCTCACACTGAACAGTATTCAGTGACATAGAAGTTTTGCTAAATCTCTTCTGGTCCTGGATATTCCCTCTGAAAAGGGGTTATTTGAATATAGTTTTGATATACTTGCTTTCTATGTCATTCTGTAGGATCAAAATGAACAATACCAGACGATTTGGTTTTACTCATTCATAGTTTATTTTACTCTTATAAAGAAAAGTTACACAAATATGAACAAAAAATTAAGGTAAAAATTCAGGATGTCTGAATCCCAAGAAAACAGTAGTTGGTTACCATGGTTAGAAGTCAGGCTGACTGTACATAATTCTAACTAACAATTATTAGTCTTAATTGACAATATTTATTTCAAAGATTGAATTTTTATTAAACTTGATATATTATCACTAGCTTGAGTCCTCCCCAACTTTCTTTCTTTTATTACTAAAGTTACCAAAAGAAGCATTTAAAATATATTTTAGTACACAGTATCACTAATCATCAGAGAAATGCAAATCCAAAACACAGTGAGATATAATCTTACCCCAGTTAGAATGGCTATTAATAAAGAGACAAAGAATAACAGATGTTGGTGAGGGTGTAGAGAAAGTAGATACGCTTTTGGTGGGAATGCAAATTATTACAGCCTGTATGGAAAACAGTATAGAGATTTCTCAAAGAACTGAAAATAGAACTACCACTCGATGCAGCAATCCCATTACTAAGTATCTACCCAAAAGAAAAGACATCAATATATCAAAAAGGTACCTGCACATGTATGTTCATCATAGCACTATTCACAAAAGCAAATGTACGGCATCAACTTTAGCGTCAATCAATGCATGAATGGATAAAGAAAATGTGGTATATATACACAACAGAATAATGTTCAGCCATAAAAAAGAATGAAAACATGCATTTTGTAGCAAAAGGGATGGAACTGAAGGTCATTATCTTGAGTGAAACAAGTCAGGCACAGAAAGACAAATATTGCATGTTCTCACTCATAAGTGGTGTTAAGAAATGTGTTCACGTGAATGAGGAGACTGGAATCTCATCTCTTGCTTTCACTTGCTCACTGGTCAATAGTAGTGTGTTGACTTGTTACCAGGCTTGAGGTAGCTCCCCTGTAATGCCTGCTTTGTGTCTAATTTCCTTTCTTAATTGAGTTTATGATATTTTATGAAAACATTAGACTGAAGTAAGTCCACTAGCCTGTGAACTCATCCATAGATCCCGACACATGGTTGGAAATCAATACATATTTTTAAATGAATATACTAATAAATAACAAAGTTTTGGGGAGTTACTTTAGAAGTTCACTTATCTTTTATTATCTGATCATCATTTGTTAGATAATTCTCAAATTTGAATTTTCTGAAGATAATAAAGTGTATAAAATGAACTGACTTCAGAAAGCAGACTTATTAGGTATCAGGCATTGTGTACCGAGGCATTAAATGAATTACAAAAGAGATATGTTTTCATACTATCATGAAGTTTTCATTCTAGAGAAAGAGAAGAGAATAAAACAAAAATATGCAGAATAGAGTAAAACAAAATATGCAGATAAAGAAATTAAAAATTATTAAGGTCAATAAAAACAAACTAGAGACT
Organism: Nomascus leucogenys; assembly: GCF_006542625.1. Lineage (NCBI taxonomy): Eukaryota > Metazoa > Chordata > Mammalia > Primates > Hylobatidae > Nomascus > Nomascus leucogenys. The sequence goes on from NC_044391.1 coordinate 11,756,116, forward strand.
GGAATAGACAATAATAGGATATAATTTCTAGCAGAGAGTGATCGTGTAAAACATCACTGCTTAGATAACATTCAAGCTGATAACCTGAGATGAAAGGATGCTCCTGGGAGAAGAGCTAGAGAAGAATATTATGAATGCCCTGAGAAGGGAAAATCTTGGTGTGTCCAAAACCCAAAAAAAGACCAATAAGGATAGAGTGCATGAAATAAATTAAGAGAGAAGGATATGCAGTAAAGCTAAAGAGATGAGCAATTCACATGGTGAAGAATCTATAGCTATGGGGAAGCTCTTCAATGTTGTTTGAAATAGAAGAGGAAGTAACTGAAAATACTTTGTCAGAAAATTGATATGGCAGTGACTTAAAAGGGGTAAGATTAGAAGTGAAAAGCCGCATCAGAGGCTTTTGCTCTCATTCTGGTGAGAGAGGATGTTGGCCTGTGTTTGGGAGCTGATAATAAAGAATAATTAATTAGACACATTTGAAATATATTTTATAAGTAGCATAAGCAAGATTCTAGACTAAATGGGATGTGGAGGGTGAGGGCAGGTACAGAATTTAGGATGATTTTTAAGTGTATAGCTGTTTTTAAAATTGACAAGCAAAAAATTGTATATATTTGTGGTGTCAAACATGATGTTTACACACACACACACATATAATGGGATGGCTAAATCAAGCTATTTAACATATACATTACCTGATATACTTATAATTTTTTGTGGTAAGGTGTTTAGTTTTAATAGGTCTTCATTTTGAACAGTGATGCCATTTATTGAGGTGTGAAAAATGTTTAAGTGGGTGGAAACTTGGGAGATTGGGGCTGTGAGACCTGCAAGTGAAGTTGTCCAGCAGGTAGGTAAATAGAATACAATTCAGCCAACAGATTTAAATTGGAAATAACAATCTGTGAGCTAGACACTAAATCATGGCAAGACATGAGTATGAGTGACATCAATTAGAGTACATTTTGTATTATTTGTTTTTGTGTGAAAAGTTGACCCAGGACTTAATCATGAAGAACACCAAATTAGGAGTATGAGTAGAAGATGAGGAACCACAAAGCTATAGGGAAGACTGACGGAATGGTGTCAAGGAAATTAAGGGAAAACTTAATTTCAAGAAAGAAGGCAAAAAAACCATCTCAGTGATTACTGAGAACACTAATTATAAGAAGAGCAAACTATCCATTGGATTTGGTAAAACAGAGGTTATTATGACCTTGACATGTGCTTTTGAAGGACTGGTAGATGTAAAAACCAGATTAAAAGTCATTAAAGGTGATTGGGAAGTAAACAATGTAAACGTCTTTTACAGACAACTTTTTGAAGAGTTTTTCTATGAAAACTATCAGAGAATTGGAGCTGAAGGCAGATGTAAGATCAGTAGAAGACTTTTATAAAATAGTCTATATTAGAGCATTTCTTTGTGCTCATTGGAATGATTCAGAAGAGAAGAGAAGTCTGATAATACTGGAAAGAAGAAATACATTAAGGTACAGTCAACGGGAAGACAAGAATAAAGGGGTTTTAAGAACATGTGGCTTGATGGTTCTTTGATAGGAGGTGATAGTTATGTGGCATTTTATCCATTGTTGCAATTGAGAAAAATATTGTATGTCACTGATGCAGATGGATCTACAGGTTTACCACTGGTAAAATGAAAGAGTTTAAGTTTAATGTCTTCTATTTTTCAATAAAGACTAAATATAGGTCATCAGATGAAATTAAGCTAGAAGAAGGAATGAGGGGATTTGATAATTGAAGAAGCATTCTTGGGGTGCATAAAAGTGAGACTATCAGAGAAACAGTTGTTTTTCTGCATAGAATTCAGTATGTATTTAAACTTTGTGACTTAATATCTATTTATTTACGCTAGAAAAAGAATTCAGTATGTACTTAAACTTTGTGACTTACTATCTATTTATTTACATTAGAAAAAGTTAGCTCTATTGTATAATTTTTTTCAAAAATATTCATCTAGCTGCTCAGGCAGACACTTGGAAAAGATAAATAATGTGTATTTAAACAATGAAGGCTGCCGTAACAAATCACCAAAAACTTGGAGGTTTTAAACAATACAGATTTATTATTTCACAGATCTAGTAACCAGAAGTTCAAAATCAAGATGGCAGCAGGGCTACAATCCTTCTGAAGTCTCTAGCATAGAATTCTTCCTTGTGAAGAGCCCAGTTTCCTGTAGGTCCAGGTGTTCTTTGTCTTGTGGATACATAACTTTAATCTCTGCCTCCATTTTCACTTGGCCTTCTCCTCTGTCTTCACAAGGCTTTTTCTGCATATCTGATGTGGACTTCTCTTCTGTATCTGTATCTTCTTCTCCTCTGTACCTTATAAGGACAATTGCCATCGGATTTAGGGCCCTCCTGGATAATTCTAGATGATCTCATCTCAAGATTCTTAACCTAATTGAGTCCGCCAAGAACCTTTTTGCCAAATAAGTTCGCATTCACAAGTTTTGGATGGACATATCCTTTGGAAGGCCATCACTCAATAGGGTTCTATTGGAGCTAATATTTTATTTGCCAAACCATTAGATTAAAAGTATTTCAGACTGAAGGCAGATATATCAAGATATCACAAGATAATGGAGTAACAGAATAAGTTGCTTTATTTTTGAATATTGCTCAGAAGTCAATAGACTAAACTTTGCTTTTCAAGCATCTCATTTTTAATATGGAGATAATAAGGTTTACCTACTTGAAGGGTAGGCTCTAGCACAGATGATTCTCTGCAGTCCCCTTTGCTTGGAAGACCTCTGGTTCTTTATTTTAGCTAGAATATTTTGCTTTGAAATGATCTTGAAACATGAAGGTGTGGTAGAAAATGATAAAATAGTACAAATTTTTTCATTCTGAATCACACTGTGAAAATATGGGAAGCCTTCTACTTAAAATAAATACACATTTTCACAGAAAAATAAAGACAAAGAAATTCTCATCATGATCAATGGGAATTTATTTTAAACCTTGTGTTCTAGATTTGGGGAATGTTTTTCTCTCAAAGCTCTGACCCAAAGGGAAGGAAAAGACTACTCTCACATAAGTCACCTAAAATGTATTAAACTCAACTAATTGTTAAAATTTAAAAAAAGGTCAAGAAACTGTTTGATAAGTAGTTTTAAAATCTATTGCAATTCCATATTGTGGATAGTTAATAGAGGTCAAGAGGCAGGGAATGTAATGAAATGGATGGAGACAAATTACAGAGAAAGAAATGTAAATAAACAGACGGAAAGAGAAACAAATTCTTCAGAAGTGACTCTCAGTGAGCTACAGATTCACACAGCTTGTTCATATGCTTATGAGCATCATCAGATCACTATAATCTGTTGTGTTCCTTCAGGGATAAAAAGACACTGCTTGTTCATAGAAAAGGAGGAACTGTCAATAAAGAACTCCAATTCTCAGCTATTTAAGGTTCCAAGCCTAACTTATGTCTTTGTGCTACAAAGGTTGAATGGTGACAGAGGAACTATTTCTGTAGTGTTGAGGCAGTAGTAATGAGAAATCATGCCTAAGGCTGTACTGGACTCCAAAGCTGAAGGCTGTCTCTCAGCTCTTACTTATCATGTTTAAAGGCCAAATCCAGAGAATATTTTCAGTTAACAAAAGGAATGAATTCAGAAATCACTACTACATGTTACAAGAAAGCAAATATAAAGGGCATAAGCAAGTTAGCAGTTTTCATAGGTTAACAATAGCAATGACAAACATACATTGAATATATACTATGTACCAAATCCCTTTTTAAATGCTTATATAAAAACTTACCCCATTCAACCTTCACAAAAACTCAATGAGTTAATATTAGGATCCCTTTTCCCAGAGGAGAAAAAGGAGTTTAAGCCACTTTTCCAAGGTAACAGAGAATAAAGAGTAGAAATAAGATTCAAATTCAAATCTATTTAACACATTATGTTTTCCACCAGAGTATTTTTAATATACTTATTTGGCAGGCAAAACAGCTTGTAGTTTAAGATGTTTTGCTACTACAAATAGATGAACTTCAGGGGTTTCCTAAAGTACCATCAAATGCATCATTTTTATAAGTCACAAGTTATCAGATAGTTGTGGCTACAGAAGGCTGGGCAGTAGTACTGCCTGCCCTATTTGCACCTTGCTCCAATTACCAGTTTTCTCTACATCAGAGTTTCCTTGGTTCTTATGCACCTGCCCTATTATACTTAAGCTTAGTCTGTAGGGCAGGGCACTGGTAGTGAGGTCTGGGTCACCCACAACAGAGATAATCCCTATATCTTAAACAGAGATAATTCCCAGTGCCATAGACAGAAATTTACAAATTAGAGAACCTGGGTTTGATTTACTATTTTTTCCTTCAGTTAGGTTGTTTATTCAAAACTTGAAAACATATACAATTTCAGAGTCTTCTACAGTGTATTTACATCATTCTGATGAGCAACTTTATAATTTTTATTTTTTATTTTTTTTTTATTATACTTTAAGCTTTAGGGTACATGTGCACAACATGCAGGTTAGTTACGTATGTATACATGTGCCATGTTGTATATTCTCAAGGATGTCAGCTTTAATATTACAATTAATGTGCACAAATCTGAACACTTTTCTTGCTCAAACTGTAATACATTAAATAGACCAAAGCAAACAACTTCTTACTTAAATGCTTGTCTGTGCCTGTCACTCCTCATACTTTACCCTCATAACATTGGTTATAATTATATAAATGGTTAATATTCATATTCTCATTGCAAAATGAAAAGTGAGGAAGAGAGATTAAGCCATTTGCTTAAGGTCACAAGTCTGGTAAAATGAACAGAGGCACTCAGAATGTCTCCAAAATCATTTCCATGATGCCAGAAACTTTAAATGCTACAGAAACAAGCTAAAGCGATACATTTAAATGTTCTTCTATGTAGAGCTTGAGCTGTATCTAAACTTAAATTAGAGCTCAGCCAACAAAAAATCTGGTTCAGTAATATTCTACAACTTGAGATAACCATATTGATATTAGATATAAAATGAGATTGCAGAGGAAACACATTTTAATACCTGAGGTGTGTGCATAATCTTCTTGATGTACATTAAAAGCTCAGCACGTGAGAGTAATATGAGGCTATGGGGGCTACTCTTAAAGAGATTACTAATAATGTTTATTTGGAAAAAGATGAAGATTTTAGAGGCTATTTAAGAAACTGGTTATGGGAAAACCAGCCATAACTTAGGGGTTCTTCTTTCACTCAATCCCATTGGAATTCTGCTTTGCTATAGAACCATGCTCAAACCAAGGAAAGCAGCACACATTACATGAACAAACAACACAACAATGAAAAGCAGATCCTTGAGACCCTCCCGAGAAAACCAAGAGCTCTCTCTTTAAAACTTTGTAAAATACCTAGGTTCTCTAGTCTCCCTGTGTCTTATTTCCTAACCAACTGCACTATCAATTCAAAAATGGAACAAAGGATATTCTATGTATCAGAACCTTTTTTCCTATACATTAAGAAGAATTTTTCCCACATGAATAGGTAATCACAACCTTAAGCCAGAGGATGAAACCTATGAATTCTTTCTATCATATATATTTTAACAAGAAACATAAATATCTATGACCTACTTATAGCCAATTTATATCTTGCCCAGGTTGTTTTGTTTTCTAAACTTATCCCTCATATGGCTTAATAATGAAGGCCATAAATGTGCCTCCTTCCTAGCTCACCCCTATGGCTTGACATGTATTATAAAATGAACTTCCTATATAAAATAATATTTACTGAATGAAAGGAAAGTATTACATACAACTTTTATTATTATATTATTAAGCTTATTTTTTGCACATCATGGCTAGGTCATCTTAAAATAGTTTGGCTCTGTCTCTTTTCCCATTTTCATACCTATGTGTAATCACACATGAAACCCCATATGTGGATTCGTGGTATTCAAAATATTCCCTTCTTTATATTTCCAATTTATCATGCACTTAAAATATTTTCATTGTTTCACTGCCACGTTGGAGCTTTTGTCTCCATATGAGGATATGTTTTGTGAATCTGGAAATACGTATTTTTAAAACCAGAGAAACACTGAAGCCTCGTTTACTTTCACGTCTTCTATTTTCATTGTTAGTCTACATACCATTATTTGTGTTCAAGATTAGTTCTAGTGGTTGCTAATTTTACTTTTAATGCTTGAAGCAATGTAATGTGATTTACAGGGAAGGCATACACACTGAGGGAAAGTCGGTTAAGCAGTTCCGGGTAGGCTTAACTTCCCTAGCTTCCTTTCATATTTACTAATACCCGTATCTTATCAAACACGCTCCTGAGTAAACGGCTGGACTGAGGTTTTACTAAGTTTCTGGGCAAGAATCCATGTCAAATGAAGTGCTGCATTCCTTTGTGATGGATTTCTGCATGCGCCACTAGTGAAATCCTGAAAAGGCCAGTTGAACGGACGAACCACATTCTTTATGTTCAAGGTAAAGGCTGCCTGGGTTCATCACACACGGTGGAACTCTCGATTTGGTTTGAACTTGCTTTTGAGCCAAATACTAGTCGCATACACACACAAGAACGACAAACACTACCAAGGGATTTATTTTCCACAAGAAGCTGTGCATTACCAGCCAAAGAAAACAAACACCAAGAAAAAGAAGGCTCTCCTGATGCAATTAGAATTTACTCAACATTCTGTTTCTCCCTCTCTTAGAGAACAATGAAAAACAGCTCGGTGGTTAAAGTTCAATCTATGACTAAAAGGATTTTCTGTGGAATCTCTTGACTTCTCTTTCAGCACACTTTAGAACAATAAGGTAAAACTCCTTATTTGCCTGAAATGAAAAGAGTTCCTGCATGAGGTCAATAATCCTTCTGTTATTCGTTTTCTTTACATCCTTCCCAAGAGTCTAAGAGTAAAAAAATCTACACTGTCTTTGGTGCTGAATTTTTTTACAAAAATTCATTTGAAATACCCCAAATCTTTTGTAATATCTGTCATAATTTGTTATTCACTTATTTGTTAGTGTATTTAATTATAGTACTATTTATTAGAAAGGCAAATTTAGTCTGAAATAAAATTCATTGCTATTTTACACTAAATTAGAATTGGAGTTGTTTGGTTGTCCTGGGTATAGACTTCAGGATGTCTTAGGTTATGCAGTATACAACTCCAATGCAATTTATGTAGATGATAATGTGAATAGTTTTCTCTGAAATTATGTAACTACCATAGCACTGCAGAAAGTAAGTAACATAGCAGAAATGTCACTTTCATTAAACCAAGAAGTGAAAAAAAGAAAGTTTAGATTCGATATATATATATCGTGGTATCACTTCCCTCCCCTCAGAATAAAAGGCTTATTTCATTCATATCAACGTGTTATTTTCAATTTAGAACTCTACTGAACTAAAGACAACTTGAGTCTCTAATCAATTTTTGTAAGATAATATATAAATTTCTTTTATAAACTAATGCAAAGAAAAAAAGTGCTATTTTGGATGCTGGTTGTTCTTATAAAATATTTTGTTGAGGTAAAGACAAGTTATTTAGAAACATGTGGATTAAATTTTGTCTTCAAATACACAAGGGTTTAAAAAATAGAAATTTAAATATTTGCTAAAATGCTTGACAAATTTTTTGAAAAGTTATCTGGCTTAAAATATGGCTGGGTTTGCCCATCCCTTTAGGAGACCAGCTGTTGATGTGTCATTAAAGACAAAAAAAAAAAAAAAGGTCAATTCAGCTGTGTGTGCAGCCAGGCGTGTCATATGTAGACACTTATACTGTGGGAGGTCACTTTATGTGGGTTTGCATTGACAAAAAAAGAAAGGTGTTCAAACTCCAGTAGCAAAGATATAAACTTGTATCAGTAGGAGAGATATTTACAGAACACAGCACATTCTTTTCAAAGCATACATTTTTGGAATGGCAACAATGAAGAATTTCATCCCCATGGAGAACCCATTTGTACGCCTTGTGGGGCTGGCAAATGTTCCAAATCTGCCACTATGGAATAATTGGCAGCGAGGATGGGAAAAAGAAAAACCTAATTTTAATGGTAAATTTAAATGTCAGGAGTCCACAGACTGCTTCCTCCTTAGGGGAAATGTAAACAGTGGGAAATCTTCTGTTGAATAGGAATTTTCAATGACTGGGATCAAAAGCAAGCCTCATAGTGTTGTCCAACGGGCAGAACTGGCTGTGGGAATAGATACATCATGGGTGGTTGCTTAGGTGTTGAATCTTCAGAGTTATTGCCTGACTGCTGATCAGTCAGCCATCATTTGTTGTGTCCTAAATGCTACTTCTGAAAAGTTCACAGCTTAAGCTCTTACAAGATGATCTTTTTAAAATTTCCAGTGAATGACTTATCAGGAAATAAAACACAGGACCTCAGATGAGTGGGCGTTTTCCATAACAAACCCTGCCCACTTAACAGTTTTGTTAAGATATGGTCCAGATACAGGTTGGTAGACAGAGCTACTGATAAGCCCTTTACTGTCAGAGCAAGTGGAAAATCCACAGTTGTCAATGTGGACTCAGAAAAATCTTGGAAGTGAAAGCAGATTTAAGTGCTGAAGTGTGAAAGGTTAAGGGTCATTAGAACAAAATGTAACAGCAACATGATGCCTTCTATTTGGAGGTTTATGGTTCTCAAAGAACTTTCAAATTCCTTAATGGTTTTGATCCTTACAGTAGCTCTAGATTCCTGACTGAAATGAATAGCAACAATAACAGTATCAGTACAAGGTGTTTATGTGATTTGCTATGATGTTGGCTCACTGACTCTGCCTCTACTTAAATTATACTAGTCATTCCTCATCCCTAAGGTTTATTTGTTTTCTTACAGCAAGGATTATGGTATCAATTTTAGCTAAATAATAATTAGTTTGAGAGATCACTTTGTTTCAAACTTCAAAGGAAGATCTAAAGTTCCTCTTCCTTGTGTATGCCATACATTCTTCATCCTTAGAAAAATCACTATTTTTACACAGCTCTCCAGCCATATACTGCTTGATGTCTGATTGGTGAATATATCACATGGTCATTCCTAGCTGCAGGAGAATTTGATAAACAAGCATTAAACTGGGTTAAGAATATTGCATTCAGTCAACCCACAGTGTTTGTCACAAAACAGATTCCCAATCTCACAGCAGGAAAGCAATTATGTTCCCATCTAGACTAGTGATGACCAACAAGAGGTTTTCAAGGCCACCTAACTTTGTGATATGGCAGAAAATTTAACTTCTAAAGCTGTTCTTTCATCAGTCAAATTAGAGAGATAAGGAAAATTAAAAAAAAGAACCTCCATGGCAATCACATCTTTTTAAAAATTATTTTTAATTTTTTTATTATACTTCAAGTTCTAGGGTACATGTACACAACGTGCAGGTTTGATACATAGGTATACATGTGCCATGTTGGCTTGCTGCACCCATCAACTCATCATTTACATTAGGTATTTCTCCTAATGCTATCCCTCCCCCAGCCCACCAGCCCCCAAACAGGCCCCAGCCTATGATGTTCACTGCTCTGTGTCCAAGTGATCTCATTGTTCAGTTCCCACCTATGAGTGAGGGCATGTGGTGTTTGGTTTTCTGTCCTTGTGATAGTTTGCTGAGAATGATGGTTTCCAGCTTCATCCATGTCCTGCAAAGGACATGAACTCATCCTTTTTTTATGGCTGCATAGTATTCCATGGTGTATATGTGCCACATTTTCTTAATCCAGTCTATCACTGATGGACATTTGGGTTGGTTCCAAGTCTTTGCTGTTGTGAATAGTGCCACAATAAACATATGTGTGCATGTGTCTTTGTAGCAGCATGATTTATAATCCTTTGGGTATATACCCAGTAATGGGATTGCTGGGTCAAATGGTAATTCTAGTTCTAGATCCTTGAGGAATTGCCACACTGTCTTCCACAATGGTTGAACTAATTTGCCCTTTTTCCTTCTACTAATTCTAGTGCCCCAGTGAGGGCTATTAGTTCTGCCAGCTGAGCGCTAGTTCCTGAAGTGAAGGGATTACTTTCAAGTATTCTGTTATTACTGACCACTGCATATCCCGCTTTTCAAAGTCCTTTTTCTACAAAGGAACTTCCATTAGTATACAAGTTGAGGTCGGGATCAGTCAAGGGAACCTCTAGAAGGTCTCCGTGAGCAGTGTAGGTTTGAGCAATCACCTGTTGACAGTTATATTCTATCTTTTCTTCATTGGTCTGGAAGAAATGTGGCTGGGTTAAGAGTTGCACAAGTGCACAGTCACAGCACTGGCCCTTCCAGTAATAGAACCTGATATTTAAGCAAACAGTTGTCTGACAGCCACAAGTCTCCTTTAGCGGTGAGTATGCCATTTACATCATGAAATGTCCACACAGTAAGATCTCTTCCCTGTATTATTTTAACTGCTTTAGATACTAAGACTGCTACTGCCACCACTACCCCAAAACAATGAGGCCAACCCTTTGCCGCTACATCTATTTCCTTACTCTGGTATGCCATGGGTTGCAAGCTCATCCCTGGGACCTGTGTAAGGACTCCTAGAGCTATTCCTGTTTTTTCTGTGACATATAAAGAAAAGTCTTGTCCCGTTGGCAAGCTTAACATTGGGGCTTGGGTTAGGGCCTTCTTGAGGGCCTGGAAAGCTGCTTCTGCTTTAGGTGTCCATCTTACTAAATGTGTATTGGCTTTCTGAGTTTCCTTAATTCCTGTATATAACGGCATGGCTATTTTGCTGTACCTGGGAATCCATATTCTGCAGAAACCTGTTATGCCAAGGAACCCTCTTAGTTGCTTTAGGGTTTTGGGATGAGGATAAGCCAGTATAGGCTGGATATGTTCCTCACTGAGGGCCCTGGTGCCTTTGGATAAATTTAGCCCTAAGTATTTAACCTGCTGTGAGCAGAGCTGAGCCTTTGGTTTCCTTGCCACAGGTGGGGAGGAAATTTAAAAGCACTTGGGTGACTTGATGATACAAGGTTTCTGAACGGGCAGCTAAAAGTAAATTATCCACATACCAAAGGATAAGAGTGTCCAGGTATGAGAACTGGCTCAAGTCTTGGGCTAATGCCTGGCCAAATAGATGGGGGCTATCCCTGAACACTTGGGGTAAAACACTCCAGGTGAGTTGAGACGTTGTGTTCGAAGGATCTTCAAAGGCAAAAAAGAATTGAGAGTCAGGATGTACAGGGATGCAGAAAAAGGCATCCTTAAAGTCCAGGACTGTAAACCACTCTGCTTCCTCTGGTATTTGGGAAAGCAAAGTATGAGGGTTAGGTACAGCTGGGTATAGAGGAACAACAGCCTCACTGATAATCCTGAGATCTTGCACTAACCTCCACTGTCCGCTGGGTTTCTGTACTCCTAAAATTGGAGTCTTGCAGGGGCTATTGCATGGTTTTACTAGGCCTTGGGCTTTTAGGTCCTTAACAGTCGTGTGGAGTCCATGTTGGGCCTCGGGTCTAAGGGGGTACTGCCTTTGGTAGAGAAAGGAGGAGGAATCCTTTACTTTAACTTGAATAGGACGGGCATTCTTTGCTCGTCCATATTGTCCTTCTGTTACCCAGACTTCAAGATTCCTTCCTCAAGCAGAGGACAACAAACGGGTGTTCCTTCTCCTATGTTCAGGTGTATAATGGCCCCTGCTTTTGCTAGAATGTCTCTCCCTAACAAGGGAGTTGGGCTTTCAGGCATAATTAGAAAATCATGTGAAAAGAGGAAAGTTCCCCAGTCACAATTTAGTGGCTGGGAGAAGTATCTAGTGACTGGCTGTCCTAGGACCCCTTGGATAGTGACAGATCTGGAGGACAGTTGTCTGGGACAGGAGAGTAAGACTGAGAAGGCCATGCCAGTGTCCAGGAGACAGTTAACCTCTTGGACTTCAATGGTCAAGCATACCTGGGGCTCTGTGAGGGTGATAGCATGGGCTGGCTCTTGCCCCCGTCACCCTCAGTCCTCCTCAGTACTGCTGCTGGATCATCTGGTTAGTGGCTTCTGATTCAGAGGATGTTCATCCCCTGGGGCAGTGGGCCTTCCAGTGATTCCCTTGACATAAGGGGCATGGAAGATGAGGCAGCTTATTTCTATTTGGACAATCTTTTTTAAAGTGTCCTTGTAGACTGCACTGGAAGCAAGCCCTATTAGGCGTTCGATTTGTCCAGCCTTTCTGTGTTCCAGACCCTCCAAAGGCTGCTTGCCTGAGGGCCGTGACTAAAGCGGTGGCCTTTTTCTTATCCTGTTTATCCCGTTCTGCCTGCTCTTCCTGATTTCTATTATAAAAAACCGAGGTTGCCAAGTTCCACAGGGTTTGTAAGTTTTGCTCCGGGCCTAAGGCGGACTTTTGAAGTTTTTGTCTAATGTCTGCAGCTGACTGAGTGATAAACTTATCCTTTAAGATTAGTCTGCCTTCAATAGAGTCAGGTGACAGAGAGGTATGCTTCCTTAATGCCTCCCTTACTCTCTCCAGAAAGGCAGTAGGATTTTCTTCCATTACCTGTGTTACAGTGCACGTCACTGAATAATTTATAGGCTTCTTCCTAGTTTTCCTTAGTCCTTTTAGCACGCAAGTTAGCAAATGTCTGCGGCACCAAGCTCCATGTTCTAATTCTGCATCCCATTGAGGGTCTACACTGGGAACTGCCTGCTGGCCTGTAGGGAATCATTCTCTTTCCTCTGTTGTCATCCTATCATGGACCTGACTGAGATACCAGAGATCGCCAAACTCTCAGGCTGCAGTTATGGTGGCACTGCTCTCATTTGGGGTTAATGTCTGATCTAGCAGTGACATTATATCTCTCCATGTCAGATCAAAGGATTGTCCTAACCCTTGTAAAACATCAATATAGCCATCAGGGTTATCTGACAATTTACCTAGGTCTATTTTAATTTGCTTTTAGTCTGACAAGGAAAAAGGTACATACACTCTGACTTGGCTGAATTCTCCAGAATACATCTTAGCGGCGTTTTTGCCTTGGGGGGAGCATTTCCTATCTGAAAAAAACAAAAAACAAAAAACATAGGGATGCCAGCATCCCTAGTCATTTTCTGATGAGCATTAGTCCTAGAGCATCCTGTGTGGTCCTAATGCTTATTCCTTTCCGGGGTGTGTAATCACCCATGGACCTCTGCTTATCGGGTTAGTTATGCTCACCGATGTAGCAGTCCTGCATCCCTTTCCCGCCTTTCTTGACAACAAAGAAAGGCATCCAGGCTGCTAGATTCTTTTACCAGCGTGCCCAACATTGCCTTTGCGCTCAGAGGCGAGTTCCGTTTCAGGGTGTGTAACCACCTCTGGACCTGTGCTTATCAGATTAGCTACACTCACTATGTAGCAGTCCTGCACCTGTTTTCCCGCCCTTCTTGACCGCAAAGAAAGGGGTCCGGGCTACTAGATTCTAGTGGTCCTTTACCAGCATGCCCAACATTGCCTTTATGCTCAGGGGTAAGTCCTAAAGCTGGGCTGGGTTCCTGAGTATTTCATAACAACCCAGCTGCCCCATCAAGATGCATTCCCATAAACAACAGTTCTTACGCAAATTCGTTTCAGAGAGGGTGTAGGTAACCTTTTGAGTCAGGATTGAGATAGAGTTTTTTGATTCTGTAAGTACTTTAAGGCTTGGCTGAGTGTAAATAGCTCGCACATTTGAGCAGACCAATTATTAGGCAATTCTCCTAACTCTGCTTCCACAAGAGTCTCCCTATTAATTACTGAATACCCATTGTGGTTTTTTTCTCAATTACCTGGGAGGAAGCATCTATCTTCCTGTCCTGAAGGGAGTTCCTCCTAGGTCTGGTCGGACCTTTGTATGGTAATTAAGATTTAAATCCCCTTTTAGGAAATCTGCTGGGTTAAGGGAATTTTCAGTGGTTAGTGTTAAATTATCTTTTTCTAACAGAATAGCCCCATATTTAAGATGAGTTAGTAAGCTACCTTTTTGCTTTTTTGACTTAGGATAATTCTGAACTGGTGAGGTGTGCTCACAATGAGGTTTCCTCTAAAAGTTATATTTCTAATTTCTTCTATTAGCAAAGCAGTTGCCGCTACAGATTGAATGCATTTGGGCCATCTGCTGGTTACTAGGTTAAGGATTTTTGATTGGAAGGCTGCAGGTTGTCAGTAGTCTCAGTGTCTTCAGGCTACGCCCTTGTTTACACTGACACTGACGTCTCTTTTTCTCTCTTCTTGACTTACTCAATTCGCTTTCATCCTGATCTATTATGTTGTCGTAGACCCAGTTACAGTTGTTAAAGTACTAAGTCATCACTTCTAAGGCCCTGGCCAAGGAGCCAAGGCTTGGAGATTGTATTGCAGAGGAGTAAGCTGGGTAGAAATCGAGGGAGGAGAGCATCTTACACAATTGTAGAGCAATCCTCCTAGCCATTTACAAACTTGGGGCCCTGGCAAGGGTGGTGGGCAACGGGACCCACATAACTGCCCGTGTGGAGAGCTGTATGCCTAAGTTGGGAGGGACACCAGGGACAAGACTCTCTGGGTTCGTAGCCTAGGGACCTAAGGACTCAGCGTTGAGCTTTTCTTAGATATCTTTGGAGATACAACTTGCCAGAGGAAATGAGAGTCTGAACCATTCGTACCTAGGAAGCAGGGAACAGAGGAAGTAGATACAGAGGTAAGGAGAATTTTGGAGCTACACTTTCAAGAAAGTCGTGGTCGGGACCCAGGAGGTATGGGTCAGAAGGAAAGGTAGGGGCACACGCATGAGCAACTGTTGAGTAGAGACTTCTGGCTGCACCACGACCTTAACCGGCTAACGCTGGGAGTTTGAGATGACAGCTTTCCGCCTCTAGTCGGCCCTCTAGTCAGCCCTTGGCTTCCCCAGGAAAATTGAAAGCGGAAGATGGTTCCAGGCAGACCAAGGCTCCCCACTCAGAAGTGTTGGGGGTTGTTAGAAAGCCCTTTGCCAGACGGCCTCACACCTGAGTCTTCAGTCTGGCAGCCATGCTAATCATTTTTAACCGGCCAACAAGTGCCCAATATTTTCCTCCAATTCTAAGGAAGGATAGGACAGAATAGCAAGCGAAAGTGGTCCAATATTACTCACCGTTTTGGAGGTCCCTTCATGGTCGCCAAAATGTTACCGTAGGGTCCTTGTTCTTAGAGCTCCCGAGATGGTGGCGGGCAGCTTCCAAGATGGCGGCAAGCCTCTTGTTCTCTGACCTGGGGTTTTTGGTCTCACGGATTCCAAGGATGGAATCTCAGGCCATGTGGTGAGTGTTATAGCTCTATTCAGCTCAATCAGGATGAACCCTGGGCACTTAGCCAGCGCAGGAACAATGGTGTGCCTCTAGCCCGATTGGGAGTGGCAATGGGTGCCACCTCGCTGGATCAGAAGTGCAGCGGACACCCTGCCGGATCCAGAGGGGTGGAGGTCAGTGGTAGGTCTGTGATGGCGGCAAACAGCAGTGGAGGACGGCGAGCGAAAGCTCAGCTCCAGCCGTAACAAACACGGACCAGAAGAGTGTGCAGTTGCAAGATTTAACAGAGGAAAACAGAGCTCCCACAAAATGGGAGGGGGCTCAGAGGGGGTTGCTGTTGCTGGCTCGAATGCCTGGGTTTATATCCCCATCATTATCCCTCCCCTTGTGCTCTCAGGCAATAGATGATTGGCTATTTCTTTACCTCCTGTTTTTGCCTAATTAGCATTTTAGTGAGCTCTCTTTACTACCTGATTGGTTGGGTGTGAGCTAAGTTGCAAGCCCTGTGTTTAAAGGTGGATGTGGTCACCTTCCCAGCTAGGGTTAGGGATTCTTAGTCGGCCTAGGAAATCCAGTTAGTCTTGTCTCTCAGTTTGCCTCCAGAATAAAAATAATGAGTATAAACTCACTTTGAAATTTCAAAATACTACATATACATTATGAATATGTTAGAAATGACATATAGAAGGATTAAATATACATGTATTACATAACTTCTTTGTTGCTTCTTAAATATATACAGATATAGTGTTTAATAGGCTAAAATACTGACAATATTCTTCTTAACATTTTTCTATATAATAAAAGTGTAAAATATACCTCTATGTTCTATATCAGGCTTAGTAAAACTAGTTTTATTTTTAATTAAAAACCATGACTTTATATTTTCTTACTCAGCATTTGGACAAATAAAGGTAGCTCATCAATGGCATATACCAAGATAAGAGCTCACGAATCTTCCAATAGGAAATAGGAAAAACGGTTTTTATTCTGATAGAGATTGATAAAGTTTCAGCTTTAATTCTTAATATGGAGACTCTTTGTAAGCATTTGTTGTTTTGTTTACATCAGGCGTCTGAGGATTCATTCTGTTTTGGAGAGACTATCCCCCGGTATGCGTCTGGGGGAGAGGAAATGCTCCTTACCCAAATAAGTAAGCCAAAGGAGACAGACACTTCTTCCCATGTGTGACAAACTAAGGCTCGAGCATGTGCCCTAGACTTGGTCAATAAGATCCTCACTGGAGACTTTGGATCACAAGCATTTCATACTGAGATGTAGAAGTAGTTGCAAAATCTTTCATTGCATTGAGTGCTCAACAGTGATGGTGGCCTCGTGAGCTTACCAATGTCAGGGAGTACACAGTGGCATCAATGTCACCTCTGCTGCTACTGATAGTATGTTAATTAGACTATTCTTGTACCAGGCCTTGGCTGTTCTCCCTTTTGTCTAGTCTGCTTTGGTGCTAATCTGTTTGCTAACATTGATTGCCAAGTGTTTTTGTGAATTCTGTGAGCTATTTGATATCCATCCACTATATTCTTTTTTTCTTAAGTTGGTGGGTATTAATTTTTATTCTGTGCAACAAGACTCTTTCCTTATTCATATACAGATACCTGTCTGAACATGTCTAATTGCTGGTACCTTAATGGCACATATAAAACAAATTCTTACCTTGCTAGTGATCACCTCCCGTGTACTTCACTGTCTACAATTATTTTAAGTCACTAAGAGGCTTTTGAGTAGGTTATCAATGAGAGCTGTAATTATCTTCCAAAAGTTAAAAAAAGCATATATTCTACATCATTCACTGAATAATCACAGTACTGTGGCAAAATCATATATTACAAGCTAGCTATTTACTGTTATAAATTTCATTTTAAAATAGTCAAGCGTATATATACATAACACCATGAACTTTGGGAAAGAAAAAGGATATCATCCAAGCTGAAAATAAATGAACAAATGTGGTAGGATTATTTAGCATTTCTAAATACCTTTTTAAATTACATTACTTTTTAAAACAGACATGTTTCAAAAGAAGACATACATGCAGCCAACAAGCAAATGAAAAAAAGCTCAACCTCACTGATTATTATAGAAATGCAAATTAAAACCACAACGAGATACCATCTCACATCAGTCAGAATGGCTATTATTAAAAAAATCAAAAAATAACAGATACTAGTGAGGATACAAATAAAAGGGAACACTTACACACTGTTGGTGGGAGCATAAATTAATTTAACCATTGTGGAAAGCAGTATTGCGATTTCTCAAAGAGCTAAAAGCAGAACTACCATCCAACCTAGCAATCCCATTATTGAGTTTATACCCATAGGAATATAATAGGAATATAAATCATTCTATCATAAAGACACATACACGTGAATGTTCATTGCAGCCTTATTCACAATAGCAAAGACACAGAACCAACCTAAATGCCCATCAGTGACAGAATGGATAAAGAAAATGTGGTAAATATGCACGATGGAATATTATGCAGCCATAAAAAAACAAGATTACGTCTTTTGTGGGAATATGGATGGAGCTGGAGGCTATTATCCTTAGTAAACTAATGCAGGAACAGGAAACAAAAATACCACATGTTCTCACTTACAAGTGGGAGCTAAATTATAAGAACTTATGAGCACAAAGAAGGAAACAACAGACACTGGGTACTACTTGAGGGTGGAAGGTGGGAGGAGGGAGAGGAGTGGAAGAAGGAGAGGGAAGAAGGTGGGAGGAAGGAACTATTGGGCACTGGGTTTAATATCTGGGTAATGAAATATCTGGGTAATGAAATAATGTGTACAACAAACCGCCGTGACTCGAGTTTACCTCTGTAAAAACTTTCACAGGTAGCCCTGAACTTAAAATAAAAGTTATAAAAAACTATCATATTTTGCAGATGTTATGACTACTTGAATATTTTAAAATGTGCAACATTATTAAAAAACTGAGATGTTTTTAGTAATTTGAAAATTTTGATTATTTTTTCTCTTGATTTTTTTAAACTATGAAATCTTATGCAACACAATATAATTTAATTGTTAAGAAGTAGTTTAGTGAAAATAATAATGAAAAGGCAAACATACAAACAAAAGCTTTTGTAGTCAGCAAACTTGTCTTTCAGTTCCCACTTCTCATTTACCAATTATTTGCTGTGGTTAAACCACCTCACACCTTTGAATCTGGTTGCTTGCCTGATAAAAACACATTTATTCTAACAAAATTACTCTGAGGCCTTTAAACACTAGCTGAGGGAGTATTCTTGAATGTATGGACTGCCAGCTCTTAATTGTTGCAGAAATATTCTTATTGCTATTGCTATTGCTATTGAAACCAGATTTCACCTAATCATACATTTAACACATTTTAAAAAATTTTTTATTTTTTGATTTTTTGATGTTTTAAATATAATAGGAAAATTGCTGTCTTTATTCTAATGAAAAGTAGTTATTTACCATTTCATTTTCATTTCTCGAATACAATTATTGCTTATTGCTCTTTGGAAGTCATCTGTTATTAAGTTACCAGTATGTTGGCTTCTTTTTTCGTTAGCCAGAATTGACATTTTATGTGTACACTATAAATGGGATAATATAATTCACAAATCATTTATTCTGCTTTGATTTCAAGTTTATCAACAGAGAAAATGCATTTCACTTAAGTCCAGGAAAAAAATACATCCATGTGCTGCCATGAAATTGGCACTAAAAATCAGGGGATCCATTTCAAGTGCCAATTCTGCCCCTGTTTACTTGAGCGATTTATTTTATTTTTCTGAGTGAGTTATGTTTATTTAATCCAAAAAGGTAAGTGATTAGATTTAATGGTTTTTAAATTTCTTGCCAATTTGAAAGTTGTGTAAATATATATTTACATAGCAGATGTTTAGCAAAACAACTACTGTAGTGTCTTTTATTGAAGGGAATAAGTTGGGATTGATGGGACAGAGCATATATAAGAATATAACTACATAGATGTGATTCTGCTAGAAAGTGGTGATCATCAGTTAGGGTAAGCTAGAGTACAAATGTTGCAGTGTGATTTGTGAGGAGTGAAGCAGTTCTACCTGGCCTCAAATAAGTTTCTTCCCTTCATATCCCCAACTGCACTGCTGTTTGAAACTCTCACAATAAAAGTCATAACAGTAAACACACTTAGGGCACCTTTTACCAAAAATGGACTTTGTGAAAATGCAGATTTGGAATTCTGTATTAAAATGAGGACAAGAGGCCGGGCGCGGTGGCTCACGCCTCTAATCCCAGCACTTTGGAAGGCCGAGGGGGGCGGATCACGAGGTCAGGAGATCGAGACCATCCTGGCTAACACAGTGAAACCCCGTCTCTACTAAAAATACAAAAAAATTAGCCAGGCGAGATGGCGGGTGCCTGTAGTCCCAGCTACTCGGGAGGCTGAGGCAGGAGAATGGCGTGAACCCTGGGGGGCGGAGCCTGCAGTGAGCCAAGATCGCGCCACTGCACTCCAGCCTGGGCGACAGTGAGACTCTGTCTCAAGAAAATAAAATAAAATAAATTAAAATAAAATAAAATAAAATAAAATAAAATAAGGACAAGAATTTGGGGTTTCTGACATTCATTTATGGCCATCCATTAACATTATTATTTGTGTAAAAATATTAAATGTTATAATTCCCAGCATTCTGTGGCTAGAAAATGTAGCACAGAGATGAAAGAGCTGAAGTATCTATTTTCAGGAAATATATAGTCTCAGCTACACACAGAAAAGGATGTATTATAGTATTACAGAGCAATATGATAACATGGTAAATTATTTCAGTGTTCAGCACTTAAATTTTTGCCAACTACTAAAAATCCAAAACACTAAATACGCACTTTACTTCTGAAAAGAAAGAAAAGAAACTTCATAACGAGGTATCAATAATTCTCATTTAATCATCAATAAAAGACAAAACAGAAAAATATTTTTTACTTCCTTGACTATTAGGAACTCAGTAAAACTGGCTGTTGCTGAAGGTCTTGGACCTTGTAACATGGCTCACAGTGAAGTTAGGTTTTTGAATTCCTATTATCTGATTCTGTCCTTGGGGGCTGGCTGCAGGAGTTGCCTCAGGAGAAGGGGAAGAGAAAATGACCTCTGAGGAAAGGTCTCGCTTAGCTCAGAAAATCTCCACCCTTCTTTAATGAGTCAGGATTCCTGGGTGGATCTTTGGCAAATCAATCCAGGGCCATCTGTTAAAAAGAAATGAAAAAGTAACCTGTCTCTTTTCGAGATTATTATGTCTCAGCTAAAGCAATAGGAGAAAAGTTGGACAAAACAAAGTATATCAGAAGAAGAATTAAGAAATAGATGTTGAAATAGCTTAACTTTTTAGTTCAGGAATGACAAACTAATTTTTCAATCCATAGTTAATGCATTTGTCAACCCCGTCAACTTTACCTTTTACTTAAAATAATGAATATGCATAATTCTAAAAGTCAAATTGCTCTCTAAAGTGTAAGGTAAAATACTCCAGTTCCTTAATGCCTCCACTTGCATTTCATTGCCCACCTCCATGAATACTATTCTCCAAATCCAATTACTGTAACTTCAACTCTTTTAACTGTTTCATCTGGTCTTTATATCCATATATCTAAGTAATATGCTGTAGCGTGCACTTGTGAGGCACCACTTCCTTGGCCCACTTAACAGTTTCACACATATTTGCCAGTGTCCAATATCTAGCTACTCTTTACACAAAATGTCATTCAGCCATGAGCTTGTACAATAATGGAATGCAGAATTTGATGTCCCCTAAAAACCTTTCAAATAATGAGATGAGCATAGGGACATAGGTGCACAGCTTCCTCATCCTTTGGTGGATAATTCTAAGACATGCCCTGCATGATACCTTAATGGGATATCACCAGAAGGATAGTCTCCGAGTTATTTACAGTAGTAACCAACTTGATAACATGGTAGTTACTGCCAGTTAACGCTTCCCTGTCTTACTTTTCCCATAATCTCACTTTTATTTTCTGAGATTGCCTTTCCTATTCACTATATATTCCCAGGTCCTTATCTCTGGTTTGGCTTTCACAGTGAACCCAAACTAGGACAGCTTGTTACACAGAGTCTGGAAAGCAGCCCTTCACGTTGGGATTCTGGAATTGGGTCACTGACGAGTCAGATTTCATTAAGGAAAACATACTTGGTAAGTAGGGTGGTGACAATTGCTAATATGCTTCAGCATCACGTTTCCTGAGACTCCCAGATGTATTGCACTGGAATGAGACAGAGATAGAGGAAGCAGCACTGATTACAACAATGCTTCTCCAAGTATAGTCCCTGGACCAGCAGCATTAGAACCACCTAGGAACTTGCTAGAAACACACATTCTTTTTGCTTCCCTAGATCTATGAAATAGAAATTCGAGGGATGGGGCCCAGAATCTGCTATTTAAGAAGGCTTCTAAGTGACTCAAATGTATGTTAAGGTTTGAGATCCACTATTATACCGGAATCACTTTGAAATTCTGACAATAGTGAAGGACTGGTGAAAATAAGGTGCAGTTGCTGGGACTGCCTTGGCAAAGTATGAAGGTAAGTGTCTAAACGCTCTGAAAATTGGGCATGTGAGAAAATTGGGCAAAAGTTGGGCCCATCTGTTAAAAAAAACCCAAAAAAGTAACCTGTTTTTTTGAGATAAAAATTTGAGTTAAAAAAATTGGGCCCAGTACCTAATGAACTTATTATGTGAGACCAGAAATTATCTATGTTTCCTAGATCCTGGGAATTAACTATGTTCCCTAGGCGGCCCAGAGATTACTTCTTCCCCTTAGGCAATTAGAAATGAATGCACTAGTGAGGGGGTATCAGCATCATTGAGAGGCTCAATGTAGTTGTCGTGTATAGTATAGGATTGAAGGTAAGAGTAACTATCCTGGAATTAGACTTATTATCAATAGACCTGATATGTTCCCATAATAGGCAAAAGCAAGTGATGATACATACCCATCAGACACAAAGTAGATGCAATTACCATTATAGCAAGAAAGAAGTGGCAGTCTTGACACTTTAATTTGCAAAGATCTGTTTGATGGTTAATATATTATTTCCAGTGGTGAGAGAGATAGGCTTCCAACTAAGTTATTGTTTGACTTGCATAACCAGATTTTTTAAAAAATTAAAAATTAAAAAACTTTCATAACCAGAAAAATATTTTTTAAAAACAAAAGGCTTTCTACCACCAAGACGAAAAAATCATAATCTCTTGTTGAATTTCTAGATTTGAGCCAAGTGACAAACCCAGAACCTATTGTTCTAAAAGGAGTGTGGCTTTCTCTGAAGAAGGGCTCTGACAGTCTCACTGCAAACACTTACAACGTTATCCAAACCTTCCTCTAAAAGATCTAAAGATATCTTGGGATGTAGACACCCATTTCTTCTGAGGATTGTGGCCTACACGGTTTGAGCTGACACTACCTGTGGACCTGACATATCACCATGCCTCCTCAGTTAGAGAACTATAAAGGCCAGATGATAAATGGAGTTGGGCCCCAAGTTTATTTCATAGTGGTTTCAGTGGGATGGCGGACCCATCCTGTGATCATTTTTCCAACCCCAAAGTATATAACTGGGGGGATTATACTGAGCAACAGGCAAAACTCCCACATTGCATCTCCAGTTTGTGGAGTAAGAGCTACTATGATAGTAAAAATATTCAACTGAAAGCCCGTAAAATATCCCTCCTCCTTGTTCCCATCAAGATAGTAAATCAGAAGCAAAACTACATGCCAGGAGGAATTACAGAGTTTGGCACAACCCTCAAAGAAGTAACAGGGATGGTTATCCTCATTGTATCAATGAACATTCCATCTATTTCATCGCAAGAGAAGTCAGACGGATGTGAAAAAGGATAATGGATTACCCTAAACTTAATAAAGTGTTAGCCGCAACTGCAGTTGCTGTGCCGTATGTAACATCTTCTCTGGATTATATTAACATAGCATTTTGCCCTTGGTGTGTAACATTTGATCTAATAAATCAGTAAAAATGATAAGAAATAGTTTACATTTATATGGGAAGATCAACAGTCACATTGTTGACTATGTCTAAAAGCTCTGTTAATTGTCCTTCTCTTTGTCACTATACAGTCTAGAAAACTTAACTACTTATGTTTTGCAGAAAATCATGCTGACCAACTATATTGATGACATTAGGCTAATTTAACATGATAGACAAGAAATTCCAAGTACTCTGAGTATGCTGACAAGATAATGGCAGAGTGTTGTAGAGATAAACCCTACAGCAATCTAGGGCCTGCCACATCAACTTGATTTTTTTTTAGGGATAAAATGATCTGGAGCATGCCAAGTAAATGAAAGTTATTGGCACTTGAATCTTCTACCACTAAGAAAGAGGCACAGTACTTTTTGGACCTCTTTGGATTTTAGGGAAGTATATTCTATAATTGAAAGTGGCTCTCTGACCTATTCATTATATGACTGTGAAGGCTACCTATTTTGAGTGAAACTCTGAGTAAGAAAGGGCTCTGGGGCAGGTCCAGCCTGCAGAGTAACCTTCCCTCCCAGTTGGAAATCCTAAAAAAACCAAAGATATCCTTGATAGCTAAAGATAGGTAAGTAGGAATTCTACAAGAAATCACTGACATAATGTTATATGAAATATCAGTATGAATCCCTAGAATCTGGAGGGAGAATAGGCCTTCTGTCCCAAAGAACTACCCACCATTTGAAAATTAGCTACTTGTATGTTATTGAGCTCTGTCTGAGGTCAAGTAACCATGAAAACAGAGCACTGCATCATTATCTGGGTATTATCCTATCTACCAAGTTATGAAGAGTACAAATCCATTTTATGATGGAAATAATAGACTTGAAATTAGGTCCAAGCTTGCTGGTCCAGAGGGTGTAAGAAAAGTATGTGAATTGATAGCTCACTGCCTCAAATCACCTACCTTTGCTGCATTTTTTGCCTCTCAATCAACTTATAGCAATGACCTTTAGGGGATGGGTCCCTTTAATCAGCTATCAAAACGGGAAACTCTCAGGTCTGGTCATTGTATGAATCAGCCTGATATGTTGGACTGCTGCAGCACTACAACTCCACACATGGGAGTCCCTTGAAGACAGTGCTGATCATCTCCAAAGGACAAAGCTAAGTGAAATGCCGTCAGTTGGCAAGAAACAGCACATATGCTCATCAACTTTGTATGAAAAGAGAATTAACCTGACATAAATGTGTATACAGACTCCTAAGCAGTATTTAATCAATTGGCAGGTCTAAATGGAGCCTGCAAATAACAAGATGGAAAATCAGAGCCAAAGTGGTTTCAGGAAGAGGCATAAAGACAGACTTATGAAGGTGAGCAGAAAGTCTGTGGATCTTTGTGTCTCATATCAGCGCACACTAGAGAGGATTGTCAGCAAAAGAGGTATTCAGCAACAAGTGAGAAATATGACTCATCTGTCAGGTGTGTGCCAGTCTCAGCCAACCCTGTGCAATGACTCCAAAGTCAGAGGCAGGAATGGGTACTATGCATGGTCCAATAATATGGGCTTCTTCTCACCAAGTATGATCCAGCTAAAAGCTGCCAAATAGCTAACCTGTCATTGACAGAATAAACTTACCTTTATCCAAAAATGAAACAAAGATAATGTTCATGGGACAGAAATCACTTTGGAAAAATAATTGACTGAAATGCCAACTGCAAGTGACTTTTGAAATGATATTTGTTCCAAATGCGGAAAATTGAAGGCTTCCTTTACATGTGAATAAGTAAGTCTTGGCAGTATTACTTGGCAGTACTACTGCTGGAGATTTTTCTAGACCAATGCTTTATGTTTGGGCTCTGCTGGCCTTCGAACTTTGCCTTGATGGCTGTCATGATTTCTGACACAAGCAAATGCAAACTATCAGAGAATCATTTCACCCTGGTTCACAAAGCTGCAGACCTCTAGCTGTAATCTCATATGAATGATGGCACTGAACTTGAAAGTTTTGTATACAAGAAGGTTAATGAGAAAATCGAAACTCCAACAAATCTTGTTTGGAGAGCTGTTAGTGACAACACCCGATTTTGCTTTACTACAATATACAAGCTGGAATGTAGAACTTCTGCATTTGATAGAGTAATTAATGCCAGTCTGAATGCACACGGGTATACTCAAACCTTTCCATCAGGAGTCAAAGTGATCCTGTCAGCTTAAACTGATGGGAAAAACTTCCATGCAGAAGGTTATAAGGTCGGGTTAAGATTTGAACTAGAAGCTTAATGGATTTTAAGTAAAGCATTGCATTTGATGCCGAGGTTAAGAGAAATGAACCCACATTATGTTGGCCTTAAAATTCTGTAGTATTTCAAATGGGAAAAGTTTTTAGTCTGTAAAATAACTATAGTTCTCCCCATAATGAAGTCTTGAGATGGCAAGTCAATTCTAGAAGACACACTTGAAAGCAAACATGGCAACTGTAATATTTGTGACATGTTTCACTTCAGTTCCTCAGTGTTATTTTATGTGTTCAAATGACAGTATAGAATCATGTTGTAAAGGAAATGACCCAATTTGCCACTTTGTACTTCATGTACTTCAGTTTTCATGATCTTTAAATATATTGCTGTTTGTACTATAGTTGAATTTAAGGTACTATATTTGAATTTAATTTTGTACCAAAAGAAAATAAATGCATCACATTTGGGTCACAGTTGCCCATAAAAATATAATTCAGACATGTCTTATTCTGGCCAAGATGTAGCAACAGGTACCAAAATTGCCTGTAGCCTGAAATAACTAAATATCATAAATAAATAAATAAATAAATAAATAAATATATAAATAATAAAATGATACTGATCAGTCTATATGTGTGAAGAAACTTAGCTAAAGCCAAGAAATGGACTACTTGATGTGATTAAAGGGAACGATCTCTGGGAATTTCAAAGGGCTGGGAGTATTTCTGTTTCAAGCAGCTAGAGATCAAAACTTCATGAAACCCATGGGGCATAGGATAAGTACCCAGAGAATTTTGCCTCAGGAGTAGGGAGAATTAGCTGCATGCTAAACACTGTTGCATTTCTGATGAAAAAATGTAAAATAAAAACAAAACCCAAAAAGATCAAACTGTTTTAATGTAATATAACCATAGTGCAGAGCAACACTAACAAATGAACACCTAACAATGTAAAATTTCCAATGTCTAGTGTCCAATACAAAAATTATTAGGATTCAAGAATCCAGGGAAATACAATCTATAATGAGTAGAAAAATCGATTATTTGAAACCGATCCATTAAATGAAACAGATGAAAGAGTAAGTATAGAAGGATATAATGACAGATATAATTGTATTCTATGCATTCAAGAATCTAGAAGATACGTTGAACCTGTTAAATAGATACATATGATACATGAAAGACCTAGATTCAATTTCTAGAGGTAAAATTACAATGTCTGAAATGAACAATACACTGGACCTGCTTAATGGAATATTGGGACATATTAGACATACACAGAAAAAGTTTAGTGAACTTGAAGGCACAGCAGTAGAAACTTTCCCAAATGAAACACAAAAAGAAAAGTGAATTAAAAAAATAAAACACACAAACAAAAACAGTGGATTGGTGAACTAGCAACAATCTGAAGTACCCCAACATACATGTAATTAACATTCCCAAAGCAGAGAAGAGAGGGGGGTAAGGCAGAAAAAACGGAAGAATCCTTACAAAAACATTTATTTCCAATTTTAATAAATGTTATAAACCCGTAGATTTGGATGCTCAACGAATCTCAGTCACAATAAACATGAAGACCTATACCAAGTCACATAGTAATGAAATTGCTTAATATCAGTGATGAAGAGAAAATCTTGCAAGCAACAGAGGAAAATAATACACACACACACATACACACACACACACATACACCCCGCATGCCAAGGACCAAAAATATTTATGCCAAGGACCAAAAATATCCTGTTGGAATCATTGCGAGCCAGCAAACAGTGGAACAATATTTTTAATGTGCTGAAAGAGAAGTATTGCCAACTTAGAATTCTAGACTCATTTCAAAAATTAAGACAAAATTAAAAAGAAAAATGGACATCAAAGGTAAAATAATTCATTACCAGAAAATCTAAACTAAAAGAAATGTCAAAATAATTTTTTGGGGGCAGAAGGAAAATGACACTAGATGAAAATCTGGATCCACACAAAGGAATGGAAAATGCTGGTAATTACCTAGAAAAATGAAATTGACTGTTTTCTTAATATTTAAATATTTTTGAAATAAAATAGATGAAGGACAAATAATGGAGTATAGGAAAATGTAAAATGTATGGCAACAATAGTACAAAGGTTAGGATGGAAGACATGAATTCACCCTTAGAGTCTTGGAAGGAGCATGGCCTTGCTTAATTTCATACCTCTAGCCTCCAGAACTGTGAAAGAATAAATTTCTGTTGTTTTAAGTCACTAAATTTGTGGGAATTTTTTATGGTAGCCTCAGGAAACATGGAATGCTTGTTTCAAAGCAGTGTTTAATTTTTTCCATATACGTCTCTATTTTGTCAAAAGTTTCTAAAATCATTTTGCTTATTTTTTGTTTTTTATTGTTAAAAAGTTCATTTACAAACTTTTCACTTACATTTATTTAATTAACTTGTTCTTCACAATTATGCTTAGATTACTTAAAAATCTTAAATAGGATTTTAGACAAAGGTCATCATCTCAAGGTATTTCCCTGTCAATTATTTTTACAGTATCTGCATGTTAGGCAAGTATCACAAAAGTAAGAATGTAGAAAGTTGAATAATTGGGGTTTTGTTTTATTGTCATGCTTTAGATACATACATTAATGGACACTGCACTTGTGCATTTGATCTTAGGTTGAAGCCATTATCTTAAGATTTTAAACATCTAATGGAGAGAGAAATTGTGTGTTTGCATTCTATTTAATTCTATCAACTCTGAAGGCATGACTGTTTTAATTAACTAACAATATTCTTATTTATCAAAGTTTACTGAAGTAACATGAACTTGAAAAACATTTAGGTTATGTGATGGTTAATATTGTGTCAACTCGATTGGACTAAAGGATGCAAAGTATTGTTTCTGGGTGTGTCTGTGAGGGTGTTGCCAGAGGAGATTACCACTGGAGTCAATAGACTGGTAGAGGAACACCCACCTTAAATGTGGGTGGGCACCATCCAATTGGCTGCCAGTGTGGCTAGAACGAAACAGGTGGAAGAAGGTGGGATAAGCTGGCTTTCTGAGTCTTCTGGCTTTCATCTTTTTCCCATGCTGGATTTTCCTGCTCTTCAACATCAGACACCAGGTCCTCGAGCTTTGGACTCTTGGTTTGCCTGGGGCTCTCAGGCCTTCAGCCACAGACTGAAGGCTGCACTGTCGGCTTCTCTACTTTTGAGGCTTTGGGACTCACACTGAGCCACTCCTAGCTTCCTGGCTCTTCAGCTGCAGATGGCCTATTGTGAGACTTCAACTTGTGATTGTATGAGTCACTTCTTAATAAACTCCCTTTCATATATACATGTATCCTAGTAGTTCTGTCCCTCTGGAGAACCCTGACTAATACAGATTAGTTTGCATTTTTCTTTCTTTTTAAAATCAATTTTGGACTTTATTAAATGAGAAATAAATTTTTATAATATTTGGACCACCATACATCTGGAGTGTTTTTACGGCAGCTAGCATCATGTTAATATAAATGCTGTATCTGGCCCTATTACATTGGATACCAAGTCCTTGGAAGTGATGCTTCTTTTTTTTTTTGGTATTTTTAAGTTTTTATCTTTTTCAACTTTTTTTTTAGATTCAGCAGGGTACATAAGTGACATTTATGAGGATTCTATTATGGTAAATATAGCATGCTAGGGTGATTTCATTTTACCTGTGGGGGACTGTGGAATGTTGCAGATTCAGAAATACTAACTAATAGTGCAAGCGAGGCAATCTTAAACTGTTCTGGAGATTAACACGATTCTTAGGGAATTCATGTAGCTCTCCAAGTAATATCAGAGTCCAGCAATCAAACAATAGTTTGCCCTGCAATAAAGAGCACAAAGGCAGATGATTCAAGAGCAAATGAAACTTGAAGTATCTGGGGAAACAGACTAGAAACTAGATACTTACTGGGCTTTGATATGACAAGCTTTAGTCTTTGCTTCAAGAATGATTTAGAGTCACTTTACTCAAGCCTGAGAGGATCTCAAAAATAAACTTTAGAGATTAAGAATAGGTGGATAAAAGAAAAAGCAGAATCTAGTTTCGGCTAGTTTGAATTACCTTATACTTTGTTCTAAATTACTTATCTAATATTTAAATAAGTGGTTTAGGCTGGGCGCAGTGGCTCATGCCTGTAATCCAGCACTTTGGGAGGCCCAGTCTGGTGGATCACGAGGTCAGGAGATCAAGACCATCCTGGCCAACATGGTGAGACCCCTCTTCTACTAAAAATACAAAAAATTAGCTGGGTGTGGTGGCGCACGCCTCTAGCCCCAGCTACATGGAAGGCTGAGGCAGGAGAATCGCTTGAACCTGGAAGGCAGAGAGTGAGCCGATATCAGGCCACTGCATTCCAGTCTGGCAACAGAGCGAGACTCCATTTCAAAAAAATAAATTAATTAATAAGTGGCTTAATAGTTTAAATGTTTTGCTTTGCTATTCTAACACAAAATTCCACTTGTATGCGAAACATCTAAATGAGATGGAAAGATTTGAAACATGAAACAAAACCCAAGGCATCTCCATGAATCTGTTGACTGAAAACCAAAATCCAGATCAATACATCTAGATACAAGTTTTTATCTTTTTCAACTTTTTTTTTAGATTCAATACAAGGTAATAGCCTCTGGAGCACTGGCTTTACACATTCAAGTCTGTTGTTGGTAAATATTACAACCAACTCCAAGTAGTTTATAAACTAAGAAATATAAAATGCAGTCATTGTCCTCTGGGAAAAAAAAATCTACGAACACTGGGAATTGAGTTTTCTGCATGACTTTGATACATTGCATATTAATTTGATTTTGATAAGGAATTTCAGGAAAGAAAAAATTACAGGCCACTTCGTTAACCTGGCATTCATTTACCTCATGAAAAATTCATGAAATTATAATACACAAGTAAATTCTAAGTAACTCTTAGATTAATTCAAGTTGATTAAGCCTAGATCCACTCAGTTCTAAAATCTTTTCACATGAAATATGTCTCATATACATTTCATATTCTCTTCCATATTAAGCTAAATTACTTTAATTTATGTAAATCCAGATGTGTTTGAAGTGTGATTGAGGCCATATATTTTAATTCAGGGGATGATTTTTGGCACTTAGTCCTGCGTAAGATATTTTCTGATGTGCCAGGTAAAGGATACATGATGAGAAAATTTCAATTATGTCCATTTCTCCCTATTGAATTTTATCTTCACATTCCATTTATTAGCACAGGCATTGAATGGAAATGAATTTAAGAAAATAATTAAATATTTTGTTTCACATCAGCTTTTCATATCACGCTTCCTCCTTGTTGACAATAGTCTTCAGATGCAAATGTGCATGTGTAATGCAGAAATTAGCTATCATCACTACCTCTGAAGGGTTAGGTCACATTATTTACATGGCTTTCTCCACATTTCTGAGAAATCTCAGGAGGACTTTGCATCATCGTGGTCCCTTCTGGCTCTATTTTCCTGCTTCTGCTTAATTTGCTTAGGTTATAGATTATCTTGCTTTTCCCCATCTGCAGTTTCTATTTGGCCTCAAATGGACCCAGATGTGGAACTGGGACCATTTTTTAAATGTTCACAAAAATAACCTTTCCCATTTAATGTTTGCAATTACTTTTGTACCAACCAATAATTGTGCATTGCCTTATGCAGGATTCAGCTGAGGGGAGGAGGCAAGTGTCACATCTTTCAAACACTAACATCTTTGTAATGAAAGTTGAGCATCCTGTCCCTCAGCAAGCGGGTATTTGTTTCTTTGTCTGCGAAATGCCCTTTAACCAGTTTCTGTCTCCCCTTTATCATATCTCTTCTCCACATTCTTCAGCCCTTCTCAGACAACCAAGTAAAAGGTTGCATTTTCATATTTGGACCCACGGAATGGCTTGAGATGTTCTAAGTTTAGGAGGTTTGTAAAGTCATTAGACTGGCATAAACATAAATGATGACAGAAGAAAATCCAGCATTTCAATATGTGAAAGACTGGAGCCAGCCACGGGGACAGAAAAAGCAAACATGGACGTAAAATGAAACCTAGTAAAGTATGAAATCACAAAATTCAGTGGAAGGAAAAATGCAAAAAAGAAGGAAGTGGTAATAGCATCAAATGGCAGCAGTGGATTGCATAAGAAGAGAAATGAGAATTGATAATTCGATATGAAAAGAAGGTCATTGATAACCTTGTCACAACCAGTTTTAGTAAAATGTTTTAAATACAATTTTAGGATTAGACTTAGGAGAAATTTGGAGGTGAGAAACTGGAGATAAAAAGGTTTGTTGTAATAAAGTTCTTCATTAGGAAAAGTTTAACTAAAGAATGATATAGTGTCTGGGAGAACCTGTAAGATGGTAATAATTTCAGGATGATGGTAGGCTGATGGTAATGGTAGATAAGTAAAGGAAAATGTATGATGCAAACGAAAGAATTAGATGAGAAAAAGATGTGTGCTATAGCTCAGACTCTGTGGAGGGGTTGGTTTTAGATAGAAACAGAGACAGTTCATCTGTTTTGACCAGAATGAAAGGCAAAATGTAGTGATAGATATAGATAAGTCTACGGATTGTGACATGGGATATCTCCTGTTTGATCACTAAACATTTTCTCAGTGAAAAAATAGAAAAATTTTTATTTTGAGATTGGAGACGGGAGATGAAATGATTCTCAAATAGCTTGCTCTGGTAGAAATTGTTAGCTGTAAAGTGTGTAGTAGCAACTTATCTGTATGACACCCTCAACAGTGTTAGGCATTTAAAATGATTTTTCAAAACTGTATCTCACTGTCAATTAAATTTGCATGTTTTAGATAATCTGCAAGTGAACTCTCTTTTTTTAAAATTACATATCCTCATTTAACAAAATAAATACGGAGCACTAGAAGTAGGAAAGGACTAATTTAATCCAAGATAATCTCAAGAAATTTGTATTTGTTTTAGGTTCTTTGCATTATTGGTAACTGTGTCTGCTGTGCTTTGGAATAAGGTCCAAGATTTGAAAATGACTTTGGACCTCTCTCAAGAAATCCCTTATCCAAGAAATACAGGATAAATAGCCATGTGGAGATGATCAACATCAGGAGTATGGTTGTACAACCAGAGCTGATGAATAAACTTTTAGGTATTCCTAGTTTTCTTTTTCAATAATATAAATACATTTTAAATAATTTATATGTTCTTCCATCTCTACTCCATATACTTACAGAACTAATATAAAGATATTTAGCTACACAGCCAAATGCAAAAGTCATAACTAGTTTATCCATCTAATTGTTAGTGGAAATGGAATTCATTTTCCTCTAATTTTGTTGTTGTTGTTATTGTTGCTCTATTTAAATTATGAGACAGAGATCAGTGGAAGGTGGGGGGTGGGTGTAATTAAAGCTGAATAAATGTACAGGTTTCTTTCTACTCCATCACTATTTACTGGTTCAATAATGGATTTGCATGGTGTTTAAAAATCAATTCCCTGAGGACGAGGTTAAAAATTTAGATTGAGCAAACACCATCAGAGGTCAAATTTCTCATAGGTAGGTGGTTAGCTGAGGTATATGTTGGCAAAATAACATCTGTAAGTATGAAATTAAGTATTCTTTGCCAGAGATAATATTGCTCAAAGTAGCTTTGCCAAAGTATTTTTGGAGTTAAAGGTGTGTTCTCATTAAAGATGTGGTTACTTAGGTTTATAAACATTACAATTCAAGATTTCAAGGTTCAACTGTGGTTTATCTACTGCATACCTACCTCTACCATGAGGGATAAGTTTAACCTGTGCACTGGGTTAAAGGGATGTAAATGAAATAACTGTAGGAATATTGTCAACTTTTTTAGACATGCATTACTAATGAATCTATTCTTCTTTAATAAACCAGAACTAAGATAATTTTCCATAACAGTTTTCTCTTTAAAGCAGAATACACACATGTACATTATGTACATGTAGGTGTATGTGTATATAGATAGATATAGATGTAGATAGTTACAGATATATAGATAGATGTGTTCCTACTCCCCAAAGTAGTCTTAGAGCTTTTACTTGGGAGTTCATGTTATTGATTAACAAAATTTTAAATTTAATATCTAGCTAGATTTGCAACCTTCAAGTCTCAATGAACTCCTTTCCATTTTGACTCTCATATTGAGTGCATTATCAAGCTCTATCAATTAATCTTTCCTTTTTCTAATCATTTACATTTATTTGTTCCTACCTATTTTCTTACCCCATCTTGGTTTAGGTCATTTCCTCATTACTCTTGGATTATTGAAATAGTTTCCTTTTCTCTCCTCTTTGTCACACAGACAAACTTATTTTCCCAAATTGATGGTTAGGTGAGCCATATGGCTGATCAGCAGCCATTGAAATGTAAGGAGAAGTAATGTCCGTTACTCCAGCTCATATCCTCTGTATGCTTTGTTGTAATGTGTGGGTTCTCTGAGACAGGAAAAAGTATTTGACAAACTCATCTTTGAATATAAAACTTCATGATGATCAATGGTAACTCATTTTGACTATCTCATCAAAAGTGTGTCTTATCAACTTTTGGTTTTTTTTCCTCCCAAACAATTCTCAAGGTAAATTATTTTTCTTCTTTATTTTTCCATATTAGAGTTAATCTCATCCCAGATTATATCTGAGGCAGAAGGTGGGGGGCAAAAAACCACAATGCTTTCAGAATGTGATTTCCCAGATATATAATAGCAGCTCTGAGACAAAATCAGATTGTGACGTTTGTCTACTTACAGAGTAACAGAGTTTTTAGATTCATATTTTGGAAGTAGATTATAAATAACATGTATGACACAGAGTTAGATGTTTCAAATACAATTATTAGGTAAATAATTAACTGAGTTTTTCTCACAGGTTCATGCAAAAGTGGACCAGTCCTACTCTAAAGGCTCTCCTGCCGTATTTGTAAATAAAACCATAAAAACCAGTCTCTCTGTTCTTTGGTAGCCATTAATATTGTTTCAAAAGATGGGTTTATTTCTTTTTGGAGTGGAGTAAGTTCCCTCTATCACCTTCCGTGACTCCTCTATCTTGTCTTCCTCACAATCCTACTGTCTTTTATAAAAGGGGATCCTAAATTGTGTTTGTTCCAGACAGTTTTGGAACATTTTTGTAGAGACAGGGTCTCGCTATGTTGCCCAAGCTGGTCTCGAAATCCTGGGCTCAAGTGATCCTGCCTCGTCTCATAACTTTTGATATGTATTTCTTTGTTAAACTTTAAACATCTCTGGGAGACAATATAAAATTTATTTTCACTCTATTTTGTAAAAAGATGTTGAGGTCTCATAAATTTTAAATAACTTCTCAAGTGATGCAAATGGCATTTTCTGTCTGCTATCTTCCTTCTGAAAACATATAACCCCTGTCTAATCATTAAATAACATGAGACAAACCCCAATTGAGGGACAGTCTACAAAATATCTGCCCAGTACACTTCAAAACTGTCAAGATCATCAAAAACAAAGGAAGTCTGAGAAACTGTCATAGCCAAGAGGAGCCTACGGAGATGTGACGACTAAACATAATGCGCTATCCTAAATGTGATCCCAAAACAGAAAAAGCACATTAGGCAAAAACTAAAGAAGTCAGAATAAAATATAAACTTTAATAATAATGTATCAATGTTGGTCCATTAATTGTGACAAATGTACCATATCATGTAAGATTTTAGTAATAGAGTAAACTTGGTGTGGGGTACATGGGAACTCTCTACGTTGTCTTCACAATTATTCTGTAAGTGTAAAACTGTTCTAAAACTAAAAGTTTATTTTAAACAAAAGATTGGTTACATTAAATTCAAAATTTAAGTCCAATGTATCTGTAAATTCCATATTTTTCTGCTATATTATGTTGTTTCATTTCTTTCACTACTGAAAAGGAATTTTTTATTGTTGTTAAGTTCAATTTATTGTGAGTGGAGAAACAGGACTGAAGTGAACAATCACAGAGATTAAATTCTAAAGTCAGAGTACATAAATTGGTCCTTCACTCAATTATCATAAGTTTTTAAATTAGGCTTTATCTCCATTAAAAAATTAATATAAACATTTATTCATTGGGATATCGTAGGTTAACATTAGTTGAGGGTCAACTCTTTGTCAGCCACTGAACCATTTACATATATTATTTCTGGTATTGTTCATAACAAAAATATAAATTATGCACTAGTATCATTTCCGTAATACAGGGGAGGAAAATGAGACAGGAGAGGTTACTTAACTTGCTTAAATCTATGCAATCAGTTAGTGGTACAGCCAGGTTTAACAGAAACAAGAATTGGTCCTCCAGCGTCACATAATATGTCCTCGTTTAGTTACTGTGAGATTACTTTATAGATTGAGCTTTCAGTAAATAATCCTTATGGAAAAAGAATCATTAAATCAATGAGATAGTAAATTCTTTTCATGGAAAAAAGAATCATGAAATCTACAATTCTAGAAAAATTGCTCTTTAGGTGCAGCTAAACGGCTATATTTGTGTAATAGTATGTGAGTATCATAACCTTACTATAAACTTATTTGTGGTTGTTAAAAACATAGTGTATAATATAGCATGTGTAATTGCTCATTAATAACGTGGCTAATGTAATGAATTAAAAAATACCTTAAATAACTTTAAAATTAGAGCAATATATTTTCATGACTTTAATTAACAAGGAACTGTATTTAATTTTGTACTCTTTCTATGAACACACACACATACACACACAGAGAGAGAGTGAGTGATTTACTTCTAATTCACTTCTAATTCTGATGTGCATAGAAAGCATATGTTTTGTTTTTTACCAAATTGGTATGAGGAATTGATACTATCATCATTTTTAGATGTGTCCACTTATGTTTCCAAGATCAAAACATTAGAAACACACACAGAATATTCACCTACATTGTACCCTGACCATTTTATGCAGATTCCTAAAATTTAAAAAACCCTAATACTTCCTTTAGCAACATTTGTTTTGAAAAAGAAGATAAAAGTAATAATTTGCTGTGTAGTTATTCATATTCAAATAGAAATAGCAGTGTTTAATAACATTATGCATGAACTGATAAATAGAAGCACAAAGAAGACCCACTTCTAATTATGCTCAAAAGGTTATATAACTTTTCTTTAAAATAGCTCTGTGTATGAGCAATTAAAAAAGCAGTGTCCGACTAGGCATGCTGGCTCATGGCTGTAATCCTAGCACTTTGGGAGGCGGAGGTGGGTGAATCACCAGAGGTCAGGAGTTTAAGAGCAGTCTGGCCATCATGGTGAAACCCCGTCTCTACTAAAAATACAAAAATTAGCTGAACGTGGTGGCGCGCCCCTGTAATCCCACTTACTCGGGAGGCTGAGGCAGGAGAATCTCTTGAACCTGGGAGGTGGAGGTTACAGTGGGCCTAGATCACGCCATTGAACTCCAGCCTGGGCGACACAGTGAGACTCTGCCTCGAAAAAAAAAAAAAAGCAGTGTCTTTAAATAGAATTACAAAGATTGGTGAGTGGCACCACTTTGTTGGGGGGTGGGGAGGCTGAAATATGTTAAGCAACAGGTAACACAATTTCAGATACTTGATTTTACCATGATCTTTATTCATGTGGCTATAAGCCTGTCAATTAAAAATATATACCTATTAGTAAAACTGGCCCATTTCCTTCTGGAAGCTGATGTCTATTGGAGAATGCATCTATTATACTTATGTATTCAGAAACACTGCAGACTCCTTTCCAAGCGAATTTATATTGATCTGCCTTAATATTCTATACATTACTTTTAAAACAAAACTATATTTAAACTGGCTTCTATTACTTCTCAAATAAGTTATATTAGTTTTTTGGTCTTTTTTTTCCACCTGTATACCATTATCAACTAGCATAGTGTTCAATATAATAATGACTCAGTAACAATTTATAGGATTAACTCACTAATTAAACTGACCAGCTGGGCGCGGTGGCTCATGCCTGAATTCCAGCACTTTGGGAGGCAGAGGCTGTTGAATCGCTTGAGGCCAGGAGTTCGAAAGTAGCCTGGCCAACATGGTGAAACCCCGCCCCTGCTAAAAATACAAAAA
Organism: Nomascus leucogenys; assembly: GCF_006542625.1. Classification (NCBI taxonomy): domain Eukaryota; kingdom Metazoa; phylum Chordata; class Mammalia; order Primates; family Hylobatidae; genus Nomascus; species Nomascus leucogenys. Next base: position 11,793,602 of record NC_044391.1, read on the forward strand.
TCAGCCGGCGTGGTGCTGCACACCTGTAGTCCCAGCTACTCGGGAGGCTGATGCAGGAGAATCACTTGAACCTGGGAGGCAGAAGTTGCAGTGAGCCAAGATTGTGCCACTGCACTCCACCCTCAGCAACAGAACAAGACTCTGTCACAAAAAATAAAAATAAAAAATAAACTGAACATTCATTATAGAATTCCAACTATAAAGTAGGCTCTTGATGGATAGTTGAAAATTAACTTATTAAGGTGTTTACTTTTATGTGAGAGTGAATATTTGCATAGTATGTAGAACAGTTTAACTTTTTTGCTACCTTTACTGTTATACAGATCACATCTTTTGCATGCTATGGTCTAAAGAGAACTCTAACGTAAAATTATGCAAAACTCCATTGATGTTTTGTTTTTTTTTGTTTTGTTTTGTTTTTATTTTTTCGAGACAGGGCCTCACTCTGTTGCCTAGGCTAGATTGCAGGGGTGCGATCACAGCTCAATGCCGCCTTGATCTCCCCAGACTGAAGCAATCCCCCCACCTCAGTCTCCCAAGTAGCTAGGACCACAGGCACATGCCACCACGCCTGGGTATTTTTTGTATTTTTTGTAGAGAGGGGGTTTTGCCGTGGTGCCTAGGCTGGTCTTGAACTTAAGTCTTGGTCTCAAGCAATCTTCCTGCCTTAGCCTCTCAAAGTGCTGGTATTACAGGCATGAGCCACCACATCCGGCCTGATGTATGGTTTTTACAGAATTAGCTGGACATATTACTGTCTTATGTACCTTGAAACATGCTCTCTCTATAGTAAAACAATTGAGTTTGGAGATGACTTCCAGGTATTCTTGACTTTTTTAATGCTCTTCTGCCCTGTTGAACTATCTTACTCTTTCATAAACTGTTCATTTATACAACAGGTGAAGTAACAGCTAGTAGAATTTGGCAGTAGAATATTTTTGTCCTACATATTTACAGATAGTGCCCAGATGGCAGATGAGTTACCATAGGCTAGAAACAAAGAAAGCAAAATAAAACAGTGGTAGGGGAGGGGGAGAGACAAAGAAAGGAGAGTGAGAAAGAGGAGAAAGAGCAAAAGAGAGGAGGGAAGAGGAAGAAACAGAAAAGGAGGGGAGGAAAAGGGAGGGGAGGAGAGAGAGAGAGAAGAAAGAAAAAAAAGAGGACTGGGCTGGGCATGGCGTGGCTCATGACGGTAATCCCAGCACTTTGGGAGGCTGAGGTGGGCTGGTCACCTGAGGTCGGGAGTTCGAGAGCAGTCTGACCAGCATGGAGAAACTCTGTCTCTACTAAAAATACAGAATTAGCCGGGAGTGGTGGCACATGCCTGTAATCCCAGCTACTGGGGAGGCTGAGGCAGGAGAATCACTTGAAGCCGGGAGGCAGAGGTTGTGGTGAGCCAAGATTGCGCCACTGCACTCCAGCCTGGGCAAGAAGAGCGAAACTCTGTCTCAAAAAAAAAAAAAGACTGTAAAGTATTTTCAGTTGAACTAGAGACAGTGTCTCCACTACAAACAAAGAAGGGCCGATCCAATCCAACAGAATATAGGCTTCTTTTCTCCATCTCTTTTAAGGAAACTTTCAAATCAGCACAAAAATTAAAACTAGAGCTGAACAGCCATTTAAGGAGATGAGGGCATCTCATCTTGTTTATAAGGAATATCTGACCCAGAATTTCTCCTACATAGGCCAAGCCTCCACTTTTGCCTTTGCCATTCTTTTTTTTTTTTTTTTTTTTCTGTCGCCCAGGCTGGAGTGCAGTGGTGCGATCTCGGCTCACTGCAGGCTCCGCCTCCCGGGTTCACGCCATTCTCCTGCCTCAGCCTCCGGAGTAGCTGGGACTACAGGTGCCCGCCACCACGCCCGGCTAATTTTTTGTATTTTTAGTAGAGACGAGGTTTCACCATGTTAGCCAGGATGGTCTCGATCTGCTGACCTCGTGATCCACCCACCTCGGCCTCCCAAAGTGCTGGGATTACAAGCGCGAGCCACTGAGCCTGGCCGACATTCTTAAAAAGATGTGGAGATAACAACGTTCGGTAAGGGTATATGTCGAAAGTGAAGAAGTATTACTCTTGTTAGAGTAAAATTGGTATGTGATTTAAGATGAGTGAATGTTCTCATGCACTCCAAGTTTCATACTACTGTGTCAGAGGTATGTGAAATTGATGACAGAGACCTGAAATATATGTACTGTTTAATCCTTTCATTTGTTAAATATCCACTTGTTTTAGTTTCTTCTAAGAAATTTGTTGGGAAATAGGGATACAAATGTGAATAAGACAGTGTTTTGCCTTCCAAAGCTGTGGTTGAGTGGGGGAAATGCAGACTGCCAAACACACCAAGATTCATCTTGTATTAAATGGTATAGAAAGAGAAACAGGATGATATGAAAACACATAGAACTGACATTTGTCATTCAGGATATCTGATTGATATAAATCACTTGGAAGGCATTTGGAGGAAGATCCACCTGAAATGCATCCTATGGACTAAGGAGGAATTAGCCAAGAAGCAGGAAGAGCTTTTAGGCTGAGATAAAATATGTGTAATAGGATCAAAAAGTGGAGATATTTCATCGTGGCTGAGAATTAATGGTGACACGATTGGTATGCTATATTAAAGAACATTTACTTAATGTCGTATAATGTGAATACTATTTAGTGCTGTAGTATATTTATATTTGCATTTTAAAGCAATCACTATTTGATAAGAGTAGATGTTTTCTGAAAGAGATTAAAAGCAGACATAGCAATATGAATTTGTTATTTGTGGTGATTAAGGTTACAAAAGGTTAGTGGCCTGAATGAGATAGCTTATCAAATGGAAGAAGTGAAAATGGGGAAGGCAGTGAGAAAGAGAAATAAAATATGACACCAGATAAAGACTAATCAAGAAGATAGATGGTAGCACCAGGACTGTCCAAAGTAGATGTGAAAACCCAGATGATGGTTTCTTTTTTAGGCATATTCAGCTTGAGTGGTAAAAATATTTAATGTGTAATTGAATTAATATCTGTGGCACTTAGGAATGAGAATGAGGTTCATATTAATTTGAGTCACCAAAATACATGAGGCAGTTCAAGCCATGGAAATGGATGGAGTCACGCAGTTAGAGATGCTGGAGTATTGAAATTATAAGGGGTGGCTCAAGAAGAGGAACTACTAACAGAGAACAAAATGGAGTGGCTGGAGAGATAAGAAGAAACCAGAAATAAGATATTATAAAGTGCAAAAACAGCACATTCAAGGATAAGTAAAACAAGACTGCAGAGGATCTTTATTTAGGAATAAATCTGTTATTAGAAATATTGGCAAAAACATTTTCAGAGCAGTGCTAGAAAAAATGGTGTAAAAATGAGTCTGGACTAATGTTATTAACTGTAAATAGAAATAAGGAAATAGCTGAGAATATATTGAGTTGAGGAGTGTTGTTTTATTTTCTTGTGTACTTTGCATAATATTTTTATGGTAAAAGTTATTTGCACATGTTTAAAAGCTATTGTAAAGGAGCCAGTAGAAAAGGATAGGATGAAGACACAGGAGAGAGAAGATTAATAGTAAGATCTAAGAGGTGAAGGCAGATACTAGTATCCAGGGGATAAGATGCAGGATTTGTATCTCATTATCATGAGACAGAAACAACTAAAGAAGAGTAAAACCTCGGATTCTCTTGAGAGGTGGATTCATAAGGCTGTTTCTATACATCTTCTCAATGTGGCTCTGCCTTGCTCCAATATGACTGTATAGAGAAAGCATAATGTTTTTGTTATGTTTTTTAACTACCATTATACTGATCTGCCTCCAGAGTCTATACACAGCTGTTATCTGAAAAATAAACTCAGTACCTAATCCTGTGAAAGCTTAGCCAGAATCACACAATTCCAACAATCCCTCCAGTTTTTCTTGTATAAAGGTACTCAGGCCTCGTCATTGCTGACATGCTTCCGATTGTAGATATCTAAATGAATTCCTGAAGGAGTGTAAGGACTTTCTCTCCTGTGGCTGTCTCCCGCTGATCCTTCGCTCTAAGCAGTTTGTTCTTCATCTATCCATTCCTGCAATCAGTGTTGGCCTCTGATGCACAAGTCTGTGGTGGATGAATTCATAGTGTATTCTTTTTGTGCAAGCAATCTAGGAAGTACTCGGCATTTCTCTTTTGCTGATGGGGTTTCTTCTTAGTTCTTGCTGGCTGCCCATCTCCACCCTCTGCTGTGAGACCTTCCCTTAGAAGCCATAAAGCAGTTCTTTAGTCTCAAATCAGAGTCCACGTCTCCTAACAACAGTGAGCAGCTTAGGTAAAGCTACATGACTTACATCCTGTTTATTTATTTATTTATTCATTATTCTTTCATCTATTTATTTTTTTCTTGGTCCGACCAAGTTTGCCAAATTGTTATGTGCCAGGTTAATGAAGAAGTTTTTTTTTTTTTCTTTCAGAACCCGGGAATAGATTGAAGTCCTTTTGCTTTGCAATAAATGTTATCCTCACTTGTTCAACACATCTTCCCACTAAGGAGCTTCAAAGACCCAAAGAAAGTGAGCAGATTTATTTTCCCCTCATTCTCTCTGTTCCCTATTGTAAGTATCCTCCAGGGCTAGAAAAGGAGCAAGACTAGGTGTACTAAATCCTCCCCTCTGATTCTATCTAAGCCTTAATTAAGTGAGCTGAGATATCCTTTTCACCCTATAAATAAACTCTAGGAAATGGCTCCTCTGGCCTTAAGCTGGATATGAGAAACAAGAAAAGCAAAAGGAATTAGCTAATCTTTTCTACTGCCTTGCCAAGAGATCTAGTACTAGCCTTCTCCCTGACTGGATAGATGTTGCAGTGACATACAGTTTAATAAAGAAATCAATACACGACAGGTTTTGAAGGAGACATTCCAAGAAAGAAGAAGGTATTACCCTATTGATTGAGGTGAATATTCAAAGCCAGCAATAACCAGGAGCATGGGTAAAGTATAAGCCACAACAGGCATCCCATCAGCCTGTCAACGGAAAGTTCAGCACACAGCAACCCTGAAGACACAAGGACCAACAATGGCATAAGCCATATCTTCAACAGAAAATCAGGTGCAACAGACTGATTACAGAGTGTCATGGCCTTGAGAATAACCCTTATCTAGTTCATTTCCTGAAGAGAAAGGAGAGTGAGGCAGCCAACTGGAAGAGGTGGTAGGATCAGCAGCCCAGCATGATGAATGAGCATGTCTTGAGAATTTTCAAAACATTTACAAAATGGTTCTTAGCCTTGACTACACCTTGGTGTCACCTTGGAGTACTTTCAGTGACCCAGGTGCCCAGGCAGTGTCCTGTGATATCAGAATCTCTGGTTATAAGACTCATAGTTTTAAAACTCCCTAGGTGATTCCAGTGTACAGCCAAGTTTGAGAACCACTGCACCAGAGGAAGAAAGCTAAACAGAGACTGGAAATTCTGCTTTTATGAAATTGAGGGCTATTATATTATCATAATCTCTTTTTAACGTGGACACAATTTTTTTACAAACTATAAAATATTATACTATGGTTATTATTTCTCTAAAGTTTATGTGTAAGGGGTATAAGGGGCTTTTGCTTAGGTTGTCCAGTATTTCTCCAGACCTGTGGGTCACTTTCATATTATTTTCCAGACTACTCCAGTGAGGATAGAGAAATGAGAAAAATTTGGCTAAAAAATAATAAAAATGGATCTGAAAAATTAAATTACAAGCTAGAGGCTACATGGATCTTAAAAGAGTTGTTGGTGTTTTGTTTTCGTAGAACTCACAACTAAACTTTTCACCTCCATCAATTAAAAGAAAAAAAAATCTCTTTCCATTTGCAAACAACCAAAGCTCTAAGCTCTGGGTTTATGAAAATTGAATTATGTGCAATACTGTTCCAGCTATCAATTAGACAAGAAGTCATCATTTAGAAATTCTGCGAAAAAAAAATCACTCACATTTGCAAATCAACCGAGTATTTCATTGCAAATGTAAATGGAAAAGTGTTTGCTTAATTAATATTTTCTCCAAGGGAACTAGAAAACTCTGTTATCTGATTTTCAACACAGGCCCAAGCATTGTTTATCATTGTATACTGTTCCTTTAAAAATGCTAAAATGATGTTATAATTTTTTTATGCTAGAATGATGTTAGCTTGTGCATTAATTCAGATATTTCACTGGTGATGTCAGCCTGACAGCATGCATGGTGAGAAAGCATTACACACTACCTAATGGGAATGTAACCCTGGAGGAGATAGATAGACATAAATTGCACTTTTGGGTCCATGACAACCATCACTAGGAAAATGGATATTATTAACAAATTTTGGAAAGGTTAGTAAGCCTTGTGTGTGTAAGAATATTTAAAAGACATGATAAAACACAGGTACTGAATACAAAATAAGAGATGCAAAGAACAGGGAAGACCTTTGGTAGAGTGTATTGGCAAGCAAGCATCTGGTTTTATCATCCAAGGATAATATTTTGCAACAGATCACAGTAAAACATATAAAACCTTTAAAGCCTCCCAACAAAATCTTTGAGACTTTTCTGCCAACTCCCACTCAGAATTACAGAGTATTTTGACCTAGATGGGATTTTTAGATATCAGGAAATACTATATTGGAATAATACCTACTCTCCTTCAGTTGCACTTTTGCCAGTTACTTCCTATCAGATATTGGACAAGTTATTTAAACTATCTGATTGCACTAAGGTTGTGATGATTAAACAAATAATATGTCTGACTCATAGATGATGCTCCAGAAATGTTAGTTGAGTAATTCACAGATTAAGATTTTAGTGACTAGTTTTTGGCAACACAACTAGCCATTCGCAGAACTGGGACCAGAACCACAGACTTCTGGCTCCTTTAAAATATTTTCAGTTTTCTCCTCTCTTCTAAAACTCAGAGGCGATGTTATGATTCTTAAGGTTTCTTAGAATTTGTCCCAAGACTCCCAAACTCTTTGGAAGGAAAGAGACCACTAAGTGACTTTTATATAAGATGCCTGCTGATACCAATAGAGATAATTCTCAAATTCTTTAAAACTAGAGCTTTGAAGTCATGATGGAATATTTTGAATCCTTAACCAATGTGGTTTTAGTTTGGCATTTTTCCCCACATAACCCTTCTCCTCACTTCAGGGAGACATAGTATTTTAGTTTCACTGCCTCAAGAAAGGAAAGATACAGCAAAAAAAAGAAAATAAATAAATAAAACAATGAGAAATAAGTAAGGACTCATGCTCTGGATTTCAAAATCTACTTTTGAATTCAAGGGAGCCTCAACTATCTTAAGACAAAAGACTTAAGTTGCATGGTAAGGGTTTTTTTCAGCATTAAGAGTTAAATACCTGACTTAAAATAACTAACAGAGAAAAATACATATCTTTAGAATTAATTTTCCTTACCTGGTAAATCTCCATAAAGCACCAGAGAAGAGGTTACGAGATATAGTAAGAAAAGAAAGATAGCCATGGACCAGTGTCCTCTTGAATTAGAAGTTATTCTGACTGCACCCCTTGGCAGAGTGAAAGAACATCCAGCTTTCTGATTGGAATATTATAAACACTTAGAACACTCCCGAAACCATGACTCTGTGAATACATAGTGATGTTTACGTGGAGTTATTTGGCTGATGGACACGAGGCCCAGAGGCCCTGTAAACCTCAATAGGTTCTAGGAGTGAGCAGACAAGTCATTTTATGTCACATGTATTGCACATGAGTGGCACAGCTGGGACCTAGAGAACCAACAGTCTGCAGAGGGAGGGATGAGGGAGCCACTGTGGAATGCATCACATTACCTTCCAAATATAATACAATAGCTTCAGCTTGTGCTGATGTGGAGGGTTATATGGAAGGAGTAGACAGCAGGAGAGCCTGCCGAGCACAGCGATTCCAAGCTGAAGTTCCAGACTTCCAGTATTGCGTTCAAACTCCAGCTCCGTTTCTTAAGTGCTGCATAAAACTGGCCCAGTTTTTAAACTCTGTGCATCAGTTTTCCTATCTATAAAAACGCATATTGTAATAATAGTACTTACTTCACGGGCTGTTATGAAGGCTGGGTGAATTCAGATATGTAAAGGACCTAGCATAGGGTTATATGAGTGTTTCATATATGTAAGGTATTTTTATTTTTAATGGTCATCTCAGCAGATGCCAGCTTGGATAGATGTAATGCAAGGACTAAATTCTTGCAGCTTGCTTTCACCACGTTCCATTATACTGCTTTTATTCCCTTACATTTAGAATTTATGCCACAGTGGGGCAGTGGGGATAGGAAGAGGAAGGAGCCCTAAGCTTACTATAATAGGAAAAATTTGAAGGGACCCTATCTGCTAAGGTTCAGTTTTCTGCTATGACGTACAATTATAAATTAAATCCAGTGTATATACACACACACACACACACATACACACATATACCTTCACTTCATAAACATCTAAATAATCTAAGTGTATGGTCTATGAAATTCATACCATCCAAAACTGAAAGTTTTTAATTGAAAATTCCTCTTAAGTATGACAGGAAGACATTTATATCAGTCAGTAACAAATGTCTTCCCATCATACTTAAAAGGAATTTTAAGCATCCGGTTACACACACACACACACACACACGTATAAAATTTGCAATTTGGCCGGGCGCGGTGACTCATGCCTGTAACCCCAGCACTTTGGGAGGCCAAGGCAGGTGGATCACTTGAGGTCGGGAGTTCGTGACTAGCCTGGCCAACATGGCGAAACCTCATCTCTACTAAAAATACAAAAATTAGCCGGGGGTGGTGGCTTACGACTGTAGTCCCAGCTACTTGGGAGGCTGAGGTAGGAAAATCGCTTGAACCTGGGAGGTGGAGGTTGCAGTGAGCCAAGATTGCACCACTGGACTCCAGCCTGGCAACAGAGCGAGACTTTGTCTCAAAAAAAAAAAGAAAAAAATTTACAATTTGATGTTTTTACAGCAAAGATAATTAAGTATTCTGCTAAGTAATTAAATAATGAAGTAGTAGTATAGTTTTGGAGCCAGGATTTTCTCAATATTATTGTTTATAAAATAATCTGTATCATAACCATTTTAATGGACTAGCAGTTAATAGTAAATGAACATTGTCTGTCCATTGGTAACTCAACAGAGAGTAAGATCGCATTTGATTTATCTTGCCATGAATTTTATCATTACTTTTGATTTCTGATTAAATAAAAGCAAAATAATACTATTGGACAAGAAATTGAAATGTGTTAATCCAGAAAGACTATACACAGAAATATCAGAAGTTAGTTATGTTTTGCTAAGCGTGCTTACCATTTTAAGAATCTAATATTTGTAACTAGAAAAGTCCTGAGATTTTCAGACTAAATAAAGGAGTACAGAAAATGTCAAGTTGCCTTTATTCTTTATGAGTGGAAAGTGTGAGTGCATCTATTCATTCGTGTGTCTAACAGCAGTTCTGTGAACACCTTAACTACAAAGACAGATGTCAGTGCTTGAAAGCTTGGCTTTGAGACTATGAAGATTATTGCCTTCTGAGGCATTCAAAGTGGAAAAGAAATTATGCTCACCAAAACTCGAAAATGAAGTCATTTTAAAGAAAGGAGGGTGGAGAAACAAAACATATGTTTTATATGTTTAATTTAAACTTGTCATTTGTCTACCAAATAATCCTCTCTTTTCATTCACCTTCTTTATCTCTTTCCTCCTTTTCGTTCCCTTTCCCAGCAGCCTGAGTCTATCTGTGTGAGCAGCTACGCTGTACTACATTAAGATGGAAGGCTTTAAAGGGCAAATCACTTCTATGTTACCTATGAAGAATTTTACAGCTCTAGTTCATCCTACAACCAGACATGAGAAAGGGAATATGATGTAAAAGATCAAGTCACTTTTATTTTTATTTATTTATCTATTAGACAGAGTCTCTCTGTCACCCAGGCTGGAGTGCAGTGGCTTGATTTCAGCTCACTGCAACCTCAGCCTCCAAGGTTCAAGGGATTCTCCTGCCTCCGCCTCTCGAGTAGCTGGAACTACAGGTGCCCACCACCATGCCCAGCTAATTTTTTGTACTTTTTGTAGGGATGGGTCTCACCATGTTGGCCAGGCTGGTCTTGAACTCCAGATCTCAGGTGATCTTCCTGCCTTGGCCTCCCAAAGTGCTGGGATTACAGGTGTGAACCACCGTGCCTGGCCTACTTTTAAATCAGAGAAAATTATCAGGGTTTGTAACTAAGAGGTAGTAGCTCAACACCTGCAAATGACTACAGGCATTAATGTATTGATTCATTCTATAGATAAATATTGATCAGTTATGCATGCCAGGCGCAGTTCTATGACATGATGATGTTAAATCTTTTCAGTGAAGTTCTTACAGGCTCAGTCTTAGTATACGTACATAAAAGTGGAGATTATCCGTTTAATTGGATGCTATAAAACCTCAGCCATTCCTATGTATTTCTTGTTTCATATTCAATACTTTGTCATGGGGGATGTGAAAAATACGGAGCAAAATGTCTGTTAGCCTCTTTGACACAAAGAAGTCAAATATTGGATGATTGCTGTAATCAAAAGAACAGGGAAAGAAAAGTCACAGGTGAGCAACCAGGCATAAACAGGATAGTTGGCGCTGGATTTCAGGCAGCAGTTTTGAGGGGCAGGGGACAGGTCCATTATTTGCAGCACTCTTCTGCTCAAGATTTTCCAGTGGTCAGGACACAGGAAGTAATAGGCCCTGGACTTCTTTTCCTACTATAACAACTAGAAAACCCAACAAATTATATAAAATAAACATTTTTAGATGTTAGACAACAGGCAGGGCAGGACTATTATTCCTAGAATTTGGGAAACAAATTGCAATTGATTTATGCCTGGAGACAGTTTCTGGAATGCAACACAAGGAGGGGAAACCCAAACAGAAATCAGTGATTTTGCTCTGTTGACTGCATGAGGATTGGACTTTCAGGATGCTGAGATGACTAGAATTTACAAGGTAGAAAATGCAAGGTGAGAGACATGTACAGAGAAATAGCTCCAATAATCTGTTTAGGGACCTCTGAATTTTTAGTGGAATTGCATTCTGCACAGAAGAGTCAAACCCCAGAAGGCAGGCAAAGAACATCTAAGGAAAGAGCAAAGACCAGGGAATTATAAGCCAAACAAGTCCCAAGAATCACACAAAACTGGGAATTATTCTAGCTCTAACCATGCAGAGTAGGGACGAATCAATACGTGGAACGCTGTGTAGAGACCCCAGAAGGTAATGCCTTCATATTAGGGCTAAATTAAATATTGCTCTAGACCTGCCCTAAAAAATATATTTAAAAGGTTTAAAAGAAGTAGCTTTGAAAAACCTTTATTTGAAGAGTGATGGACATTGTTAGGCAGTTATTTGTCAATTAGTTGTTAATTAGTTGACAAATAACTGCCTAACAATGTCATCACTCTTTAAATAAAGACTATAAATGTCAACACTTAACAACATAGCATTCACAAAAAAACCTAATGAAAAAATTACACATATGAAGAATCAGAAAAATGAGATTTACAACAAGACATAGTCATCAATAGACATATTTCCAAAAATGACAAAAATGGGGTATTTGTGAACAAGGACTGTAAAATCTATTATAAACATGCTCAGAGATTTGAAGAAAAACATGAACATAATGAGAAGTGGAAAATATATAAAATAACCAAATGTAATTACTAAAAATGAAAAATAATACACCTGAAGTAACAAACTCACTGGCTAAGTTTAAAATAAGATTAGATTCAGCAGAAAAAAAATCAGTAAACTTGAAAACATAGTATCAAAAACTATCCAAAATGATGTAGAGAGAATGAAAGAGAAAAAGTACAGGAAAAATGACTTATGAGACAAGATTAACAGTTTGAAGGAGTTATGGTAAGAAAAAAAATTAAAGAAATTATAGCCAAGATTTTTCCAAATTTGGTGAATCTAAGCCCATGGACCCAAAAAGTTCAATGACAATCACACAAATGAAACATGCAGGTAACTACACCAAGGCACATTATAGTTAAATTAAATATATAGAGAGAAAGAGAATGAGAGAAATCCTTAAAAGCAGCAAGAGAAAAAAAAAAACCATAAAGTGGGGGTAAACAAACTGTGGTCCATGTGCCAAATTTGGCCTGTGTCCTGTTCTTACAACACTCGAAAGCTAAGAATATTTTTATATTTCTTTAAAAAAGAAGAATATGTAACAGAGTCATTATGTGACCCCCCGCAAAACCTGAAAATCTTTACTATCTTGGCCTTTACAGAAAAATATCATGAGCCTTTGGTATGAAGGAATAACGGTAACATTTAATGTAGACTTTTCTTCATAAACTATCCAAGCTGGAATAAGATGGAAAAAACATATTTAAAGGGCTGAAAGAATAAAACTTCCAGCCTAGAATGCTTTGCAGGGTGAAAATCTTTCACTGGAGTCCAAATAAAAAAAGTCTTCAGAACAACAAAGCTAAAAGAATGTGTTTTTTGCATATCTGCACTGTAAGAAATGGCAAAGGATTTTCTTCGAGCAGAGGAAAAGCTATTCCATATGAGAACATGGATCTATACAAAGAAATGAATGCCAAAATGGATAAATGTGGGGGCGATGGGATTTTTTTCCTATTGTTAAATGTATTTAAAGATAATTGGGAAGAGTAAGGGTCAACTCCTTCTTATAGATGAATTTCAGTTAATAAATATAAAAGTAAAGGAAACATAATATCACCATTAGAGCAATGTAGTAATCATTGGAGGTAAGATCCAGCAGTAAATGCCGATCAGAAGACAAATGCTGAAATCAGAAAACAAAAGTCTGAGAAACAGTGCGTTTAATAGCTTTAACGTATCTCACTCTGAATACATGTTAATTACAAAAGGAAAAATGCCAACAGTGAAAAAATTTGGGAGACACCACCTTAACCAAGTGGTAAATGTTAATATAACCACGAATAAGACACAAACTCCGTGCACCCTTGATATGATGCCTGAAAACAGACAACACCTCTGTAATACTTTCTTCAAAATCCATAGCCTCTTTCTAATAGAAAGAAAGCAGCACACAAAAATTGAAACACATTTTATAACATGTCAGGTCATGCTCTTTGAAAGTGTTAAGATCATGAAAAAGATAAGGAAAAGATTGGAGGAGACTAAGAAAAGAAGAGAACTAAACGTAATGTGGCATCCTGGATTGGATCCCAGAATAGAAAAAGAACATATGTGGAAAAATGAATGAAATGAGAAAACTGATGAAATGAGAAATGTAGTTTAGTTAATAATTTTGTACCAAAGTTAATTTCATGGCTGGGTGCAGTGGCTCACACCTGTAATCCCAACATTTTGGGAGGCTGAAGCAGAAGGATTCCTTAGGCTAGTAGTTGGACATCAGCCTGGGCAACATAATGAGACCATGTCTCTACCAAAAAAAAGTTAGTTTCTTAGTTTCAATAATTGTACAGTATTTATGCAAGATGTTAACATTAGAGGAAGCTGGGTAAAAGCTATAAAGGAGCTCTCCATACTGTCTTTGCGACTCTTCTGTAAGTCTTAATTGTTTTAAAATATATAGGGAAAATATTAAATAAGAGTTTAAAGCAAAATTAAATAATGTATTGTAGGGTTTGCAGTCCACTTTGGATAGCTCAAAGAACAGAAATAGTGAAATGGTGTCCCTCTAGCCAGACTGCTTCATTTTATATGCCTGTTCTCCCAATTAGTTGCTATACAAGCTGGGACAAATTATTTAACTTTGTCTCAGTTTCTCATCGATGGAATTCTCTCCGTTGGAAGAGTTAAATTCACTACTAGACATAACTATCTTAATATGAGACTTCCCAGAACTTTGTGTGTGTGTGTGTATATATATACATATACACACATAAATATGTATATATGTATATATATATTTATCATTTGTAATTTTTCATTTTTCATGTGCATATATATATATATATGCATCTACACCCCTGGCAAATGATAAATTACTTTATTAGGGTAAATATATGAGAAAAAAATAGCAATGTAAAAGTGCAAATAAGAAATGCCATAGCCTGTTGCTACTGGATCCTTCAAAAGTAAATTAACTAAATTGCATTGCTTGTTGGAGGCAAGCAAACAGACACACACACACACACACACATACACTCACACTCACACACAAAGAAGTTTAGTAAATTTTAATTCAGAATACCTATTTTAGGTGGAATGCTTATGGCAGATACATTTTCTAATAAGCAAAATAAATAACTCAAAACAACCTTACCACAAAAAGCTTATCTTCCTAGCATCATAATCACACACATAAAATAAAATCATAATTAGAGTTATACTATAAATTCAAGTGATGTTTGTCCTTACACTATATTCACAGCAAACCTGGAACCAAATTTCTTGAGACAAAAAAATATAATGGCCTGAAACTCAGGAACATTATTCTGACAAATAGAAGTGGAATAGGTTTCAATTCCTATTTGACAGGGCAGATAAACATTCCATAGACAAAATTGCCGTTTCATTCTAATTTGCAGGCATTTGTCAATGCCTCATTGCACGAATGTCCTTCCACCTTTTCAAGTGGGAATGACAGTATAGATTTCCATATTAGCTTTTATGGAAAATCATAGCAAATGTCCTTTACTATTAGTTTACTTGATATACAGGTCAGTATGCAATTTTTAAAAATCATTGTGCCTTCCCCTTGTCTTATAGTTTTGTCTCATTAAATCTTTCGCCTTTATAATGATGTCATAACATTTTCCCCAACACCTGAATGAGTTATTTGCAACAGCTGTCATTTACTGTTAGTACCCACAATTCTGAAAAATCTATTCACACATAACTATTAAAAATTTCAAGTTGCTTAAGGAAGTATTATTTAGGTCATATTTTCATGAAGACAAGACGATGAAATAGACAATAACACTAAAAAGGAATATATGTTATTTCCTGAGAAATTGTGATGCCTGAACTAATCACACAATTTCATTATTCTTGTCTCCTTACATAATTTTTTATGTAAATATGTACTACAAAAATGAAAAAAATACTATACCACATTACTCTAGGGTCAAGATTATATAATTGCAACCCCAAATACCATGCATAGCAATTTTAAGCACAATAAATGAATGAAATGCTGAGGATATAAGTTTTTTATTTTTATCTTATATTTAATTTAATTAATTAATTATTTAATTTATTTATTTATTTTGAGGCAGAGTTTTGCTCTCGTTGCCCAAGCTGGAGTGCAGTGGTGCGATCTCAGCTCACTGCAACCTCCACCTCCCGGGTTCAAGCGATTCTTCTGCCTCAGCTTCCCGAGTACCTGAGATAACAGGTATGCGCCACCACACCCAGCTAATTTTTGTATTTTTAGAGAGACAGGGTTTCTCTATGTTGGTCAGGCTGGTCTCGATCTCCTGACCTCAGGTGATCTGCCTGCCTCGACCTCCCAAAGTGCTGGGATTACAGGCGTGAGCTACTGCACCTGGCCTAATATGGGTTTTTTAAATCAACTAATTTTGTAACACTAAAGATAAAATAAAGTTGAGAAACAAAAAAAAATTAAATATTTTTAGATTATGTATGACCCCTATAAGGTATTTTAAAAATGCAAAACAATGAGCTAACTGAAAGGTGATGGGTTTTTGATAATTTGTGGAGTGGTGATTTACTTCAAAACAATATATGTATTTTCAAGTTGCTTAGGGAACTTGATATGTGCATTATGTATATTTATATGAATATTTGCTATCAGATGCAGGTAACAGAACAACTACAATGTTTCATAAATATGTTGTAAAATTTTAATTCTTTATCAATTTTTAAATTTATAATTGACATATTTATGGAGTACATTGTGATGACTCAATGTGTGAATACATTGTATAAGGATCAAATCAGGGTAATTAACATATCTATCACTTTGAACATTTATTATTTCTTTGTAGTGATAATATTTAAAATCTTTTCTTCTAGTTATCTTGAAATAATACTACATTATTTGCTATAGTCATTCTAATGTGTAATAGAACACCAAAACTTATTCTTCCTAACTGTAACTTTGAACACATTAACCAGCCTTTCCTGTTTTCTCCCCTCAACCTTCCCAAGCCTCTGATAACCACTATTCTACTCTCTCCTACTATGAAATCAACTTTTTAAAATTTTGCATGTGAGTGAGATCATGAAGTGTTTGTCTTTCTATACCTGGCTGATTTAACTTTACATAATGTCCTCCAGGTTCACCCCTGTTACCTTGCCACAAATGACAGGATTTCATTCTGTTTTATGGCTATACATATATATATATGTATACACTCATACACAATGGAACATTATTAATGTGATATATACATATCACATTTTATTTATCCATTCATCTGCAAACGGTCATTTAAGTAGATTCCATACCTTGACCATTATAAATAGTGCTGCAATAAACATAAAAATGCAGATTTTTTTATCATGTTGATTTCATTTCCTTTGGATATATACCCAGAAATGATATTGCTAAATCATATGGTAGTTCTATTTTTAATTTTTTGAGAACCTCAATACTGTTCTAATTTGTATTCATAATGACTATACTAGTTTACATTTCCATCAACAGTGCATGAGAGTTCCCATTTCTCCACATCCTTGCCAGGATTTGTTATTTTTTCATCTCCCTGGTAATAACCATTTTAACTAGAGTAAAGTGATGTCTCACTGTGGTTTTCATTTGCATTTCCATGATGATTAATGATGTTAAACATTTTTTTCACATATCTGGTTGGCCATTTGTGTGCTTCTTTTGAGATACATCTATTTAGAAATATTTTGCCCTTTTAAAAAATGGATTATTATCATTTTTTGCTACTGAGTTGTTTGAGTTTCTTATATATTCTGGATATTAATCTCCTGCTGGATGAGTAGCCTGCACATACTTTCTCCTAACCTGTAAGTTGTTTCTTCACTCTATTGATTGTTTGCTTTGCAAGAGCTTTTTAGTTTGACGTAATTCAATATGCCTAATTTTTGCTTCTGTTTCCTATGCTTTTGAGATCTTAATTTAAAAAATCTTTGCCCAGTCCAATTTCATGAAGCATATCCCCTGTGTTTTCCCACAGTAGGTTAATAGTTTGGGATCTTACATTTAAGTCTTTAACTTATTTACAATTCATTTTTGTATATAGTGAGAGATAGGAATCTAGTCTCATTCTTCTGCATGTGGATATCCAGTTTTCCTAGCACTATTTATTAAAGAAAGTCCCCAAACCCCAATGTCTGTACTTCATGCCTTTGTTAAAAATCTGTTGACTGTAAATGCATAGATTTATTTTTGGGTTCTCTATTCAGGTTTCATTTGTCGATGCATCTTTTTTATCCAGTACCATGTTATTTTTGTTATTATAGCCTTGTAGTATATTTTGAAGTCATGTAGTATGATGCCTTCAGCTTTGTTCTTTTTGCTCAAGGTTGCTTTGGCTATCTGGGATCTTTTGCATTTCCATGTAAATTTTAAGATTGCTTTTCCTGTTTCTGTGAAGGATGTCATTGGTATTTTAATAGGGTTTGCACTAAATCTGTAGATCACTTTGGGTAATATGCACATTTTAGCAATATTAATCCTTCTGATATGGTTTGGCTGTGTCCCCACCCAAATCTCATGTTGAATTCCCATGTGCTGTGGGAGGGACCTGCTGAGAGGTAATTGAATCATGGAGATGGGTCTTTCCCGTGCTGGTCTCGTGGTAGTGAATAAGTGTCACAAGATCTGATGGTTTTAAAATGGGAGTTTCCCTGCACGAGCTCTCCATTTGCCTGCTGCCATCCACATAAGATGTAACTTGCTCTTCCTTGCTTTCTGCCAAGATTGTGAGGCCTCCCCAGCCACATGGAACTGCAAATCCATTAATCCCTTTTTCCTGTATAAATTACCCAGTCTTGGCTATGTCTTTATCAGCAGTGTGAAAATCAAGTAATACACTAAATTGATACAAGTAGAGTGGGGCACTGCTGAAAAGATACCCGAAAATGTGGAAGCAACTTTGAAACTGGGTAATAGGCAGACGTTGGAACAGTTTGGAAGGCTCAGAAGAAGACAGGAACATGTGGAAAAGTTTGGAACTTCCTAGAGTTTTGTTGAATGGCTTTGACAAAAATGCTGGTAGTGATACGAACAATAAGGCCGAGGCTGAGGTGGTCTCAGATGGAGATGATGAACTTGTTGGGAACTGGAGCAAAGGTGACTTTTATTATGTTTTAGCAAAGAGACTGGTGGCATTTTGCCCTGCCCTAGAGATATGTGGAACTTTGAACTTGAGAGAGATAATTTAGGGTATCTGGTGGAAGAAATTTCTAAGCAGCAAAGCATTCAAGAGGTGACTTATTTGCTGTTAAAGGCATTCCATTTTATAAGGGAAGCAGAGCATAAAAGTTTGGAAAATTTGCAGCCTGATGATGCAATAGAAAAGAAAATCTCATTTTTGGAGGAGAAATTCAAGCTGGCTGCAGAAATTTGCATAAGTAACGAGGAGCCAAATGTTAATCCCCAGGACAATGGGGAAAATGTCTCCAGGGCATGTCAGAGGTCTTCACAGCAGCCCCTCCTATCGTAGGCCCAGAGGCCTAGAAGGAATAAATGGTTTTGTGGGCCTGGCCCTGGGTCCCTGTGCTGTTTGTAGTCTACGGACTTGGTGCTCTGCATCCCAGCCACTCTAGCCATGACTAAAATGGACCAATGTACAGCTAGGGCCGTAGCTTCAGAGGGTGCAAGCCCCAAGCCTTGGCAGCCAGCTTCCACATGGTGTTGAGCTGGTAGGTGCACAGAAGTCAAGAACTGAGGTTTGGGAACCTCCACTTATATTTCAGAGAATGTATGGAAATGTCTGAATGCCCAGGCAGAAGTTTGCTGCAGGGGTGGGTCTCTCATTGAGAACCTCTCCTAGGGCAGTGCAGAAGGGAAATGTGGGGGTCAGAGCCCTCACACAGAGTCCTTACTGGGGCACTGCCTAGTGGAGCTGTGAGAAGAGGGCCACCATCCTCCAGACCCCAGAATGGCAGATTCACCTACAGCTTGCACTGTGTGCCTGGAAAAGCTGCAGACACTCACTTTTCAGCCCATGAAAGCAGCTGGGAGGGAGGCTATACCCCACAAAGCCACAAGAGTGAGCTGCTCAAGATTATGGGAACCCACCTCTTGCATCACAGTGACCTGGATGTGTGACATGGAGTCAAAGGACATCCTTTTGGAGCTTTAAGATTTGACTGCCCTGCTGGATTTCAGACTTGCTTGGGGCCTGTAGCCCCTTTGTTTTGGCCAATTTCCCCCGTTTGAAATGGCTGTATTTACCCAATGCCTGTACCCCCATTGTATCTGGGAAGTAACTAACTTGCTTTTGATTTTACAGGCTCATAGTCAGAAGGGACCTGCCTTATCTTGGATGAGACTTTGGACTATGGACTTTTGAGTTAATGCTGAAATGAGTTAAGACTTTGAGGAACTCTTGGGAATGCATGATTGACTTTGAAATGTGAGGACGTGAGATTTGGGAGGGGCCAGGGGCAGAATGATATGGTTTGGCTCTGTCCCTACCCAAATCTCACCTTGAATTCCCACATGTTGTGGGAGGGACCCACTGAGAGGTAACTGAATCATGGGGGCGGGTCTTTCCCATGCTGTTCTCAGGATAGTGACTAAGTCTCACAAGATCTAATGATTTGAAAATGGAGCTTCCTTGCCCAAGTTCTCTCTTTGCCTGCTGCCATCCATATATGATGTGACTTCCTCCTCCTTGCCTTCCACTATGATTGTGAGGCCGCCCCAGCTGCATGCAACTGTAAGCCCATTAAACCCTTTCTCCTGTATAAATTACCCAGCCTCAGGTATGTCTATCAGCAGCATGAAAATGGACTAATACATCTTCCAATCCATGAATATGGAATAGCTTTCCTTTTGTGTCTTCTTCAAAAATCCTCAGAAAAACACTAACAAACCAAATTCGACAACACATTAAAAAGATTATTCACCATGATCAAGTGGGATACTCTTAGGGATGCAAGGATGGTTCAACATATGCAAATTAATAAACATACATATCACATTAACAGAATCAAGGACAAAATCATGTGAACATTTCAATAGATGCCAAAAAAGGATTCAATAAAATTCAACATTTCTTCATGACAAAAACTCCCAACAAATTTGTATTGGAAGGAACATACCTCAACACAATAAAGTCTGTATATGACAAACCCACAGCTAACATCACATTGAACAGGGAAAAGTGAAAGCTTTTCCTCTAAGATATGTAACAAGAAAATAATGCTCACTTTCATCACTTTTATTCAACACAGAAGTGAAAGTTCAAGCCAAAGCAATTAGGCAAGAGAAAGAAATAAAAGGCATCCAAATAGGAGAGAAACAAGTCAAGTTATCCCAGTTTGCAGACTACATGATTTTATGCATATAGAAAACTATAAAGACTCCATCAAAGGACTATTACGATTAATAAGTGAATTTAGTAAAGTTGCAGGATAAAAAATCAATAAGCAAAAATCAGTAGCATTTCTATATGCCAGTAATGAACTATCCAAAAAAGAAATCAAGAAAAACATTTTATTTACAATAGCTACAAAAAATACAATAGGACAAAACTTTAACCAAAGATGTGAAAGATCTCTACAATAAAAGCTATAAAACGTTGAAGTTTTAATTCTAAGACCCTGTACGAAGGACCTTAGAATATCCAAATATTAAAATATAGCATACCAAGACAAATACATAGAAATGAAAATTTTATTGACAATAACTTGTAACTAGTGCTGTCCTCATTTTAAATGTATCATGAAGCTAGTAAGAATAAATTCAAGATTACCTTAAATTTGTTAAATTAGACTACTGAAATGTCAAAATTATATCAAAGAGGTAGATTTGAAAGTATCCATGATATCAACACCCCCATTCATTTCTGTAAATTCTTTTAAAATTTCCTGTAAGAGTTCATGCCCATAGGATTTCTTTTAATATGTTGAATAGTACAGTAAGAAAATTACATTTACATAAGTAGATTTTTTTAATTTTCAAAAATCATAGCAGTATTTTTCAATGTAGTTGCTAAGCTTTATTAAAGCCTTTGATTGCCCTCATTTTGACCAAAATTCACATGTTGTGATATTATAAAAGAATAACAAGTCTTGATTTTTATCTTCCAAATTCAATACTCAGGAATTCAAACATTTTTATAAAAATATACTGAAATATTTTCAAGACCTCATCAAAGTAAAGAAAGAGTAGATAAAAGAGGAAGTCATTTCTTTCTTTACCTCTACTCTAGGTAGGAATAAGTCGGGGGAAGAAAAATAAATTTGTACAATGTAATGTACTCATAAACAGGTTCTTATTTTTATGAAGAAATAAGCACACACTTAAAGAAAGAGATATTTATATGATCTCTTTTTGGAGTATTTATTTTTATAAATGAAGATTTCAAAAATCATCATCCAAAGTAAAGAAAACTAATTCCAAGAAAAATTAAGGTTATATGAAGTTGTTAAATTCCACACTCTCCGAGTTTCCACTTGAAGGAATTCTCTGTGAGTTTTACCCACTGTAAATCTGTTACTTTTGGTTTTAAGCCTGTACATTCTGATGTTCATTATTCTGATTTCATTATTCTGATCTCCCTTTCTTTTCATTTCTCCAATTCACTAACCCTCTTCATCATTCTATTTTGTCCTTTTATTCTGTTTTCCCCAGTATCCATACATTTGTTAAAGTGTCAGTTATAATTGTATTCAAAGTAGAATCTATAAAATCATTAGAGGTCTTAGCTAAGTGGATTGAGGAAGGTATAAACAGACCTTACAAAATCTTCTAGACGTCCAAGAGTCACAAATTACTATAGAAAGAACAAGATGAATGATAACTAAACATTGGTTTCTATAATATTTTTAAGAGTTTCCAGTATGAAGTAAGGATATCACAAGTGTATATGTATGTACATGTGTATGTATACAAGGACATGTACACATTTGTGTGATTTGTACATGTTGTCATTTCTGTGTATGCATATATTTGTGCAAATGTATATATGCTTATGTGTGTGCATGTTGCATTTTCATGTCAATACACATGTGCATGTGGGCCCATATGTGTGCACATGTGTTTTCTTATGTATGTACATGTATAGGTATATAAACATGCATGTATGCACATGTGTTTTCAAATGCAATGCACAAATAACATTGGGCAGGAGAAACTGACTTTTATAGAAGTATACAACATGATCAATTGCAGTTACTGAACACTTAAGGGACACTATGAGACAAAAACATAAAGCATATTTTCCACATGGTATGATCCATCATATAGTTTTTATTCATTGGTACAATGTTCTCTTGAATCTTCAAGATATTTGCATAGTTTCTTATGTAAATAAAGAGCAATTTGATCATTTTTTGTTGTACCTTGAAATTATTGCAAAAAAATAAAAGTTAAAATTGTGAATTTATTTACCTAGCGGAAAAATCTTATGTATAGTCTACAGTAAGCATTTCTAAGCCAAGATTTCTCACACTTATGTATACTGAAAAATAATATGGCAAGGGTAGAAATGTTGATTCTTCTAATCTACCCCTAGAGATTCAATAAGTCATGAGTAGATTCCAGAAATCTAAATTTTTTTGACATATTCTGCATTATTTTAATGCAGCTGGCCCATGGATCACATGTTTAGATAAATAATACAGCACTGCAATTTGAATTTCATATTTTTCTTCAGTACAAGGGACTAGAGCACAAAAATCTAAATTTTGATATGACTCTGCCAAGTATACAGAGATCATACAAAGTTATCTTTTCCATCACAAATATTAACATGTGTGGGCATGCATGTAGCTACTTGATTTTGGCTAGTGAGGGGATTTTAGTACTAAGCAAGAAGGTAGAATATACCAGACTCAAGCATACACTTCATACAGGCCTATGGAGATTCAGGACTCTTTTGATGACTATTAATTATAAGCCTGTGAGATGCCTGGGCCAAAGGTAAGAGACAAATTTATTTAAAACACATATTTAAAGCCTTTTGGGAACCCAATTGTTAGCCATTCATCTCTTGATGAATATTATACTAACAGTGAAGTGGAGCACACCTGCTTTGCTGCACCTGAGACAGTTCATCCAGAGGTTGCTCTGGCTCCCATGGAATGTTGACAGCAAGACCAGCTAAAAAGATGAGACAGGAGCATGGCACCAACTGTAGCAGTCAAAGGGATCTAGAGCTACAAACTGCAAATGCACACTGAATAACATATTAGACCAATTGAGGTGTTTTGGAGCATTCAGTCTTTGAAACGCACATATTATTTATTATTCCTCAAGGACAATATGTGATAGTAGGGATATGGATGTTCTTTGCTGCCAATTCTTTGTTTCATTTGCTGAAAACACTAATTCAGGCAAGCTATTATTCACCTAAGTCGTGTGTCAGCAAGACTAGAAACTTCATTGTTTTGTTTACTTGCCTTTTGTGGGACAGAATAAAAAGCAGGATTTGTATGAGTGAAACATATTGGACTCTTTTGGCCCCATCATAAAGATCGGTGGAAATGGTAGATACACAGCAGGTCCGAGGCGAGAAGATGAACTCCATATGTTGATTATGAGGAAGAAAAGAAGGCAGACCAGACTCTACTCTGCTAACAACACTAACAGACATGGTATAATAATGTCAAATTGTATAAACGATAGTCAAAGTCATGAATAGCCCATTTATTGGAAGTAATTTGATGACATTCAGATAAGTGGAACATTTTGATACAGTATTTGCATAAATTATTTCATTTGTATATATTTAAAATTATTTTAATAAAGTATCTTTAATTAGAGGAAATTATGTATCAGTAAGCCAGATTTTCAAAGTAAAGGCAGCAATACCATGAATAATTCTCAGATACTGATACTCAATCTATTTCAACACGGATTTTAGGAAACACAGTAAATAAAAGTATCTCTTGAACCCCAGTATGATCTATGAATAATAGTAAATAGACATAAAATACAGTCTAATGAAAGTAAGACAATAAATAGTAGAAACCAAAAAACTGTGGTGATAATTCCAGAAACAGAATAAATAGCATGAATTGTATTAAATAGTAGACATTATTAAAGGCATTAAAGTACACAGCTATATATAGGTATATAAGTTAAAACTATTCTGTAATTATTTATTTAAAGTTTTACTAACTTGTTGCTTATTTTTATTAGCATTATTTTAGGTTTCTCCAGAGGAACAGGGAACAGAAACAACAGGAAATGTGCACACACGCACACGTGAGCCAATTTCTTATAAATTACAGATCTTATATAATATATATATTTTAGATAATATGTATATATGTAGAACATATATTATAAAATTATCTAAAAATATAAATAAAATTATCTATATGTATGTATATATATTTATCATAAGAAATTGGCTCATGTTATTAAGGAGGCTGAAAAGTCCCAAGATCTGCATCTGGCAATCTATAGACCCAGGAGAGCTGGTGGTATAGTTTGTCTGAGAGCTGGCAGGTTTGACACCCAAGAAGAGCCAATGTTTCAGTTCAAGTCTAATGGCAGGAAAAGACTGCTATTTTAGCTCAGCAGTCAGACAAGAAAAGTTTTCTCTTCCTCACCAGAGGGACCACCTTTTTGTTCTATTCACACTTTCATTTGATTGGCGGAGCCCCACCTACGTTAGAGAAGACAGTCTGCTTTATTTAGTATACAGAGTCAAATGTTAATCTCATCCAAATAAAACACTCTCAGAGTCACAACCAGAATATTATTTGAGCAAATACCTGGCACCTCATGGTCCACTCAAGCTGACACATACAATTAACCACCACAAGCATATTTATTTATTTCTAACTGATTTATTTAACAAGGGCAAGCATACTGTACTCTGGGGTAGAGCAGTGAACAACAATAGATCAAAGCCACTGCTCTTATGGAGCATACATTATAAAGGGATGGGAAGAGATATAAAATAAACAAGAGAAACAAGTGAAATACAATAAATCAGAGATTTATAATTTTTTGTGAGGAAAATAAATCAGGGATGCTAACTGTATTTGTTTGGGGTTTGGTGGGAATGAGTTGCAACTTTAAATAGTGAGCCAAGGAAAACCTCAGTGAGATGCTGAGATTTAAGTAGTCTTTAAGTTGTGGAAGAGAAAATTATGTGGACATCTGCAGGACAGCCTTTCAGTCAGGGGAACAGCAACAGAAACGGCTACCATAAAGGCAATGCCTGGTGTATTTAACAAAGGCAAAAACTGCTATGTTGGAACAAGCAAAAGAAATAATCATAGGAAAATAGTAAAAAGTAGGTAAAGAATGGGAGGATCAGATCACGTAGAGCTTTGTAGGATAATATAATTTGAAGCCTTTGGCTTCATTTGTTTGTTTTCTTAGTAAGAAGTGAAGACTTTGGAACTCTCTTTTGCGAGTTATCATATAAATCTTAATTAGGGAGGTATATCAATTCTTGCACTTATTGAAAAAAAAGTTATGTCTGTTAACATGTCTGTAGTATTCATAATTGTGCTAAAAACCAGAAACCCAACAGTGAAAAAATGAGACATTGTACCTTCCCTCACTGAGTTGACATTCTGGTTGGAAGACACTCATTTATAAGAAGCCACAATTACTTATGTAAATTCTATGAAAGGAGACTTTACTGGGTGCTTGTTAGCACATAGGAGAGGCCTCTACTGAGTGAAAGAGTTCTCATGAAGGAAGTCACATCCAAGTTGAGACATGAAAGATGAGTGGAAGTTAACCAGGCATAGTGAGAGGGAAGGAGGGGTGCTGGTATGTGCTTGTGAAGTCAGAAGTGAGAACCAGGCAGAGGGTACATCATGTTGCAAGGTTTATATTCGAGAGTGTACATATCTACGAAAGCAAGAGAGAATGTTAATGAAATTTGGAGCAGGGTTGAAAGTGCTAAGCTGAAATTGGACAGGTGTGGAGGATCTTGGTGGGTCTTTATTTCCCTGATTAAGTACTATATCCTAAAGTCACCAGAAAATGCACACAGTTTTAGACTGAGTAGTGATTGTTTCCATTTTCATATAGAAAGATCAACTTGGCTAGAGAATGGGCTTGACAGGAAAGCAATCATCAAAAGTTTGGAGTATTTCAGGCAAAATGGGATAGAGCCCTGGGTTTGGCAGTGAATAGAAGTTAAGGAAAGGGAGGGAGATATATTTTAGACACTGCAGAAGTAAAATTTGTAAGATGTGGTGATTTATTAGTGGGCAGGACAGGAAAGAAGGAAATTAGCTGGTGACTGGTTTGAGCAACTAGCACATGATGCTATTATGAGGTAAGAAATGCTGGAGGAAAAGCAGTTCTGTGAAGACAGGTGAAGTTCTGTCTAAGATCCTTAATTTAAACATTTAAGTGGTGATAACCAAAATATAGTTGGATATATGCATTTGCAGTTATGCGGAACTGTCTGGGAGAAGATACACATTTGCAAAGTGATGATAATTTAAGACAAGGAAATGAATGAGATTACTCAGACTATGTATAATATTGGAATCTAAGAGACCCTTTAGTGGAACTTGTAAGAAGCCAAATATTTAAGGGATAAAAATAGAAAAAAAAAGTGTCATTAAAGTATATGAGAGGTATAGGAAATAAGATAGGAAATTACGATGTCTCCAGAAAAAAAAAGCTTTAAAAAAAGGCTAAAATGGCCAGTGTTTGTAAATATTCTCAAGAATTCAAGTCATGTAAAAACTACAAACTTATCCATTGTATTTTCTAAGAAGTCATTATTAGTAGCCTTGTGGATAACACTTTCATTGAAGCAGTATGGACTGCAGAACTGAAGAGTGACCATGGAGAAAAGAAGCTGAAAGAGATGTAGAAGCTCTTCTAAACTGGTGCAGTTCTCATATTTTAAAGTTTTTAAAAAAGTTCTGTTTTGTCCGTCAGTCAGCATATAAATACTGAATGAAGTTCACACACACACACACACCACACACACACACACACACACACACACAGCATAAAGTTGTTCTTTATATCTTCTAGATGGCAGGCATCTGATCACATCCGGATGAGTTGGGGCCAGAAATGAAGACGATGTTAGCTGGAGAGGAGTGCACGCAACTCTAGAAGGCAGCTCAACTGCTGTGTGGTTTGCCAGTAGCATATCTTACTCTTGAGGGCAAACTCTTCAGATAATTACAAACACAAAGTCTGCAATTCTAGCCAGGGTTGTATTTCAGAAAAGCCATCTATGGAGAGCAGGAAACTAAAGTTTGCCAAGCAAAGGGGCCAAGAGTAAAGTCAAGTTTTGTGCCAAATGAGACCCTGCCAAGGCAGGCAGGCTATGGGGGACTGGGAGAATTTAAGGATCTAAAATGTCAGGGCAATAGATTACATCCAAATGGGTGAACCAGGGAGCAAGACTGGGTAATATCAAACATGATGCTGAAGAATAGGCCAGCAGGAAACCAGGAGACAAATTATGTCTGACAGGAGAGGAGAAGAAGCCCCATCTGGGTTCTAATTCATGGAACAGTGCATTAGCTCTGTCATTCTAAAATGTTAAAGGCAACACATCAGACAATGAGCTCTGAAAAATGAATGTCCAAACGCTAGCTTTCCTGAGTTCCAGTACCCTAATCCACCTTAAGATTCTTAATCTTCAGATACTCCAGGCCAGAGAATTTCTTGTTAAAAAAAAAAAAAAAAAAGGAAGTAGGAGATTTCAGGGAGGTAGGGGATTTATTGCATTTTCTATAAGTGAGTGACATGTGATTCGTTGAAGAATACAAATTGTCCCTGACATGTAGAAAAATAAGAGAAATAATGACACAGGATTTTTTCGGTGCTGCCTCACCAGCCAGAAACTTCTGTGACTGGTGGTGCTTCTGCTTGAGTTTTGCTCATGGCTGCCAGGCTCATTCTGCCTGCTTGGCCTGGCAGGCTGCTCTCAGCTCATGCTACTGGCCCAGATCCCACACCTGCCAAGGGCGAGCCAGGTGCAGAGTGGCAAGGGGTGTGTGAGAGAGCAAGCACTGGGTCCTGGCCACTGCGCACAGCCAGGCATGCCAGCTGCTATGGCAGAGCAGGCAGCTCCAGGCACTAGCACAGGCACTGGCTCTGTGTGAGGCTGCAGCTGGACCAGACATACCGCAAACAGCTTCTGCTGTGGGCTGCAGCATCTGGATGAGAGGAACACCGTGGCTCCCCAAAGCTCGGAGATGCCAGGAACTACAGAGCCCCACAGCATGTTACAGCCCTGGCTTGGGGAGCCTCGAGGTCTGGGATACTAGAAGGACCACAGCTCTTTTCTCCTCCTTGTCACCTGCAGCAGGGCAAGCAGGGGTGGGAGGACTGGGGGAGGATGTTTCAAACCATTTGTATTACAGCTCTTTCGGTCCATCCCACTCCAACTGTGGCTCCTGGGCTGGCCTGGCCCTGCAACTACTTCCCATTGCATGGGGTGGATGCCCAGCACCACGGAGGGCAGGAGGGCTACCATGTT
Source organism: Nomascus leucogenys (assembly GCF_006542625.1). NCBI lineage: Eukaryota > Metazoa > Chordata > Mammalia > Primates > Hylobatidae > Nomascus > Nomascus leucogenys. The sequence goes on from NC_044391.1 coordinate 11,822,136, forward strand.
ACAGCCCCTTTTGTTCCTGCCAGCAACTTGGTGAGCTGGCCAGAGAAGTTATAGCTCTTTTCACTCCTGCTGTTCAGATCCCAAGTTCTTGTCCCACATCCAGGAAGAACAAGGTTACTTGGACAACTGGAGGGTAAGCAAGGTGGAGAAGAGCTTTCTTGGGTGACTGAATAGCTCTCAGCAAAGAGGAAACCTGAGAGTTCCTGTCTACAGGCAGTTAGTCCTAACCAGTGCCTGACTCTGGCAGAGTCTGGGGTTTTTATGGGCTCAGAATGGAGGAAATGCATGCTGATTGGTCCATGGGCAGTAGGAGGTATGTGCTAATTGGTCCATGGGAGGACATGGAAAAAGCATCACTTGATTGGCTAAAAGGCATCAAGGAAGTGCTCACTCTGGGTGGCAGACTTTACCTGGAACTTGGTAAATTTCCCCAGGCTTCAGGTTGTCCCTGGCTTGAAGGTGGGGTTTCAACAGGGACCCACCCTTTCCTGCCTAGGAACCTGTCTGCCTCCTGCTGCCATCAACATGCTGTCCATGGCATTCAGGCTCTCCATGCACCCACAGGCCTGAGCCGAGCCACCCTCAGCCCCCTGGCCTCCCTCCCGTGCTTGTCAGTGACCAAAGTTTTAGTCTCAGAAGCAGTTTCCAGAGGAGACTGAGGCAGCTGGAGGTTGGTGTGTCAGCACCACCCCAAGCATGCACACACCCAGCCAGGTCATGCCAGCACCCAGGCTCAGCTATTGGGACACGACCACAACTTTGCTTTGCTGTGGAGTGGGGAGAGGCCAAGGAGTGGGAGCAGGCACTTCTGAGCCTGTGGGGGTAGGGGGCTTCTTGGGTCCCCGAGAGCACAGGGATGCCCGGATCTGGAGCCATGGCTTGGCAGCTGCTGTGGTGGCTGGGCAGCATTTGCACCCAGGAGCACAGGCTCCACCCTGTCAACTCGTTGGGGCATGGGGCTCCTGCTGGATCACCTGTTCCCAGCCCACAGGCTCCATGGAGTCTGGCCATGCCTCCCCTGCAGCAGCTGGAGTCCTCCCAGCAACTGCTCCAGACGAGCTGCTGCTACCATCAATGAGTTTATAACTTAACAATTACACAAGTAGAAGAAAACGTAAAAGCCAACCTTTATATGCTTTTAGAGACAAAATTTGCTTCCTAAAGGAATGAGTCAAATCCAAGGATTCTCATAATTCTGTACTCTTAGCAGACACTGTTGTCATCTTGTCATCAAGGAGATGATGCTGAACAAAGTGGTGAAGATCATTGCATAAAGTTCTCCTGAAGCTGAATGGTTGCATCTACTTTACAGTTGTTCATAACTAGTATGAAATCGGTTTTAAAATCTCATGTTAGAGGTCAGTGCAATTAATAGTATTGTTCCTCCAATAAGGGGAGAAAGGCATATTTTAAATTTAATTATATCACTCAGTGAATATGAGGCTATGTTACTTATTAAAAATAGTAAAATATTCTAAAGTGAAGAATGAGGGAAATGCATATCAAAATCCAGCATAAAAAGTAGTTGCTTCCTGGAATTTAGAACAGCAGCTCATAGAGGATGCATAAGTATTTTTCCTAAGCTGTATAAAGAGAAAGTACAAATGACAAATATTCTTAGTAACAAATGGCCTAAATTGAAATAAGTAATCCCCTGGTCCTTAAGTAAGAAATTGGAAGCATCTATTGGTATATATCTGTGCTTAAGATAAATTGATAAAAAAATAATAAATGGTACGACAGGTAATGAAATGAGTGCTCAATCATTTTACTTAGCACAATATTAAAATGCTTCTGTTCCGACAGAGGCATGTACCCATCAGGATTATTGATCCTTGTAAAATGTTTTAGGTAGTAAATATATATGTGCATATCTATACATTAATAATTTTGACAAGCTATAAAAAATTAGAGTAGAAATTCTGCCTCATCTCATTTATTTAGATCAATTAATAACTAAAAATCTCATTTGCTCTATTAAGAAAGTGTGAGCTATTAAGAAAGTGTGGACTGGGCAAGGTGGCTCACAGCTGTAATCTCAGCACTTTGGGAGGCCAAAGTGAGCAGATCACTTGAGGCCAGGAGTTTGAGATCACCCTGGCCAACATGTCAAAACATCGTCTCTACTAAAAATACAAAAAGTATCTGGGCATGGTGGCACATGCCTGTAACTCCAGCTGTCCAGGAGGCTGAAGCATGAGAATCACTTGAACCAGGGAGGCAGAGGTTGCAGTGAGCCAAGATTGCAACACTGCTCTCAAGTCTGGATGATACAGCCAGACCTCGTCAAAAAGAAAAAGAGAAAGAAAGTGTGTTTCTGTTGTGGCTTCCTTTCACTCCAAATATTTCCACAGCTTTGCCCATGCACAGGTGGTCTATCACAAACTTAATTCTCATTGTCATGCTTATTAGCTGTTGCAACTTGATGTTAGAAGTTACTAGAGACTCTGTTCCATTTATGAGCAATGCCCCTGCCATTCCAGATCTCTGACTAGGGTTGCAGAGGTGTTCCCACCTGCCCGCCAGGACTACAACTGTTTGACACTGCCATGTTCTGGATTTTGTTTCTCTAAGATCAACACTTGACCTCTGAGCTAGGAGGAGTCTTTCAAAACAATAATATTAATATACTCCATCTTGAAACATTCCCATCAGATTATGGTTGATATGTTACCCTCTTAAGCTCTCAATCTTCCTATTTATGTCACCTACCAATTCTCATTCTTATTTCACTCAGTAAGCTTTTGTATTATAAACATGATGTCTTCCCCTAAGCATGTCATTATTCTTGGTAATGTCAGCCTCTATGTGACTGTCCCATTCAACACCTGGTCTTTGATTTTCTTTACTTTCTCATTGCAGATGGCATTTTCTTCTGCTCTGTCTCACAATCACTCCCCTGGTTGTTAGCTTCTGGAACTTGTGATTACCAGAAGCTACACAGTAACTTAATTTTCCAAAACTGACATCACACTTTCTGATCAGTTTTTAACATTCATCCTGATTTCTGGTCCATGAAATTCAAACTCCTTATCCTGCTCTACAAAGTCACATTTGATCAAAGGTTAAATCTGCTCTTTCTATGCTAAGGTTAAATCCACACCTTCCACTTTCCCCATTGGAACCCGTGCTGTCTCATCTAATCAAGGACTTTTTCCCACTTAACCCCTCTGTCTTATATCAGTGTTCTCCATCTACATAATCATTTCCATTAACATGTTGTCGTATTTCCATCTGAAAAAGCAAAATCAAAAACAACAAACAACTTCCTTGATCCCACATATCCTTTGTTCCTCTTGAAAGCAAAACTCTTCAAAAGATGTCTGTAATCATTGACTCTACCTCCTCTTCTCCCCCCATTCCTTTTGATCCTTTTCCAATTAAACTCTTGTTTGCACTGCTCTAAGGAAACTTCTCTTGGCAAATTCCCTAATGTAGAAAAAGAGTTTTATAACTTCTGCAATACTAATTCATCCTTGACTAAAAATTGGACTTGAAGCCACAGACAAGAGACTTCAATTAACATTTATCAGAAACCTTGAATAGAATTTGAAGGATCTTAATCGAGATGCTTGGAGAAGACAATGCTGTTACTTAGCCTATATATCTGGTATGATTATATAAGGAAAAATGTTTTCAAGCCATCACATACATGTATTTTTCATAAAATTTAATTTAAATTTATATTTTCTCTGCCTAATTTCATAGAGTTGTGTCTAAGTGTATTTGCTAAGAACTCTCAAGTAATGATAAAAGGGTTACTTTATTGTTTCCAAAGATTGTGAATGTAAACTTTAAAACTGCTAAGGTTTGTAGAGGTTTGTGACAGGAAATGACTTTTGTTAAAATATGTCCTATAAAAATATTTAACTCATTTAGAGTATAAATATGTTTGTTACAGGAAGTTATAACAGTTAACCAGCAATCTACACCACTGACTTTCTCTAATCTTATTCATAGTTAAGTGGCCTGACTTTGCTTATGAGTCAGCAAACATTTGATACCCTTTTTTTTTCACTTTCTCTCTGAGTCCATTCGTAATAAAACTCGCGATTCGAAAAAAGCAACACATACGGAGATTTGTTTTCTTATCCCTGACTTCTACTTTGCCAAATCTAATGGATAATTCACACCTAACTTATGTGACTTCTTAGCTAATCATTTCTACTTTCCCAAAGCCTTTCTTCATGTTCTTCTGATTTTCCATTGACTATATTGGCTGCTCCTTCTCACGCTTCTTCATCAAAGCCTCTTCATCCTCCCCAACCTCCCCACTGGGATCACACCTGATTAGTCTTCTTTTCACTAACTTTTGTCAGTTCAGTCCTATCTATGCAATTCAAATTTAATAGCTCCAGGATTCGTTTATTCTCTGAACTCCTGAACCATGTTCCAATCACTGCTCAGCTTTTCCCTTTGGCATCTTAGGTGGAGTATGTTACATTGTATTAAGTATTATAAGTAATCTAGAGATGATTTAATGTATGTGGGAGGATGTGTACAGGTTATGTGCAAATACTTGATGTCCAAAACTTGGATGTTAGCTAAATATGTTACAAATACTGTAATTTTAAACAGGAAAATATCATGTTCTGGATCAGAAATCAGCACACATGTGGACCAAATCGGAACCATTGCTGGTGTTTACAAATAAAGTTTTATTGAAAAACAGCCATGCCAATACTTTTAAGTGTTATCAATTTCTCTTTTTGTGTTACAATGACAGAGTTGAGTAGCTGTAATACAGACCAGGTGGCACTTAAAGTCTGAAATATTTACTATCTGGCTTTTTACAGAAAACATTGCTAATGCTTTGTCTTCATGAACATAAAAGTAAAAATATGTTTTCAGTTTAATGTAAAAACAAAAATATATTTTTAGTTCATCCCGACAATATGATCCCCTCACTTTTCCCTGTGAGCTACGTATCCATACAAAACATGCACATTCATAAACACATAGCTAACATCCATTGAGTAGTACGTGTCAAGTATTTGTTTAAGAAATTTATGTGTATGATTCACTTGATTCTCACAACAATCTTGTGCATTGTTATTTTGCTTTACAAATAAACTGAGGCTTTGGGAAACCATATAATTTGTACAAGATGGCACAACTAGTTCAGTGACATAGGTGGGACCTTAAAATGTTTACATGCTTATTCTTCTTTTTAACTGGCAGGCTCTACCTGACAAATACTAAAAGTGTTCTCTGGATGCTTAAATTGTGAGTGTTTTTTTCTTACTCTTTTATCTATATATGTTTACTTTCCTATAATGAACCTTTACTATTTTGTTATTTGTTATTGAATGTGTTATTTAAAAATGGCAAATATTCAGCAGTTGTATAGTTGCAAATTGGTCAGACTTAACTATTATCATTTGCTGACTATTTCTGCATCTTATCCTACAGGAAAGCACAATTACATGTTTTACAGCATCTTTAACACTGAAGAAATTATGTAATAATTGTCATACCAAAGTACAACTTGTGTTTTTTGTCGTCGATGAACCTCTGGTAGGACTAAGAGATATAACTTAGTATTATTTTTTATAAGATGCTAGTATTCTTAGTAAAGTCCATGAACAAAATAATAAGAAATGAGGAAATGTAAGATTTAGCCTTTTTTCCTTTTCCAAATTTCTTGCAAGAATCCTTTATATTCTTTATTGACAGTTTCTCACTCTATAACCCCCTGCATTAAAAATTCCGCCATCATTATTCTGTAAGAGAGCACTGACATTATAAGCCAGTGACCTTTTTTCAGACATCAGTAGTCTCAATTTTTTTTTCTGCATCATTTGATGTTGTTTATCACCCTCCCCTTCAAATAATCCTCTCCCTTGACATCTTTTATCTTGCACTATCCTGGCAATTCTCTTCAGCTGTATTTTTGTCCACCTCTGCCATGCCAGTTCCTCAGCATCGCATGCAGGGCATTCGTGACTGCTCCTCTGAACCATTACATGTTCTACAGGTTCCCTAGTTTCACTTCAAGTCTTAGCAACACTGGGCAAATTTTGTTTGTTGAACAAGCATGATCTTACCATTTTTGGGCCCCTGCTCATGGTTCACACCCTTCTAGTACAAATTTTCTCCCTTCCTCCCATGACAAGTGTCTACTTATTTTTTAAGCCTCTACTGAAATGTTACAGCCTCCAGCAACATTTCCTTAATTTACTAAAGAGATACGATTTCTTCCTCTATCAGATCTCCATTTTAGATTTTTATAACACTCTATTTATATTTTGACAGTTGTATTCTACTACTTTTATGCCATTTATCTGCATTTATCTGCATTGGGCAACATAAGGGCTTATAATGACTGTATCTTACTTATTTTTTAGAAGTTTGTGTAGCAATACTGCATTGACCACCACATATGTGCAGTAACAATTAGTCAATATAGATACTTGTTTAAACAAAAATTATGAGAATGGCATGGCATGTGTTTTTGATCATGTTACAATGAGTAAATATGTGTATCATAAAATCACTGGTAAGCACGTCTGAAGGAGTCCTTGATTTCCATTTTCAGCCAATATAATAGGGTAAAAGTATATAAGAAAATATGGAATTCTTAAGGAAGTTATGCTTTTTACAAATGACTCACAGTTTTGGGCATTTTCTTACCACGACAAAACCTGTGTGTGATTATAACATATATAAATGTGCTTTACAATCTGTATCCCATTACTATATAAAAGTTCAAGTGCTTTAAATTAGGTATCACTCTTGTATTCCATTAATTGGAGATACTGATTGTAATATATGTCAGAGATTAACTACACTTTTGGCATTTAAAATGGTGTGAATAATAAGTTATTGCAGCTGGCTTTAATATTTTTATGTTAACAGAAAGTTTATAAGCAAAGAGTAATTTGAATGGATAATTTTTGGAGATATTTAATTTATTATGAAGTGTTACCTCGACATTTGTCTTGAAAAAAAAAAACTTGTTCATTTCATTTTCATAATTAATCAAATCTAAGCTATCACCTATCTTAATTTGGGATACTCTCAATTGCAGAGATGTTAAAATGTGAAAGAATCTGCATATTAGAACTGATGAAACATGGTATTTAGGCTACATTAAGTAATTATTGAAAACATTAATCAATTAGATAACCACTTGTTGATTACTACTACTGATTCAATACTTTTGTAATAAACAGTTGGCCCTCCCTATCTGTGGGTTCAACCAACCATGGATCAAAAATATTTTAAAAATGCATTGCATCTGTATCAAACATGCACAGAGTTTTTTCTTCTCATTGTTTTCCAAACAATGCAGCGTAACAACTACGTAGATAACATTTACATTGCATTTGGTATTATAAGTAATCTAGAGATGATGTAAAGCATATAGGAGAATGTGCATATGTTATATACAAATACTACAAAATTTTACACAAGAGACTTGAGCATCCATGAATTTTTGTGTCCACAGGATACAAATATCCTGGAAAAAAAATCCCCCATGGATACCGAAAGATTACTATGTAATTTTTTATATATTAGTACGTGTATATTTTGTTAAGATAAACACATTCAGATTAACATGAATGAAGATTAATTTATTGAATAATATTCTCATATACTAAATTTTAAAAATAGTATGATGTGTTGCATAAATGTTAGAAGTTACTTTTTAAGCTATTTTGTTTAAACTTTTTTTTTAAAGGTATCATGTAATTTTAAATTTGGGAAATTAAGATAAATTAGTCAATAAGAAAGTAATTTGTTCTGTATTGGTCCAAAACGGTTATTAAGCAATAACATCTAATAAATATTAGAGGAATATCTTCTTATGCCTTTGATCTCCAGTTCCTAGATACACACACATTTCCAAAGCTTAGAAGTCTTTGTGAAACTGGGGAATAAAAGGGAAAACAGATGCCATTTATTAAAACTGTATGTTCAATGTTGAATCCTTAGGAAGAAAAAGGTTTAGCTACATGAAATGGTGACAGAGCTAACATATAGTCAAGATTGAAGAGCTGATAATAAAAGCTGGAAGAACCTCATTACTTTTGCATTCTTGCATTAATATTTTCTGTTTACATTTTTATATGCAACCAGATTTAGAAACATGAATTGCCAAGATTATAAATTTAATATATTCGTAATTTTAAAACTATATACCATCCTGATATATCAATCTTTGGATAATAAAATCTCTCTTTAAATAGAGTTGGATTCTGTGTATTTTCTTCATAGCTTTGGTGAAAGCAATAAATCTAAAAATAATAAAAGAAAGGGAAATCAATCTTAGAAATATGATCATTAAGTACTTTTACAAAAATATTTTGAGGCTTTAAAAGTTCGGTTTTCAAATATTTCTATACATTTTGATACCTCATTTTGAAAAGTTTTAGAAAACTGTGCTAAGACCATTTAAGCTTTTCTCTGCAAATAGTCTTGAATATTTCCATTACAATGATTCCTGCTGGGTGGGAATTAACACACATTTAGATTATTGAAGAGTGCACTTTTCATTAGTTGTATTATCTCTTGATTCTTCTGCTTAAATGGAATTGGATTTTGCACCTTTTCTTTACAGCTTCAGTGAGAACAGTAAATTACCTCTTCAAGATGTTTTAGTGAGGGCCAAAGGTTCCATTATATCCCAGAAAAAACAAACAACCCCATCAAAAAGTGGGCAGAGGACATGAACAGACACTTCTCAAAAGAAGACATTTATGCAGCCAGAAAACACATGAAGAAATGCTCATCATCACTGGCCATCAGAGAAATGCAAATCAAAACCACAGTGAGATACCATCTCACACCAGTTAGAATGGCCATCATTAAAAAATCAGGAAACAACAGGTGCTGGAGAGGATGTGGAGAAATAGGAACACTTTTACACTGTTGGTGGGACTGTAAACTAGTTCAACCATTGTGGAAGTCAGTGTGGCGATTCCTCAGGGATCTCGAACTAGAAATACCATTTGACCCAGCCATCCCATTACTGGCTATATACCCAAAGGACTATAAATCATGCTGCTATAAAGACACATGCACACGTATGTTTATTGCGGCACTATTCACAATAGCAAAGAGTTGGAACCAACCCAAATGTCCAACAACGATAGACTGGATTAAGAAAATGTGGCACATATACACCATGGAATACTATGCAGCCATAAAAAATGATGAGTTCGTGTCCTTTGTAGGGACATGGATGAAACTGGAAAACATCATTCTCAGTAAACTATCGCAAGGACAAAAACCAAACACCGCATGTTCTCCTCATAGGTGGGAATTGAACAATGAGAACTCATGGACACAGGAAGGGGAACATCACACTCCGGGGACTGTTGTGGGGTGGGGGGAGGGGGGAGGGACAGCATTAGGAGATACACCTAATGCTAAATAACGAGTTAATGGGTGCAGGAAATCAACATGGCACATGGATACATATGTAACAAACCTGCACATTGTGCACATGTACCCTAAAACCCTAAAGTATAATAAAAAAAAAAAAAAAAAAAAAGAAACTGCATTCACAGCTGCCTGTGTTATAAGCCATTGGATCTAATAAGTATTGCTGTACTGTATATCCACTGAAAAGGTGATTTTTCAGCTAAGCTGTCTTAATATTATAATATGATTATCCTATAATCAATGATCAAATTATCAGTTTGATTTTTTTGAAATTACATATTGGGTTAATTGTTGAAGTAACATATCTTTTAAAATGTATTTAAATAATAAAGCTATCCAAACTTTCATATACATAATTTATTTTAGAAATTATAACTAACGTTACTGTATTTTTACTGGTTTGTGTGTATGGGTATATATACTTATATGATTAGTGTATATCACTGATGTATTAAGAGAGCAAAATATGTAGGTTATTTGGTGACAGAGTATGCCAGAAAAGGAGAGAACATTTCAATTTGGTCTTCAATCTCTTTGCTTTAATCCATATTTTAACCCACTTAATCCATTTGATTAGTGTATATGGCAAGTGAAAACATAAGAAAAGTTTTATATCTTACCTCTTAATTCATTCTGTAATCTGCCATCCATTTCAGACTATTATCCAGTAGACAGAGGCAGGGACAAATCTCAATCAAAGCTTCAGGGATGTAGAGTCAGGAGAGTTGTGTTGTGACTTTAGAGTTATCCTTTATCACTGTGTAACTTTGGACGTGCCACATCTCAATAGACTTCAGTCTTCTCTACCTTGAAATTAGAACAATAAACCAGTGATCACCACTATTGCTTAAGTATAAAATATTTTTATAACTCAATGCAGATCCTTTATTATCACTGAAAAATCAAAGGTGTATCCTTTTAGAAAATAAATGTTACCCTATCTTTATTTATTGAGGTCAGTATATTTGCACTTCATTTTCAAACATAATCTACTCAATTCCCAAATTTTCCAATATTCTGGAAAGTTGTATACATCTTATGAAATTAACATTGGGAGTAATTGAAACTATTATAACCAGGAAATTCTAAATATAGTCATGTTTAGTCCCAAGATTTGGAACCACCCAAAAATAATTTTCTGATAACATAATCCCCAATTATGCCAATAGAAAATAAGAGACTATCCACCATTATCTTGAGTTCAAGATTAGTACAACCATAGTTTGAAAGAATATTTATGAAAGATGAGAGAGCAACATTTAAGGATAAGTAAAACCTTGAAAAAGTAAGTATTTCATAATCAAATTAGATAAAATTTTGAAAAGATTTGGACATCTTTGAAGTTCCGTTAGAGACCTAATTTGGTGCATGCAGAAGTCTGCTGGTAAACTAGATTAACTGATAACAAAGAGGTAAGGCTTTAAAGGCCTTCTGGTTCTTCCCATTCAAAAAAGTTTATTAAAAATTCTTAGGTCGGGAGTGGTGGCTCACACCTGTAATCTCAGCACTTTGAGAGGCTGAGGTGGGCGGATCATGAGGTCAAGAGATCGAGACCATCTTGGCCAACATGGTGAAACCCTGTCTCTTCTAAAAAATACAAAAATTAGCTGGGTGTAGTGGCAGGTACCTGTAGTCCCAGCTACTCGGGAGGCTGAGGCAGGAGAATTGCTTGAACCTGGGAGGTGGAGGTTGCAGTGAGCAGAGATTATGCCATTGCACTCCAGCCTGATGACAGAGTGAGACTCCATCTCAAAAAAAAAAATAAATAATAATTCTTTACTTTGACACTCTTGCTATTGCTCTTACTAACCTTTGAGTTCTTAAGTAAGTCAAACTAATTTTTCTTCTCAAATAATTAACTTCTGGTCTGTCTGCCATGAATACTTTATTCTCTTCTCTTGGCTAATCTTACTCTTCCTTCAAAACTGTATGTACTCCACCATTATAATCTTTTAATATACAATTTAGTCCATAACATAATTTATTTGCATTTTTATTTGAGTATTGGTTTCACTGACAAGACAGACATAATATCTACTTGGGAATAAAAACGTATTTTGTTGATCCCTATTTTTTCAACCACTTGGCACTATACTAGGCATGTAAATAAATAATAAATATTTGATAAATTTAAACAAATGAAGTAAAGATATATGGTTACCATACTAGGAATTGCTTATTATCTTCCAATATCCACTTCACTTTATCCTTTTGTATAGAATAATTGAAGTTTTGTTATGTAAATAATTACCAAGCTGAAGACTTCCCAGACTCATAGTAACTAAGTTTGTCCACATGACTAAGTTCTGGCCAATGACATATGAACAGTAAAGCTGTAACTTCTGGATTCAGCCCTTAAAATAAAAGAACATGTCCTCCCCTTGCCCATTTTATCTTCCCAGTGGCTGAGATCTCTATGTGGTAGTGAGAGCTGTCAAAGCCTTTTTGGAACAGAACATTTTGAGGATGGTAGAGCAAAAAGGGGAAGGACCTGAGTTTGTTGATACTATGCAGTTGATATCAGGTATGGGCTACTTCCTTCAGATTTTGAAAGAACAGAAAAATGTATTTTCCTTAAGCTATTGTCTTAGTCTATTTTGTGCTGCTATAACAGAATATCTAAGACTGGCTAATTTATGGTTAGCAGAAATTTATTTGGCTCATGGTTCTGGAGACTGGGAAGTCCAAGATTGAAGGCTCACGTTGGGCAAGGGTCTTCTTGCTGCATTATCCCATGGCGGAAGGGCAGCAGGGCAAGAAAGGATGAGTGAAGGTGAGAGGGAGAAAGAGAGGGAGAGAGAGAGAGAGGCAAACTCATTATTTTATCAGAAACCCACCCCTGATATAACAAAACCACTCCTACAATGATGGTATTAATTCATCTCATGGCCTAATCACCACTTAAAGGTCTCACCTCAACACAATTGCACTCGGGATTAAGTTACCAACACACAAGCTTCGGAAGACACATTTAAACCATAGCCACTATTATAATATTCGCATTGTTTTTATGGTTGCTGAAACCTATATCCTAATGAATACAGCCTCAGATAGTGTCATCTTGAAGGTATTTAAGGGACATTGCAATTATCTAGGGATAATCAAGTACTGATACTTGAGAACAGAAAAACCCAGACTCTTCTTCCTCACTCACTGAAGAATAATTAGAGATTTTGGTTAGCTGGAAAAAAAAAAACTTGAAGCAGGAATTGGACTGAAATTAAGCCTATGTTCCTTCCTCTCTTTTACTTTATGTTGGATAATATTTCAAACCTGTTATAAACAATTACTATATACAAAGAAATGCGATATGGGTGATTGGATTGTTAAGGGAAAACGTAGCAATAGAAAAAGAACTTTCTGAAACCTAAAGCAAAATATATTTCAAAGGAAGTGTGGCAGACTTTTAGAAAATTTTGAGGATAGTCCAAATGTTCCTGGGTTTTGGCTCTTTTTTATAAATGATCTGTGTAAGTGATCTGGACATGGAGACCAGCTGCAACGATGTTTAATTGGATGATATGCAAAGATGAAGGCTGTAGTAGTAAATGCAAAGGCAAAGTGAATGAGGGGTTAGAGTCTTGGTGGTACAAAAATTACTTCATGCGTGTGGGAAAAGACTAAACAAAAGAGAACAAGATTTAAGATAAACCCGGATTTAAAATACAAATGAAACAAATTTTAAAAATTATTAAACTATCATCTTAAATTTAAATAATCAATATATTGAAATTATATTAGCTCATATATTACAAAATAAAGCTACTGTGGTATAATTAATAAATTATTATTTTTGCATGTGCATATCTCTTTGAGAATATGATCATTTGACTGGCAGATGTTACATTGGTATGTAAGATAATTTCACTAATGGATATAAAATTTTGACCATGTTTAGAAAAGGGAATGTTTTGTGAAAAACTTGACACAAGACACCAACACGATGGGAAAATCTAAATGAGTTGTACCTATCAGGTAGCATTCTTTTTCAGTGTTTGTTTTAAATAATAAGATGTTTGAGGGAAGAAGATTTGGGTTCCTATAATTGATTGCTTTGATAATTGTGCTAAAGTCCTTTTAATGTTGTTTACTTCTAAATATGGTTCAATATCATTTTTCCAGAAATAACATGGAATGCTTTTCATTATTTGAGCATTAACAAATGTCAATACTTTCATAATATCTCTACTTTTGTCTCTACCCAGGACCTCCCAAATATCTAGTTCTTAAATGGTGTGTTTATGACAATAAATAGTTTGTATTACTTTATTTTCTAAGTTCATATGCTGAGATTCTATGATTCTGTTTGAAGCAAACATTACTGAGGTACCTAAATATATGCTATAAATGCATCTCACTCTAATTGCTGTAACAAGTTTAAAGTGTTTAACTTCTAGAGTTGCTGGAAATACACTTCTCACTGGAGCAAACTTTTATCCTGCCAGCCACCACTAAGGTTGCCAGGGTTAGCAAATAAAGGACACAGATCTAGACTTGATTTTCACATAAACAATTGAATAACTTAAAAGTGTAAGTATATCCCATGCAATATTTGCCCCATATATTTTTAAAATATTGGATTATATCTAAAATTCAAATTTAGCTAGATATCCTGTATGGTATCTGGCAACAGTATCACTCATCCCACAAAGGCATGATCATGAAAGAGTTTGCCCACAGGAACTTTCAGGTGAAGGAGGACCAAGGACTGATTCCAAATGGCCGTCCATAGTGTGTCAATCTGAAATAAGAGATTAAATACTCATTGGAAGAATAACTCTTATTAGACTTTTGGCTTCTGGGTTCAGACTAAGTATTTGCTCCAACTCTTCTGAAAATAATTTTAAGAGGTTTTTTTAAAGGGATCAAAAGGTGTATCAGAAAGCAAGGAACTACTGAATCTCTAAGATCAGATAGAGAGTTCAATGTCACCAGAGGTTGAGACCCAACCATTTTACTACCCTGCTATTCCTCTACCCTTCCCCCCAACCCCATCTCCATTCCTCTGCTTTTGGGAGATTGGGGGCTGTGGGGAGAAGGAGTTACCAATGTATACTGGGTGTAACTACTCTCTGCATACTCACAGGCTAGAAGGACATGAATTAGAGTCAGCTGCTAGCAAGACGAGGGCTCCTGGTGAAACAGGCTTTATACTCTGAAGAGTGTGAATTGGGAAGTCAGAATATGGTAAAAACCAGTTCAGCCTTGGTTCTAGGCCGCTAGCCCCATCTGGTGCCTCACAAAAGAAAACAAAAATCCTCTAAAGAAACATTTATTTTCGTCCTTGAACTGTGTCTCAAAGTAATTTTTCAAACACTAGCTAGCAAGCAATCAAATATAACAACCACCATAAAGAAGACACAAGCCAGGATCAGCAAATACAGTAGAAAACAGAAACACACCTCCAATAATTCCAGATATTGCAATTACTGTATTAGATACAGATTGTAAACAACACAACAAAAACCTATGCTTTCCATTGAATATTGTGAATAGTGCTGCAATATATACAACGAAACACTGTTTAGTCATGAAAGAGAACAAAATCCTGTCACTTGCAACAACATAGATGTACCTGGAGGACCTTGTGATAGGTGAAATGAGCCTGGCACAAAAAGACAAATGCAGCATGATCCAGCTGATAAATGAAGTCTAAAAAAGTTGATTTCCTAGAATTAGAAAATAGAATGGTGATTACCAGAGGCTAGAGTAGTTAGTGGGGAGGAAGGAATGGGGAGATAATGGTCAAAAGATTGTTTGACCAATACCTAAATATGTTACTTTGCAATCTCCTAATGTAAAGCGATGTTGAGAACATTTTAATCATACTTATTTGTCATCTCTATATTACCTTTGGTGACATGTCTGCTCAGATTTTTTTGAATTCAAATTAATAGATTTTGTACATTCTTTAGTTGGGTTGTTTACTTATTGTTGAGTTTTAAGTGTTATTTATATATTTTGAATACAATAACTTTATCAAACATGTATTTTTTCCCAGTCTGTGGGTTATTCTTTCCTTTCCTTAACAGTGTCCTTTATAGGTAAATTTTTATTTTAATCCAGTCCAGTTTGTAAATTTCTTTTCATAGACCATGTTTTTGGCATGGTGCCTATAAACGAATCAACATACTTAAGGTCATTTAGATTTTCTTTTATATTTCTTTTAGAACTTATATTTTTGTGGAATTTTTTTGTTTTCATTTTTGCCTGTTTTTTTTTGTATATTAATGTCAACTTATTCCAGTACTATTTGTTGACAAAAAGTTTCTTTTTTAAAAAAAAATGCCTTTTCTCCTTGGTCCAAAATGAATTGACTATACTTAGGTGGGTCTATTTCTGGGTTCTTTATTCTTTTCCTTTGAACTATGGGTCTATTTTCTCACCATCAGTACTGTGCTGTCTTGTAATACCTTTATAGTAAGTCTTGAAGTTGGATGGTGTGAGTCCTTCAGTTTTGTTCTTCTTCAGTATTTTGTTGGCTATTCAGGCTCTTCCATCTTCCAAATAAACTCTACAATCAGTTTGTCAATATTTATAAAATAACTATAAATGTCAAATAGCTCCAGTTGAGTGATAGTGCTGATCAGGTTAACTGTGTCTTTACTGATTATCTGCCTGCTTGAACTATCAATTATTTAAAAGGAAGCTTGGATACTCTATAATAGTAATTTTTCCTATGTCTCCTTTTAGTTCTATAAATTTTGCCTGACATATTTTGACACTCTTTCATTAGCTATATACATGATAAAGACAACTATGCCATCTTGTAGAATTGATGCATCATTACATGATGCCCCTCCTTATCCATGATAATATTTCTTGTTCTGAAGTATTCTCTGTCTAAAATTAATATAGCTGCTCAAGCTTCCTTTAGATTAGTGTTAGCATATCATGTCTTTCTCCACACATCTATTATTAAAATAGCAGAGTCTTTATATTTAAAGTGGGTATCTTGTAGACAACATATAACTGGGTCTTGTTTTTTATCCACTCTGATAATCATTGTCTTTAATTGGTAGATTTATACCTTTCATATTTAAAGTGATTATTATTTATTTAGATGTATATCAATCATGTTTGTAACTGTTTTCTATTGATTGCATTTGTTTTTTGTTCATTTTTCCTGCCTCCTCTGCCTTTAATTGAGCATTTCGTAAAATTCAATTTTATCTCCTCTCTTAGAATATTAGTTGGCTTAGTCTGCTTGTGTTGCTAAAGGAATACCTGAAGCTGGGTAATTTATAAAGAAAATAGGTTTATCTGGCTCATGGCCCTGCAGGCTGTACAAAAAGCGTGGCACCAGCATCTGCTTCTGATGAAGCCCTCAGACTGCTTGCACTCATGACAAAAGGGGAGGGAAGCCAGCATGTACAGAGATCTCTGAGTGAGAGAGAAGAAACCAGGAGAGGGGATTTCCAGGCCTTTTAAAACAACCAGCTCTTATGGGAACTAACAGAATAAGAACTCACTCACACCCCCAACAATAAAGAGCATTAATATATTCATAAGCAACTCACCCCTATGACCCAAATACCTCCCACTAGATCCCACCTCCAACACTGGGGATCAAATTTCAACATGAGGTTTGAGGTTCAAGTATCCATACTATAGCATCAGTTATACTTCTTTTAAAAATATCTTTATGATTGCCCTAGAGTTTGCAGCATACATTTTTACCTAATCTAAGTTCACCTTCAAATGACACTATACCACTTCACATATAGTGCATGTACCTTATATTAGAGCATTTCAAATTCCCTTTTCTGATTCCTTATGACATTGCTGAATTCATTTTACTTATCTAAGTGCTGTAATCACACTATATATAATTACTGTTATCAATCTAAAAAGTTCTAATTTTTTTCTTTCCAACTTTTATTTTGGGTTCAGGGGTACATGTGCAGGTTTGTTACATGGGAAAATTGGGTATTACAGGTGTTTGGTGTACAGATTATTTAATCACCCATGTAATTAGCATACCTAGTAGGAATAAACAGTTATATTTTAAAGTAAGAATAAGAAAAATGAAGCATTTTATCTTCATTTATTCTTTCTCTGAAAATCTTCCTTTCTTTATTTAGATGAAAATTTATGCATATATCACTTTCCTTCTCTTTGAAGTACTTCTTTCAACATTTCTTGCAAGGGATATGCTATTGACGAATTCCCAGTTTTTATTTTTTCTAAGAATACCTTCGTTTTTCTTCACTTTTAAAAGATAATTTTATTCATATATAATTCTAGGTTGGCAGGTTTCATTTTTTGATCCTTTAAACATTTCCCTCCACTTTCTTCTAGCTTGCATGCTTTTTGGTGAAAAGTCTGCTGTAATTCTCATGCTTGTTCTTATATAGATAACGTGTTTTTTACCATCTGGCTTCTTTTAGGATTATCTCTTTGTCTTTCATTTTCTGCAATTAAAACATAATATGCCAGGTGTAGTTTTTTTTTTGGTGTATTTATGCTTATAGATGTTTTCCAAGCTTCTTGGATCTCTGGTTGTGTGCTTTTCACTATTTTTAAAAAGTTTTTGGCCATTATTACTTTACATATTTATTTTATTTCTTTGTTCTCTCTTTCTTCTTCTTTGGGATTTTCAATTACACAAATATTTATCTTTTGAAATTATACCACAGTTCTGGTTCTTTTCTGTGTTTGTATTCTTTTTTCCATTTTAATTTGGGGAGTTTTTATTGATATATCTTGAAACTTACTGAGTCTTTCCTTGATCATGTTCAGTTTACTGATAAATTCATTGAAGACACTCTTAGTTTCTGTTACAGCTTTTTTCTTTCTAGCATTTCCTTTGATTCTAAGAGTCTCTATCTCTCTACTTATATTACTTTTCTATGCTTGCATTTGTTGCATTTGGCCTCCTTTTTCTATTAGGCCCTTTAACTATTGATCAAAGTTTAAAAAAAGAAGTTTTATTTCTAGAGAAGTTTTAGGTTCACATCAATACAGAGAAAAAGATACAGAGATTTCCCTACACCCTTGTCCCCATATACACATAGCAGCACCCTTCACTATTAAACTCCCACACGTGAGTGGTACATGTTACAATCAGTGAACCTACTTTGACGCATCACCACTCAAATTCCATAGTTTACATTAGTACTTTCTTGGTGTTGTACATTCTACAGGTTTGGACAAATTTATAATGACAGGTATCCAGCATTATAATATCACATAGAATAGTTTCAGTGCTCTAAAAATCTTCTGTGTCTTGCCTATATCCTACTGCCTAATATCTGGTAGCCATTGATCCTTTCACTGTCTTCGTGGTTTTGCCTTTTCCAGAATATCATACAGTTGGAATTATCCAGTATGTATCAGATTGGCTTTCTTAATTTTACTTAGTAATATGGGTTTAGGTTTCTTCATGTCTCTTGGCTTAATAGCTTATTTCTTTTTAGTGCTGAATAGTATTTCATTATCTGGATATACCTTATTTATTTATTCATTCATCTACTGAAGGAAATCTTGATTGCTTCCAAGTTTTGGCAATTATGAATAAGCTACTATAAAACTCATGTGCAGGTTTTTGTGTGGACATAAGTTTTCAACTCATTTTTATAAATATCAAAGAGTACAATTGCTGGATCATATAGTAAGAGTGCGTTCGGTTCTGCAAGAAGTTACTAAACTTTCTTCCAAAGTAGCTGTACTATTTTGCATTTCTACCATCAGTCAATGAGAATCCCTTTTGTTCCACATTCTCACTAGCATTTGATGTTGTTAGTGTTTTTGAGTTGGACCATACTAACAGGTGTGCTGGGTTATCCTGATTTAATTTGCAGTTCCCTAAGCATATATCATGTTGAGCATCTTTTCATATGCTTATATGCCATCTGTATATCTACTTTGGTGACATGCCTATTCAAGTCTTTTATCCATTTTTATTTGTTACCTTATTTATTTGTTATCTTAGAGTTTTAAAAGTTCTTTATACTTTTGATAACACTCCTTTATCAGATAAGTCTTTTGCAATATTTTCTTCCATTTTGTGGCTCGTCTTCTTATTCTTTGGGCAACATTTTTGTACAGCAGAAATCTTGAATTTTAAGAAAGTCTCGCTAATTAATTTTTTCTTTAATGGGTTGTATCTTTGATGTCAAATCTAAAAGGTCATTGCCATACCCAAAGTCATCAAGGTTTTCTTCACTGTTATCTTCTAGGAGTAATAGGTTTGCATTTTTCATTTAGGGCTATGATTCATTTTGAGTAAATTTTTTACAGCATGTAAAATCTTTGTCTAGATTAATTTTTTCACATGTAGATGTTTGATTGTTCCAGGTATATTTCTGAAAAGACTATATTTTCTCCATTATATTGCTTTTGCTACTTTGTCAAAGGTCAGTTGACTACATTATGTTTGTCTTTTTCTGGGCTCTCTATTTTGTCCCATTGATCGATTTGTCTGTTATTTTGCCAATGTCACACTATCTTGATATTGTAGTTTTTATAGTAAGCCTTAAAGACAGGTGGTAACAGTCCTCCAATTTTACTCTTCTTCTTCAATATTGTGTTGTCTATTGTGGTTTCTTTTGCATTCCTATATGAATTGAAAATCATTTTGTTGTCATCCATAGAATACCTTGCTTGGATTTTGACTGGGATTATGTTGTATCTATAAATCAAGTCGGGAAAAATGGATATCTTGGCTATACTGAGTCTTCCTATCTATAAAAATGAAATATCTCTTCATTTATTTAGTTCTCTTTGATTTCAATCATAAGAGTTTTTGTGCTTTTCTTCATGTAGATCTTGTGCATATTTATTAGACTTATACATACGTGTTTTATTTTGGGAGGTTCTAATATAAGAGGTGTTATCTTAACACTTAAAATTTAACAAATTGTTAGTATATAGAAAAGTGTTTGATATTTATATTTAATTTACTATCCTGCAAACTAGGTTATTTGCAATTTTTTATTGATTCTTTGGAACTGTACGTGTTGATGAACATGTGATCTGTGAACAAAAACAGTTTTTTTCTTTCATCTTAATCAGTATAGCTTTCATTTTATTTCTTGTATTAGTTGAATTAGCTATGGCTTCCCGTAAAATGTTGGAAAGGAGGGGTGAGAGGGTACATCTTCATCTTATTCCTAATGTTATCAGGAAAGCTCCTAGTTTCTCATCATTAAGTACAAAGTTGTTGGGATTTTTTTTTCCTAGATTTTTAAAATTATGTTGAGAAAATTACCTCCTCTATTCCTACTTTGCTGAGAAATATCATGAGTGGGTGCTGGATTTGGTCAGTTGCTTTTTTGCATGTATTCATATAATCTTGTGAGTTTTTTCTACCATGTAGCTGTGCTAAATTATATTAACTAATTATTAAATGTTGAACCAGCCTTGCATACCTGGGTCAAGATATATAAATTTTTATACAGTGTTGGACTTTTTATACAGTCTTGGTATCTGATATTTTGTTGAGGATTTTTGCATCTATGTTCGTGAAAAATAATGATGTACTGTTTTCTTGTAATGTCTTTGGTTTTGGTATTAAAGTAATATAGTCCTCACTGAATGAGTTAAAAAGAATTCTCTCTTCCATTGTCTTCTGAAAAAGATTATAAGAGTTGGTATAATTTCTTTCTTAAACATCTTGTAGAAGTCACCACTGCTTCCATCTGGGCCTAATGTTTTCGTTTTTGGAAGGTAATTAATTATTTCTTCAATTTCCTTAATAAATATATGCTTATTCAAACTGTCTATCTCCCATTTTATGAGTTTGGGCAGATCGTGTCCTTCAAATAATTGGTCAATACTACCTAAGGTATCAAATTTGTGGACATAGTGTTGTTCATAGTATTTTTGTATTATACTTTTAATGTCCATGGGATCTGTAGTGATGTCTGCTCTTTCATTTCTGTTAATAATTTGTGCAATTGCAGTTATTTTAAATCTTCTGTGCTATAATTCTAAAATTTGTGTCATATATGTTTCTTATATTTGCTTTGTCTCTTGAAATTATAGGTTTTTGTTCTTGTCTTCTAGTGTGCCTTTCAATTTATTTTTATTTTTATTTTTGAATGTTGTATTGAGTAAAAGGAACTGAGGTAAATAGGTCTTAGTGTGAAGTTCTCTGTTAACTGTGTTTTCAGGTTTGAGCCCAAGCCGAGGTCCAAGGGGAGTCAGTGGGTTGATGGTGGGTAGCTGGATAAACACTATAGGAATCACAGGTAGTTACAACCTGGCTTTATTCTCTCTCTGGTCACAAACTGTATGTACAGCGTGAGCAGGGTAATTATACCTTTTACAGACAATAGGGGCTCCAAGCCAACCATGAGCTCACATGAGTGGTTACCTAATGTGCCTCATGTGGCATGGTTACATAATGTGTGAGGTTGGCACCTGTGCTCCAAACTTGCTGAGTCATGCTTCCTCAGAAGACCGCCTCAGCTTACTCCTGACTAAAGTGTAGCCATCTCCCTTATACTCCACCCCCTAGGCCAAGGGTGTCTTCTGGGTAGGGACAGGTGCCCATAGGGCAGAGTCCTGAATCCATAACCAACAGAGAGCAACAGCTCACTACCAGGATCCCAGGTATGCTACTTATGACTACTAGGGCCGAGTGTAGGCCAGAGCTCAGGGATGCCCACCATCTCTGCAGGGGATCATCAGTAAGGCTCTCAACTGCCCTTATCTCCCTTTATCTCCTTTCAGGGCTGCTGTTATGTTCTGATTGTCAGGGATAAAGCTACAACATTGTGTTCCTAAAAGGACGCAGGTGCCTCCTTGGGCAACAGTTACTATGTTTTAGACCATTTGGTTTTACAACACCACTTTTCTGATCTGATCAGCCTCATCTGTTAACAGGAAGAGGGCCACTAGAGTGTAATTTACAGCATGAGCGGTGTGGTCTGCAAGAGCAGTAATTTGTGCTTCTACAGTTATGACACCCGCCCTAGGGTAGTCACTGCTAAGGGGCAGGGGGCTCAATGCACTCACAAAATCCGAGACCGTAGCACCTCCCAGTTATGCTGGTGTCTGGGCAACGTGAGGAGAACAGTGGCAGGTACATAAGGCCACCCCCAGGTACAACACCCAGTCCAGTTCGCTGGTAGGTAAGGCAACCCCGTGTCCCAACAGATCCATCAACTCTCAAGGAGCACAAAGTCCATCAGAGCCCTACTTTGGTGGGGCCACTTGTTCCATCATACCTCTGGTGTGGTGATGTGTTATGCTTACAGGCTGTGACAGGTATCCATCCCACAGGGGTGTTACCCCAATGTTGACCTATTCACCATGGTGCCTGGGCTGGTGATACTACATGTTCCCCCACTAGACAGCCCCATCCATCATAAACGCTATGGGTCAGCCAGGGGGCAGGCACACTGTGGAACTTGCTTTGTCCAAGGCTTGCCACATTCATTCCAGGAGTCAGCCATGGGACCCCAAATCTCCACCCATGTCCAGTTCTCTGCGGACACTGAGTGTATGTGCCAAGGCAAGCCATCCATGGCTTTGTTGGAGGAGTGGTGCAGATCCAACTGTTGGAAATATTGGTCACTGCAGTGTAGGTGTGGACCCAGTCTGTGATACAGGTGGAGCGTGTTAACCTACAGTCAAAATGACAGATCAGGCACAGATACTAACAGAGGTAAGTTACATCTCTCAGGCAAAATACAGGCTAACCTTTCATCCCTGGATAATAATGCAGCCACCAAGGGCTTTTGCCCTGGGTAATGGTACCACAACTTTTCGGCTCCCAATTGTTCCTTTGGGTCCTGTATCTGTGACAAAGTCATGGGGAGCTCATAATAGGCCACACAGACAGTACATATGTCCCCCGGAAGAGGGTTCCTTCTCTCTCCATTCCCCTATGAACAGTCAACCACAAGGGCCATGTATTAAACACCCAAGTAGTGACATGCAGGTCATACTGTAGGACCTCCCCTCAGTGAGCTATGATGACCAACCACTGGCAGTGGGGGGGCTTCGAGGGTCCATAGCCACAGCTAGGTTTTTGTTCCCCTGGTTTCAGGGGCATTGGGGCAGGCAACAAAAGGTTACCATTTGTCCCCATACCTGGTCAGTGGAGGTCATCCTTGGTGTGTACCTGCAACTGAATGGGGACAGCGGCCCTATGTAACAAAGCCTCCACTGGGGCTGGGCTGCCTTTCTGTGGCCGTTCATTCAAGGTTTGGATCACCGGGTCCAGCCTGGAACTCCAGCCCCACATACATGGTGGTGTGCCATCCAAGTGTAACTCATCCTTCAAGAGCCTGTTATATCGCTCAATCATACCTGCAGCTTACAAGTTGTACGGCGCATGAAATACCCACGTTATGTCCAATTGTTGTGCCCACTGTTATACCAGTTGTCCAGTGAAATGTGTTCCCCTATCACTCTCAACAGCCAGAGGGTTACCATACAGGGTACATAAATGTTGCAGGGCCTGGATGGTGTGCTGTTGATGGGCCACCCTGCAAGGGTAGGCAAACAACAGGCCTGTGGCCATGTCCACAGCTGTTAGTGCATGCATATAGCCTTGCAACTTTGGCAGGAGCTTGATGTAGTCTACTTGACACCTGGTCAAGGGCACTTGCCCTATCGTCACTTGTTGTGTAACACTGGGCAGCTGCCTCCATTTAGGGTATATCTGAGCACATGCTGGACATTTCTGACAAGCCTCTCAAATGTCTTGCATGGACAAGGACAGACTCCAACGCTTATTGACCTGTTAGATCAGTTTGCCCCCCACATGTCCCAGTTTCCAGTGTAGCCACAAGGTGACATCTTATGTAGGTGCCAACTCTAACCATCAGATTTTGGCCAAGGCAGCTGCCTCATCATTGCCAGGGGTGGCCAAAGGCCAGCAGATTTTAAGCATTTTCCTTCTTAAGGTGAGATAGGAAGAATCGAAGGGGCTAGTGTAGGAGAAATGTAGTCCCCCTCAGATGGAATAATAAAGGGTAAGGCCTGTAAACCCAGCACTTTGGGAGTCCGAGGTGGGCAGATCACGAGGTCAAGAGATCGAGACGATCCTGTCCAACATGGAGAAACCCTGTCTCTACTAAAAATATAAAAATTACCTGGCCGTGGTGGTGCGCGCCTGTAGTCCCAGGTACTTCGAGGCTGAGGCAGGTGAACATTGAACCCGGGAGTTGGAGGTTGCAGTGAGCCGAGGTTGTGCCACTGCGCTCCAGCCTGGTGACAAAGCGAGACTCCATCTCAAATAATAATAATAATAATCTGGCAAAATATTTTCCCTTGAAGAGAAAACCTAATCAGGTTCCTGAAGGCAGAACTCAAAAGTGTGGGAACAACCTTACAACTACATTCTCTCAGGAGTTTCTCGTTCTCATTTTCATTGTAGTCAGCTTCTAGCAATTCATCAAAATTATCATCAGGTGTTCCTACTAGTGCAGCATTCCCATGGCTTCTGCCCCAGGGAAGCAAATGCCGGCTGTGACTTTCTGGATTTGCCTGTCTCTTTATATTGTGGGGGTGTGGTTTTCTCTTGCAATATCAATTCTCTTATGGGTCCAAGAAAAGTCATTGACTTTCAGTTCGTTTATTTATTTTTATTGTAAGAATGAGAGTGATGTCTCTTAAGCTCTTTACAAGTCTGAGCTGAAACCAGAAGTCTCCATAAGATTTTTATTCCTCTTTAACATATCAGATTCTGGAGAACATAAAAACCATTACCACCAATAACAACCAAAAAACCCCAGTTATTAATTATCTAATATGCCTCAAGCTATTCTAGGTTTTGGCTGTGTAGTATTCTTGAGCAGAACTGGATTAAAATCAGGTGTTGCTTCATTATAACTTTTACTCCTTGTTTACCTGAATAGGGCTCTAAAAAAAATCATAACAGTAGTAACCTTTGATTGCATATAATTTAGCAATAATTTTTAAACAGAGTCTTCTTAGAGTTGGAAGGTAGGGCACAGTGGGGATATCGTGGAATACCTTCATTTTTTACCAAGAGTGTTTGGATTTTAAGCCCACACTTTCTTTAGTTAGCACACTGCTTATCCCCATTTCCATTTCCTCTCCTGCTTTTAACTGAGTCATTCCTAAAGGAGATACAGACCTACTAGTGTTAAAAAGTGAATTATACTGAGAGATAAGAAATAAAACCTCTGCCAAAGTTTCACAGATAATTAAATCTGTGACAACAATCATTTATGTCAGCAAATACTATTTTCCCATTAAATTAGTTACTCATTTATTCAGCAAGCACTCCTTAGTAGCAACTTTACTCTAAGTTCTGTTTTAGTTATGATAATAATTAAAACCTATTTCTTACTGTTGATATCAAAATCTATTATTGAAGATGTACATATTAACAAATTAATCTAATACATAATGGCAAACTGTATGTTAGTTAGAAATATGCACCAATAGAGCAAATATTTACAAGAACCACATACGATAAACATTAATACCTTTTATTTAAACCATATTGTCCATTTGTCTTGTTATGTGTTATAAATGTATATCACTCATAAATACCTTTTCCAACTCTTAAAAATTTGTTTTTTTCACTCAATTATTTCCAGTTTTACTTAAATGTGTACTAAAACATAACCTCAGTGAGCACAGGCTAACGTTATTTCTGGGGGTCACATTGGTCCATAGGGGATGAATAGGAGATAGGCACCTTTATCTAATTTTGCTCATGGATGGTATCCCACATTGTAATTTATTATACTTTACCTTGTTAATTCTAATGTTAGAGAGAGCTGATACTCTTGAGTCTTATAATCAGAACTATTTTTTCCAGATGGCAACAATGTATATATAAGTAATGTGTATAGAGGAGCTTGCATATGGATATGTTGGAAGGAATCAAAATTGGAAGATGATGAGAAGAAAGTAGAAGACATTTCTATGAATCAATTTTAATATCCTTGTTGATTCTGTGTTTTCAAACATTGGGTCTTGTCATTTGATACTATTAATGAGAAGATAAAAGAATAACTTGTAGCTTAGTTGCATATATTTCAAAACCATCTGGTTTTAATCTCAATAGACATCTGGAAATCTTAATTATATTTTAATAACCTGTTCTTAAAATAAATTATTGTTTTACTGTGATTTTCAAAGTATGAAAGAATATATTTTGTAAAAACCTATTATTCTTGTGTTAGGTGACTTTATAATGTGAAAATTATATGCATAAATATTATAATATAGGCAGACCATTTGCAATCAGGTTCAGATTTTTGGGATTTTTTTAAAGGAAAATGTAAAAAATAATGAAAATATGTCATTGGAGTGGTAGAAATCATTATGACAAAAAAGTTTGGAAACTTATTGTAATAAGTTCAAGAGATATAATGAGGATCAGGATTATAATTGTGACAGTGGAAGTAGAGTGAATGACACATTGTACTTCAAGTCATGTAAAGGATGAAGTGGAGTTGAGATGATCTTAATAATGGCTATCATTTATTGAACATGTAAGTGTAGGGCATTGTACCAAAATATTTTCAAGCATCATTTTACTTAATGATAACAATAAAAATGATATAAATACTATCCTTTTATTTTTGTAGATGTGAATATTAAATGTAAACATGAAATTATTTGTTCATTATTGAACAGTGGAATTGCTGGGAGTCGACCACAGTCAAACCTCAGAGACTCTCAAATAGTGGTTGCCGCTGTTGCTACTGCACCATTTCAAGCCTAGATAACAGCACTGCCATTAACCCAAGCATGTGGTAAATGAGAAATAGTATGTCTGGAAGGGATAATAATAAGTTTCACCCTGTGCTCCTTTATGTTTGAGAAGCCTATGAAATATCTAGTTGGATTTTTTTTCATACAAAGTTAGAAATCCTATCTGCTCTATTACAATGACTGTCTGTAATGCATATTAGTGTGTACTCAATTGCTTAAGTAGGATATATGCCATTACAATGCAGAATTGCTTTGACTTATAAGAAAATTTCCCTAGTATAGTAATGTTTTCCATCACAAAGAAAGCACAACTAAATACAACGTGCACTAACACAACTAAATACTGTACATGATGTCCATTCACTCTATTCTCCTTTGGCCTACGAGATCTTTCTTCGAGTGTTTACGGTAAGCATTCTCTGCTATGTTTGTAAGTTTTAATGTCTCCAAAATTCAGCAAAGTCAACCTTTTCTTATACTACCGTAAAATTGCCTCTACCATTTTTAAGGCCAAATATTACATTTTCTGGAATACTTTATTTATTGGGAATTTTACATCTCTTTTAAACTGCTGGCTATTTTTATTGTTTTGTTAGTGCCCTGACACAAAGTAATATAGCTTTTTAGTAATCCACTTCAGTCACAGTTTTACCTTAAGTCCTGTTACTTTTAATGCATGATTTTATGAATTATGAAGTGTGTTCAATAACCCAAATATTGTGTTATAGCCGAAACACCTAAGTGAGTTTGACACATAAGAGAAATGCCAAGATTGATACATAAATTTGGGAGAAATTATCATATAAGAGGAAGTTGAAGGGATGGAAGTAAATCCTTTTTGAAGACAACTAGAAGAGAAAAGATCTGATGATAGAACTCTGGAGACATTTGCTGAGAGATTGAAGGAAGCAGAAATCAATGAGAGAATTGGCTCTTCTTGGCTCCTTTGTTCCTTGTATTATATATTCATTTATTCAAATAAATATTTACTGGGTGAAGTCCTCAAGAGAGAGAAGATTGCGAAAATAATGTAGTCATTTCTTTTATGCTGTTTTAAATTTTAAAATAAGCACATATTACATAAATGCTATCATTAAATCAGATTACCTTGAATTTTCCATTAGCTTCTTGTGAAATTTATTTCCCACTCAGATGAGATAGGAAGCCCTACCGCAGGCTTCCTATAGAACCTGAAAGAATGGTTGGGTGGAGTTGCATTGGTTCCAAGGGCAGAAACTGGGATGTTCTGCTTGCCTGATTCATTTTCCAGTCTGCGTTTACCAGGTAAAAACACCTTAAAGGGAGCCATCATTCCTCTGTACATTAGCCAAGAGACACAACAAAGCAGTAGGAACTAATATATTCTGTCCCCCTCTTTATTTTCTTTTGGGAAGCACCAAGTCATTAAAGCAAATATGTAAGTATTTGAATGCATTGATTGAGCTTGATAGGATAGTGCTGTTTGGCAACCAGTGTATTTATTTGCATTTATTTTTAGTAAGTTTTTTACAGCTCTCGCCAATGTTTCCAACCATGATCAATGTGCTAGAATAGAAAATCTATCTGTCTTAGTCAGGCTGGTCTCTTTACATAAATATTTCAGGATATGTGGCTTCCATTTTCAGGCAACAGGATATATCCTTTAAATTTAAACTAAGAAATATTAGAGAATTTGGGGAGATAGGTTCAAATTTATAAAGCAAATTGTCGATAAATATAGTACATTTGAATTCTATTGATTTTAAATTTATAGCATCAATTTGGTCATTAAAAAAAATTTTATCCTCAAAAAGCACCCCCTCTTGACACCTATATGTTATGAATATGATACAATTCAATTCTCATCTATGACATTGAACTTGATTTTAGGGTCTTAATAATAAGATAATTAATTATTAATAGCATAGGAAAAGTAGCTTAGTCAAACTAAATAAATATATATGTACACACATATGAATACACACACACACACACACACACAAAGATGGAGAAATTTACTTGTTTGATATATTTACTTATTAGCTGTACCTTATCAAATAGTACAACTCTGAACTTAGGCTGAAAAATTACATTGATTATGTACTGCCCAAAGTAGTTAGTATTTTTCCATTCCTGACACATTGAGAATATTATGCACTTGGTTTGTTTTATCTACAATGTCAACTTTTGTACTGATTATTATTGATAATAGTTTTTGTTTTAGCACCATCCCTACCAATATATTGATAAGAAGCAAGTCAAATCTATGGCATTTTATTTAGTTTGGAACTGTTCTACTTAGTGAGTGATTTTGTGTATATTCTCACATCGGTTAATACAGCTTAAGATTACTAGCCTTATTCAAATAGATAATTCTACAAGAAACACCTGTCAATATGGTCAAGTGGCATCTATAAGAAATACGTCATTTAAAAAAGTGAAATGAGGAAAATATTGATTTTTTTAGATATAATCAAATGTGTTTTCCTTTATATTATGCCAAATTATAATACATTGTGGCCACCACTATGAGCCTATGGGGAGTACTGCCAGGTTACTGCTGATGTTCTCTTAAAGCCCAAGGGCTCTTCAGTCAGCTTGTGGTGAATGATGACTGACCTAGGACTCACCCTTTGGGGCAGTGGGCTCACATCTGGCTCAAGGCAGGTCCAGAAATGCCATCCAAGACTGAAGGCCTGAAGTTAGGGACCCAAAGAGCTTGCTTGGGGCTCTACCCCACTGTGGCTGAGCTGGTACCTAGGGTACCTGCTTTTCCAAAGCAGAAGTGGTCTCTCGACATAACCACCACAGCTGAGAATGTGCTGAGCTTCATTTGTAGTCAGCAAGTTTCACCCAAGTCCCACAGCATACTACCAGGTTAACACTGCTGGTTATAACTGTGGTTATTCAGAGACCAAAGGCTCTTTAGTCAGCAGCTGATGGGTGCTTCCAGGATTGGGCCCTTCCCTTAAGACAGCAGGTTTCTTTCTGTCCCAGGGTGTGTCTAGAAATGTCATCTGGGAGCTTGGGACTGGAAAGGGTGTCTTAAGACTCTGACTGTTGCCCTATGCTACTGTTGCTGAGGTGGTATCCACAATGCAAAACAAAGGTCTCTTTACTCTTTTCTCTCTTTTCCTCAAATAGAACTAAGGAGTCTCTTTTGGAGCCACAAGATGTGCAGCCTGGAGTTGGGGGAGGGGCGGCAAAGCATTCCTTTAGCTGCCCCAGCTGGTGTATCAGTAGGTTGTGTGGCCCCGTCACTATCCGCTGGCTCTGAGCCAAGTTCAGCACTGAGAACCACCTAGGAGTTGCAGTCTTTGTGGCCTAGGCTGCCTTTAAGTGTGTTTAGAACCCCAGAGCCCTTTAGCTCATGGTGCTGAGGCTTGCCAGAACTCAAGTTCCAACCGTTGTGATGGGCACTTGCCCCTGGCTAGGGCTGGTTTAAATATTCCCTCTGCAGGTGAGCATCAGCTGAGTTCAGCCCAGTTTGGCTTTCCACTGTGACAGGGCACTGCTGAGTTCAATGTAATGTCTCTCCTTTGCTGCATTCTCTCCCTCCCAAGCATAGAGAATCTCTCTTCATGCTACAGGCCACTGCTGGGGATTGGGGGAGTAGTGGCATTGGTGATCCAAGACTGTCTGCTGCTCTCCTTGGTGCCTCTTTCAGCTATATGAAGTTAAATCTAGGCACTGTGAGTGCTCACCTGATTTTTGTGTTTGTTTATAAAGGGGTGTGTGTGTGTGTGTGTGTGTGTGTGTAGATAGTTGTTAAATTGGTGTCCTTGCAGAGGGAACAATCAGTGGAACTTGTATTTGGCCATCTTGTTCCACCCCTCCTCCATCGCTCTAGATTGTTTTTTATCACTGACTTGTGGGAATTCTATATGTATTCTGGACATGTTATTTATTGGAATATATGTGTGTGTATATATAAACACACACACACACACACAAGTAAATTACCATATATATACATATATAATAAATACTTTCTCCCAGTCCCAAGGATGCTTTTTTGCTCTCTTAATTTGTCTTTTGATGAACACAAATTCCAAATATTAAGAAAGTAATATTTATTAATCATTTGTTTGATGACCAATTCTTCACTTTTTTCCTGCTTAAGAACTGTTTTTATGATTATAAAAATAACTTCTTAAGCTTTTAAATTAATTTTTATTGTTTTAACCATAGCATTGACCTAGAATGCTATTGTAACGTCTTGTGCAGGTGTATGTAAAGTCATCTGACCTCATCTATACAATTCCATTGGACAAATTTTAATTAGAAGCCCTATTGTGCAAGACGTATGATTTTGATTTTAAAAATTAAAAATTTACTCAGACTCTTGTATAATTTAAGGCAAAATAAAGTAACTTCTTAATTCAAATAATTTCCTGTGCAAATATGGAGAAAGGATAAATAAATGTTGACTCTGAGATCAATGACAACTTCAAAGGTGTGCTGTATTTGAGTTGGAAATAGAAAGATGATAAATAATGACAAGAAGAGCATAATAATACTTAAGTACATTAAAAGCCAGGAAGTAATTAGGGCACTTTAGGAAATGTAAGTTAATAGGGGGATATTGAGAGATTAAGATAAAAAGACAATTTGAACAACCACAAAGAACATGTCAAAGAATCTGGTGTTTATTCTTTTGGCAATAAGTGGAATGGAAGTTATTAATGTTTGGGAATGAAATTATTTCA
This sequence comes from Nomascus leucogenys, assembly GCF_006542625.1. Taxonomy (NCBI): domain Eukaryota; kingdom Metazoa; phylum Chordata; class Mammalia; order Primates; family Hylobatidae; genus Nomascus; species Nomascus leucogenys. The sequence goes on from NC_044391.1 coordinate 11,853,866, forward strand.
GTCATGTTTTTAAAAATTAACACAGGAGAGAATAAGATATAAAAATTGAGGACATCTTTTAAACAGTCTAATTGAGTGACCTGGACTGTGATAGAACCAGTGGGAATGGAAAGCAGAGAGAGAAGTGGTACTAATTTAACAAATAAATATTGGTTAAGTAAAAATTACATTTAACTGACTGGAGACTAACTGGATACATGAGCTATGGCAAAAGAGATGTTTAGAGACAGTGTTAATTAGAGATGGAGGGTGTGGCTTAAATAAAAGAAGTTAGGATGGTTTGCTCTGACAAACTAAAGAAAAAAAGATGTGATGGCTAATATTGAGTGTAAGCTTAATTGGAAGTGGAGAAGGGTTCCTTGTGAACAGAAGTTGAACATGGGTCAGTTGGTCCTGGGAGATGGGCGAACACCTGCATCCTTGAAGAGCTTTGCGACTGCCCTTCTCTGTATACCAGATCTTATAGACACTCAAATGAAAAACTTAAATGGAATGGGAATAATTGGATTCTGAGGTGGCAGGGGCCAAGTGGCAGCACTCAATCGTCAAAGCAAGATGGTTGGAGTTGCCATAATGGACAGCAGAGGCAAAGCAGCAATCAGAATAATCTGACTCCTGTAGAGCTCTGGCAAGGGCTAATTAATCACAGTGCTCCTAGAAGTGAAATTGATAGTAAGCCTATTGTATTCTTACTTAATTTGTATAAGCAGAAAACTTCCAGGTCAAGTGGACTAAAGAATAATTTGAATGATAGAAAGAGAGACTCATGGCCCCTCAATCAATTTCCAGACTTGAACCAGTCTACAGACCCAAAACTCCATGAATGAAGGGGAGACCCCAATTCGCTTAAGGAAGGACCCCACTACACTACTGACAATTTATACTGTTAACCTTTCTCTCATCCTTCCCCAAGGACACTTCTGGCCTTTTACCAGGGCAACTGTGTTTTGGGAAAGGAGAATTATCAGAACTTTCAGGGACTACTGTACACTGGCTCTGAGCTGACATTTATTCCAGGGAACCCAAAACTTCACCGTGGTCCTCCAGTTAAAGTAGGGGTTTATGGAGATCAGGTAACTAATTGAGTTTTAGCTCAGGTTTCACTTACAGTGGGTCCAGTCGGTCCCCAGACCTATCCTGTGGTCATTTCCCCAGTGCCAGAGCACATAATTGGCATAGACATGCTTAGCAGCTGGCAGGATCCCCACACTGGCTCCCTGACTGGTAGGGTAAGGGCTATTAGGTGGAAAGGCCAAATGGAAGCCATTAGAGATGCCTCTACCTAGAGAAATAGTAAATCAAAAACAATATCTCATTCCTGGAGGGATTGCAGAGATTAGTGCCACTATCTAGGACTTGAAAGATGCAGGGGTGGTGATTCCCACCACATCCCTGTTCAACTCTCCTATTTGGCCTGTGAAGAAGACAGATGGATCTTGAAGAATGACAGTAGATTATCATAAACTTAACCAAGTGGTGACTCCAATTGCAGCTGTTAATTTACACATCTCCTGGTACCTGGTATGAAGCCATTGATTTGGCATATGCCTTCTTCTCCATTTCTGTCCATAAGGCCTGCCAGAAGCAATGTGCATTCATCTGACAAGGCCAGCAACATACCTTCACTGTCCTACCTCAGGGGTATATCAACTCTCCAGCTTTGTGTCATAATCTTTTTTGTAGAGATCTTGATCACTTTTCCCTTCCACAAGGTATCACACTGGTCCATTACATTGATGACGTTATGCTGATTGGACTCAGTGAGCAAGAAGTAGCAAATACACTGGACTAATTGGTGAGACATTTGCATGTCAGGGGATGGGAAATAAATCCAACTAAAATTCAGGAGGCGTCTAGCTCAGTGAAATTTTTAGGAATCCAGTGGTGTGAGGCCTGTTGAGATATTTCTTCTAAGGTGAAGAATAAGTTGTTGTTTTTGGCCCATCCTACAACCAAGAAAGAGGCACAACCCCTAGTGGGCCTCTTTGGATTTTGGAGGCAACACATTCTTCATTTGAGTGTGTTACTTCAGGCCATTTCTCCAGTGACCCAAAGGGCTGCCAGTTTTGAGTGGGCTGCAGAACAAGAGAAGGCTCTGCAACAGGTCCAGGCAACTTGGGCCATATGATCCAGCAGATCCAATGGTGCTTGAGATGTCAGTGGCAGAGAGGGATGCTGTTTGGAGCCTTTGGCAGGCCCCCATGGGTGATCACAGCAAAGACCTCTAGGATTTGGGAGCAAGGCCCTGCCATTTTCTGCAGATAACTATCCTCCTTTTGAGAGACAGCTCTTGGCCTGTTACTGGGCTTTGGCAGAAACTGAACGTTTGACTATGGGTCACCAAGTTACCGTGTGACCTGAACTGCCTATCACGTACTGGATACCTTCTGACCCATCTAGTCATAAAGCTGGGCATGCACAGCAGCATTTCATCATCAAATGAAAGTGATATATACGTGATCAGGCTAGAGTACTTCCTAAAGGCACAAGTAAGTTACATGAGGAAGTGGCTCAAATCCCACGGCCCTCACTCCTGCCACCCTGCCTTCCCTCCCCCAGCCTGCACCGATGGCCTAATTGGGAGTTCCCTATGATCAGTTGATAGAGGACCAAGGCCCGGTTCACAGATGGCTCTGTACGATATGCAGGCACCACCTGAAAGTGGACAGCTGCAGCACTACAGCCCCTTTCTAGGACATCCCTGTAGGACAGCAGTGAAGGGAAATTTTCCCACTGGGCAGAGCTTTGAGCAGTACACTTGGTTGTGCACTTTTTTTGGAAAGAGTAGTGGCCATATGTGTGATGATATACTGATTCATGGGCTGTAGCCAATCATTTGGCTGGATGGTCAGGGACTCGGAAGAAGCATGATTGGAAAATTGGTGACAAAGACATTTGCGGAAGAGGTATGTGGATGGACCTCTCTGAGTGGTCAAAAACTGAAGACATTTTTATCCCATGTGAACACTCACCAAAGACTGACCTCAGCAGAGGAGGATTTTAATAATGAAGTGGATAGGATGATCCGTTCTGTGGACACCACTCAGCCTCTTTTTCCAGTCATCCTGTCATCGCCCAATGGGCCCATGAGCAAAGTGGCCATGGTGGCAGGGATGGAGGTTATGCATGGGCTCAGCAACATGTACTTCCACTCACCAGGGTTAACCTGGCTATGGCCACCACTGAGTGCCCAATCTGCAGGCCGCAGAGACCAACACTGAGCCTGTAATGTGGCACCATTCCTCGGGGTGATCAGCCAGCTACTTGGTGGCATATTGATTATATTGAACCTCTTCCATCTCGGAAAAGGCAGTGGTTTGTCCTCACCAGAATAGACATTTACTCTGAATAGGAGTTTACTTATCTTGCATGCAATGCTTCTGCCAAGACTACCATTTGTGAACAAACTCACAAAATGCCTTATTCACCGTCATGATATTCCACATACCATTGCCTCTGACCAAGGCATTCACTTTACAGCTAAAGAAACGTAGCAGTGGGCTCATGCTTATTGAATTCTCTAGTCTTACCATGTTACCCTGAAGCAGCTGGATAGATAGAACAGTGGAATGGCCTTTGAAGTCACAATTACAATGCCAATTAGGTGACAATATTTTGCAGGACTGGGGCAAAGTTCTCCAGAAGGTTGTGTATGCTCTGAATTGGTGTCCAATATATGGTACTGTTTCTCCCACAGCCAGGATTCACAGGTCCAGGAATCAAGGGGTGGAACTGGAAGTGGCACAACTCACCATCACCCTTAGTGACCCATTAGCAAAATGTTTGCTTCCTTTCCCCATGACATTATGTTCTGCTGGCCTAGAGGTCTTAGTTCCAGAGCGAGGAATGGTGCCACCAGGAGAAATAACAACGATTCCATTAAACAGGAAGTTGAGGTTCTCACCTGGCCACTTTGGGCTCCTCCTTCCTCTAAGTCAACAGGCTAAGAAGGGAGTTGCAGTGTTGGCTGGGGTGACTGACCTGGATTGTCAGGATGGAATCAGTCTGCTTCCCCACAGTGGAGGTAAGGAAGAGTATGTGTGGAATACAGGAGATCCCTTTGGGCATCTTTTAGTATTGCCATGCCCTGTGATTAAGGTCAATGGGAAACTACAACAACCCAATCCAGTCAGTACTACAAATGGCCCAGACCCTTCAGGAATGAAGGTTTGGTTCACTCCACCAAGCCAAAAACCATGACCCTCTGAGGTGCTTCCTGGAGGCAAAGGGAATACAGAAAGGCTAGTAGAAGAGGGTCATCATCTATACCAGTTATGAGTACATGACCAGTTGCAAAAACCAAGACTGTAATTTTCATGAGTACTTCCTCCTTATTTTGTTAAGAACATGTTTTTGCATGTATACACTTGTACTAAGAAAATATCTTCATTTTATTTCCTTTCTTCTTCCTTTATCATGTGACATGAGATTTATTGGCTTCATATCACCATTTAAGTGTTGTTAACTTAATGTAATAGCATTAAGGTTAAGGATTAGTCCCTTTCTTGTTGTATGAAGGGTAGCTGTATTGTTAGGTATAAGGCCCTTTTATTGTTTTTATTTGGAGATAAATTATGATTTCAGGAAAATGTGCATGGGTTCAAGCTGACAGGGGGTTGAACTTGTGATGGTTAATATTAAGTGTCAACTTGATTGGATAGGAGGATGCAAAGTATTGTTTCTGAGTGAATCTGAGTGTTTCTGGGTGTTGCCAGAAGAGATTAACATTTGAGTCAGTGGACTGGGAGAGGAAGACTCACCCTCAGAAAGAACCACTCACAATGTGGGTGGGCACTATTCAATCGACTGCCAGCATGGCTGGAAAAAGGAGGCAGAAGAAGGTGGAAGAAGCTGACTTGCTGAGTCTCCAAGACTTCATCTTACCTCCATGCTGGATGCTTCCTGCCACTGAACATCGGACTCCAAGTTCTTCAGCTTTTAGACTCTTGGACTTACACCAGTGGTTTGCCAGGGGCTCTTGGGTGTTCAGCCACAGACTGGAGGCTGCACTGTTGGCTTCCTTGTTTTTGAGGTTTTGGGACTTGGACTGATCCACCACTGCCTTCCTTTTTCCTCAGCTTACACATGACCTATCTTGGGACTTCACCTTGTGATCATGTGAGTCAATACTCCTTAATAAACTACCTTTCAAATATACTTATATCCTATTAATTCTGTCCCTCTGATTAGTCCCCGACTAATACACAAGGTAAGATTTAATTGAAAACTTGAAATATGTGTTTTCTGTAATAATAACTACCATTTATTCATAAAACACATGCTTTTTGCTTCCAGGATACAATGCCACTCAGTCTTCACAAAATAACTATGAGGGAAATGTTAGTATTAACATTGAACAGATAAGAAATCTGTGTCTTACAGAAATTGTGTAATTTGTCCAAAGTACCCCTAGTTAGTAAGTGGCAGAATCAGGATTTGATCCCATTTTTTTTATTTCTCATGCTTTTTCTGCTGATATTCACTTCGTTGTTGTTGTTGTTTTGAGATGGTGTTTTGCTCTTTGTTGCCCAGGCCGGAGTGCAGTGGTGCAATCTCGGCTCACTGCAACCTCCGCCTCCCAGATTCAAGTGATTCTCCTGTCTCAGCCTCCTGAGTAGCTGGGAATACAGGTGCCCACCAGCAGGGCCAGCTACTTTTCATATGTTTAGTAGAGATGGGGTTTCACCATGTTGGCTAGGCTGGTCTCGAATTCCTGACCTCAGGTGATCCGCCTGCCCCGACCTCCCAAAGTGCTGGGATTACAGGCATGAGTCACAGCACCCGACACACTTTGTATTCTAAATGTATGTTTGGCAATTGCTAAATGAATGCTTAACTGAGTAGAGCATTTAATATGTGAATGAACATGGAAGGAATGGATAGCACCTTAAATAGTCACCAGAACCCATCCATACCCTCCCTTTAGTTACAACTACAGATGTGTGGGAAGACCAGACAAAAAGTCAGGAAGGTAATCTCATTATGTGTATGTGAATGCTATCTTTTACCACACTCTGTTCTTTTAAATTTCCATGCAAGAGAGCTGTCGATTATACAAATACACACTGTTGTTTCATAGCAGATTATGAGAAAGAAAACTACATTTCATTGAAAACCATTATTTCTATGCTAGTCTGAAATTTTATAGCTCTCACATATCCTAATAATAAATATAAATTTGATTCCCTTGAATTCTCAAATCTGGGATTACCTGAAAACCCTGACAGGCTCAGCGCCACCATTGTCCTTACTTTCTGGGTAATGACGGGGGTCTGATTAAATACCTCAGGGGACCTGTAATGAAACCCACCAAGTGTTGAATCCAACTGACCTTAGGCTTCATGTCTAATAACTGGGTTTGGGGATTGGTTTTCTGGTGCTCCAGTCCCTTTCTACAAGTATCTGGGTCTCAGTGCTTTAGTTTCTGTCTTATAAATGATCCTTTACCTTGGTCCCTCCAATATTGAGCCCTTGTCTTCACTTTTCCCAGAGCTCCAAAGGACTGAAATCGCAATACTTCTATGCCATCTGTTCTTCATAATACATATTGACTACTTTTCCGTGTCGCCACATGTTGTCTACTCTTGGACTTTCTGTTACTAGTCACAGCTCACCTGCAAATGTATCCAAGTCTCACTATATTCTGAATAAGTTGGCTACCTCACCAGACCACTGCAAATCACAGATCCCACTCTCATGTTTGCTTGCTTTGAATTTCGTTCCACCATTGAGGGCAGGGAATATATGTTTTCTGTGTTTCTTTACTTTCCCATATTGCCTATATAAGGCTATGTATATTTTTGTAAAAATATATTTTACTTTGATTTATATAATTTTGTCTGATTGTAGAAAAATGACAATTACAATCCTAATCTCCCACTCAATTCCTCCATGGTTCAAACTCACTGACCTCTTCTACCTGATGTAAGATTGAAATATAATTTTGCCAGTAAAACACAAAATAAGTACTATGTAAGAGTATATTCACTTTATTTACTTAATAAATAATTACAAAAGTTAAATATTAATTTTTTATCTGTAAAATGGGAGAAAAAATAATTTTCACTTTGTACATTATGACAATTACATGGGTTAGTACATATAAAGGGTTTAGAACAGTGCCTGGAAAATAAAATGTGTCCAATAAAGGTGAATTAGTTTACCTATGCTTATTCTAATTTGGGTAAAAGACTTGTATAGTACTGGGCACTTTCTAGATACAGAACAAAAACTTTGAGTTACCGATTTTAAAAGTAAACTTAACTTTAGTTTGTGATTTCTATGGAATATTTAAAATCACTGTTTAGAACGAGTATTTTCCAATAAATGAAAAGTAATTCTGACTCAATCTTTTTATATTAAAATTGCGTATGAGCCAAAAATAAAATAAATAATTCAAGTTTTAGAGTTTAAATAAAAATAAGTATTAGCATATTCATTATAACTGCAATGCCTGGTGCTTTCTCTAAATCTAAAAGAAGAATTATTTTTATGTCTTCTAATACCGGGATTCAGTATCAACCTACAAAGTCTTATTATGAGTAAACGCTAATAAATTCAACTGTGGTTTATAGTGTATAACATGAAGTAATAGCAAATCTTTGATATTCCAGTTTTTGTAATACCAATATAATGTCCCCTTTATTTTCAATTTTATACAAACAGGACTTTTTATTATTTTTTACCTAACCGGTTTAAGTAAATTAAAATAATTTTGCTTTTATTCTGTAAAATTATTTTCAATGGTAAAAAAGTGAAAACATATATCAAAGCCTCATAAAAGTTCAATAAAGGAACAAATGTATTTGTATTTTACTTACCAGTATAAAATTGGGAAGAAATGCACAACAATCTCTTAAATTTTCTCCTCACCTTAAACATTTGATTTTAAAACATTTTTCTCCCTAACTTAAGTAGTCTAAAACTTGAAATGGATCCATAACAATAATGGTGGCATCTGGAAGACATTTTTAGCAACAGACAAAGCCAAAAGTCAATGGAATGCAACATGTGGATAAAATATTATAACTTTAGCTATGTGGTTAGGTATTTAAATGCCCTTTGGCAGTTGATGCCTTTCTTTTGATATGCAACCTTAGAAAGCTAATGCTATTACCGCACTGATATATCCAAAATATTTACATCTTGACATCTACCATCAGATGTCATTACTTTCCAAGTCTTCAACTAGATGGTATTGTATGTGATGAGAGTAGTTATTTCATTTACTTAAATTTTATTACATTTGTGAATTAAACCCCTTGAATGTCCACAAATTATATGGTATTTGTTAAAAAACTTTGGGTAAATAATTCAGGAAATAGATTTATTCTATGTTATGAAAGTCAAATGCAGGGTATCAGAGTAAATTTAAACCACTAGACCATAACGAAATAAAATGCAAATATGCTGTTTGAGTCTGCCTTTTTAATATGTAGAAGACTGCCCCAAAGAGGGAGTGAGAGGGAAGAGACAGATGGCATTTAATATTAAGGATGAAATTTGCTCTATCCCTTTGAAAGCCTCAGTCCTAAGTTTTTTACTTCATTTCCTTTTGAGATTTTAAATAGAGTCTTCTTATGTATCTTTTTAAGCTTTCCGTTTTTCTAATCTCTCTCTGTACAAATGTGTGGGCATATGTGTAATTTATCTATGTATTTATCTATGTTTCTATCTATCTATCTGCCCATCTAATTTATCAGTCCCTTTATCTGTTATCTACTTAGGATAGACACACAAAAGAAATTAAGTGGAATACAGAAATTATCCAAATCTAAATAATTACAAGGGTAGTTCTGTAGTTAGGAGGAGAAAATAAAACTCTCATTTTAAACTGTGACTTTCTAACTAAAAACAATTTGAAGTGACTGTAATTCTTTATTTTACTTTTCCTATCTCAAGAAGGATTTTTCTCTTCTCTTTTTTTCTTTTCCTTTCTCTGACTTCACCTCAGCAGATGAGTCACAAAGGCAGTCTTAGAACTCTCTTCCTGTCATAGGATTCTGTCAACAGAAGCTGAGCTATTCCAGAAAGGGCCTACTAGACAGCCCTGCATCTTAAGAACATCATGCAGAATATTGAAGTCGGACCCCTACCTTTTACCATATATGAAAATTTACTCAACCTGGATCCAAGATTTTAAATGTAAGACCTCAAACTATAAAAATACATAAGGCAACCTAGGAAATACTCTTTTAGACATCAGCCTTGGCAAAGAATTTTTGGCTAAGTCCCCAAAAGCAATTGCAACAAAAACAAAAATAGACAAGTGGGACCTAATTAAACTAAAGAGCTTCTACGGAGCAAAATAAACTATCAACAGAGCAGACAGACAAACTACAGAACGGGAGAAGATATTTACAAACTATGCATCCAACAAAGGCCTAGTATCTAGAGTCCACAGGGAACTTAAATAAATAAACAAGCAAAAAAAAGCCCCATTAAAAAATGGAGAAAGGACATGAACAGACACTTCTCAAAACAAGACGTAAAAGCAGCCAACACACATGAAAAAATGTTCAGCATTATGAATCATCAGAGAAATGCAAATCAAAACCACAATGAGATACCATCTCACAGCAGATAGAATGACTATTATCAAAAAGTCAAAAAACAACAGAGGTTGGTGAGGCTGTGGAGAAAAGGGAATGTTTATTCACTGCTGGTAGGAACGTAAATTAGTCCAATCACTGTGGAAAGTAGTCTGGAGATTTCTCAGATAAATTAAAACAAAGCTACCATTTGACCCAGCAATTTTATTTCTGAGTATATACCCAAAGGAAAATAAATTATTTTACTAAAAGGACACAGGCATGAGTATGTTTATAGCTACACTATCCACAATAGCAAAGACATGGAATCAACCCAGGTTCCCATCAATGGTAGATTGGTGGTACATATATACCATGGAATACTATGCAGCCCTAAAAAATAATGAAATCATATCCTTTGCAGCAACATGGATGCAGCTGGAAGCCATGATCCTAAATGAATTAATGCAGGGAGGAACAGAAAACCAAATAATGTATATTCTCACTTAAAAGTGAAAAGTAAACAATGAGCACACGTGGACATAAATATGGGAGCAATAGACACTGTGGACTACCAGAGGGGAAAAGGTTCAGGGGAGAGCCTGGGATGAAAAGCTACCTAGTGGGTACTATGCTTACTGCCTGAATGATGGGTTCCATACTCCAAACCTCAGCATCAGGCAATAGTCCTATGTAACCAACCTGTGCATGTACTCTATGTTTCTAAAATAAAAGTTGACATTAAAAGAAGATATCCTGGTGATTCCTCAAGGATCTAGAACTAGAAATACTATTTGACCCAGCCATCCCATTACTGGGTATATACCCGAAGGATTATAAATCATGCTGCTATAAAGACACATTCACACATGTGTTTACTGCAGCATTATTCACAATAGCAAAGACTTGGAACCAACCCAAATGTCCCTCAACAATAGACTGGATTAAGAAAATGTGGCACATATACACCATGGAATACTATGCAGCCATAAAAAAGGATGAGTTCACGTCCTTTGTAGGGACACGGATGAAGCTGGAAACCATCATTCTGAGCAAACTATCGCAAGGACAGAAAACCAAACACCGCATGTTCTCACTCATAGGTGGGAAGTGAACAATGAGAACACTTGGACACAGGGTGGGGAACATCACACACCAGGGCCTGTTGTGGGGTGGGGGAGGGGGGAGGGATAGCATTAGGAGATATACCTAATGTAAATGACTAGTCAATGGGTGCAGCACACCAACATGGCACATGTGTACATATGTAACAAACCTGCACATTATGCACATGTACACTAGAACTTAAAGTATAATAAAAAATAAAATAAATAAAATAAAATAAGATATAATGAAGACAAAGAGCAGCAGCTGGATTCTTTTCATTATTCTTAATTTCTAAAATTCTGAATAATACTCTTAACCCCATGATGGATTATTATAGCTCTTCTCTTTGTGCTACCCTACAGAAAACCCAGAATATAAGTCAATACTTAGTTCTTGGACTGTTACCAATCCTCTGGCTCTTATTTCTCATTGAACAAGAAAGGAACTATTTCAAGACCATGACTATATTCTTGTGGCGGATTTTCTCTCACTTAACTGTCATGCTCTTGCAAACTTAGAGGCTGACATTTTGACTGATCTGATCAAGGATGAGACAAATTTATTCTTTGTTTTGAGATGGAGTCTCACTCTGTCACCCAAGCTGGAGTACAATGGCACGATCTTGGCTCACTGCAACCTCTGCTTCCCAGGTTCAAGCGATTCTCCTGCCTCAGCCTCCTGAGTAGCTGGGATTACAGGTGCACGCCACCATCCCTGGCTAATTTTTTGTATTTTTAGTAGAGATGGGGTTTCACCATGTTGTTCAGGCTGGTCTCAAACTCCTGACCTCTTGATCCACCCACCCTGGACTCCCAAAGTGCTAGGATTACAGGAGTGAGACACCGCGCCCAGCTGACAAATTTATTCTTTTCTTCAATGTGGCTTCCAACAATTTTCCTCTTTTTTCAACTCTAGGATAATAAAAATTGGCTTGGTGAGATTTATTAGTAAAAAATACGTACGGTCACTCAAATAGCATAGATGACATTTCTGTAGAGAATATGCAAAAATAATTTTCCTAGAAATTAGATAAGAGGAGAACTCTTACATTTTAACTACAGTTTCTTATGTATTTGCTTCTTCTTTTTTTTTTTTTTTTTTTAATTGAAACAAGTTCTCACTGTGTTGCCCAGACTGGAGTGCAGTGGTGTGATCTCAGCTCACAGCAGCCTCAAATTCCCTGTTTCAAGCGATCCTCCCACTTCTGCCTTCTGGGTAGCTGGAACTACAGGTGCATACCACCACACCAGCTAACTTTTTGTATTTTTTGTAGAGACAGAGTTTGGTCATGTTGCCCAGGCTGGTCTCGAACTCCTCGGCTCAAGTGATCAGTCTACCTCAGTCTCCCAAAATGCTGGTATTACAAGCATGAGCTACCAGGCACGGCCTTTTGTTACTTCTTATTAAAAATGCTAATTTTTTTCCAATTGTCTGTAAATTTGACAATATTCCATCAATAGAGTCAGCATCTAGAAGAATAAAATCATTAGGTTACTAATATGTGAACAACATACAAATAGAACTTTTTGAAAAGTATTTAATATGGATGGTCCATCATGTTTTGACTATTGTTTTGTATTTTAATTACTAATTTCTGAAAATGTTGCCTAGTTCTTCTCATTGTCTACAAACTAGAGACCACCTTCCTAAAAACAGAAAAAAGAGACCCTGCCCCCCATAGCTAATAACTTAATTATATTAGCAATATTCTAAAATAAGCAATAAATGCTAAGCTATACTCAGATGAACGAAAGCCCTAAAATCATGTATTAACATATTGCCTATTAACATTTCTGTCACATTTGGGATTTCAAATGTATACTTACAGTGTGATTGGACAAATTTTTCCAAAGGACTTCAAAACTAAAGATAATCACAATTTTATTTAGCTTATAAAGATCATATTTAAGTTCAATTTATTCTTATAAAAGCTATTCTATAGTTTCCCCTTAAGATATAGCAATCCCAATTTAATATGTACTACCGTACCATCTTAAGATAGAAAAATATCTTTAGCCAATAACTGGTTTTGATAATGGTTTTAGCATTACAATTTTTAGTTGCATAAATATATTTATTACTATCAAGTAGTCTCTAAAATATATTGTTTTAGAGAGGCAATATGATTTTACAATGTATTATTATATTACATAACTAATATTTGGTGTGCATGTCTTATGAAGTGCTATAATGACATAAAAAATCTTGCAAATGATTTTCTTTTGCATTTGCTAAAACCTAGGAATGTAGTAACAATATTCAAAGAAACTTACTTTCATTTTTTTAAAAAGTATGTCAGAGAATAGAATGAAACTTCTATTTTATCAGCATGATGCATTAGACACAATAAACCACTGTCTTTGAAAAAAAACTAAGACAGTAGACAAAATGCTTGTAAAGAACATTAGGTGAGAGAAAAGTGAGGAATCCTAAAAAGCTTGCAACTGAGAGGAAAGAGAACCCATAGTAATAAACAAAGCAATGAATCTCAATTCACTCAGGATAACTGTCTGTGTTCCTGATTTTGGGTTTCCTCAGCCTCCCAAGTTTGTTAACACTAAGCTTGTATTGTCATAACCTAGCATGTTAGAACACAGGGCACAGAAAATATCCTAGGTGAGAAATCAAATAGACCTACTTCCCTAAACCTTGGCTTCTAAAAGGTTATTTCCTCTTTGTAAGGTTAAACTAGGGGGCAGAGCATGGTAGCTCACTCCCGTAAATCTCAGCAGTTTGGGAGGCTGAGCTGGAAACACTGCTTGAGGCCAGGAGTTCTAGAGCAGCCTGGGCAATATAGTGAGACCACATCTCTGCAAAAAAATAAAAATTAGCCAGGCATGTTGGCTGGCAACGGTAGCCCCAGCTACTTGGGAGGCTGAAGCAGGGGAATTGCTTGAGTCTAGGAGTTGCAGGGCACAGTGAGTTATGATTGTGCCCCCACATTCCAGCCTGGGTGACAGAGCACGACTCTGTCTCTAAAAAATTAAAAAAATTAAAGGACAAACTAGAAACACATCTTCGTCACCCTATTCCCAGCCGCATCAGGGCAGGATTGTCTTTCCTCAAATATTTGTATTTTTCAAGGAACAATAGAGTCCCCTGAGAATTTGTAAACTTAAGCCAATTTTCACTTAGGATTTCAGTCAGGATTGACAGCACCTAGGTGGCCCTAAAATATTCCAACCAATGATTGTTTAAACCATATTCATTCTGATAATTCCCCTAGATACTGGTGTTCTCAGTCTGTTCTCGCACTGCTGTAAAGAACTACCTGAGACTGGGTAATTTATGAAGGAAACAGGTATAATTGACTCTTAGTTCTGCAGGCTGTACAGGCTTCTGCTTCTGTGGAGGCCTCAGAAAACTTACAATCATGGCAGAAGGCGAAGGGGAAGCGAGCACCTCTTCACGGCGAGGGCAGGAGGAAGAAAGGGAGCAAAAGGAGAAGTGCTACACACTTTCAAACAACCAAATCTCGTGAGAATTCATTGACTATCATGAGAACAGCAAGGGAGAAATCTACCTCCATGATCCAGTGCCCTCCTACCAGGCCTTCTTCCAACAATGAAGATCGCAATTCGACACGAGATTTGGGTGGAGGAAACAGAGCCAAACCATATTAATATTAGGCAGAAAAAACACATCTTTGGAAGATCCAACCTTCAATTCAGGTGTTGACATTTTCATAAATGAAGGTCTACGTTTAAAAATAATGTATTAAATGAATTGAAAATATCATTAAAGTGTAATAGACCATATAAACGGAAATATATATGTGTGTGTATATATGTATATACATTTATGTATACATGTAAATATACTTGTGTATATATACAACTTTTAGAGTAAAAACTATAATTATTAATATTAAGAATTCAACATTTATTATTAGAAGCAGATTAGACAAAGTTTGGTTTTCTCTCAGGTCCTAAGAGCCATCTGCATCTTGTGACAGCCTCCGTTTTCAAAGCCAGCAACAGAGAGTCTCCCTCACGTTTGATCTCTTTTATACTTCTTATTTATTTTTCAAGAAGAAATCATTTCTTTTTCAGAATTAAGTCAATTTCACCGAAGTTACTTTCTCTTTCTAAAGTCAATGGTGTCATATAACCTAATCATACGGGTGATTATCCCATGGGATTACACAGGGGGTGTATGATCTCTGGGGACAAGGATCTCGGAGCTATCATAAAATTCTGCCTACCATAGATAATACGAAAGAGGAATTAAGCTACATGGAGAATAAACAATTTTAATATCTAATCACTGGAAAGGTGAAATATTGAGAAGGCAATATTTAAATAGTTATTGGTTGATAATTTTCAAGGAATTAATAAGAAAATTCTAATATTGTGATATAGGAAATCAAATAATACCCAAGTACCCAAGCAGCATAATTACACAAACATACACAACCAACCACAGAAAAAAAACCATAATGTTTGTACCAAATCTCAAGGAAAAGGTATTTTAAAATCTTAAGCCACCAAAGAAAAAATTTACTACCTAAAAGGAAACGAATGACAATTGTTGACTACTTAAAAACGACGGAAGGTAGAAGGAGAGTGAAAATATCCCCCAACTAACGAGATAAAATATCCATTCTTTAGCATTAAATACACTGTAAAATTTACTTCTCAGAACAAGAAAAAACAATTTTAATTTCAGGAAAAAAATTTCAATTAAACTCTAAAAAACAAAGAGGATTGCCACCAACAGACCCTGAATAATGGAAATACCAAAGCTACAATTAAGTGGGGGGGAAAATGGATCCCATTAGGAGATATGAGGTACAAGGAACAATGCTAAACAATGAGCATGGAAATTGGTATACATAGGGATACATACTAATACACATTTTATGTATAAAACAGTTAAAATTCTATAATATTATAATGCAATAAATAACTAAAAATAGGATGTGATTTAGAATAGAATGAACACAGCTTAAAGTGTTTTAATGTTCTCATAGTGATGTGATTAAGGATAAAATTGTTGGTTATTTTTGAATAGTGATGAGCAGTGTATGTATGTTAAATTTTTTAGAATAACCAAGAAGAGGACAGAAATATAACAGGTACCACAAATACTAGAAAAGGAAACTGTGCCACGAGAAAGCAAAGTTTAGTAATAAAAAAGTAAAGAACAATTTAAAAAGGAATAAAAAGGGTGACAAATATTTTATAAATAAATATTTATAAATGTAGTACTTTATGAATAAATCCAAATAAATATACAATGACATCAATTAACTGACTCCTATAGCAAATATTATAGGCTGTAGTTAAATAGAACCAAAAAAAAATACTATATGTTGCTTATAAGAAACATACCTACAAGGGTAAACTCAGTTTGACCATAATAATTAATCTGATTAACAGTGAGTTGGGATAAAATCTCTGTAATCTGTTTTATGCAGCATTTAACTAAAGCATCCACCAACATGACTCTAAGCAGCAGTATGAGACCAAACTTCAGTGTTGACCTCAATCATGGTCCCCAGAGACAATGTCTGACCCAATCAGCTGAACAAAGTCCATAAATGCTCAATATCTATCTTAGAAAGCCAGATGGCTTACTGCTTAATTTTCTGTACTGACCTTTCTACTTGGCCTAAGACGTTAATCCAGATATAGCAGGATGTGTTAATGATTGAACAAATGCTACCTTGGCCCACAAAGAAGTCTAGCTAGTTCTGTCACCAAAAACAGCCCTGTCCAATGAGTTGAGACTGACTTGAATGTCTTTCATGTTGGAGTTGATACCATTAATCACATCAGCTAAAATCAGGGACAAATTTTATACCACATCTTCTAACTGGACAATGTCCATGATAAGGATCATCCCCACAGGACATGTAGCAATACCAAGTCAACTATACCAATGGCAAGCTCCCACTGGTCACCAAGGGCAGCTTCAGTCACTTGAGTACTACATATCTATGGACAGTATTGCCTTGAAGACTTTTGGTCTTTAATGTCTGTTGTGACCATCCTTAATACGCAAATCACTCTGTTTTCAGTAGGGAGGCAAATTAATGCCTCACTTTAACAGTCCTACCTTCAGCACACCTGACATACAATGGTGAAACAGTGCAGGGAAATGCAACAAATACTCCTACTGGAGATTGAAAGAATCAGAGCAACACAGCAGGTACTGGTCCTTCAAACTTCTGAGAAGATACTTCTTGGGCAAATACTTAAAAAATACACAAACTTCTTGGGCAGATACTTAAATAGCTTGCCATCCTGGGAATGGGATATATCTCATGTTCAGCTCTGATTCCTGCTCCTTGGGAGTAGCCATCTTTATCCTCATTCTCTTTTGGTGATTCTTTCTTTTCCATTATCATCTTTAGCTACCTGTGAAGTTACTATGCAGTTTCATATGCTCTTTGGAGACTGACGAGCTTTTTCAACTGGCTTCCTACTCTTAGAAGGTTGGCAGCCCAAAGGTTGGCTATTTTGATTCTTATATATTTTTTAGTCACAGATTCTTATAGCTCAGCTGGTGGTTTTATTGGCATTATAGCTGTCTACAATTTTTAGTAGATGTATCAAATTCTTCTTAGCTCCATGTGCCGTAACTGTAGCCATTATTCTTTTTTATAATATAATCCTTTAATCTTCTGTATTTTGTCTCCTTCCTCAGATTCTCCATCGAAAGATGGACATTGTATCCATCAGCCTTTTTATCTACCAGGATTGTATCTATCAGGCTTCAGAAACAATACAGTTAAGTTTCAGGAACCACTTCACCCCAACCCCCACCCCAAACATTTTGGCTAATTGAAATCACATATTAGGGGCCACCTTAATTGATTCAAAGTTTTAACAATGAGTATGGTCTTTTTGACCACTGAAGAAGTTGAGATGTTAAGTAATTTACTCAAATCACAAAGCTAATAGGTGACAGATCTGGACATTGAACCTGGACAATGCCTATAGATGCTACACAGTTAAACATTGTGCTCCACTGCTTTTTAGTGATGATGGCTATCATTTACTTTCCATAAAGCAGGACAGATGTGAGCTATATGGACACATTCACACTGGCTACAGTTGAGCACAATCTATCAAGGAAGTTACTCAGAAGCTTTTACTCAAGATCATTATATTGTCACAGTATCTTTTGGGTGTTGCTTTTCCAGCTGGAAACCTCTGTGGCTGGTGGCACTTTTGCCTAAGTTTAGCTGGTGCCTTCTGGGCTCATTCTGCCCACTTGGCATGGCAGGTGGCTCTTGGCTTATGCTACCGGCCCGGATCCCATACATACTAGGGGCAAGCCAGGCATGGAGTGGTGAGGGGTATGTGAATGAGCAAGCACAGGGTCCAGCCACTGTGTACAGTCAGGAATGCTGACTGCTGCAGTAAGATGGGCAGCTCCAGGCACTGGCACAGGCACAGGCTCTGTGCAAGCCTATGGCTGGATCAGATGCACCACAAACAGCTTCCACTGTGGGCACCCGCATCTGGACAAGGGGAATGTGGTGGCACCTGGAAGCTTGGAGAAGAGAGAAACTGCAGAGCCCTGAAGTGAGGGTCATAGTCATGCCTCTGGGGGCCCCTAAGTCTGGGCTTCCTAAAGGGCTTCTCTACTCCTTGATGCCTGTAATGTGGCAAGTTGAGTGGTGTGTTTCAGCCCTGTTTGTCTTACAGCAATTTCGGTCTTGCCTTTCAGGAGGTCCTGAGTTCTTGTCCTGTGTCCAGAATGCATGAGGTATGTGGCAAACTGGAGGGTGAGCGAGGTGGAGAGGAGCTTTACTGAGCAACAGAACAGCTCTCAGGAAACCCAAAGTGGGTAGCTTCTTCCACAGGCATGTCATCCTGACGAGTGTCCAGCTCTCAGCAGAGAGGAGACCTGGAGTGGGTAGCTCCTCTTTGCAGGCAGGCAGTCCTGATGAGTGCAGCCCTAAGCAGAGAGAAGACCCAGAGAGATTAATGCCTTTTCACAGGCAGGTCGTCCCAGTGAGTCGAGGAGACCCAAAGTGGGTGGCTCCTTCCCACAGCTGGTAGTCCCAAGATCTCTGTGAGCCTGGCTGAGTCCAGGGTGTTTATGGGCTCAGAAAGGATGGAGTGCATGCTGATCCATCCAGGCGCAGCCATGGGTGGGCCCAGAAAAAGCACCTAAGTTCTCACTCCGGGCTGCAGACTCCACCCAGAACTGGCAGCCCGGCCCCCAGGCTTCAAGCTGTTCCTGGATTGAAGGAGGGTTTTCAGCAGAGACCTGCCCCTTTCTGTCCAGGTACCTTTCTACCTCCTGCTGTCATTAACATGTCATCCATGGTGCCCTGGCTGTCCATGCCATGGGGTGTCTAGAGGCCTGTGCTGAACTGCCCTCGGTAACCCCTTGACTCTCCCCTGTGCTCATTGGTGCCCAAAGTCGGGAGGGGGCTGAGGCGACAGGGGGCTGGTGTGTCAGCGCTGCCATGAGTGTGCACACATCTGGCAGGGGTGTGACAGCACCCAGACTCAGCCACAACTTTGCAGAGTGGGCACTGGGATTGGTGAGAGGCCAGGGTGTGGGAACAGGCAGTTCTGAGTCTGCAGGGGCAGGGGAGACTTCTTGGATGCAGAGACCACAGCGATGCCTGGGTCTGGAGCTACTGCTGGGTTGCTGCAGCTGTGCACAGGAGTGTGTGGTTCCTGCCCCACTGACTCAGTAGGGAGCAGTCCCACCTGTTCCTGGTCCCCTCCAGCTTTGTGGAGCACACAGCCCTGGCCATGCCTCCCCTGTTGCAGCCAGCATCTTTGCAGAGGCCACTCCAGATGGGCTGCCTCTGCCATCAATATGTGAGTTACCTTAAATATGCTTCTGCTGGAATGTAACTGTAATTTTTCTTTTCAATTTCTTCAGCTCCAAGGAATATAAACCTATTTTTAAAATGTTAATCCTGAGCACTCTAGAGTTCTAAAAAATTTAATCCTGACAGGGAAATGATTTCCCTTCCCCAGATTTCCATAAAGATAAAAAAATGTGCTGAATAGTTAAGAAAAAGCAGAGGTTGTATACACATTTACAAGGTGGTGTGAAGATGCGTTGGAATATTAAACTATATTTGAGGAGACCTCAACCCTCACATGTGAACTTTCCTATATAAGCACTCAAAACTGTATTTCTGCTTTCCCACCTCTACATAAATGAATCTAATATTACAGAAGAACTAATTAGGGAAAGTTATTAACAAAGGTTAAATACAGGTATAATATAATGTAAAAAACAGCTTATATCTTGATATTGATATTCTTTACAGTTCCTCCCTTGGGATCTACCATCCGCACCTCTTCCCAGGCTATTCCTGATGCTGTTCATCTAGTCCTCAAGCAAAAAAGCCACATATTCTTTCCCTGGAAACATGCACTTGTCTTATTTTCTAGCTTTGTTCTCTTCTAGGGTACAAATAATAAATATATGACTAATTTATCCATACTAATGGGTGAATGAATGCAAATGGCCAAATATATGTTCTTTTCCAAGTAATCAAATTCCATTTTAACACGATTTAAAAAAATTTTCTAGGGTTTCTAAGACCACAACCCAAGGTATTGTGATAAAAGTAGTAGTAATTACAAATAATCTTCAGGTTAATTGGATAAATAACTTCAGAAAATTAGTCTGAGTACTATCCAAATTATCTGATACAGGGAGACATCAACTCCACATTTATGGTAATTATTAGGTTAATTAATAGCTCTCCTAGAAATTCTTCAGCTTTAGTATGTGTAATAATATACACTACTTTTTAGAAAAAAAGAAACCATATATACAAAAAATTGTAACAAATTCAAAGTCATTAATTTGTGATTTGCCTTATATTTTCTTTAAACACATGTAAGTATATAATACAATCGTTGAGTGATTAATGTTAGTGTTCTACCTTTTTTAAGAATACATATGCAATATTGGTCCCATGCAAAAAAGAAGTATGTGCAATTAAAAGTAGGCATTTGGAGTGTGGGGGAAGGAAGGGAGGGGAGAGGGAGAGGGATATTGTGTGTTAAAGGATAATGATCCCGAGGAAGTGACTTAGTCTTTACGAGTTTTACTGTAGAAGATGCCATTCCCCGTAAGAGACTAATTGTTCTGAGATCTATTTGTTTTCTTTATTTGTTCCTGATATGGTTCAGCCGTGCCCCCACCCAAATCTCATCTTGAATTGTAACTCCCACAATTCCCAAGTGTTGTGGGAGGAACGTGGGGAAGGTAATTGAATCATAGGAGCAGGTCTTTCCTGTGCTGTTCTCATGATAGTGAATAAGTCTCACGAGATCTGATGGGTTTAAAAATGGGAGTTTCCCTGTACAAGCTCTCTTCTCTTGTCTGCTGCCATATGAGACTTGCCTTTCACCTTCCGCCATGATTGTGAGGTCTTCCCAGCCATGTGGAACTGTAAGTCCATTAAACCTCCTTTTCTTCCCAGTCTTGGGTATGTCTTTATCAGCAGCATGGAGATGGACTAATACACTCCTTTACTTGTGGAAATTGTTACAGTAAGACTGACCAGTGTTGACAATTCTGGTGAAAACTGACCTTTACTCACTTGATTTATGACATCTCAGCAAGGCTTTGTCATCGTTAACAGCAAAACATTCAGATAGATCCTCTAAAATAGGGCCCATAAGCATTATTTTATTGAAATACAGTAACTGATTTCTCACATAATAATTTCATGCAGAGAAAGAGAAGAAAACAAGAAAAAATTATAGCTTCCTTTTCTTGAGTCTCAGTTTTATATGAGAAATATTTATTTTGGAAAATTTACTTTGAATATTCACTTAATAACCAATAGTAAGCCCCTGTTATGTTCGAAAAACAAAATAAACAGTAAAAATAATTTCATAGTCAATATGTAAAGTGACTAACTGTCCTGGCTTTCCCAAGACTGTTATGGTTTTGAAACTGTAAGTCTCACATCTTAGAAGTCCCCATAGTCCAAAGCAAACATTACATGTAACTATTTGCACACCTACTTATAATAAAATATTATTGCAGTAAGAAATTAACTTCAAATAATCTGCTTTATAGCATTAAGTAGTTTTCAATTATCCAGAACTAGCAACTTGCTGGCTAATGTGGCTTCTGAAATGTTTTGCTTAATGTAACATCTATTGCTACATCACAAATTGCCCCAACACTTACCATCTCAAAACAACGCAGTTTCTAAGGGACAGGAATCTGGGCATGACTTAAGGTTGTTTGACTGAAGGTCTCAGTTCCTTCCTTGCAAATGGTTGAAGGTTGCTCTCAGTTCCTTGTCAAATGGGTCTCTCCAACATGGCAGTTTGCTTTATCAAAATTGGCAAGAGAGTGAGTTTATTAATAAGACAGAAATCACAATCTTATGTAACATAATCATAAAAAGGAATTTGCTGTATTTTATTCATTAAAAATAACTCACTGGGTTCAATTCTCACTCAAGGAAGGAAATACACAAAAATATAAATAGCAGGAGGTGATAACCAAAGGAGGCCATCTTCAAGTCTGCCTGCCATGTCTGGCACTCAGAGACTTTAAGATAAATTAGTTGTTTAGATATAGATATAAATATAGGTATAGATAAATACAGAATGTTACCAGCATGCTCCCTTTCAGTCATAATTTTGCTTCCAAAGGTTAATCAGACATTTCTGAATTCTCTTACTTTACACCTCTGTTTCAATTCTGTTACCTTCACCTCTTTTTGATCTTCATAGGAATGCAATCATAGAGTAAGTACTCTTTTGTTTCTAGCTTCTTTTATTCAACATTTTGTCTTTGAGATTCATATATACTGCTTATGAGTTTTGATTACTATATTTACTGTATTAATATATCATGACTTATCAGTATATCCTACTATGTCTTAATCAAAGAATAAATGTCATAATGAATCATCTTGCATTACAAGGTTTTATATCTCAATTTCCTTTGTTAAACCTTTTCTCTACCTCAGTCCTTTTTCACTTTCAGTTCTTCCATATGCTCCTGGCATTCTAGTCTTGACTCAAAGGGAGAGATTTATACAAACTCATTTCCACAAGGTGTTCCTGATTTAATATTAGAAGATATTTAATATCCTCTAATACCACCTTTAGGGATTTTGCAATCTAAAATTACAAAGGAATATCTCTAAAATACAGATCTCTGTATTTTAAGAAAAGGCACCTTCTAGGTGACAGAGCAATTTGGTGATGAGGTGGGGGTGCTAGCTGATAAAACACATTGAATACAACATACTCACTTCATTTAATAGAAATATGGTTAGACTTTCAAAACTTTTATCATTTAGAGTTGCAAAATAATATGTATTATAGAATACAAAATGGAACTTTGATTTGAGATGATAATGTGATATCAGATCTTTAACCAAACACTCCAAGGTAAGGTGCTCATTCTCTCAGTATACTATTGAAATGATGTTGAAATAAAACACCAGAGATGCACACGTGCACTCTTGGAAACAAGATGCTGAATGTGAACCATAGAGAGAGCTAAAGAGGAAACACAAATGAACTACAAATTCAAGAGAGTGATTTGAAACTTTTTTCGAAAATTTTAAACCGTTTATTAAATTCCTTCAAAGCTTGTTAGTATGTTAAAAGTATCACAGGTACTTCAAAATTATTTCTCCAAAAAATGCTGAACATGTGTTCTAAGTTCTCCCACTTAGAATCCATAATTTTGAATAAGCCTATTGTAACCAAATGTAGCATTTCTCATTCATGCTTGGGGAGCCATATCCACTTTTATCTTAAAACATCTATGTACATGTGCACGGATTTTCTAAAAAACAAACTGAATATTCAGTTATAGGTGTGGTAATTTTCCTGTTTATGCATTTGGAATTTCCCATGTGTTAAAATCCTTGCTTTACTTTTAGTTTTGGACAGCAGTCATATCTTCCAAATAATCTCAATCAACACGATGTGCTGAGGAGGAGAGGAGGGCACGCCCCTAAAGTTATGTGCCACGAGGAAATTTCAACACTTTCACAATCTAGCTTTTTTTAAATAAACAAAAAATGGAAGTGGTTCATGCATAATAAATCCCTGCTGGGCTGTACTGTGTTTTCATGACTAATTTCTTTTGCTAACCACAGCTTCTCAGCCTATGACCTTTAAACGGCAGGCATTCTTTACAAAAACATGGGCTCACTGTCAGGGCTGTGCCTTTTCTTACTCATGAACTCCCTAGTGACTTGTTAACTGTCCAAACATAGTTGTCTTCAAACAACTTATGGAAAATGCACTTGTAGGATTTTTTTGGTGCCGTGAAAGGAACCTTCCTATTATAAAGTTAAAAACTAAAATAATAATAAAGAATACGTTGCTACTCAAAGGACTGATCTGACACATTTCGTTTTTCTTCACAGAAACAATTCTGGTAGGGACATTGAAACATATTATCTAGTCATCTCTTCGTAACTGGGCAGAATGGCGAATCATCTCAGCTGAGATTTCTAGGTGACTTTCTAGAGGATAAGGGGTGAATTTGATGTAGGTGCTAGAATCTCCCACTCCTTGTACCCCATACCTATTTCATGACTCCTTAGCAACCATTGACTCCAGGTCTTTTTGTCAGAGACACTTCTTTAACATTTTCTACTTGATCCATTTTCTGTTAGTTAGCTCTGCCATTTATTATGGATGTCTTTTAACTGCTTTTGACCTTGTAAGAAAAATCTCTCTGTTTCAGGTGTAATTTACTTACATAAATAATAGTGAGGTTCTCATCAAAACCAGGAATTATCATTGAACTTCTCTCACTGAGTAATTAGCTCAACAACAGAACTAACATTGTTCTCAAGTTTCAGGTTAATCTCTTGAAAGTTGTAATTTGTTTTTTATCTTTCAAGAGTCTCTATTATTCAAGCACATCTTCTTTGCCTTCTCAAGGGCTGGGAATATCCTTAGCAATCTGATGACTGTGCAATTGGGGAGCAGACATGATCTAGGATATTAACAGGATAAGCAATGAACATAACTTTGTAGTGTCCAGTAGGGAAGAAAAAGCAAGCAAGTGTCTTACTTCATGTATTCATCCGTTCTCTTCAGCATTCATAGGTAATATATAGAAGCACCTTTTTCCAGCTTCAGTTTTCTTGGAGGTATTGAACAGTCATCCATCTTCAGGAATTCGCCTCTGTAAGTATACTATTTTGTGTTATTTTTCCCTTCTCCATCCATTGGTAACTGGAGCATAGTTGGATAAAGGTATCCAACCCTTTGGATTAATGAATATGATTTTTTTGCTTCTCTTGGCAGTTTGGAATAAGAATAAAGGAGTAATAACTATATGGCTGCTTGTGCTGAAGCTAAAAGGAAGATCACATATTACTAATCTCATTCATAATTCTTTTCTCCAACTCTGCTGCTATTGTTTGCATGCCTCTTTTTTCAGCATGTAAAAACATTTTCAACTTGCATTTTATTTTATTTATTTATCACTCCCTGCAGTAAAAAAACTCTTGAGGGTAGGTGCCATGGCTTATTCATTTTGAATTCTGATCTGTGTCTAGGATAGTGTCTAATAAATAGTATAGTATAGATTAAACAATTTTGCTGCTTTAGTCAGGTTGCATTTATGGCCTCTTTTGCTGAGTTCTTCTATTCCTTCTGAGATGTATTACAGTGACCTCGTAACTTAATCCCATTACATTTATTTATGATCCTGATAACCAAGACCAATTTGAATTTTGAACGTGTTTCCTGCCAACTATTGCTCATAGCTCTGAGACCAAAATTTGTATGGTGTTTATCATTGATGAAAACATCAAACAGCCCTTATGAAATATTATTATGTATGCCCTGAAGTTGGAGCATTGTTTCATTGATATTTACTTTTTGTTATGTCCCTTAGATAACTGTACACCAACCTTATAGTTTTGTAGTTTAAATTCCGTTTACTAGTTTAGGACTAGTATGCAATGTTGAGATAAGATAAAATGTTTTTTACAGTTCAAGTAAAGCAGAAGTAAAAAGGTGTCATCTATCATCTGAGGCTACTGTTGGTTTATAGAAGACAAAAATATAAACATACAATATATATTGAAAACAAAAAATTTACTTAAAAATCTTTTTTTTCTGCAGAGGTCCCCTTTAAGAATCTTTTCACAAAATGCTTAATGATATGACAGTTGTTTTATATGAAAATGCAGAAAGAAAACTCAACTAGTAAATGTGTAAAGATCTATGTTATTCCATAAGTTTATTTTTCAGATTATTTCAAGGGAGGAATTTATTCCAAAAAATATTTATTGATTATGTACTACAGGGCAAGTGTTATTATTCAATGTCCTGGAGATACAGCAGTTAAAAATCAGACAAAAGTCCCTGTCCTCACAGAATTTTACATCTTTGTAGGGGAAGAAGATAAATATATAAACATGGCATTAATGGCTCTGGAAAAATACTAATAATAACAGAGATGGGGTTATAGATTATTAGGAGAATGTGGCACAGCAATATCAAATAGGCGGCTCATGGAGGCCTCACAGAGCAGCAAGGATCTGAAAAGGAGAGGAGCACTATGTACCCATCTAGGGAAGAGCATTCTAAGATTAGGCAAAAGCAAATCAAAAGCCTTGAAGCTCTAAGCCTGGGGGTTTAAGACAGGCAATGAGGCCAGAGAAGCTGGAGTGGGTAGCTAACAGGAAGAGCACATAAGCCTGAGAGGTAATGGTGACTTTGACAAGGTTGTTAGCCATGCAGGTGGTGACATGGGCGTGGCACTATTATGGGTGTATTTTGAAGTTATACCTGATCGTGTTTGCTGACAATTGGATGGAAGTTGTGAGAAAAAGAGAAGAATCCAGGATGACAAAGGTTTGGGTAAAGAACCTGGATTATTTATCTGTGTAAATAATGAATAAAATGCAATCAAGGTCTAGGTTTCTACATACTTTTATTATCTCATTAAAGTTTTGAAAATTTTGATTGGAAGTATCAAAAAATATTAATAAGATGAAATGACTGATCTGGCATTATGTATTTTTTCCTTTATTTCTCAAGGTATTTCAACATTAGAGTTTTTTTATTTGCCTTTTCTTTCCTGCTTTGAAATTCTGTTTCTAATACAGTAATTTTTCAAATTCTCAATTTTAAATTTCCATTGTTCCATATTATCCCTTCATACTTTTCCTAATTGATTCATATTTGTGTGACTTACTTAGGGCAGAGTTTTCCAAATATGCAAGTTAAGGCTAAACCAGTATGACCATTATGGTGTGGCTGGCATTGTACTCATTTTGAATATTTAATCCTTATTATTCACATCCACATTTGTGGCAGATAGTACTTTCTCTAATTTAAGGATTTGAAATTAAGTCAGGTTAATGCATCTAAGGCTCTGTAACTATTAAGTTGTGAAATTGTGTGAAAATGATTGGCAGAGAGATCTTTAATACAGGAAACCCATAGTACCCTGTTAACTACTTACGCAGACAAGTAGAGTGACCTAAGAGTGTCTTAGGTCACTTTTAGCAATAGGTATATAAATCATGCATTCTCTTGGCAGTTTTTCATTTTTGTTATGACTTACAACTTCATTTAGTGGAAACCGGCTTATTCCCAGTTTTACAGTTTTCTGTTTTTGTGATCTTGGACAAATGTTGTTTATTCTCTGTGTCTTATTTTATCATTATTATAATGGAGAAAATAAAAATTTTTTTCGTTTCACATTTTTGTAATGGGAATCAAATATCGTTTCTGTAAATGCCTTTGGAAAGTTAATTATTAAACTGTAAACTGTTATAATTTTGTATCAAATTCTCCCTTGACCCTTAAAAAATGAATTATATTAAGTAATATTAGCTTCTGATGTTTCCAGCTTCTAGCACAATTTTGGCAGGCAGCTTTGGCCTCATCTCCAGGTGCAGCAGCTTTTTGCTAGGTACTTTTCAAGGGTTAGAGTCCCAGACGAACCTTCTTTGCCTTAGTGAGATTTTGCCCCCAGTATTCTCTGAGAAAAAGAATTTCCAGCCAGGAAATGACTGCTGAGCTCAGTTCATTTCCTTCAGGATTTTCCTACCTGTGGCTTCTGCTATCTCTATCGTCTAGAAGAACTAGGTCTAGCCCAAATCATTTCATTTCAGAGTGAGGTGGCTTTTGTGGATTGCTTTATCCCTCCAGATTGCATTTTTCTAATTTTTAAATGTAGTCATTAATACTAGCAATTCTAAAATTGTATCGACATAAATGTAATATACTGTGATTTGCTGTGAGGTAAAAAGGAAGTCATTTATTACTAATCAGAATCTACTAATGTTTGGAAATAATTTAATTTTTCAAGTAAATTAGCAAATTTTCTATTTGTTTTCATGGGTGGAGGAAAAGGTGGTTTGCAAATGTGATATACAAATTATTTTTATCTATAAGTGTGCCTTGTGATGGAAAATATTGAAAAACACTGGTTAGGACAAATGATTTCTAACTGGTACTTCTAAAAATTCTGATTCAAAACTCAAATTTTTAAAAAATCAACTTTTCTCTATAATGTTTAATTCTGGGGTCACTTCATGACAGCCAGGTGTAAGTTAGGCCTGAAAATTGACTGTGATGAAATGAGGAATCGGAGAACCGGAGAAATAGCACCAACCTCCTTCCATGCAGGCTGGGTGCATGCTGGATGATTAGATATGAAAGCAGAGAATGAGAAGAGAATTGGGATCTGCAGGACTCATTTTTTGTTTGTTTGTTTCCCTTAATATCTAAATCCCTAGAAAGTATTCTCTATACTGGTTGTCTCCAGTTACTTACTCCTCTACCATTGTCTGTTAAACCTATTCTAATTTGACTTTCACCTCCCCAGCATTTTACTTGAGCTGTTCTTATTGAAGAGACTAATTATTTCTATGCTTATAAGTCCAGTGGTCAATTCTCTGTCCTCTTCATAGTTGACCTGTAAACAGCATTTGATAAAGTGTTTGAAAATCTTTCTTCATTTGGCTTTTGGCACACAACATTAACCTGATTTCTGTCTACTCCTCTTTTCTCCTCAGACCTCCACTTTTCTACTGTTTTTCCCAATCTCCAAAGGTAGACATACTCTTTTCT
The DNA here is from genome assembly GCF_006542625.1 of Nomascus leucogenys. Lineage (NCBI taxonomy): Eukaryota > Metazoa > Chordata > Mammalia > Primates > Hylobatidae > Nomascus > Nomascus leucogenys. The sequence goes on from NC_044391.1 coordinate 11,882,535, forward strand.
GTTTTAGTTCACTCATTACTCTATCTCATCTAGTCTCATGGTTTTAAATATTATCCATAGGCTTGTCAATCTGAAATATATGCTGCTTAATCGCTCTCATGCATTCTGGGTTCAGATATCAAACTACTGACTTTAAATGTCTGATAGATATCTCAAACTTACCATATCCCCAAAGAAAAATAAACCTCTAGTCATTCCTTCAAACTTGCACCTCCTGAATTTTTTCTTCATCTCAATAACTATTCTTCTCTTGATTGCTTAAACCAAAAACATTGGTATCATTCTCGCTCTCTTTCTGGCATCAGACTTCACGTCTGAAAAGAGAGAAGACACTGAATGGCATTTTCACACCACTGCAAACCAACACCCATAGTCCAGGGAAGTTATTTGTCCCCTGTAAAAAGGACACGTTTAAGGAAATAAAAAATTAGCATATGTTGCGCATATTCTATTTGAAAACAATTTTAATCACTTTAAAAAACTAGAGGAGTAGATGGGGGAAGAGATTAAGAAGATAGAAAATCTCAACTATGAATCTTTCTGTCTCTCTCTCTGTCTGCCTATCTACACACAGAGACACCTAACTTAAGATTTAAAGACTTAAGAAATGCCTATCCATCTGAGAAATAGCAGGAATTACCTCAGAAACAATTTGTTAACTAATGCCAAAAAAATCAGACTTTTGCTGCACACTCTTCAACTTTCCACTCCTTAATTTACATTTTACAGACACCACTTTTTACATACATAATGTATGTACCATTTTTAAACTTCCAAAAGTTAACTCAGATTTTGATATTAGTTGATATGTTCTAAACTCTATAAGTATTACCTCATTCAGTCACGATAATAAATTCATGACATTGAAACTGTAGCTATTCCAATTTTACAAATAAGAAAACCAAGGCACAGAGAGGTTGACTTGCTTAAGTCACACAGAGAGTAAGTGAAGGTGCTAAGGCATTAGCAGAAGCACACTAGCTTTACACCACATCCTTAACCTTTGATAAGCCATGGCTTTCTAAATCTACAAACCTAATAGTTAGTGGATGCTCCAAAAGTATATGGTGCATGTTAAATACACATGCACTTATCAAATTTCTAATAAATATTAGTTCTCATCTTTATCATTTATTTATTCAATTAATAAAGTTCCTGTGAGAGTAGGCACTGACTCAGACAGCTCAGGCGCTAAATTCTTTAGGGCCTAGATAATGGTCTGGCAAAAATTGATGCTCAATGAATATTTGTCGCATAAATAAAAACACAGTGTGCTGGACCTATAAAAGTTAAAAAATACATATTTTATGCTAAGAGCTCAAATCTTTGATTATGTGACTGAGTGACCAATATAGGTAAGACCGCTATTAAATTGATCATTAATGTCATGACTAGAGCAAGTGCCATTACACCATCTCTGGCTTCAAAATCAGCCCACTGGTATATCAGACACAACCTTATCTAAGAATTGTAATTTGTAGGCATTTATTAAAGCCATTAACAAATTAGAGTTAACATTCTCCAAATAAAGAGGAGAAAAGGCAAGAGAGAGAATGAATCAATGATATCCTCAATGTTTCTGAGTCTGTTAAGGAGAAGGAAAGAATAGGAATACATACTTAGCGTAAAAACCTTGGAGTCCTATTAAATAGCAATTATTTTGCCCTCCTGGAAAAGAAAAACAAAATCTAGGGTAATTAAAATGTTGGAAAGAAAGTGGTGCTGGCTCTTATTTCAATTCTACTTCACCAATTGTCTTTTCACTGTTATCATAAAATTATATACAGCAAAACCAAATACTCTCAACTTCTACCTGTTCATTGATGCCAGCTGTTATGCACAGCCTAAAATAGCATCTCAAGAATATGTATGTGTCTTTTTTTATTCTCAAAGCTGCATAGAATTTGTGAATTGATTTTTTAGCTCTGTGCACCTTAAAACTATTTTCTGCTGAATTAAGTCTACTAGAATGCACCGATGCATATTTTACACAGCCTATTTCTTTACATCATAGTCACCATAACTTTTACTACAAATGTCTTGTGTACCAAGAATGTATGGGCTTCACAGACATGCCCTTGTTATAGATATCCACAAAAAAAATCATAAAAGTCTAAATATTTGCTATACTTGAAAATCATCATGAAAGTCTAAATATTTGATATGCTTGAAACTCATTATATAAAAAATTTTTTTCCTCAATTATAGTCTTTCTTAAAGTTCTGAGCCTTTTGTGTAACCTAATAAATGAAATATCCATCTGGCACCAGGATAAATATGTTCTGCATGCTATAGTAAAGTGCCAGATCAAAATTCAGGACTTAGAAACACATGTTCTAGAATCGAATCCTTGAATCCTAGACCACTTAGTGAAATCAAGCATGCGATACGCGGATCAGAGCATGTAGAAATAAAGTTCCTGAAAACATTTTTGGGTAAACTACATCTCCCTCCTCACCTAAAGGGATATTTGCCAGCTTTGTAATGTGAGGCATTGTAGGAGGTGGTGCTTTAACTGCACCACTTAAAAATCCAGCATGTGACCAATATAACTTGGGGGAATATCTGACCCAGGAAATCTTGAGGATTAAGAAAGCAGACCAATGCTATGGTTTCAGGGCCAGGACAGTTGCTGCAGGATTGGAATCAAACAGTACTCTTGAGTTTGTTGGAGCAAAGGATGTGTGAATGCTTCCTATAAAACAAGTGGGTCACATGCTAGAGGGTGCTGGTGGCAATGTAGTATCTTCTGCGGTCCTTGGCCAATGGGGTCACATATAAGGACAAAGAAATCCAAGCAGCAAGAAGCTGGAGGTATACAAGAGCTTCCTAGGGGCTTCCTAAGGATTTAGAAGCCATCATTTGAAATAGAGACTTATCTATCTGCCTCAATGGAAGTACGGGTGGGAGAACCCCAAGAGAATCTCTGAAAAATGTTTGAAGTGTCCCACTATAAAAACAGATGATTTTAAACCTTTGCCAGGCCCAGCACCAGCTTAAAATACAACCCATCAGTCATTAGTTGAGGTAAAATCTTTCTTATTCCCTTGATTCTCCTCTCTCCCATGCTTACTCAGAGTAGGAAAAGAGAAAAGCCATGCATTTCTTAAACCAAATCTCAGAGAATATCAACTGCTGGCAAGGTGTAAAAGTCTTTCTTTATAATGGAAATTAAACATAATCTTGGACTGGATATTTTAAATTTCTGATTCAACAGTCTCTGTTTTCACTAAAAGCAATTATAGGACTCTCGATTACCAATAAGCAAACAAAAAAGTCATGACATCTGCCCAAATTTTACCCATTGGCACAGGAAGATACTTGTCAATGAAATAAATTTTGAAAAGAAAAGGGGAGACAAAACTAAAGTTAGCATTTTGATTGCAATTTATAGCTTATACATCATGCTTCTACAAGATTTATGTCCAAGTATACGCTTCCTGAATATATAAATATGTATATACATATATATACATTTGTGTATATGTATACATATATACACACACATATATATATACACACATATATATATGCTTCCTGACAGTGACATTTGTAAGAATCTGAGAATGTAATCTAGAATAACATAAAGCCAGCAGCTAAAACCTAAAAGACGAAAACTTAACTTCAAACATTACCTATGATTTTTATACTTGTTTCTTTTAAAAATCGTACACAATTCTAGTTAAATGATGAAGATCAATCTGAGCTCCTGTTGTGTTTTGTTTGTATTTATCTAAAATTTTAAATTAGACTATGGTTTTTGTTTGCTTTTTGTATCTAGAGAATAAAGTACTCTAAGGAAGACTGCAACTATATTACTCTATTCGGTAGTTGGTAAATAATAGTTGCACACAAAATTGGAAGAACTGTAAATTCTGGAATTAGCCATAATGATTTGATGCTTTTTAAAAATTAAATTTGTTGTTAGTATCTATTTTAACATTTTAAAGATATTTTATCTTTTGTATGTGCATGTAATGTAATGCCATTAAAATGAGCATGTAGCTAGCAAATATTCATAGTACTTTTTAATGGAATCTTCTGTAAATGTTCTTACAATCTTGTGGAAGAACATTTTTTAACTTAAACAAATATGAGTATGAGCTGAAATTTCACAACTTAATTGGTCTTTGACTTAGGACTTCAGTGAATTCATTAGCAAAATGCCAGGAAAAATTACTACAACCCTTTTGAATTGCAGAGTCACAGATTGTAGTATAATGGATAAGCCTCCTTTGCTAATAAATGAATAATAGAAATGTATTTTAAATTTCCTTACATTTATACTTGCTATTTCTATATCTCTTTTCTCTTAGGTAAGAAGCAAAGTAGCAGGAAGTGACTATTTTAAAACAAGTAGATTATAAACTGGCATTCCTCCCTGTGTTATGCAGACTTTTTTGCAGGCTTTCCTTGGCTTATTCTTACTCAGCTGCATTTTTAAGAAATGTATGTGGTCATAACCAAGGCTTTAGTTCTCTTTGCTCTTCCTTCATTGTTAACATTATTTTAAACAACTGTCTTGCTTTTTCCCATTGTAGCCATATCATACGAAACAACACATTTATCAAATAATTTTAAGTTTACTTCACCACTATACAAAGGCAGTGAATAAAGTTGTTTGCTTGTTTTTTCTCACTGATGAACCAAAATCAGGTATTCTGACATTTCTACTGCATGGTTGCCTGCAGAGATAATGAAATCCTCTTTCATTCACTGCAGATTCCCGTGGGGCTGAGTTTCATCTGCTTCCCATTATTTATCCCTGCCACGTGGAGAGTTTACATCACATCCACTTTCAAAGGGGCAGAAATGATACTTTGCAGTTACAAAGGAGAAAGCATTTGGATCAACAATCTCCAGTAAATAAGTGATTTCCTGGCATTTAACCCTGAGTCATCTTAATTCATCCATTTTAAATTTTCTATGCACAATGAAGGTAGAGAGACAAAACTGAATTCGATTTCCTTAGAATTGTGTCTTCTGGGTGAATCAATAAAGTCATCAATGCTTCTGTATTCACTGATTTAACAAATCTTGTTTGCTCGGTTAACCCTATGCACTGTGCATAATAGGCCCTATACAAAATTCACCCTCTAAATTTTATAATATTTTGTTAATATGTATATCATACCTTATCACAATGGGAGAAATGCTTTCAAATTCAATAACTTATTGTTGGCAGATTTATTTTATTAGTGTTAAAAATTAGCCTGGAACTTTAGGCTTAGAGTATTGAAGGCAATTCCTTGTGTTTGGTGAGAAGAATCAGAGTGTTAGACTAATGATATATAATGACTTTACCCAATTAAATATAACACACATCTTAATAATTATTTTACTTATTTATTCATGTATTTACAGATATTTTTCAAAATCTTCTAAAATCGCTTAAAAGGCAGTATTACATAATGGTTAACAAATCAAAATTATATAGACCTGGAATCAAAACCTCATTCAACTATTTAAATTATTTAATCTGGTTCTATGCTTCTTGTCTGTGAAATAGAATATTACTACTTACAGGCCGGGCGCGGTGGCTTAAGCCTGTAATCCCAGCACTTTGGGAGGCCGAGGCGGGTGGATCACAGGGTCAGGAGATCGCGACCATCCTGGCTAACACGGTGAAACCCTGTCTCTACCAAAAAAATACAAAAAAATTGGCTGGGCATGGTGGCGGGTGCCTGTAGTCCCAGCTACTCGGGAGGCTGAGGCAGGAGAATGGCATGAACCCAGGAAGTGGAGCTTGCAGTGAGCAGAGATCGAGCCACTGCACTCCAGCCTGGGCGACAGAGTGAGACTCTGTCTCAAAAAAAAAAAAAAAAGAATATTACTACTTACTTCACAGTTTATGGGGAATTTTAATTGCATTTAGAGCATTAGCACTTTTAAGACTGGCTCAAATAAGTGTTCAGTAAATAAGTGCTATAATAATGTTCATAGATGCAAAAATCCTCAACAAAATACTTGCAAACCGAATCCAACAGCATATCAAAAAGTTAATCCACCATGATCAAGTAGGTTTCATCTCAAGGATGCAAGATTGCTTGAATGTATGCAAATCAATATATGAGATTCATCACATAAACAGAACTAAAAACAAAAACCACATGATCATCTCAATAGATATAGAAAAGGCTTTTGATAAAATTCAATATACTTTCATGTTAAAAAACCTTGACAAAGTAGGAATTGAAGGAACACATTTCAAAATAATAAGAGCCGTCTATGACAAACCCACAGTCAGCATCATACTGAACGGGCAAAAGCTGGAAACATTCCCCTTGAAAACCAGAATAAGACAAGGATTCCCTTTCTCACCACTTGGACTTAACATAGTACCCAAAGTCCTAGCCAGAGCAATCAGACAAGAGAAAGAAATAAAAGGCATCCAAATAGGAAAAGAAGTCAAAGTATCTCTCTTTGCAGACAATGTGATTTTATACCTATGAAACCCTGTATCTTGGCCCCAAAGCTCCTTCAGCTGATAAAAAACTTCAGCAAATTTCAGGATACAAAATTAATGTACAAAAGTCAGCAGCATTTCTATACACCAATAACATCCAAACTGAGAACAAAATCAATAATGCAATCCCATTCCCAACAGCCACAAAAAGAATAAAATATCTAGGAATACAGTAACCAAAGTGGTGAAAGACTTCTACAATTAGAATTACAGAACACTGCTTGAGGAAATTAGAGATGACACAACAAATGGAAAAAATTTATGTGTTCATGGAAAGGAAGAATTGATACTGTTAAAATGGCTATACTGCCCAGAGCAATTCATAGATTCAATGCTATTCTTGTCAAACTGCCAATGATATTCTTCACAGAATTAGAAAAAATATTTTACAATTCATAAGAACCAAAAAACATCCTGAATAGCCAAGGCCAATCTTAAGCAAAAGAACAAAGCCAGAGGCATCATGCTACCCAACTTCAAACTACACTACAGGGATACAGTAACCAAAACAGCATGGTACTGGTACAAAAACAGACACATAAATCAATGAAGCAGAATAGAAATCCCAGAAATAATGCCTCAAACCCACAATCATTTGGTGTTTAACAGAGTTGACAAAAACAAGTAATGAGGAAAGGACTCTCTATTCAATAAATGGTGCTGGGATAACTGATTTATCATATGCAGAAGATTGAAACTGGAATCATTCCTTACACCACAGACAAAAATCAACATAAGATGGATTAAACCCAGGAAGATAACTTAGGAGATACAATTCTGAAGACAGGACCTGGCAAAGATTTCATGAGGTTTTTAACTAAAAATAATTATTTGGCGGTGGTAACACTGATTACTATATTTTTTCTTTATTTATGTACTCCCTCATTGTTTTAGTGAGACTGGTGAGGGAAAAAAGACAAGATACAAATAAAGCCAAAATGTAATCAATTAATTTATGCCATGAAATCTGAACACCTGAGCACTGGCCATTCTTGGTATTGTATGGATTGTTTCTGTTTACTAATTTTAAATGTAGTATAGTCTTTTCCATTGGAAAATACTGGTGAAATATTTTTTAGGTTAAGGAATTTTAATAAACTTATCTGTAACTTTCCTTAATTACAATCATGTATCTATCTATCTATCTATATATATATCTCTTTTGTCTTCTGCTATCATTGAACAGAGGGATTATATAAAACATAATGCATGCCCAGCAGTTGTTTTAATACAGTTGAACTTCCTTTGTTCAACAAGAAGAAGCAGATTGCTCTTCCTTTGTATCTGCCTTTTAAAGAAGCTGTGATTCGTGATTCTGCAGTTTTTGCTTTAAGCGGTACTTCTATATGTATCCCCACTTCTACTTCTGCATCCCTGAGTTGATGCATTGCCTGCTCAATTTCCCATACCCCATTGATTTCTATAAAAAGTTAAGGTTGGTGTCTTCTTATAGCATTCCTTTCAAACCTCTGGAATCTTCATGTCCCAAATTGTTTTTCATAAATATTTACTTAAGAATCCAATAGCAGGCCTTTTCCGTTTTACTATTTTCTTGGTTTCTTGCTTGGTAGATTGGTTATGTTATTTGGCTACATTTTAGGTTAACCTTTTTTGAATTCAGTGTTGACATAGTTGGCTTATAGACTATAGTTGGCTTGGATTTGAAAAGACATGCAGAAAATGAGCAAGGGCTATTTTAAAAGAGTTACATAATATGACATAGTAACAATAGAAAAAATGGAAAAGGGTTACATAGCATGACATAAAAAGAAAAAATAATATTTGCTGAGATACAAAATAAAATAGAATCATATCAGTGATAATACATCTTAACAGAAGTACATACCAATCAATGTTTTCAATTATACAAAATTCTTCCATCTGGTACAATTCTGGCAAGAAAATAAATACTAAGGTGGAGAACTGAATCTCATTTTACAGAGTTAATAACAATAATAAAGAAGAGTAAAAAAACTATTCTCGTGTGCTAATTTCTTTTGCAATAGTGTACAGCTGGGTTTTATCTTTTATTGTGTATATTATTTAAGATTTATTTTTTTAAAAAGCTTTGATCATGTAGTTTTTCTACATCTGGTTCTATTTGACACTTGCTACAGAGAGTATATGAAAGGTCATGAACGTTAATAACCCAAAGAGAGAGGATTTCTATAAAATATACATGTATATTATTTATGCACACTTTAATTGCCATTTCTATTGTCTCAACGAATGTCTATCAGTATGATATAAAGTGGTGTAAAGTAAACTGGTTAAACTTACGTTACTTTAATTCTGAAGTTCACTTTTGGTTATTTAATCCCTGTTCTTTCAATCTACCATATTGAAATATGTTTAAAAATATATTTTTTTATTCTGTTACTTAATACTGGCTGGAAAGCAGTATAATGAGGTTAATACCAGACTTTGCTCTAATCTGGGACTCTGTGCAAGTGACTAAACTTCTCACAAACCCAGGTAACTTAGCTGAAAAAATTGGTTTAAGCATAGCCTCACTTCATGGAGTGACTGTAAGGATTTAAAGACATAACGCACTACAATGCTAGGTCAATGCAGGGAGTGGACAGAACAAGCTCCTCTTCCACCTATCTGCCCTAAATATCCATTTAATGTAATTGTGACAACATGGCTAAACCTGGAGAATGTTATACTAAATGAAAGAAGCCAGGCACAGAAAGACAAATATTGCAAGATATCACTTATATGTGGAATCTTAGAAAGTTAAACACAGAGTATCAAAGACAGAATGGTGGTTACCACACGGGCTAGGGCAGAGGGGAAATGAAGTGATGTTGGTCAAAGAATACAAAATTTCAGTTATGCAGAATGATTCAGTTTTGGACGTGACTATAGTGTGTAATATTCTACTACATACTTCAAATTTGCTAACAGAGTAGATTTTAAATAATCTCACCACAAAAAGAAAAAAGGTAACTATGTGAATTGAACAGTATGTTAATTAGCCTGATTGTGTTAATCAATTCACCATATATATATATACCAAAACATGTTGTGTAACTTTATTGCATACAATTTTATTTGCCAATTGTACCTGAATAAAGCTGTAAAAGTAATGAGATAAAAGAAAAGATATACACTGAAACTATCCGGAAAGGTAGATTACACTTAAGCACTCAAAAATGTTAGTTGTTACTATTATTTTATCTTTACAAATACATTGCTCATATCCATAATTTATTTTAAGGTAAAGTGCATCTGTACATCACTGTTATCAAAGCTGTCCATGTTATCAAGCAAGATTTATGATTAGTGAATTTCAGAATTTGCCCAAGCGCTATGTTATTTTGTTTCCATATAAATGTTCTATAATTTACTCACTGAGAGAAGAGTTTATTTGAAAATGTAAAGTATAGAAGAACAAAAAATAGGATACTATCTTTCTGTTATAAAAACAGAAAATAAGATTATACATGTATATATGTGTTTATTTTTTGTATGCATGCATAAACACACACATATATGCATATGCACTCAAGAAGGAAAAGACTAAACAATGATATGTGATCATGGCGATGAGAACAAGACTCATAGAATATTATATTTTTCAACATAATTTTGATGTTAGAACTACGTAAATTTTACACATTTGAAATATAAAAGTTATAAAAAGAAAAAAATGCAGTTAATAAGTAACATAACCCTGCAAGAGAATACATTATTATTTGAGGTAACTTTACAACATTGTGCTAACACGACTGTACCTGAAGCCAAATATTCTATAGTGAGATATACTCTATTACTTGAAATTACAGTTACTGTATGTTAGAGATATGCCCAATAATTAGATACCTACATCTCTTACTTGTGTCAAAATATTATGTTTTAAAATATTATGATGTTTACTTGTGTCAAAATATTATGATGTTTTAATCTTTTACTTGTGTCAAAATATTATGTTTTAAAACTTCTACTTGTGTCAAAATATTATGATATTTTAATATTATGATGTTTTGTGCTAACATGACTGTACCTGAAGGCAAATATTCTATAGTGAGATATACTCTATTACTTGAAATAACAGTTATTGTATGTTAGGGATATGCTCAATAATTAGATACCTAAATCTTTTACTTGTGTCAAAATATTATGATGTTTTTAAGTTGGAGATTAGCCCATATGACTTCTTAATAATAAAATGACATATAAATGGCTCAAACTTTCCTAACACTTGATTTTCTTCACTTTATGGAAAAAGATATTGATTATATCTTATTTATTGATATAAATCGATATAAATTAAGTCATATGTTAAAACCACATTAAATGTTACTACAAAACTTGACACAAAGTATTTTTCTGGTACTGAATGCAATCAAAATAACAAAAGGGCGTTGAATTCCATTTGCACTCTTCCCCGTGTTGGAACTTAGTTTTACTCTTTTGATTATAATATTTGTTGGCTTTGAATTTAAAATGACACTGAATATAGTTTCAGTGATACTTTTTTCCTAATTTCTTGATCAACTTATTTCCCTAAATCCATAGGTGTCTTGTGCAGATCGTAAACACCTGCAGCCATTTCCAAGGACTATACTTTTAAGTCATCCAAACTAGAAAATGAATGGATTTCTGATCAAACTGTCATTCTAACTAAGTTTGTACATTTTTGGCCACTCTGGTTTCAAACATAAGCAATAATAGGTAAAATACCTAAAGGAAAAATAAGAATGACATAGTTTTCTTTTACAAAACAAAAAAAATAAAAGTACCATGGACAAACAAGGGAAACTACAGAATACAAAGTGCATGTGTGTATATAACATAATTATAACATATATGTTAGATAATAGCAATGTTATATGTTATGGAAAATAAAATATACTGAAATGGTAATTCATAAAGCCAACCACAAATCATTGTAGTCCAGTTTCATTATAACTAAATGTGTCCTTTTGGTGACAGAGATTTTTACTAGACCATCTGTCCAAGTCTTAAACTAGAGAGCATTGTCTCCGACTGTTTTTAAAAGACCCCCTTTGATAACTGCGTTTTCTATACTATGAGAAAACATTCTGAGATGAATTTCTCAATTTGTTATTCAGTTATAATAAATTATATAGTAGTAATTTTGATTTATTAGGAAACTATTGAGAATATAATATTGCTTAGGATCAGAAAGAAATAATTCAGAGAGAAAGAGTTTATACCTGTGAATGACAATAAAGATGGTTGGAACTTTGTTTTCATAATTTCTAAACATCTTATAAAATCTATAAAATCTAGGAATGGAGATACTTTTTTCTCTTGGTTAAAAAAATTCAGTTTTTAAAGTAACAAATTCCACAACAAAAATTTTAGGAATTACAAGGTAATTAAAAAAAATAGAAAAAAGTCACTATTCATATTTTCTTTTAGTCTTTTAAAACTATTTTATATAGTTGTGACTAAATGCCATATGTTTGTTTGTATTGATGTAAATGTCCTAACTTTTCCTTCATTTTCTATTTCATGTTCCACTTTTTTCCTTAACATTACAGAGTAATATTTTTATGTTATTATAAATTTGTTCTAATTATGATAAATAGCTACACAATATTCTGTAAGTGCTATTTGTTATTAACAATTCTTGTATTTTTGTACACTGAGGAATTTCCAAACATACCTTTAATGGATAAAAGATAACTTGATCTTTTATTTCAATATTATAATTACATTTATAAGAATAAATTTCCAGAAGTGGGAATCCCGGGTCAAATGGAACATTTTTTAAAACAAATGGCACTTTGGGAGGCCAAGGCGGGCGGGTCACGAGGTCAGGAGATCAAGACCATCCTGGCTAACACGGTGAAACCCCGTCTCTACTAAAAAAATACAAAAAATTAGCCGGACGTTGTGGCGGGAGCCTGTAGTCCCAGCTACTCAGAGAGGCTGAGGCAGGAGAATGGCGTGAACCCGGGAGGCGGAGCTTGCAGGGAGCCGAGATCCCGCCACTGCACTCCAGCCTGGCGTGAACCTGGGAGGCGGAGCTTGCAGGGAGCCGAGATCCCGCCACTGCACTCCAGCCTGGCGTGAACCTGGGAGGCGGAGCTTGCAGGGAGCCGAGATCGCGCCACTGCACTCCAGCCTGGACGACAGAGAGAGACTCCCTCTCAAAAAAAAAAAAAAAAAAAAATGGAATACAAAAGTAGTCTTTAGGTGTTGCCACTTGGAATTCTCCAGATCACTTAAATATCACAGCTCAAATATTGTTGTAGTGTTAAAGCATTTTTTTCCTTTTTATATCTGTACAACCTTCTCTTGATCAGCAAAGAAAAAAATTAGAAGTCTGCAAATCTTACATCGATATAGACTCATAATTTCAGCCTGTTATGATGATGGCCATCAAGGGAAACAAACATAAAGAAACAATTACAAACTGGATCATGCTGTAAAGGTTATGGAAGGCAGCTGAAGAAAACTGGCTTGAGTAAGTTCTTTGTCTTCATTTTCCTTATCTGAAAAATGAGGCTATTAATTATTTCCATAGCGATATCACTAGGTTAAATAATGTTAGATAAAGCCACTCTTCTCTGGATGTCCTTGCCTTCCCATTCCATTTTCAAAATCAGATATGAAGATGCATCTACCTGTTGATTAAACATGAACTGTGAGCTTTCCTGTCTTTGGCCAGGAAGAGTTCATTGCTAGGGTATTTGTAGTAAAGACAAGGCTTCATAATTGAGAACTGCTGGCTTCAGGTCAGGAACATGGACAAATGACTCAGTTACCCATATGTCCAGAGAGGCTTCAGTGGATGGATTCTCTTGGTATTATAATATTTATGTATCATCATTTTCATAAAATGTCTGCATAACAAATTTTCTGAAAATAAAGAAAAATTTACCTTCCCACAATTAAAAATTGCTGAAGGAATTTTCTCTGTTTTAAAGGGAATTATCTTTTCTCCCATATAGTATTTTTTATGTTTTTCTGGAACTGATGAAACTTGAAATTCTTTTTTTTTTTTTTTTGAGACAGAGTCTCGCTCTGTCGCCCAGGCTGGAGTGCAGTGGCGCAATCTCGGCTCACTGTAAGCTCCGGCTCCCGGTTCACGCCATTCTCCTGCCTCAGCCTCTCCGAGTAGCTGGGACTACAGGCGCCCGCCACCACGCCCGGCTAATTTTTTGTATTTTTAGTAGAGACGGGCTTTCACCGTGGTCTCGATCTCCTGACCTCGTGATTCGCCCGCCTCGGCCTCCCAAAGTGCTGGGATTACAAGCGTGAGCCACCGTGCCTGGCCGAAACTTGAAATTTTTAAAAAATTCACATACTTCCAAATATCTTAAGATAATAGTTATTTTTAAAAATTTGATTATAATATTAGTATGAGTATAATATAAAATTGAGATAAGTTCTTACTTTTGAATTAAATGTGGAATATTTTGTTAATAACGTATAAAATAAACTTCTATTTTATATGGTAATCTTGATATTTTACTATGTTTTGTGATGCTCTTCTCTATACAGAATTTTTAATGGTGTCTGAGATGAAAGACACTATAAAATTATAATTTAGTATTATAAATTATAATTTTATAATATTTAGTATTATAAATTATAATTTTATAATATTTCTACTACATGTACAACTTTATTTTTTAATCAGCATCATTCATTATTTTAAATATTCTTTGTATTTTAGTATCTTATCTAGAAAATATTCCTATTTAAATTAATTCATTACTTAATAATTGTGTAAAATTTAGAAAATTATTTTCTATGATTTGATCCCATTATGTTTAATGAGTCAAAATAACAATGGGAATTATCAAGGTTTACTTTTAGAATACTTGACTATGTTTTATAGTGTAAGTACAGAACTATGAATCAAAAGTCCTACGTTTTCAAAGATGCTATCACTTTATTATAAATTGATCTCATTTAATTTTCATCCAAAGTCTAGACATTGCTTTATTACACACTTTACAGGTAAGGTAATTTGGCTCCCAGAGATTAACTTTGTCTAAAAAATTCATTCTTCTATTATACCATCCTACTTCGTATTAAATATTGGGTAGAAAGAGGGTAAAATATTGAGCCCTACATGAAAATATAAGCTTCTATTTTATATGTTAATCTTGATATTTACCATGTCTTGTGATGTGCTTCTCTATACAGAGTTTTAAATGGTAACTTGGATGAAAAAAATCTGAGCAAAGAAAAGGAAGAAAGGAAGGAAAGAAGGCAGGAAGGAACAAAGGGAGGGAGGGAGGGAGGAAGAGCAGGCTAGAATGAGATTTATGGACATACCAGCCAGAGTTTGAGAGAATTATGAGAAAAGACATGACTACGATAAGTTACAAATAAAATGAAAGAAGGCAGTTGACAAAAGTAAGCCTGAAATAATAAAATATGAAAAGGAATTATTTAAACACACTCGATATTTTGTAATAGTTTATGAATAGAGCGTTTGTTCTACCACATCCTGGCTTATGAGCTGAGCATCATGCACTGCTTTCATTCAGTTCCACGTAGATGCAGCATGTTGCTTTCTTTCCAATACCTTCATTGTCTCTACATGTGCCTTCCAGTGCCCTACGATAAATTCTGGGAAAATGTGAGTTCCCTGGATTATTGAAAAAGATGATTGTCTACAAAGAATAATTTAGCAAAATTTAGCAAAATCTTGTGCCAAAGGCAATTATCTGTCTTATTGGATAGTCCGTGGGCAATTGCCAATGAGAATTCCTCCCTAAGTCAAATAGAACTTCTAACATACTCAGTGGTGTGAATGGCACTCACTTGGCTGCTGAATACACAGCGTGCAGGTTCTAGAAAAATTTCCTTAAGGCTTCTTATGCTTGGTGAAAATAAAATTTACTTAAATTGAGATTAGGGAGTTTTTCAATATTGACACTACTTTTATTCATGAGAAATATTCAGGTTTGGTTTCCTAGTCCTATGTAAATCTAGCCCTTCTCTCTCTTCCTTTATTTATAATCTCAGAGTCTGGAAATTTCTTCTAAGCAAGATAGGAAAACTCAGAAAACATTTTGGAAAAGATTAGACAATTCAACCAAAATGCAAAGCAAATAAACTAAAACCTCTATGTGGCAAAAAATTACCTACATGGAGTTAATGATTAACAGGAAAGTTGGAAATACACTCACAACTCAGTTAATAGCTATTATGCCAAAAATCTCATATAACTTTGTTTAAAATTACCAATAATTAAATGACATAAGTGGCAAGAGAATGAGCAGGCACTTTACAGAAAAATAAATTCCAGTGGTGAATACATATGCAAAGAACATACTATATTCCCCTTACAATTAAGTACAAATTATAATAGGCTTAATTTATAAGATTAGTAAGTATGCTAGAAGTTTTTGATAATAAGCGATAGCAAAACTTTAGAAAAAATGGTCACTTTCACACAGTGTTGGGAAAGTGAATTGGTACAAACTTTCTGCATGGCATTTTGACAATGTAAACATGTATACACATTTGGTCACAGCAATATTGCAGCTGGGAATTTACCTGTTGAATATATTCCCAAAAGACAAATGTTTAATAAGTACTTTTATGTTACTGTTTCTAATAGCAAACTGTTAGAAAAAAATTAAAACATTCAATAGGATATTCTCTAAAAAAAGCACACCGGAGTTATGTTTAAATAATTTTGCTGCTGTTTAAAAGAAGTAGGAAGATTTGCTCTGCTGAAACTGAAGTTTTTGACATACATTTTAAATTTGGAAAAAGCAATGTGCAGGACAGTGTGGATAGTAAACTACCTTCTGTGTAATAGTGGCCACCTTGCTTTTTTTTGGAATACATAATACAATCCAACTGTTTTATCTATATCTTTCACATAATCACCTTGCCGTCTAATCCAAGCTGTTTCCCTGGGCCTTCGATTGTCTTGCACTCTGTTATCATGGATCTAGTTCACAACAAGAATTTCATTACCAGGCCAGGTGCGGTGGCTCATGCCTATAATCCCAGCACTTTGGGAGGCCAAGGTAGGCGGATCATGAGGTCAGGAGATCAAGACCATCCTGGCCAACATGGTGAAACCCCATCTTTACTAAAAATAAAAAATAAAAATAAAAATAAAAATAAAAAAATAGCCAGGCGTAGTGGCATGTGCCTATAGTCCCAGCTACTCAGGAGGCTGAGGCAGGAGAATCTCTTGAACCCAGGAGGTGGAGATTACAGCAAGCCGAGGTCGCGCCACTGCATTCCAGCCTGGGCGACAGAGTGAAACTCCGTCTCAAAAAACAAAAAAACAAACAAACAAACAAAAAAACGAATTTCGTTACCAATCGCGTTCCTGCTCTATGTTTTGAATCACTGATTTATAGCCTCATAAATATTTTGCATTAAGCCTATCTGAATAAAACACACTGCTGCACACATATTTAACTTCCTTTGTCTGATTTTATTTGTTTGATAAAGCCTCTCGTACGTAATCTGGTAATTAATACAATTAATTAATTCTTTAGAAGTGTGGTTCTTTATATTAACCCACACAACATGAGCCAACAACTTTGATAAATAGCAATGCTTTGCTTTGGACCCTGATGACCTTAAAAGTATAGTTATTTATCTCCACCCCCTCCAAATGTAGCAGCTTAGAACAAGCATTTATCTCAAAGTTTCTGTGGGTCAAAAATCTGGGAGCAGTTTAGCTGGGTGGTTCCAGCTGAAGGTGTCTCAGGAGGTGGCAAGCAAGCTGTTAGCTGCAGCTGTGTTCATCTCAAGGCTCAGTTGGGTCTGAAGACACTGCTTCTAAGCTGGTTCACCTGGTTGTTGACCAACCTCAGATTCTCCTGGCTGTTGGCTAGAGGCTTCCATTTCTCCCCACATCCCTGCCTGAATGTCTTCTCAGGGTGGTGGCTGGCTTTCCCCCAGGGAGAGTGATCCGAAGGAGAGGGCAAATTCAAGATGGGAGCTGCAGTCTTGTTAAAATCTGATCTCAGCAGTGATACACCCCATCACTTCTGTCATAAGCTGTTAGAATCAAGTCACTAGGTCCATCTCCAACTCAAGGTTAAGGGCATATCAAAGAATTTTTGCATACATTTTTGAAACACCTTCCTCGGAAAACAGAACCATTGAATTGTCCATCTGTTCTTCAATATGTCATAATTTATAACTTCAAATAAGTAACTATGGATAAAAATGAATCTATAATAAAACAACATAAAGAGCACTGCTCCACCTGTACATTGCAATATTGTTGGTTAATCACTAATGTAAATAATCCAGCGTTGATAAATAGCTTTTCATTAGGTATAAATAATGCCCTTTGATTTAGGCAGTTTCCTTCACATTGACATTTTTATATCTTCCCATCAATCAAAATAGCTATATGAAGAGTATTTTATATCCGTATATTTTTTAGGGAAACTGAAATGTCTAACGAAAAACCTTCACACTTCTCAGAATTCTGCAGGTGTTACTTCATCTTTCACATTTTTATTAAATTGAAAACATATATACAGTATTTCATATATTTGGAGAGCAATGAATAGTTGAATATTACTTCATGGACACAAAGTAATTGAAAATATTCAAAATCAAAATGAATCTTAATAAACTTACAATACTTAAATTATATTTCCAAAAAAGTAAATATTTGCAGTTTTATTTAGATTCATATAATTTATTTCCATCCACAACCATCACATGGGATGTTTCCCACACATGTCGTGAATTAGGCAAAACTTAAATTAAATTAACACATTTTTATCTGGGATATTTTTATGTGATAATTTACACAAGTGTTCCTACACTTTTTCCTTCTTCGTGGTATTTAGCCTATTGCAGAGGTAAAGTTACCTATTTTACTGAACTCCCTGTATGTCTACTCTTTCCTTTCCAGCTAAGGAAAGTATGTCATGATGTTGCTGTTTTTTTAACTATACATACCTTTCATCCCTATATCTATTCCTCTTTTGTAATAGTAGCTTTATACAAAATCCACCGAGAATATTGACAGGGGCCACAGGAGCAACTGAAATACGAAACTCTCAGGACAGGATGTCTCAGTGGATTAGATTAAGAACATTGGACTAGGAAATCTAATGACATAATATACCATGAAAACCAGGAGGAAGACAGGGAGCTTAAAGTAGTGTTTCAAAAGGGTCCACAGGACTGAGAAATGGGCTTGAAACAAGGAAAGATGGTAATTCTAGTGCTTAGTTAAAGTAAAAGGAAAGCTGTTGAGTTACTCAGGTTGGAAGTTAGACTAGAGGAAACCGAGAAGGTGATTAACAGACCTTCAGTAAAATGCCTGTTCAAAGAAACAAAACAGAAACATACTCATTGGCTTGACCAGGTGCTAGAGCAGCTAGACTGACTCAACACAGGGTTGATTGAGCTCTGAATTATGGTATTTTATATATATATATATAATATACATATATTATTTTTATATATAATGTACATATATTATATATATAATATACGTATATTATATTTTTATATATAATATATGTACATTATATATATAATGTACATATATTATATTTATATTGTATATTTAAGTATAGAAGGCAAAATGTATATACTATACTGAGAGTAGAAAAAACTAGTTTAACTTTTAGATATGCTACCAGTTTTATATGGTATATCCAAATCATGCAAATAGCCATAATATTTTGGTAGCATCTAGGGACTTTCCTACATGCTCGTCTGACCCATGCCAGAGGCTGTGAATGTCACCTCTTGCTACATTCAGCCCTCTATCACATCTATTTGCACTTAGCACCCAGTGTTCACAAGTTTTTCTACTCTATCCTCTGGAATGTTAAGGAAATTAACACAGAAAATATTTGCATATCACACTCCTTTTCTGGTAGGATATGGAATTGCTCTTTGTCTGCACAGCTGTGTTAACAGCAGCTGCCTCTTGCATATTCCTCATTGAATTCCAGCCTCAATGGTACCTTTTTCTCAAGTCACTTGAGTATTTTGGATTTTTAAAATACTTACCCGGATGGTGTGCTAGATCCAGCTCTCATTGGTTTGTTAGAACTGATTGTTCAGTTTTCAGGAAATTTATAAAACTGAGGTTAAATTGTTGGTAGCTAGAAATCGGCCTGGTGGAATATTAATCTTTATCACCACCCTGAGTCCCCACACAGGCCTTTGGATCTCAGGAGGAGGCTGCCCTCTAATAGTCAGTCTGCTTTCTCAGCTGATTTCTCCCAAAAGCTTATTTTTGGGAACCTGGCTTGCAGACCGGCCTTCCGAACCTTTTGGGAAGAATGGTTTTGTTTTACCCTTACTCTGCTTGAAATTACCATACTCTCTGCCTAAACTTTTACAGTTCTCTCCCTTGTATCTCACACATGTCTACAGTTAGGATAGAATTCTTGGGCCCTTCTTTAATTCTGGTTTGTGATTATTAACTTCCTTGAGTTACCACTTTTTCCTCCTTCTTTTGTATCTTCTTACACTTTCTAGCCCTTTCAACCCCTATTCACCAAAATTTCAGATGAGAGCTGAGCACCACGCAATGCTCCTGAGAGCCAGTGCTGATGAAGATAAAAACCTTTGTAGGTTTTAGATGTTTGTAGGTTTTAGACCTAACCTTTGTTAGGTAGATGTGTGAGAATTTGATTCCTTCTTTGATGCTTTACTGGGTCTTTTTTCTACCAAGTTTAGAAAACTCATTTTTGTAACCTGTAAAGACTGAGACAATAGGGCTCCTTGTGCACACAGAATTCCAGTCTGTACCAGATCAGAATCATATGGATCATTAATCGGGAATATGGAAAAAAGTTTCCTTGGCACTATAACAAAACACCTATTTGAAAAGTCAATGTCAATCTGTCAGCATGGCTACATGATGTCACACAAATTGACTTGGTTTTGAAAAGTCAATCAGCCATTTGTTCTGAATTTAGATAGATAGGGTGATGATTGCCAATTGAATTTTTAGTTGAAATCACTGAATGCCTTACACATATTAGCCTACGAAATATTTATCTAGCAAAATTTAGTAAGTCACCTATAAGCATATTTATTTTTTCAACATAGTTTATTAATCTAATTTCAAAGTCTAATTATAAATATTGTACAACTATTCAAGTAATATAGAAGTATAAAAATATACTAAAGTTCTATTGAACTCTACTTGATCATAATTTTGTACTTTTATCCAAAGAAATTTATTGTCAATAATTTAATATAAATTCTATTACTAAAATGCCTTTTTATATTTATAAACTCTATTATAACATATAACTTTATAACGATTTTATTTAAAAATGTATCTTTTTATCTTTTCATTTCATTACATTACATACATACATTACATTCACTTCATTCAGTTTCTCCTTTATTGGATGCATAGTGTTATGTTTTAAAATGTGGTATACCATAATTATTTAATAATTTTCTTTTCAATGGATGCTTTGATTTTAATTTTTTACCATTACAAAAAAATTAAAAGTTGAAAACCTGGAATATAATATGTAGCTGCATACTTTTGTAAAGTAAATTTCCAGGAATGAGATTGCTAAGTCAAAATAAATATTCATACTAAGTTGTGTAAGATACTTCCAAATTGTTCAACAAAATGTATATAATACACACTTATCTTCCCTTAAAAATCACACTGGAAAATCTACACTTTACCATTTTAAAGTTGTCGATCTCATTTTCTAAATAAATATTTTTACTCAGTCGGTGATATGATGATGTAAATTTATCGTTGATTTTTCTTCCCTTCACTGTTTAATAAAACTTTTATCCTAAAGTATCAGATGTGAAAGGATGGAATAGTTCAGTATTTAGTTGAACACTGGGCCCATAGGAAGAAATGGGGATCATCTGGTTAAAAATAAGTGCTGCCTGTGTGGGACACATGTAAAAGAACAATGACATAAATATTTAACACAGGAGCAGGTAATCCTTAGGGCATAAGGTGTGATTTTCCAAAGAGGTGGCATGTACATCATTGACATTTTCAGAATAAATGTAAAGTGAGATGAGGATAGCAATTAACCTGGAAAGAAAAATTTTGGAAAATACTGAACATGAAGAAGAATGCCTTAATGTGTGAAAAAATTCTTGTCATTGAGCTATAAGGAATTCCCAAAGATCTTTTTTCCTCCAGACATGAGATATAAAAGCCATGTTGTTAAATAAGTACCAGGGTAGATTGATGGATTTAATGAAGGGGTGAAAAATGGGCAGGCAGGAAAAATCCCAAAAGATCCAGAGATAGAAACTAATATACACATTCTTAAAGGTAGGATTGCTTATAATTATAAATTTAGTGATTAGACTTGATAGGTAATAGGAAGTTCTCATTAGTAGCTTCCTTTTCTTCTTTAAGAGTAAATGAAAGTTGTAATTATATGTTACCTTTACTGACCATTTGGGCTTACTCTCTTTTTTAAAGGTCCGCATAAAAATCAACAATATTTAGAAATACCTTTATCTCTTGCTGTTTCTTCTCAGCTCCAGGAGATAGTCTTCCTTGGCCTCCCAATCTAGCTTCACATGCACCTTTACTAAGTTCCCATGGAATTATAACATTTATCATGCTTTATTATAAGTCTAGATTTTTTCTGTATTTTTGCCATCTATTCTTACTCACTTTT
Organism: Nomascus leucogenys; assembly: GCF_006542625.1. Classification (NCBI taxonomy): domain Eukaryota; kingdom Metazoa; phylum Chordata; class Mammalia; order Primates; family Hylobatidae; genus Nomascus; species Nomascus leucogenys. The sequence goes on from NC_044391.1 coordinate 11,904,582, forward strand.
TTTAGCATTTTAAAATTAAGATATATTTAAATATATATCTTATTCTACTCATTTTTTTAGCATTTTAAAATTAAGATATATTTCACAAAACACAAAATTTACTCTTGTAAATAAATTAGATTTTTAGTACATGTACTATATTGCGCAAGCACTATCTGATTCCAGAACATTTTCATCACACCATGGCTATTAGCAGTTGGTTCCAATTCCCCCCTGGCTCCTGATCCTCTGGAAATTACTAGTCTATTTTCTGCATATATAGATTTGCCTATTCTGGACATTTTATACAATTGGAATCATACAGATTACAGCATTTTGTGTCTGGCTTCTGTAACTTAGCATAATATTTCCAAGATTTACTCATGTTATAGCTTGTAACACTACTTTATTCTTTGATTTGGCTGAATAACATTCGATTGCATGGATCTACCACTTTTTAAAACACATTACATTCATCAGCTGATAGAAATCTGTTTATTTTTTCCCATTTTTTGGCTTTTTGAATTGTGCTGCTATGAGCATACATGTGCAAGTTTTTGTATGAACATATGTTTTTAATTCTCTAAGTAAATACCAAAACTTAGAATTGCTGGGTCAAATAGGAATTCCATGTTTAATATTTTGAGGAACGATCAAACTGTTTTTTTACAGTGGCTGCACCATTTTTCATTCCTGCCAGCAACATACAAGGGTTCCAATTTCACTACATTCTCAACAAAACTTATTTGCCTTTTATTATTTTTAGTGTAACCATTCTAGTAGGTGTAATGTGGTGTCTCACTGTGATTTTGATTTCCCTAATGTTCAATATCGAATATCTTTTCATGTGCTTACTGGCCTTTTGAATACCTTCTTTGAGAAATGTGTATTCAGATATTTTGCCCATTAAAAAATTGTATTTATTTTTTATTTTTTGGTTGTAAGACCTATTTTTTTCTGGATACTAGGCCCTTATCAGATATGTTTGCAACTATTTTCTCTTATTAGGGTTTCTTTTCACCCTCTTGATAGCATCCTTTGATATACAAAATATTTCCATTTCTATGAAGTCTTTGATTGCTTGAGCTTTGGTATATATCTAAAAAATTGTTGCTTAATCTAACATCTCAGAAATTTCCACCTAGATTTTCTTCTAAGAGTGTTATAGTTTTAGCTTTTATGTTTATGTATTTTATCCATTTTGAGTTAATTTTGTTATGGTGTGAGGTTGGGGTCTAAATTCATCTTTGCAGGTGGTATCTATTTGTTAAAAGACTATTATTTTCCAATTAAATAGTTGTGGCAACCCTGTCAAAAATAAACTGACCATAAATTTATATATTTGTTTCTGGACTTTCAATTCTATCCATTGATATATCTATATCTATCCTTATGCCAGGGTGTTGATTACTGTAGCTATGTCTTATGTTTTGCAATTAGGAAATGTGAGTTTAAATTTGTTCCTCTTTTTCAGTTTTTTCTGTTGTTCTGTGAACCTTGAAATTTTATATGAATTTTAGGATTAGCTTCTACATTTCTGAAAAAAAAGTTGCATTTTTGACAGGGATTTTTTGAATCTCTATAGATTGAAAAATCTATAGAGATTCCAAAAATGGCAATAAGGAATATTGCCATTTCAAGATTATTATGTCTTCCAAGTGCATGAAGATGGGATGTTTTTCCATTTATTTAGATCTTGCTTCATTCCTTTCAACAGTATTTTACAGTTTGTAGTGTACAAGTCTTGTACTTCTTTGGTTGAATTTACTCCTAAGTATTTTATTCATATGACTGCTGCTTTAAATGGACATTTTTTAAAATTTTATCTTTGGATTGTTTGTTGCTAGTGTATAAAATTCAACTTTTAAAATACTAATCTTGCATTCTAAGACTTTGCTGAACTCACTTATTAGCTCTGTTTGTGTGTGTATGTATTCTTTAAAGTTTGGTGTATATAACACTATGTGATCTGTAAATAGAGATATTTTTGCTTCTTTCTTTTCTATCTGGATGACTTCTATTTCTATTTCTTCCCTAATAGCCTTAGCTAGCAAATCCAGTACTATGTTTTCTTAGAAGTAGTGAAAGTGAACATCCTTGTCTTGTTCCTAATCTTTAGGGAAGAACTTTTGGTTTTTCACCATTAAGTATGACATTAGCTGTGAGTTCTTAATAAGTGCCACTTACCTTTTGAGGAAGTTCCATTCTATTCATAATTTTTGAGTGTTTTAAGTGTAAAATGATGTTTGATTTTGTCAAATGCTTTTTTGTATCCATTGAACTGACCATGTGAGTTTTTTGCCTTTGTTCTATTTATATTGTGTATTATACTGATTAATTTTCATATGTTGAATCAACCCTGCATTCTTAGGATAAATCCTACTTAGCTATAATGTACAATACTCTTGGCATGCTACTGGATTAAGTTTGACAGTATTTTATTGAGGATTTTGCATTCATATTTATAAGTGATAACGGCTTGTAATTTTCTTGGGATATATTCGACTGGTTTTGGTATCAGGGTAATAGTGGTAATAGTGGTGTCTCAGAATGAGTTAGAAAGTGTTTCCTCCTCTTTTTTGGGATGAGATTGAGAAGAAGTGGTATTAATTACTTAACTATTTGGTAAAATTCACCAGTGAAGCCATGTAGTCCTAAATTATTCTTTATTTAAAGTTTTTGATTACCAACCAATTTCTTTATTTGTTATGGATCTATTTAGATTTTCTATTTTGTTTTGAGTCAGTTTTAGTATTATGGGTGTTTATAGGAATTTGTCCATTTCCTCTGCGTTATCTAAACTTTTAGCTTCTGCAGAGCTTGAAGGTCAGCAGGAGATGATGACTTATCACTTTATCAGGTCTTTCTTGAGCATGCAAACAGCCGTGTACATGCATATGGCTTTCTAGATTCCCAGGAATGTGATGGAGCTTTTGGCAGGTTTTAGAGACATATCATTACCAGCTTTGCCTCATAAGCATTTTGATTATTCTATTTTATTTACCCCAACAATCATCTATTGCCTCAGGCAGCAGTATCTAAGACATGAATTAGCCTGTAAATATTCTTGACAAATGCCTTTTCCTTGTACCCTAGAATCAGCTTCAGCACTGGAATAGTTCTGAGTTCAGTAAAATAAAGAGAAGCATTTTAAAACATTCTTCCAAAGAGACACCAGCCAGATCAGAACACATAATTAATTAAAATTCTTTGTACATGAGGTCTGTTGGGGAGTGGAGTTTCGATTCCTCTTGTATGGAAAACATGGGTTGTTATTTTAATGACTACTACTGAAGTGGGAAATGGGAGATGGAACTAGGGTAAATCCATAAGGTTTACAGCTCCTACCAAGAATTTCCCATTTTTCTTGAATGAACATTCTCTTAGTTGCTGCAAGCTTTCAGTTAATTTCCAGAGTTCTGTTGATTCTGATAGATTTTGCCCATTTTTAAATTATACTTTTAAAGTGCTGGAGTTTGACGTTCTTAATTCTGCCATATTTGCTGATGTCATTCCTTATTCAATTTTGAAGTCCTGGCAGCTTGCTCAGTATCTGAGACAGTAAATGATGGTTGACAGAGAACACTTCAACATATGAATGAACTTCAGGTTGTACAATCCAGATTAAAAAATAGCTCTTCATTATATGTAATTATAGGCAAAATAATATTTCAATGGATTAGGATGGTTAAGATTTAACATTATTTACCCCCAGTATTTTAATTCCTAAAATAATAATTCTCATGAGGGTGACACATTATCCAGGCTGCCATTATGTATTGCTCTCACACTGGCTATTAGAAAACACAACCAGTTATATAGCTAAGTTTGTGTTCATAAATATTTCTAAAGTCTATTTATATGTAGCATGAGGTCAACCTAGTAGGAAACACAATAAAACATGGCCAATTATTGAATGCTGAAAAAAGGCTTAACTGCATATTTCAGCAGAAAAAAATAGCTATTATCATGAAACATATACTTTTTTTAATACTCTAATAAGAGTTTGAAGAGAAAGTTTAGAGGTAGTAAATACAATACCAATAATATTGTGTTTTATATTTCAAATGACCATCATCCTACGCAATTGAAAGCATTGGTGAAGAAACTCTTGGGAGTTCTACAAACATCCCAAAGTAAATCTATTTGTTATTTACCAATCTTCGTAAATTTTAAACTAATATTTGGATTAAATATTTATTTATTTTTTACTGGGAAAGAAGAACAACTTTAGTATCACAGAGGCCCTTATCAATCCCAATAACACCAATTGACACTTTTGTGGTACTAGGCAAGACATTTCATTTTTGAGCCTAAACTACTTTATCTTTAATATGAGGATAGAGGATTAATCAAATTGTTCTAAACATTGAATGTGATTGAGTATGGAGAAACCATACTCTGACATTGCCTGACATAGAGTTGACACACAATAAATTGGATTTTCATGTTCAAACTAGAACAATATCTATCATTTTTAGATTTGTTGTATGTGAATTTTCTGATTTAGATTAATTTTTAAATATGTAATAAATAATATTTAGCAATTTTATTTTTGTGCATTTTTCCCTGAAAGATGGATAAAATGTGAAACCCATAAATGACGTAGAAAGAAAGATGGTATTTGCCAAGAAGGAAAAAAAAGGGTAGTTAAATATTCAAATGCAGTTGTGATTAGCATCTGGACACCATGCCTGAATAAAAATAATTTTAATAAATATATTTGGAAATACTATAACATACAAATATTTGGAATATGCTTATTTCCAATGTTTTATATATAATTAAGGTCTGCAAGTAAAAATAAATAACCATGAAATAAAAATAGCACCAAAAACATGGATGAGGTCTGATTTTAATTATAAACGTTGTAAACTTTTGTGTAAATTTTTTATAAGTGAATTTAACCATATTTACTATTTGTTTGAAAATTCCTATTGTCCTAACAACAGAGGACTGCATGCTTGTAAATCAAAGCATAAAATCATTATTCTATCATTTCAACAAAAATTGATGTAGGACCTTTCATTGTTTTTCACTGTACAATGGGTAAGCTCTTCTTATTATCATAATTAATGCTGTGATTTGCTATGTTAGAAGGCTTAAATCACTGAAATGTAATTTCCACCATCAGAAATAGTGGCCTGGAATTTATGATCAAGGGAATAGATGATATGCATAAGTAGAATGCTACTATGCATCCTGGAATCCACTGTATATCATTATACTTATACTCTGTCTTAGTGGCAGTCTTGGGCAAGCCTAAGTACACCTTTATTAACAAGTCAATAACACAGCTCTGTGTTAAGCTTTTGTATTGATCTAATATGGTTCACACTGGCATGCCAAACAGGTCCACATTTCAAAACAACCTCTTTCTTAACTGTCTCTGATCTTGGGAGTCTCATGGGTAAAGTAATAGAAACGTTTCTGGTTTTAGCAATGTAAAGGTCACACCTGCCACAATGAGGAAGCAGTATCTTGTTTTATGCGTATGAGAGCCAGCAGCAGGAAGGCATGGCTAACATCATGACTAACCCAATGCTTTGTCTGGTAGAGCCACCTTTTTCCTTCTGGATCCCTTGCATCTTGGGTGCTCTTTTTATATGTACTGCATGTCCTTCTTGTGTTCCAATTTTGCTGCTAGCTAATTCCTGACAATGTCTTAAACTATAATTGAGGAGGTAGCTGATAGAAACTAGATGATGAAATGAAAATGGGTAAAACAAATAACACTCACGTCTTTTACATAGCAACAGTTAAATAAATTAAGTCAACTACTCAAAAAATATAAGGAAATTATGAAATGCACAGCTAGTTGCATTTATAGTTCTAAAAAAGAGAAATTCTCTCCGAGTTTCTACTAGCTCCGAAGTAAACTGAATCGATCTTACTCCATATAGTGAGTCCTATGGGTATCTCCAGCTTCATCTTAGATAATGGCAGCTCTGTTTCACTATTAAAATGGAAGAATCTGATGTGACTTTTATGCTTGTTTGTTAACTAACTGCTGTAACAGAAACTCACTCATATAAAAGTGTTTATCAAATAAACTTTATTAGCTTTTAGCATAGTTGAGAATAAAAACCATGGCATTTGAGACAGTATTAGGTAATTGATTAGGGAACCTCATGAGAGATTATATTAGAAGGGAAAGAGGACTGGTTAGTTTTGCAGGGGAGAGAGTGGCCTGAAGTTGGTATAATCCATTGACTATACAATGAGCCTAGACAACTGCCCCTGAATATAAATCCAATTTTTAGAAATGTGATGTAGTACCCAAGAATAAGCCATAGCTTATCTTTCAAGTGATTTATTTATTTATTTGAAAAATCTGGCTGTTTTGGTTGGTTTTTCAAGAATAGAAAGACATGTATATCTCTTTCTCCAGATTTGGAGTACCTCCCTTTCTGATTACATGTTTGCTTCGTAATCCTTTCCTCAAGAATGTCTGCTATTCTACTCTTAGAAACTTCCAGAATATTAACCCAAACCTCTCCTTTCTATGTTTTTTCAAAAAATTGCCAGAAGAGTTGTAATATTTGTGTTATTATTTTACTACCCTAGCATTTCATAAATTGTGTTTATGGTTCAACATTTCTTATCTCTATCTTTTTGCTATTTCAATCTCTAGTTACAAAGTTTGGAGGCATTCTCTTTTTTTAAGTACAGATATTATAATATCAGCAAAATATTATCATTTCCATGGTGAGTCACAATGCCTCTAGGAATTCAGCACTTATAGTAAGTGGGTGAAGGAGGCCAGATGCTGGTTGTGGTGATTTCAGAGCACCCTTTCTAAAGAAGCAAAGCTCCAGGTAATTTACAATCACACAGAAATGCTTAACCAGTACTGCTGTATCTGCAGGGATAGAAATAGAACCAATAGGATCTACCTCTCTATCATGTGGCTATCTTCCTGTCTGTCTGTCTGCCTATCTATCATCTATCTATCTATCTATCTATCATCTATCTGTCTATCTATCATCTATCTATCTATCTAATCTGTCTATCTATCTATCTATCTCTATCTATCATCTATCTATCTATCTATCTATCTATCTATCATCTATATCTATCATCTATCTATCTGTCAGTCATCAAAGGGAAAAAGAGATGTTTATTGCAAGGAATTGACTTATGTAATTATGGGGATCTGCTTCGGTGAATTTGAGATCCAGAGGGTAGTCTGTCAAAAGGGCAGGCTGGAACTCTTCTGGAGAAGCTAATGCTTCAGTCTTGAGACAGAATTTCCTCTTGCTCAGGAAAACCTCAGTTCTGCTCTTATTTCAACTGATTGAGCCAGTTTCTCCCAGATTATTGGGAATATTCTCCGTTACTTAAAGTTAAATGATTGTTGATCCTAATAAAATTTACCAAATATTTTCATAGCAACACCTAGATTAGTGTTTGATTAATAGGCTAAACATTTCAAAACAGTATTTAAAAATCAGATGATTTGACATTTTAAAGTCAGGATTTTCTGTTTTTCTTGGAAAAGCAGATTTGGCAACTGTGATGGTCAATTTTATGTTTCAATTTCAAACAAAAGAAAACAAATTATTTTCCGTTCAAATATGATGACTTACTGTCTTGGTTTGCCCAGGACTGAAACTGTCCTGGGTGAAACGAAATGGTTGATCTCCCTGCATTCAAACAAAACATATCTCTTTTTAGACTGTGCCCATGAAGTTAAGGCCATCCTGAATTCCCATGAGATAAAGAGGTGCCTGTGGAACTAAATAAGCTTGAACAGAGATTATCAGTCTTATGTATATGTTGCATAAGACTTACTTTAGCATATGTTGGGGACAAAATATTTTTTCATCAATAACATTCCTGCTAGAATAACGGTATTGGTTAAGGTGGGCAGGGGATGAGGGTTTGGGGAGTGAAAGATTCCTTAGTGAAGTGTTTATCAGAAAATTCATGGAGGCACAGTTGGGGGAAAGCTCTCACTTAATTCTAACATCTATTTCTTTTTCAGCAGGACAGGCCACCAAGTATGCTATAGGTATACATGGGTCTCCTGTCTCAGAAAATTATTAAATTCATCATTAAAGAAAGTTAAATCTAGCATGAGAACTAAAGGATTGGGGCAAATTTCTACATGTAAAAACTCAGAGGGCAAGTGAAGACAACAGGAAATATAATCTAGTTGGATAATATGTATCTTCAACAATTTTGCTTATATTAAATATGACAGGGATTTTCTTGGTTGGGTATCACAACATCTTAGGATGTAGGCTGATAACACAGTATTAAGCTCAGTTTAATAAAATCAATTCTATTAGAGGATACCAAAAAGATATGTTTTTACAAGATTCTTTCATGATTTGAGTGCTTTCTACTTATGGTCAAGTTTTATTTATTAAAGAATGAGGCATTTAAGCTGAACACACTCTTCAGTAAAAGCCTACCTTATTTCTGGAAGCAGATATACTACCAGCTGTGTGGCCACAGCTGACTCATTCAACATTCCTTAGGTTCAGCTTCTTTGACTTTAAAATAATTTTCATAACCTGTAACTGACAGCTATGTTTTAATGACTAGATATCATAACATATATGGTGAAATGGGCTATTTCTATTTCTTCTCTTTAGAATAGAAATGTGAACCTCATTCAGCAAAAGTTTTGTTTGTAGTTGTCTTATGTATATGTCTATAGAACCAGCATTCTAAGAAATATTTAGAGTAATTGGTTCAATTGTTGATTGGCATCATTGTATTATCTAGTTAGTCTATGAAATATGCATAGTCTTCACTCATTTACTTTATAGAGTGGTTTCCTGTGTTCTGGTAAAAGCTGTATTTTCAAGACTTCTTTATAAAATAAAAATGTAAAGAAAAACCTAGCTGTAAGACAATGTAGCTTTTGAGGCGCTGTAATTGGAATGAGTCCACTTTAAATCCTTTAACGAGGATCCATTGGAGGGCAAGTCTGGTGCCAGCAGCCGCGGTAATTCCAGCTCCAATGGCGTATATTAAAGTTGCTGCAGTTAAAAAGCTTGTAGTTGATCTTGGGAGCAGGTGTGCGGTCCGCTGCAAGGCGAGCCACCGCCCGTCCCCGCCCGTAAACTCTCGGCGCCCCCTCGATGCTCTAGCCCTGGATGTACTACTGAAAAACTATTTAACAAATCTCAAATTAATAGATTTTATGTTTAGGACTATTTGACTTTCAGTGGTTTTTGCAAAATAAAACAATAATCTAAGATTATAAAATAAAACCTATATCAAAGACACAAATACAAAACTGACAGAGGAAAGTCAGTCTATCTATCAAGCCCTCATGTTCTGGAAATGACCGCTTGAGCACATGAAAGTGGATTTTTTCTCTTGCTTCTTTATCCTGATTTATAGTTGAATACTTACATTTTAAAAATCCATAATGTAGTTGTGAATTAATGATTATATTGATCATAATTCTTTCTTTGAAAGAGATTTTTATAGACAGATTTATTCACTATAGCTACTTCTAACCACCAAGAAATTTAATATCTTTTCATATAATGTTTTTGTATAATATAATGATCTCACTCTACACTCCATGCCAAACCATTATTCAGTATCACAGTAGACTTTTAATGGGTAACAATACTGTACCATGAAGCCATCTATAAAACATGTTTTTTTTTGAGATTTCCTTTCATTTGGTGTTAGAATCAAGACATATGGGATACATTTAAATCCAGTTTGCTCTAACAACAAAACTTGTCCGACTTTAACAGTCGTTGAAGCCATACATCATTCTTATAATTAAGATTCGTTTATTGTTCCCAGTTGTAATGAATGATTGATACAAATAATTGTCTCTATCTGGTAATAACTAAGTTTTATATCATCACAAGCTAAAGAGTCTCAATTTTAGAATTATATTTTATTACGTAAAATACTTTTCTCTTCAGCAAATTACAATGTTTAGATGGAGATAGAATTAATGACATTAGAAGTCAAATCACATGGAATACTGTGTATTATCAAGTAAATTCATCAAAATACAGTTTAATGAGCTCATTAATTAGTCCCCCAAAATTACTTAACAGTTATGAGGTTCTAATATGTGCTTAACAACGCAGATGGGAAGAGATATAAAACATATTTTCTAATCTCAGTGCTTTTTCAATTAGGTTGAGGTAAGCAGGGAAAATTTTTTAAATAATTAATAAAATGATAACGCATATTCCAACATCTGTATAAAGTTCTTGAGAAAGTAGAAGAAAAGAAAGCTCTGCATATTGTGGTAGAGAGAAGGCACTTCATGAAGAAGCAAGAAACTGAGTTTGTTTCAAGAATGGGTCCAGTTAAGACAGCAGAGGAATACTTAAAATGGGGAAATGGTAAGAGCAAAAGGTAAAGATGTGAAAGCAATATGGCATTCAAGTGACAGCAAAACTGGTTTCCTTCTGAAGTTTGATTCAATTAGAAACAGAGAGGCTTTGGGACCTGAAATGACGAACCAAGATTAAACTTAATTTTATAGACAACAGAGAGCCAGTAATTGATCAGGGAAATACAACAAAGTATTATTTGATTGATTGTATTTTTTTCATGAATTTAGACTATACGAATAATTGAATAGGATGCATTTAAAAGTGGGGATAACAATTAAGCGTAGGCATTGGTTTAATCGTACCCTTAATAGAGCTACAGGGCAGATTTGAATTATAGTTTGAAAAGCTAAATAATTCTACTATCATGATTAATAATATTTATAAATTGATAAATGAAGTGAATAAAACCTGTGTACCAGAGCAGTACTATAATTTTTAATATACAAAACTGTTTTTCAACTATTTAACACTAAAATATTATATGTAAATAGTTATGAATATGTAAGATTAACTTAAAGTAATTATAAATAATTTTATAAATATATTGTTCTTAAGAAAAAAGTAATGCCTTTCAAGTAAATTAAGAGAAAACAGATACTAAAATTATGTCAAAATGTATCTTTTATTTTATATTTTCAAGTCACCAACTAATTCAAAATAAAAATGCTTGAAAGTAACTGTGCACAGTGGCACATGCTACAAGTCCCAGATACTTTAGAGGAGGATTGCTGAGGCCAGGAGTTTGAGGCCAGCTTGGGCAACATAGCAAAACCTCATCTGAAAAAAATATATATGCTTGAAGGAAAATTATGCAGATGATGTAATATCTAATTTATTAGAAGGTGGCAAATCACCAGCCTAAGTAGCAATGGATTTCTTAAAAAGTAGTAGATATTTGTCTTTAACATAGATTGCTATCTTTATCTTTATTATTTTCTTATTTTAAGGTGTGCTTCCCTTAAAAAATCATAACAATATTTTAAATATGTTCAGATTTCATATTATAAACTTGATTTTATAATAATGTCATATAACTTTTAGATTGACATAAGCACGATTATTTATTGTATTAGATTTTCTGTTTTAGTCTGTTTTCATGCTGCTGATAAAGACATACCTGAGACTGGGACATTAACAAAAGAAAGAGGTTTATAGGACTTACATTTCCACATGGCTGGGGAGGCCTCACAATCATGGCAGAAGGCAGGGAGGAGCAAGTTGCATCTTACATGGCAGCAGGCAAAAAGAGCTTGTGCAGGGAAACTCCCCCTGTTTAAAACCATCAGATCTCAGGAGACTCACTCATTATCATAAGAACAGCACAGGAAAAACCCGCCCCCATAATTGAATCACCTCTCACCAAGTTCCTCCCATGACATGTGGGAATTGTGAGAGTTACAATTCAAGATGAGATTTGGGTGGGGACACAGCCAAACCCTGCCATTCATATAATGAAGATACACTGCATTTTGGTTATTAAAACCCCTTATTTTTACTCAAAATAAGTTTGAGTAAAATAAAAGTAAATGGCACTCCTGGCTAGTTTTTTTTTGTATTTTTAGTAGAGACGAGGTTTCACCATGTTAGCCAGGATGGTCTCAATCTCCTGACCTCATGATCTGCCCGCCTCGGCCTCCCAAAGTGCTGGGATTACAAGGCGTGAGCCACCGTGCCCGGCCCTTGTTTTGTTCTTAAGCACTCAAGACAAAATTTAGCCAGGCAGCCAGGAGTAGTGGCGGGTGCCTGTAGTCCCAGCTACTCAGGAGGCTGAGGCAGGAGAATGGCGTGAACCCGGGAGGCGGAGCTTGCAGTGAACCGAGATCTTGCCGCTGCACTCCAGCCTGGGCGACAGAGAGAGACTCCGTCTCAAAAAAAGAAAAAATAAAACAAAACAGGGGTGAGGAACAGTGAAAAATCTCTAGGTTCTGGAAGAGTCAAGGCAATTGCTAGTAAAATCCATGTTAAAACCACGGGAGTAGATATGGGAGGAAGGTCATTGGCAGGGAGGAGTCAGGAAATGTTGATAGAACAGGCTTGAAAGAATCACTTCCATATATAGAGAAATCATCAAGGACATGTATAGGGCTGATTAAGACAAGAAATAATTGTTGATATAAAAATCAACAATTAGTGGGGGCTTTCCAGGAGAATTGCAGGCTCTGAGGGTCTCTGCTTCAGTTAGATTCCAATGACAAAGGTCAGGTTGTGGAGGGAGTGCGGCACTGAGAACATGAGCATCTACATAGAACCATTAAAATTAGAATGAATTATTAATAAATGCATATGTGTCAGTGTATAGATTGATTCATATTCTAATTTTTGCTCTTTAATTTTATTTCCCACAAAATTATGTAGAAACCCTTCATTAAATTAGATTTATAATTCTTATGTATTTCTTTCTTTTTGGGCATGGGGAGATAGGGTCTCCCTCCATTGCCCAGGCTGGAGTGCAGTGGTAGTCATTGCTCATTGTAACCTTGAACTCCTGGGCTCAAGTGATTTTCCTGCAGCTCAGCCTCTCAAGTAGCTGGGAACTTGGACTGCAGGAGCATGCCAACACACCAGGCTAATTTTCGTATTTTTTCGTTTTAGAGAGATAGGGTCTCACTATGTTGCCCAGGCTGGTCTTAAATCCCTGGGCTCATTCCTCCTGCCTTGGCCTCCCAAAGTGCTGGAATTACAGGCATGAACCACCACACCCTGCCTAATTCTTGCATACCTCTAATCAAATAGAAAAAAAAGTTGTAGACGGCACTCTTCAGTCAAATAAAGGGTCAACTTCCATTTTTTATGGATTACATAGCTCACATTTCGACTACAGGCAGTTAATATAAAAATGAGCCTCACAAAAGCCAAACAGCTTACTGTTACTATTAAGCTATATAGGAATATTAGCCTTACTTTGGTCACAGAGAATAAAAACTCATTTAATGAACCTCCATAAAGGTGATTTCATTTTAAGGATACAAAGAATGTAATGCATTAGAATTATTGAAAGTGTAGCTAACCCTAATGGAAACTGGAATACCATGAAACATTTTTTTTTTCTCACTGATTCTCTCTCCTAGGCTTCATGTTCTCTCTGATCTCAAAATGTTCATTAATGCCCGTTCTCTGTTTATTGTCTTCTTTTTTGCAGACCAGCTCATTATTGCTGCTCAAAAGTGGCAGCCTCGGCCCCTGATCCTTCTCAAAGTAAACTCACCACTACCAACACACTCTTTTGTCTCATATCCAAATACTTAGGTTGGAAAATCTGTTTTGGTGGCTTGTTTACCATAAATTAATCATCTGGATCTAGATGGAATAGGGGGTGCTGATGGAAAGAGGAGTTGATGAAAAAGTACATTATGCAGGCTTACAGATTCCAGACTGTTTGAGGGATAAGTTCTCCAAGATGGGGCATAGGTTAGGAGGAATGATTGGAGTAAAGAAGGAATTATAAGACAGTACCAATAAATCAACTGAGTTGATTACTACTTTGGAGAAAAAAATTCTTAATGAAGGTCCAATTTACTGATGATATGCTATTTGTTAATCATGTATTAAAACTACTTTCATAAACATAAATTTTATGTATTTATGAATGATATAGTTAGACTTTGTGTCCCCACCCAAATCGCATCTTGAACTATAATCCCTAGGTGTTGAGGGAGAGACCTGGTGGGAGGTGACTGGATAATGGGGACGGTTTCCCCAATACTGTTATTGTGATCATGAGTGAGTTCTTGCTAGATCTGATGATTTTATAAGGGGCTCTTTCCCTTTGCTTCCTACACACACTTTCTCACCTGCTGTCATGTAAGACATGCCTGCTTCCCCTTCCACCACAATTGTAAGTTTCCTGAGGCCTCCTTAGCCATGAGGAACTGTGAGTCAAGTAAACCTTTTTTCTTTATTAATTACCCAGTCTCAGGTAATATCTTTATAATAAAGTGGTGTGAGAATGGACTAACACAATGAACGGTATTGACCTTGAGTGGAGAAATGTGACTCCTGTTCTAATTTAAATTTACTACGCTAAATTATCTGAACATCTCAACTGAAGTTTCTAGGGCACATTTTTAGGGGTGATGATAAAATGGGAAGCTGTCACTATACAGCATTTGTGCTTTGGCTAAATAATTGAACAATGATAGTAGTGAACTGGGGGAAAAAAGTATTAACATGATCTAGTCATATTAAAATATTCAATTTATAATTACTAGTATAAATTAAATAACTATTATAATAACCATGCTTATACAACAAAATAAATTATATATATGGATATATGCGCACTTTTAGCATTTTAAGGCTCACATGAATTCTTAGTTCTACCATGTGTTTTCACAGATGAGGAGCTGAAAGAAATACTCTTACAAGATGTCATACTTTATCTACTCATCATTTTACAGCATCGATTTTCAGTTTGTCCTGGCTTTCCAGTCCAGGGTGTATAGAATATCTTTTACACTGCCTTGAATTTATTTCATCCTGCTTTCTTCTTTGTGGAATTTAATCAAAATTTCTGTAAGGCTTCTGCAGTTTCTATTTTCTGGTTCTGACTTGAGAGTTGGATATTAGAGTTTTACATGAACCATAAAGGCATAAATTGTTGTGTGAAGCCTTTAATCACATTAACTATCTTATTCATCAAAGTCCTGACAAACTCACCATATTGCTTAAAATTTAGCATACTACCTCTTTTTGGTTTTAAGAAATTGAAAATTAACTAGTTAGCGGTAACTCTTTTGTCTAGTAAAGAATAATAATCTAGGATCAGAGGCCAGGTGCAGTGGCTCACGCCTGCAATCCCAACACTTTGGGAGGCCAAAGTGGGCAGATTACTTGAGACCAAGAGTTTGAGACCAGCCTGGGCAACATGGCAAAACCCCATCTCTAAAAAAAATACAAAAATTACATTAGCTGGCATGGTGGTGACTGCCTGTAGTCCCAGCTTCTTGGGAGGCCAAGGTGGAAGGATGACTTGAGCCCAGGAGGCAGAGGTTACAGTGAGCCAAGACTGCCTACCGCACTTCAGCCTGGGTGAGAGAGCCAGACCTTGTTAAAATAAAATAAAATAAATAAAAAAGAAGGAAAATAAAAGAAAGAAAAAGAAAAGAAAATTGCGTTTCTGTTATAGCTTCCCAAATGTTTCCACAGCTTTGCCCATCCACAGGTGGTCTCACCAGTCTATCACAAACTTAATTCTCATTGTCATGCTTACTAACTGTTGAAACTTTATGTCAGAAGGTACTACAGACGCCGTTCTATTAATGAGCAATGCTCCTGCCATTCCAGATCTCTAACTGGTTTACAGAGGTGCTCCTACCTGCCACTGAGACTGCAACTGTTTGCCACCACCGTGTCCTGGATTTTGTTTCTTTAAGATCAACACTTGACCTCTGAGCTAGGAGGAGTCCTTCATAACATTACATATGCTCCATCTTAAAACATTCCCATCAGATTGAGGTTGATATGTTACCGCCTTAAGCTCTCAACCTTCCTATTTATGTCACCTACCAATTCTCACTGTTATTTTTCTCCGTAAGCTTTTGTTTTATAAACATACTGTCTTCCTCTAAGCGTATCATCAAAAATTAGCCGGGTATGATGGCTCAGGCCTGTAGTCCCAGCTTCTATGTTTCAAGTTCTTGAGACAAGATCACCCTGTAACATGGATTAGTATAATTGTAAATAAGATTTTATGAACAAGTGCTTTGTGATCTCTCCACAGAGATGGAATGGACCACCTCCCAGTTAACAAATCCAATGCAGAGACTGATGTCGGGCCACATGACAAGAGAATTTTAAAGGTTTATTACTCACACAAGGGCCTTCTGGGGAGAGCAGGTTAAGTGCAAACCAATGGGGAATGGCAAGAACAGGGAGTAGAGAGTATGTTGGGCCTTTATGGTAGCTAGAGGCTGGGGCTGGAGAGGGATTCATGCAGCATTAGGGACACAGGATCAAATTTACTACCAGTGCCAACAGCTGAGGAGCAACACTGGTTTTCCTTTAATAAAAAAAGTACCAAATATATGGTGGTGGGGAAGGAAAGGGTAGAAACCTAAATGCTAAGTGCTGTCATCAATGGGTCAACAATCAAACAAAAATCAAATTAGCCCATTGCAGTGGCTCACACCTGTAGTCCCAGCTACTGGGGAGGCTAAGGTGGGAAGATCACCTGAGCCTAGGAGTTCAAGGCTTCAGTGAACCATGATTGCACCACTGCACTCCAGCCTGAGTGACAGAGACCTTTCTCTAAAAAAAAAAAAAAAAAAAAAAAAAAGAAAAACAACCACCAAATGGAGTCATACTATTACTATTTTATCAAGATTGGAAAAAGACATCCGCATGTATGTCTTCTCTCCCTCTATATATGTATGTTTATATATATATTACATATATGTCTCAACTAACTTAGTGAATTCAAACATGTATAAAAAAACTCTTAATTATGTCTTTTCTGATAAAACACTTTACCAAACATTTATGTTTCTGAATTCCATCAAATGATGAGAATATTCATATATATATATATATATATATATATATTTTTTTTTTTTGAGAAGGAGTCTCGCTCTGTCGCCCAGGCTGGAGTGCAGTGGGGTGATCTCTGCTCACTGCAAGCTCCGCCTCCCAGGTTCATGCCATTCTCCTGCCTCAGCCTCCGGAGTAGCTGGGACTACAGGTGCCCACCACCACACCTGGCTAACATTTTTGTATTTTTTAGTAGATATGGGGTTTCACCGTGTTAGCCAGGATGGTCTCAATCTCTCCTGACTTCGTGATCCTCCCGCCTCGGCCTCCCAAAGTGCTGGGATTCCAGGCATGAGCCACCACGCCAGGCCTAGAATATTCATTTAAATTTGGGCCTGATATACATTAAATAAGTGGATTATGCTATATATGGTTTACTGAGTAAATTTATAAAATAACTATATAAGAGAATTAAGCATAAATTCTAAATAGGTTTAATAATTAGGATTGATTCTGGAGAATTGGTGTGTTCCTTTCTCTAATTCAGGGCAATAGGATAGAAGGCCCACAGAGGTCATGGACACTTTCCCAAGATCTGTGATGTAAAAACACCTGTCTTCTGGAGTATGGAATACAATCTAAAATAATTACTCCCAGGAAACTGACTATACAAGTGGACTGTGTGCCCTCGGGTAACTGAAGAGGCTCCCTGTAATAGAGGTCTTTAATATCTTTCACTCTGCTATGGAATTTGCTTTATGCAAGCTGCAAGCAGGTGAAAATTATAGATTTCCAAAGTTGTTCAACAATTATAGATATATTACTTATATAAATGCAGCTCATTAACATAAACTAAAACTTTATTTTTAATACTGTGATTTAAATATTTGAAAAAAGTGTTTAAAACTGCATATTTAATTTTTATTGACACCTAACACCTAGATCTTGGTTTCTTTTTTTTTTTAACTTT
The DNA here is from genome assembly GCF_006542625.1 of Nomascus leucogenys. Taxonomy (NCBI): domain Eukaryota; kingdom Metazoa; phylum Chordata; class Mammalia; order Primates; family Hylobatidae; genus Nomascus; species Nomascus leucogenys. Next base: position 11,922,327 of record NC_044391.1, read on the forward strand.
TATTTTAAATTCAGGGGTACACATGCAAGTTTGCTATATAGGTAAACTCCTGTCATGAGGGTTTGTAGTACAGATCATTTCTGTCACCCAGGTATTAATCATAGTCCCTGTTAGATATTTTTCCTCATTGTCTCCCTCCTTCTACCCTCCACCCTCTGAAAGGCTCCTGTGCCTGTTGTTCTCCTCCATGTGCCCATGTGTTCTCATTATTTAGCCCCCATTTACAAGTGAGAACATGCAGTATTTTGTTTTCTGGTCCTGTGCTAGTTTGCTAAGGATAATGGTGTCCAGTTCCATCCACGTTCCTGCAAAGGACATGATCTGGTTCTCCTTTATGGCCACATAGTATTCCATGATGTATATGTATCACATTTTCTTTTTCCAGTCTAGTGTTGCTGGGCATTTCTGTTGATTCTGTGTCTTTGCTATTGTGAATAGTGCTGCAGTAAACATACGTGTGCATGTGTCTTCATGACAGAATGATTTATATTTCTTTGGGTATATACCCAGTAATGAGATTTCTGGGTTGAATGGTAGTTCTCTTTTGGGATAACTGGCTAGCCATGCAGAAGATTGAAACTGGACCCCTTCCTTACACTATAGAGAAAAATCAACTCAAGGTGGATCAAATTCTTAAATATAAAATGTAAAACTATAGAAACCATAGAAGACAACCTAGGCAATACCGTTCTGGACATAGGAACAGGCAAAGATTTCATGACAAAGATGCCAAAAGCAATTGCAATAGAAGCAAACATGGACAAATGGGATCTAATCAAACTAAAGAGCTTCTGCAGAGCAAAAGAAACAATCAACAGAGTAAACAAACAACCTACAGAATGAGAGAAAATTTTTGCAAACTATGCATCTGACGAAGGTCTATTGTCCAGCATCCATAAGGAACTTAAATCTACCAGAAAAAAACAAACAACCACATTAAAAAATGGGAAAAGGACATGAACAGACACTTCTTAAAAGAAGACATACTTGCAGCCAACAATCATATGAAAAAATGCTCAGTATCACTGATTGGTAGAGAAATGCAAATCAAAACCACAATGAGAGACCATCTCACACCAGTCAGAATAGCAATTATTCAAAGTCAAAAAATAACAGACACTGGCGAGGTTGCAGAGAAAAGGGAAACCTTATATGCAATTGGGAATGTACGTTACTTCAACCATTGTGGAAAACAGTGTGGCAATTCCTCAAAGTCCTAGGTCTTGGTTTCTAATATCATTCTTCAATAAAAGGAACCAGGGCTTTTCTGAGAAATGACTGAATCCTAGGACTCATAAAGGAAATATATGAGATAAGTCTGGGGCATCTTATAGTCCCAGGAAGTAAGAAAGTGCTCACAAAAATAGTACTAAAAAACCCATAATGATAGGGTGTATTAAAGAGCTATGATAGCCAACCAAAAGAGCTCCCAATGTCCAAAGATAGAAAATAAAAGGAAGATAAATAAGGTAGTATTGGATTATAATCCAAAGTATAAAATAAGTATCCACAAATCCATACTAATGCAAGTAAATAAATTAAATAAATAAATAGAGGAGAACAAATAAATCTCTCATGCAAAAGAATTCCAAATAACTTATCTAGCTGCTCTACTCTTAAGGAGGGGGAACATAATTCCCCTCTCCTTAAATATGGGTTACACATGGTGGCTTTCTACCTACCATGCAGTATTGAAAATGAGAAAACAAAAGAGCAAGTTTAAGTAGAGAAACTGCACGAACACTACATCAAGCTATATCATCAAGGTTCATCAAGCTATGTCAAGCTATGTCATCAAGGTCATCATGAGAAGTGGTAAGTCATCCTCATAGTATGTATCTTTGTTATGATGTTATGAGAATGGGACTTTGCCTCTGTGACCTTTCCCTCCAAAACAAATTATTTCTGTGTAATCAGGAGTAACCATCAGACAGATTCAAGTTAAAGGACACTCCACAAAATACCTGACCAGTAATCCTCCAAACTCTTAAGGTCATTAAAAACAAGGAGAGTCCAAGAATATATCACAACCTAAAAAGACATGACTTGTAAACCTAATGAAACATAGTGAATAGGATTCTGGAACCCCAAAAGAAACTGTAGGGTTTCTTCTAATGACTCAATATTAGTTCATTAACTGTGCCAAACATACCAAACCAATATAAGATATTAATAATAGGGGAAATTGAGTGTGAGGTGTGTGGAGACTCTCTGCAGTATCTTCACATTAATACAGCAAATGTAAAATGGTTGTAAAATGAAACCTTTTTAAAAATACTTTTGGGTAAATGATCCACACATTGAAATAGGTTTCCATAATGCATACTATTAAAGTTTGAAAACATCATGCACATCATGTTTACTTTCTTTTAGAAAAAAATCAAGAACTTCAGAATAATTTCTTATATTTTAATATTTTATTTAAAATATTAAATAAAATAATAGCATAGCTTTTACCAAGGTTTTTAGAACAAATTTTATAATTAAACTATAAATTAAATGAATAAGCTTTTTTAGCAATGAACAGATGTGTGGTGTCCAATAACTCCTTGGATTTTTGACAATAGTCTAGGTACAATTGGGAATCTTTGTAATAGTATGATCATTAATTCTTGCAATAAATAATTCTAAAGTGGATTCTTTGTTTATTAAAAAGATAGTTTTTAAATGAAAACTACACTCAAGGGTATTTCTAAGTTGTTTTAATTATTTCTTCTAAATATTACAGAACTTAAATTCTTCCTCAAATGTGAAACAGATTTATAATTTGAAAAAAAGTTAAGTACTTTTTTTAAAATACGAAATCATTAAGTATTGAGTAGAGTACTTAACTTGTGTGATATTTATGTCATATATGAGTGAATATACATGTCTCATAGGTGTATAGTATTTGCAAATCCAAATATCATGTTCTTCCCAGCAGTTTAATTACAGAATTTAACTTATAGAGTCAAGAGATTAACTTCTCCAATTAATTTATTATGCAGATGCAAAAATTGGGAGCAACAGTGTGTAACTCTTATCAAATATTAATATTTAGATGAGCTGAGCTGATTCTACAATTCAGTCTTTCTTGATTCACAGTACAATACTCCTTCCATTCCATTTCATAGATCCAGTTAGCAGAGCAGTATCAGTCAGCCATGTGGAAAACTGTGTAGAATGTGTTAAATAGAAGAATATTATACCACCAAATGAGTGAAAATCATACACATTTTTTTTCTGATAAGCACATTGATTTTAATTCACATTGTTCTATGAAATTATCTGTACTCTGAATTCTAAATTAATCTTTTAGTACGTTTGCTATTAATAATGACCAAAACTTCTGCTCCCAACTCTTCATAATTGATTCTCACTCAATCAAAATAGATCTCTAGTAGTCATGAAGGGAGCTTTTAAATAATTTTATTTTAGAACAGTGTCGGCATTTTTAAGTGATAATGTAACATTATTGAACATGTGTTTGAAACTACTTTTAATCATCCTGTAAGATTTAGACAATTCTTAGTTTGAATTATTTATTTTTGCTTTTTGTCTTTTAACCCCTACTGGAAATCCTTGTTGCATTTTTCTTTTCTATTCAGTACTGCCTTTGAAAATAACTAGAAAAAAAAAAAGCTAGAGTATAAAATGTACATAGTTGGGATTTTCAAAGGCAAAAGAGAATCTTGGGAACAATTTATTCCTTCTCCTATATTTTACAAATTGGAGAATAGAGTTTCAGAGAGATAAAGTAGCTGCCAGAATACATAAAACCACAAGGCTGGAATCTGGAACCTGGTTTCAACTCCTGGTCTTGAGCATTTGCATGATTTCTAGGTAATTTGTAAAGAGTATTAAAATTCTCTTCTCACACTCATGCATACTCACAGGCACACACACCCATTCACAGTAACATGTACACAAAAATATCATGCAGGAACAGCTGTGATACTTTCTTCCAGACTGCTTGGAATAATTTGGAAATAATTATTTGGAAATAATTTACATAGATGCCAATTTTATACTTATAGTCATGTAGCCTAATTCCTAGAATAGAAATATGAATACATTCTTTAAATGGCTGCCAAATTTGTGTATGTGCTCTTTATGTATGTAATTTGGAATGTGTTATTCTTACACTACACGAAAAATTCTATAGTTGACAATCTTCCTTGCAAAACATCAAGCCCCATTGACAGCTTTTCACTGATGTCCACTTTCAAAATTCATCTTCGTTCTTTAAATGGGGATTAATCCACAATTATCTAGGGTGTGTAAATTTGATGTTTAGTTATAGTTATTTAAAATTTTACCAGTCTTTAATAAATTACTGCGTTGAATTAAAATAATTAAATTCCAATTCTTAATACTATTCAACCTTATTTGGTGGTTAAAGAACTCTGGAAAGAGCTATTAATGAGCTATTATTTTTCTTTTTTGTGTACATGTGAAATGTTTATGCATTTGTGTATGTTCTAACAAACAATGACAGAAAACTTGTGGTAAAGATATTCAGTGTATTCGGTTAAAGGGTTGCATATTTGCAAAATGTTGAGAAGTATATCTGAGGACTCTGAATTTTTCTCTTAATTGTTACAATTATAGTTTGAGGAGATAGGCCAAAAGCTCGCGTGGAGGGAGTATTCCATTTGGCTATAAAACGCCAAGAAAACAAAATTAATCTTACTCAATATACAGCCTGACTCATACACTCTACACTGATCTCAGTCTTATCCTAGCACAGCAAAGTCATGTTTCTTTTTCTTTGGATGAATATTTTATGATAACAAATTGAAACCATAAAGAGTGAATTAATTAAGAGAAGAGACTTTTGGGATCACGTTCTGCCTAATAGTCCCTTAGGGATGCATTTTCATCAAGACTCCACCTAAAGGGGTACATGTTTTAAGAATTGCCTATTTTCATTGCATGTATTATTGGCATATTAAGTTTTGACTTTTTATGAACTTCATGTCCCCCTTCCTAATCTCCTGTAATTAATGTCACACCCTGAAGAGAGTAAAAATGGATTAAAATTGGCACAAATATTAACTTCTATTTGTATTGTAGTTGTCATGGCCATTCTAGCAGTTATGCAGAAGAAAAGGCATGGCTTTGTCTACAGGATGCCTGATTGGCTCATAAATCCATAAGGTATCATGGAAGAAAAAGTCACATTGTTTCATGTGTTCGTGTTTACCATAAATACTGTACACACAATACACTTCTTTTTTTTTCTTTAGAATTTTTTTTTGCTTTTTTTTATTATACTTTAAGTTCTAGGGTACATGTGCACAACGTGCAGGTTTGTTACATATGTGTACATGTGCCATGTTGGTTTGCTGCACCCATTGACTTGTCATTTACATTAGGTATATCTCCTAGTGCTATCCCTCCCCCATCTCCCGACCCCACAACAGGTATGTGATGTTCCCCTTCCTGTGTCCAAGTGTTCTCTTTGTTCAGTTCCCACCTATGAGTGAGAACATGCGGTGTTTGGTTTTCTGTCCTTGTGACAGTTTGCTCAACACACATACACTTCTAAAAGATCATGCTTTGTATGCCCTGTAGAAACAAACTACATTAGAAATCAAGCTAATTATAGTGGACAAGGCTTGATCTGGGGTGGATTCTCATGTTTATCAAATAAGTCAAAATTTTCTCATATTCAATAACCAAACTTCAATTTTATTTCTCAGAAAGAGGGATGTATACCACTGTGAAAAGATTTTACTCCTTCAAGCTAGACAGATCTTTAACCTTATCTTGAATCTGCCACAAGTAGTTGTAGGATCTTAGGCCAGATTTTCAACTACTTGTAGACTCAGTTTTTTCTTTGAAACTAGAACTGACAACATCGTTACGATTGTTTGCTAAGACAATGGACATATGCAGCTGGTACAGTGATAATATGTAATGAAATGTTAAGGAATAAATAACAGCTACTCTCTTGAGAAATAATTTGACTATCATAGTGAAATTTTCTTGTTAGAATGCTTACTATTAAAGGTAAAGGCAGAATGATATCAAGATATTCTATTGTAAGCAACTTGAGGACAGGGCCGTATCTATCTTCACATAAGTCCTGTACAGTCACTAGAAGACAATAGGCATGCTGTGCAATAAAATTACATTAATTTTAATAAACTATTACACAGTTTGTTAGCTTTTGTGAGATTTCTTGGTTTGAAAAATAGTGGTCTTTTTCATTTATAGAGTGAATGAAATTCACGCTTAATATGATAACTGTTAATTAGATTTAATGTAAAATGATAAGTTAGATTTATGACAGAAATCATACTGAGAAACTTCAGTGAGCAAAGGGTAATAAATAAATGATGAAGATATTCAAGTCTATGTCAAGACAAAATTACATTTTTAAAAAAGTACAGTTCCATACATTTGTGGCTTTCTTAAGTTAGAAGTAAATATGACTGAAAAACATTCAGAAAACCACTAAGAAGGTAAAATATTTCTACTGAATCCAGGATACTGGGCTATACTAAAGGAGAGAGTTACCTTCTGAGCCACAATTCTGCTTCGTGTTATGGCTTAGATCCATAGAAAACAGTTTATTTAAAAACAAATATCCGTCCTGTGGTTAACAGATTTTCCTGATGAATCAGCTAGTTCTGACTTTGTATGATGCTCTGATCTATAGGGTTATTCATTTTTACAAGTATCAAAATATTTTCTTAGCAACATGGAAACTAAAGAGTAAAAGTAACTATCATATACTGTGTCCTATACACCTTTCATAAAAAGTATTATTACATAATTTGATCATTTGCTTTTGCTCAATGTTAAGTTTATAGAAATTGTATTCTTTATTCCACAGCTTTTATGTCAAAACTTATATAATGGGGAAAAGAAGGTAAGTTTCAGAAGTGTTAAATGGATATTTACCAGTTTAAATATAATATAAAGATCACTTTCTGAGTCTGAATTTTATTTTCTTTATGCAAGACCATTATTCTGTACTATTAGTGTATTATAATCTGTAACTTAAATACAGGTAATTTTAGTTAAAAATTAAGTGTTTGCATATTATTATAGATATCTATTTAGGCATTGAAAATAGATAAATTATCAAGATTTGAGATTCGTCACCATTAGAGGCTTTCCTCATAGCACTTCTACACTTCTGAATTATTTTACAAAAGTAAGGTACTCTAAATTAAAGAATAATAATATTCATAATTACTGTGCTTAGCTCAGTCCATTTAATACTCATTTCTTCTCTGAACTTTTTTTTTCTCATTTGCTATATGCAGTTTGTTTCATTCCAAGAAATAAATTGTTATTTCTTCTCTTATTTTACAGATGTGCATATTTAAAATTAGGAAGCATAAATATGTAACAGTGAAATGGGTATTTATTGTTGTGTTACCAAATTATTTTTATGTAAACTTGAACAATTTTGAGAATGGAAGTGACAGATAATAAATACTTCTGGACATCGAGTAAACTGGAAATGTTTTTTGTAGGGAAACTGGTTTTTAGGATCACCTTAATAACGTAGGATCCAAAACAGGGAGAAAAGGCTGGGCGCTGTGGCTCATGCCTCTAATCCCGGCACTTTGGGAGCCCAAGGCAGACGGATCATTTGAGGTCAGGAGTTCAAGACCAACCTGCCAACATGGTGAAACCCCACCCCTACTAAAAATACAAAAAAGAAAAAAAATTAGCTGGGCATGGGGGCACGTGCTTATATCCCAGCTACTTGAGAGACTGAGGCAGGAGAATCTCTTGAACCGGGGACACAAAGGTTGCAGTGAGCTGAGATTGTGCAACTGTACTCCAGCCTGGATGACATGGTGAGACTCTGTCTCAAAAACAAAATAAATAAAATAAGGAAAAGACACAGAACCTATTATATGATAGACCTATCATATGGTCTATCTTCAAGAATATTCCATGTGCTGATGAATAGTATGTACATTCTGCAGTTGTTGGGTAGAATATTCTGTAAATATCTGTTAAGTCCATTTTTTCTAAGGTATAGTTTAAGTCCATTGTTTCTTTGTTGACTTTCTGTCTTGATGACATGTCTAGTACTGTCAGTAGAGTATTGAAGACCCCACTATTATTGCATTGTCATCTATTTCATTTCTTAGGTCTGGTAGTAATGTTTTATAAATTTGGGAGCTCCAGTGTTAGGTGCATATATATTTAGGATTGTGATATTTTCCTGTTGGACTAGTCCTTTTATCACGATATAACGTCTCTTGTCTTTGTTAACTGCTTTAGCTTTAAAGTTTGTTTTGTCTGATATAAGAATAGCTACTCCTGCATGCTTTTGGCATTCATTTGCATGGAATATCTTTTTCCACCCCTTTACCTTAAGTTTATTCAAGTCTTTATGTGTTAGGTGAGTCTTCCGAAGACAGCAGAAACTTGTCTTGTGAATTCTTATCCATTCTGACATTCTGTATCTTTTAATGGAGCATTTAGACCATATACATTCAATGTTAGTATTGAGAAGTGAGGTACTATTCTATACATGGTGGTATTTGTTGGCTGACTACAATTTTTTTTTTTCATCATGTTATTGTTCTACAGGTCCTATGAGATCTATGTTTTAAGGAGGTTCTATTTTGGTATATTTCAAAAATTTGTTTCAAGATATAGAGCTTCTTTTAACAGTGCTTATAGTGCTGGCTTGGTAGTGACAAAATCTTTCTGCATTTGTTTGTCTGAAAAAGACTGTATCTTTCCTTCATTTATGAAGCTTAGTTTTGATGGATAAAAAATTTCTTAGCTGATAATTGTTTTGTTTAAAGAGGCTAAAGATAGGACCCCAATCCCTTCTAGCTTGCAGAGTTTCTGCTGAGAAATCTGTTGTTAATCTGATAGGTTTTTCTTTACAGGTTACCTGATGCATTTGCCTCACAGCTGTTAAGATCCTTTCCTTCGTCTTGACTTTAGGTAACCTGATGACTATGTGGCTAGGCAATGGTCTTTTTGGGATGAATTTCCCAGATGTTCTTCGTGCTTCTTGTATTTGGACGTCTAGATCACTAGCAAGATCAGGGAAGTTTTCCTTGATTATTCCCTCAAATATGATTTCCAAACTTTTGGATTTCTCTTCTTTTTTGGGAACGCCAATTATTCTTAAATTTGGATGTTTATCATAGTCCCAATTTCCTGGAGTTTTTCTTTTTAAATTATTTTTTCTTTGTCTTTGATGGACTGAGTTAATTTGAAAGCCTTGTCTTTGAGTTCTGAGGTTCTTTCTTCTGCTTGTTTGATTCTATTGCTGAGATTTTTCAGTGCATTTTGCATTTCTCTAAGCGTGTCCTTGACTTCCAGAAATTGTGATTGTTTTTATTTATGCTATTTCACTGAAGAATTTTCCTTTCATATACTGTATCATGTTTTTGACTTCTTTAAGTTGGACTTCACCTTTCTCTTTTGCCTCTTTGATTAGCTTAATAATCATCCTTCTGAATTCTTTTTCTGACTGTTCAGAGATTTTGTCTTGGTTTGGATCCACTGCTGATGAGCTGGTATGATCTTTTGGGGCTGCTAAAGAACCTTGTTTTGTCATATTACCAGAATTATTTTCCTGTTTCCTTCTCATTTGAGTAGATGATGTCAGAGAGAAGATCTGGGATACAAGGGCTGCTGTTCACATTATTTTGTCCTACAGGGTGCTCCCTTGATGTGGTGCTCTCCCCCTTCTCCTAGGAATGGGGCTTCCTGAGAGACCAACTGTAGTTACTGTTTTTGCTCTTCTAGGTCTAACCACCCAGCAGAGTAGCGGACTCCAGGCTGAAACTGGGGAATGTCTGCAATGAGTCTTTTGATATGATCCATCTTCAGGTCTTGCAACTGTGGATACCAGCACCTGCTCCAGTGGAGTCAGCAGGGGAGTGAAGTGGACTCTTTGAGAGTCCTTGGTTGTATTCTTGTTTAGTGCGCTAGTTTTGTGTTGGTTGGCCTCTAGCTAGGAAGTGGCACTTTCAAGAGTTCATCAGCTGTGGTCCTATATGCAGGATGCACACTTGCCCTAGGGACACCTAGTTAAGTATTCAGGTTTGTCAGGTGATGGCAGGGCCATAAGGCACCCAAGAGATTATGATCTTTGTCTTCAGCTACCAGGGTGAGTTGAGAAAGACCCCAGGTGAAGGCAGGGATAGGTGTGTCTGAGCTCAGCCTTTTCTTGGGCGGTGCTTGCTGCTGCTGCCGTGGGTGTGGTTCCCAAATTCAATGGAGTTATATTCCCAGGAAGATTATGGCTGTCTCTGCTGAGTCATACAGGACACCAGGGAAGTGGGGGAAAGCCAGCAGTCACAGACCTAACCCCACTCCCACACAACCCACAGTCCTAAAGGCCATCCCCACTCTCATGGTGCCCCAACAACAGTACCTTTTCATCCAGTGACCAGGGCTGAGAACTTGTCCCAGACCATGAGCCTCCCCACTGAGAAAGCAAGCGGACTCACACTTTTTCAGCATCTCAGGGAGCCTGCAGTAGCGATGCAGCTCCTTCAAAACGCTGTGGATTCTCTCGGCTTTCCTGGTATGTTCCTGCGGTAGTTCTTGGAGAAAAAATTCACAATGTGAGTCTCCGCATGCTGCTCTGTTCATCGGAGCGGAAGCTACAAGCTAGTTCTGCCTCGATTTTCCGGGATTTCTTATCTGTCTTCTGTTCTCACATACTCTGCACCATACATAGGTGACTGAGTCTATTCTCAAGGCTCTAGGACTGCCATTGTTTTTCTGGTCATTGCACCCATTTCAGACCACACTATTTACTTGGTTCTATTCTGGATCTTTGACTTTTCAAGACTCCAAAAAACCTGCCTAGAGACACTCGCTCATTCTAGACTATAGATGTAAATCTCTGCATGGAAAAAGAACACAACTGCAAGAAATAAAAGGAAAATTTTATTTTGCTATCATCACAACTAAGTGTTTATTATTAAACCAATATTTAAATTTAGGTCAACTCCATAGACATTTTTTAAATATTTTCTTTATGCTAGGCATAATGGTAGAAATAAAAATATACATTATCACTGCTCAGAGTATGCAGTTTAAAATGAAGATTTGCAAGTAGAATACTGAATTGCTATTTAGGCTTATGCATGTGGGGGGAAAAAAAAAAAAAGAAAAGGAAAGAAATATCTAAGGTATCCAGGTGTAACACCAGAGAAGCACCAATCAACTCTATCTGCAGATAGAATTCAGTTCAAAATGGAATTGACTCATTATGCCTCGAATTTTTTCATGCATTTCTAATAATTTTATTTAAACATTAAAAAAATTAAAGTAGAGAAAAAATATAGTTCTTAGAAATGTCCTCTAAATTTGTCTTAAAGGTCGTTGACAAACCACTAGGAAAACTGAAGCTTAATCATTACCTTCATAGAATGTTCATCCTTATAATTTTGCTCTAAATCATGAGAAATACACTGACTGAAACACATTTCTTGTTTTTTTAAATGCCAGGTTAAATTTTGTCAGCATTCTGGATCATGAGAAATACATTTTCTGAATGACATTTCTAATTTTTTTTTAAATGCCAGGTTAAATTTTGTCAGCATTCCCTTGCTTCGCTAAAAGAATACTGACAACATACATTATAACCATATGGCATTTCTCTCATCTCAAGGATAATGGTTCACTTGGGATATTATTGTAAAACTTTTAAAACACTTGGCTAGAGTAAATGATTTCTCAGAACCACACCTAACTATGATATAATACAATGAGACTGAAGGAGAAAGCAGCCAAGTTTTTCATAATAAATACTTAAAAAGAAAAGCCTTGTATTCCAAATAAAGATTCTATTTCGTTTTTCACATATAAACATTCTCTCCTATGGAAACCTAAAATAACTTAGAAAGTTGGTGGAATTGTTAGCAATTGAATAATTAATTACAAAATAATTTTCATGGAAGCATATGCAAATAACTTTTTTAAATACATTTTTATGTTTCATTAAATTCAATAAACTAATCTGTGTCTTAGGTGTATAATAGAATTATCAAATACTGAGTTTGAGTATACTGTGTATTTAATTTGATTCTCAGTATAGTCATCTATTATAACCATAAGAAGCATCGTTCTTATGAGTTTTACATAGAATAAAACCAAAACACAACACTATTATGATACTTAAAACACGACATTATTATGATACTCATTAGAGGTGTTATATTTCAAATGTAAGTCTAAATGTACTTCCTTTAAAGGAAAGCAATTATAAATATTTGTTACTGTTTCTTAAAAAGGCTTCTTATATTTTCTAAAAATCCCAAAAGAATTTTAAGCATGTTTATTCTCTATAGAATTCTCATTTTAAATAAATAGCCTGTAAAGAAAAAAATGAATTTCCAGTATTTATTCTACTTATATTTATCAAAAATTAATAAGTAAATAAATGGATTTTTATACACTCAAAATTAATTTCTAAGAAATACAATAAATGGTGTGTTTCACTAATGACCATACCTAGAAACAAGCAAATAATTTATTTTGCTTTCATACTTGTGATAGACTTGCTATAACTTTCATATCATTAAATCAGCTTTAATCATTCTATACAGGATTACAATTGAAGACAGATGGTTCTGGGTCACTGGCAATTGATTATATGATTGTGTAAACAGATAAGATAAAACCAAATGAAAGAAATCATGGTGACAATCTTTCTTTAGCATTTCAGACATTCAGCCTGTAATCCAGTTTAGGTGGATCAAATTTAATGTGGGAGAGAGCCCTTCTTACTTTGCAAATAACACAATATGAAAGAGCTATGCCAGGACAGATTTGCATGTGTACTACTAGATGAATTCTATCTTGCTTATTTTTTATGCCATAAAGCCTCTATAAAATAGGGATATTAACAGCGCTATCTCATAGGGTTTCTGTGAATAGTGCCTGCTTCCTAAGTAGGTGGTATGTACATACTAACTACTGTTGTTATTGGCCCATTTCTCCTTTTTTCTCTCTGATCATTCCTAGGAACTACAAATTTTACTCATTCTATTATACAAAGCATTTGAACTCCCCAGACTCCCATGTATGTCTCATATTTATGTCTCCTCGTATGTCTCTTATATGCCCATATAATATTCTGTGTATCTTCCAATATAATATTTACACTCTGCTGAGTTTGTCTTATTAATAGATTGGAAGACACACTAAGATATAAAATATGACTATCTTGATTATAGTTGTAACCAGAGTAGCTAGCACTGATATATTACTAAGTAAATATTTAGGTAGAAAAGAGAGGAAAGCAGGTAAGAGTATTCCGGTTATTAATTCACTTGTTAACTACTACTACCCAGTTCCTTATTTACTTAATTCTGACTTTCTGTAATCTACTTCCACTACAGGTTTAAAGACCCTTGCTCATCACACTCTAGGCAAGATATGTTTCAAAATGCAATTTATTTATTTATTTAGATTTTGGAAATTTATATCTGCCATATGTTACGTAACACCTCCATACAAGAGTGTAAGCATCACTTTTAGCCAAAACATTAAAATAGTGAAATAAATATTTACACCAAGCTATGCAAGTAAAAAATTGTAAATACCTTTGTGTCAGTCTAAATCAGATCCACTCTCCCTTCCTTGCTTCTTTCTGTCCTTTCTCCTTTTCACTTTTTCTCTTCCTTCCTTTCTTTTTTCTTCCATCTCCTCTTCCTCTCCTGCCTTCTTTCTCTCCCTCTCTCTTTCTTAATTTTCCTCTTTTGTCTAACAAACAAGCTAGGTCACTTCACTTTTTCCTACCAATATAGTATTTTTAGAAATAGACCTTCAGAGCTTTTTGGATTTTGAAATTGTAATTAAAGAATGGTAACTTACCATGTTAGAGTAGTTAAGAAATAATGAGTTGAAAATTTCACTTGGATTGGAGACCAAATATTAAGGCAGGAATTTATCAAAAGAAAGTTATGGATTAAAGATAAGATTTTCTAAAAGTTCTTTTTAGTATAAAGCTCTTTACATTCTATTTCACAAAGATAACTACTCAAGCAAGTGAACCCAATTTTCTCATCATCTAGAATAAACCACAGACTGAACACCTCAGTCAGTATTATTCAAAAAGTCAAATATGAACTGAACATTCCCCCATGAAGCCCCTGCTTGGGAATAAAGATGATGTTACCTATCAGGTCGACCCCAAATCCTCTAATTTAATATTCTGTGATAGATCTTATTTTCTTTCAGGATGCACTTTGTCATTATTTCATATATTATTTTGCATCAATCTGGATGACTGCTGGACATTCCCTGTCACTTTTCTCCAGGCTTTTAACCTTATGTCCCTCTATAGTCCCCTGCAGCATGCCACCCTTTCAGGGCTCCATGGAGGCCAGCAGCCACCTTGTCCTTGCCAATCCACTTCTTGGGGTCATGGTTCATAGCACTGTGATTTATTCCATTGTTTGAGGTTACCAGCATTGCCTCACATCAATAGTATACCACCCTTTCACTTCATTTTTTTGTGACTGTTCTACAAAAGAATTGCTTGGGCCCATTATTTTTAAGAAATATACATTAGTTTTGTATTTTAATATTTTATTTTTAACATAAATATTTTTTCTTTCAAAGAGTGAAAAAGTATGTATCCATACTGAAACTGAAAATATTTTCTATTCTATATCTCAGACAGTTGCCATGTGCAGCAGCAAATCAGACAGGATTCCTTTTTCTCCCATGGAGATTTTCCAAAGAGATTTGTATTGTTATCCCATTTTCCTCATCCCACAATGGCCCTATTTAAAATTTTGCTTTTCAGTGCTTCCCATCCCTACGTACACACTAAGCATTTTTTTTTTTTTTTTTTTTTTTTTTTTTTGAGACAGAGTCTTGCTCTGTCGCCCAGGCTGGAGTGCAGTGGCTCAATCTCGGCTCACTGCAAGCTCCGCCTCCCGGGTTCACGCCATTCTCCTGCCTCAGCCTCTCCGAGTAGCTGGGACTACAGGCGCCCGCCACCACGCCCGGCTCATTTTTTGTATTTTTAGTAGAGACGGGGTTTCACCGTGGTCTTGATCTCCTGACCTCGTGATCCGCCCGCCTCGGCCTCCCAAAGTGCTGGGATTACAAGCGTGAGCCACCGCGCCCAGCCCACACTAAGCATTTTTATACCTGCCTGAAACTTGACTTTACTGTCAGGAAGATCCAACCATTTATATAAATTATTATATTTGAATCCACTTCTCAGGCATATCATAGCCTCAGTTTTGACATAATAGTGACTTTCCCTATTTATGTAGTCATATCCATTAGAAGGAAGGAACTTGAGGCTTCATAGGTGGAGAGTTTAGAATTATTCGGTTAGTTTTTCTCATTTTACTCTTTGCCCTGAAGAATTGGCTACAATTCTAAGAAAGGCACCTTGTCTCTCTATTCCACCCCATGAAGAATTATTCTCTTGATGAGTGACTGCTATCAATATAGGTGTGTCCTGTTGAGGTTTTTAAAAGACTGAAAAGCAGTTAATTGACTGTTGAATGATGTCTATACATTATTTTCTTTGTCCAAAATTACGAACTCTTAGCTTGTAACTTAAATAACACAGTTTTCACTAATAATATTATCTACATTAGCCTAGCAAAATATATTGTGTTTTGCATTTATAACTCTCATTTTGATGTTGAGTCAGTACCGGCAATTGTAAAAATTATTTTGAGAGTTTGGGTAGGGTCAAATTTTAGTCACAAGTGATTTATTTTTTTATGTGTTATCATAAATATGTTTATAATTTTTCCTACTATTAAAAGGAAACAGATGTCAAAAATTCCTACTTGTCTTTTAAGCTGGTGGTATATCCAATGTATGATGAAAAATGTATTTATGTGTATTATGTCATCACATACACACTTGTTACTTCAGAAGTTTAATATAAAAACCTTTAAAATTATCTAACTGGTGTAACTCATTCCATAGAAGTATTTTTTTTGTGCAAAAATTGATACTTATAGTTGTTTAAATATGGCTAATACAACATAATTCTTCAGAGTGAATAGTTTCATAATAACTATCTTTACCTTTAGTTTACACAAAGAATACTGCATTTTAAAGGATGATAAGTTTGTGGCTCTTTGGGGACACTAGTTCCATATTTTGTTAAAATTATGAAATGAGTTTAAGATACTGAAACATTTGTATTATTAAAGATCAATTATTTTATTTTGAAACTGAAGAAAAAATATTAAAAATAGTTTACATGGCTGGGCAAGATGGCTCACGCCTGTAATCCCAGCCCTTTGGGAGGCCAAGGTGGGTGAATCACCTGAGGTCAGAAGTTCGAGACCAGACTGACAGATATGGTGAAACCCTGTTTCTACTAAAAATACAAAAATTAGCCAGGCATGGTGGCGTGCGCCTCTAGTCCCAGCTACTGGGGAGGCTGAGATAGGAGAATTGCTTGAACCTGGGAAGCGGAGGTTGCAGTGAGCCGAGATTGTGCCACTGCACTCCAGCCTGGGCGACAGAGCAAGACTCGGTCTCAAAAAAAAGGAAAAAGAAAAAAAGAAAATAGTTATACATGATGCATTGAACCTCACCAAAATGACATAGGAACATGTAAGACTAGACTCTGGTGTTTACAAAATTCCATAGGCAATAGCAAAAGAAAGTACACAAAATTTGAGTTGACCTTCTCTAATACACTGCAGGTATTAGGTTATTTAAAATATTACAGCAAATTTAAATTGTTCCACTTCAAGAATGGAATAGACATATCACTTAGTGTTGCACTTTTAGAAAAGAATAACAAGCATTAAAAGACACAATATCAAATTTAATGTCTCAAATATCAAAATGAATTTATCTAGAATTATTTTTTATTAAAAAAATTTTTTTCACACCAGTCACAATAAAAAACAGTTTTATGTAATATATTTTCAATTAAATGATTGGTAATCTATTGATTATGAATCTATTAATGTTGCAATATTTTGTGTGACAATAGGTATTTTCAAGAAAATGTGTAAACAATTTGAAGGCTGAGCTCATTGGAGTAGTTTAATTTTTAGAAATGGATTCACTGATTTTCTGAATAAGTATTTTTTAATTTCTGATTTTGTTCCAGGCAGGATTCTAGAGGCTGAGCACACTATGGTAAATGAAACAGATATGAGTTCCTGTCCATGTAGAACATATGTTCTCTTTGGAAATAGAGAAAATCATCCACTAAGGAGATAAATGATAATTACAAGCTGTAACATAGGCAACGAAGGAAATAAACAGGGCAATGAGATACATTTTAACCAGAGGCTATATTTTAAAAAGTACATTTGTGTTACAATCTGAAAGATAAAGAATCAGCAAGTCATGCACAGATATGAGAGAAGAGCATCCTATGCTTAAGGGACAATAAGCTTGAAGACTGGAAAGTGGTAAAAGGATCCACATGTTTAAAGACCAGAAGGAGGTCAGTGTGGCTGAAACAGTGTGTGCAAATAGAGGTGAAATGGAATGTGCTGACAATGCAGAGACCAGAGGCAGTTCATGCAGTTTTGGTAAGAAGTTCAAGTGCAATGGAAAGTCACTGAAGTCTGTGGGAAGTAGGGAGTGGGTTGTCATAAACTTATTGAATTTTTTAAAAGATTTCTGTGGATGATGAATACAAAATGAGCTGAGAGACCTGGGTGTGGAGTATGATCCAAGCTGTGATCAGAGTAGAGACAGAGCAATGTAGGCAGTAATGATAAATTCTTTGGGGAAGGAACGAGTAAAAGGACTTGATTATAGATGAGATTTGGAGGAAAGGAAAATATGTTTCTTATGTTTTGGCCTTCAGTAACTGAAGAAGACAAAATGTGAAAGGAATACTAAGAACTCAGTATTAGACATATTTAATTTGCAATTTCTGTTACAATCTAAAAGAAGATGTCTAAGTAGTTTTATATAGAAATCTAGAAGTGAGGTGAGAGGGGTAAGCTGAAGATATACAATTGAAAATATTTTGGAGATTAATTTAAATCTAAAAACTACTTAGACTTTTTAATGCCACATTCATTTGCCACATATACTTATTCATTCAAAAGGCACATATTCTTAGCTTACTATGACATAGGCAAAACATTCCTGCCTTCATGGATATTACATGGAAATCAGTTTATCTTTTTTATCCAGATTAATTTAAATAACAGATTTTGTTTTTATTTAAAAAGAAATAATTATGTGAAAAGAGAAAAACTTACTTAGACTTTCAAAGAATTTGACAAATCTCCTTATTAAAACTATTTTAAACTGAATCAGAAAGGAATGGAGGGCAATGGCCAAAATCAAAGCAACAGTATGCACAGAGCCGTGTCAAGGTGAACACTCTGAGGCCTGCAGTTCTTAATAGTACTATTTGTCAGAGTTTTATTTAGAAGTCTTATAAATGATGCATAAGAAAATGTGAAAAATGAAACCTCAATGCTGTTAAATGTTCTTAAATGTAGTTCAGAAAGATATATTACACAGGATCTTTCAAAGCTCTTGTATATGAGATTAAGGAAGACAGTAACTTGGTAAATGAGCTTTTGGGTAGATGATGACAGAAACAGTGCAATTGGGGGAAGTACAAATTCTATACTTATGAAATAATGGCTTTCATTTCTCAGCTACATCCTCTATGTCACACCAGGTGGTTGATGCAAATAAGAAAGTTTAAAATTCACGATGAGACTTAGCAAGTCAAAGTGTGAAAATAACAAATAAGAAACATTCAAGGGAACAGTAGGTATCTAGGATGTACTGAGAAACCAGAGCCCAATAAGGGGCAACAGATAAAATCAAGGTAAATCATTAAGATTTAGCCATTTTCAAATGCAATGAGCAACCTCATTCCCTGCTTTTACTAGTATCTAAGCTTTGCCACTGAACACATTTTGATTTTCTTAAGTTTTATTTCAGTCCTAGACTTTAAAATTAATACTACTTATAGCCAAGGGTAATTAAGGAGTCAGAAACTCAGTGACGTAACATCATGCCGAGGTCCGCTGTTCCTTCCATAATGCAAAGCCCAGTTTGAGCACTTATGTTCTCACTGTCTTGCATGAGAATACAAGCTCATTTTGAGACTTGCTTCAAGAAATTTAGCCTCAGTCTTGAAACTCTCATGAGTACTTGAATTTTCTATAGAACCACAGCCTGCATTGTTTTCTTTAGAGGTGGGAAATTGCATTCAAACCTAATCTATGTATGGCTTGTTCATGGTTACCAACTACAAAGTAGGATGGCCATACTATATACATCCAGTTAAACTTGAATCCAGACGATCAATTATATTTTTGTAGTGTATGTCCCAAATGTTGCAACCCAAATGTTGTTTATGCTAAAGATTATTTGTTTTTTGTCAGAAAGGCAAGTTTAAGTGGGAATTCTGTATTTTTATTTGCTGCATCTAGCATCTCTATCATCAGGCCTTCCTGCCACCAACTGCCAGCTTAGTCCTCAGCTTATTATCTGGAGCTCAATTACTGCTCCAGTTAGTGTCAGCCAACTTCCCCCAAATGTTGTCATCAGCATCATTGTACCATATCTCTAGCAGCTTCTCCTGGGATCGTCTTTGTTTACCTATTTTACCATATTTCTGGTCTAAAAATCTAGTTAAAAACCAAACGTTATATCAAAAATGCTTTGGATTATAGTGGTAGGTGGCTATGACAATCTTTCCAGCATGAGCAATTGGTGATAAACCTCCCAAATAAAAAATGAGGTTTTTTAGACAATTTATCTTAAAGACAGATTATGACCAAGGCAAGGTCAATAGAATCACTATAACTTATTATCTGAAGACATGAATTTGGTTTAATTCTGCCTTTATGCCTCACTTCTCCTGGCTCAATGTCACTGGGGTGAGAGGCATTGTATTATAATCTAACAAAGTTATTTGGCATAACAAAAACAGGATTATTGCGTTGATATTTGGTTACAGTACCTCAGTAAAAATATAATAGAACTAAAGGAAGTTTCAGATTAAAGAAACCAAAACACTTTTTCCCTGAGTAGGACATCTGAGAACAGGTTTAAATATATCATATACCTTCCAAAGACACACAATTCCATCAGACTACCAACAGAGCCAGTCCCACCGCTGCTATCAGAAAGCTACCACATCCAGAATCACAACCTCATTACCAGAATGAGGAACCCCACAAATTCAGGCATGTTTCATAATAGGGAAGCTGTACTTGCTACTGCTGCCACTGATATAACTATACCTCACTTATAAATTGCACTGGCCAAATGGATGTCTCAGGCGCTACCTCTAAACCACCCCAACACCTGAGACTGGATACTGAAGCCGCTGCTCACTTACTTCAGAAAACTGCTTATCTCCATATCTGTACTTACCCGTAGAAATGCAGTTGCATCAAAAGTTTAGTATCTGCTCATACCTCCCTTCCAAATATCATGTAAAATATATTTCCTGAAACTAAACACCTTCTGGAACCTCATTTCCAACGTGGTCTCAGAAGTACAGCATAAGATTGCCAATACCTAAATGTAAGAGGTACTAGGTATATTTATTGGCTATATTTATTGGGTGCCAATATACCATATACATAGTATATGGTATAATACATACCATAATATTTTTTAAAAACCTAAAATCCTATGTTTATATCAAATACGACAGCCACCTGATTGTAAAATGCTGATATTAAATAAAATGATCTTAAGTAATGTAAATTGTAAGAGTAATTTTGTTAATTTGATGTGACAAATGTCAAAAATAAATGCCTACTGGAAATCTGAAGCTGCAAGAACTGCATAGACACAGTCACAGTGTGTCTGGAATTGGTGGGTTCTTGGCCTCACTGACTTCAAGAATGAAGCCTCGGACCCTCGCGGCGAGTGTTACAGTTCTAAAGGTGGCGTGTCCGGAGTTTGTTCCTTCTGATGTTCAGATGTGTTCGGAGTTTCTTCCTTGTGGTGGGTTCATGGTCTCGCTGGCTCAGGAATGAAGTTGCAGACCTTCGCTGTGAGTGTTACAGCTCTTAAGGCGGCACGTCTGGAGTTCTTCGTTCCTCCCGGTGGGCTCGTGGTCTCGCTGGCTTCAGGAGTGAAGCTGCAGACCTTCGCGGTGAGTGTCACAGTCCATAAATGCAGTGTGGACCCAGAGTGAGCAGCAGCAAGATTTATTGCAAAGAGCAAAAGAACAAAGCCTCCACAGTGTAGAAGGTGACCTGAACGGGTTGCCACTGCTGGCTCGGGCAGCCTGCTTTTATTCTCTTATCTGGCCCCAACAGAGTGGTCTGTTTTGACAGGGTGCTGATTGGTGCAATTACCATCCCTAGATACAGAGTGTTGATTGGTGCACTCACAAACCTTGGCTAGACACAGGGTGCTGATTGGTGTGTTTACAATCCTTGAGCTAGACATAAAGGTTCTCCAAGGCCCCACCAGAGCAGCTAGATACAGAGTGTGGATACAAAGGTTCTCCACATCTCCACCAGACTCAGGAGCCCAACTGGCTTCACCCAGTGGATCCTGCACTGGGGCTGCAGGTGGAGGTGCCTGCCAGCGCTCGCACTCCTCAGCCCTTGGGTGGTCGATGGGACTGGGCATAGTGGAGCAGGGGGTGGCGCTCGTCGGGAAGGCTGGGGCGGCACAGGAGCCCATGGAGCGGGTGGGAGGCTCAGGCATGGCGGGCTGCAGGTCCCGAGCCCTGCCCCGTGGGAAGGCAGCTAAGGCCCGGTGACAAATAGAGCGCAGCGCCGGTGGGCTGGCACTGGTGGGGGAACCAGTACACCCTCTGCAGCCGCTGGCGTGGGTGCTAAGCCCCTCATTGCCCGGGGCCGGCAGGGCCGGCCGGCTGCTCTGAGTGAGGGGCCCGCCAAGCCCACACCCACCCGGAACTCCAGCCGGCCCGCAAGCGCCGCCCGCAGCCCCGGTTCCCGCTCGCGCCTCTCCCTCCACACTTCCCTGCAAGCTGAGGGAGCCGGCTTCCGCCTTGGCCAGCCCAGAAAGGGACTCCCACAGTGCAGTGGTGGGCTGAAGGGATCCTCAAGTGCCGCCAAAGTGGGAGCCCAGGTGGAGGAGGCGCCGAGAGCGAGTGAGCGCTGTGAGGAATGCCAGCATGCTGTCACCTCTCAACAGGTAAAGGACACAGTTTATTAACAGAAACAAGATGTTTTAGGTTTTGTGATCATAACCTTTTGAGATTAATGTCCAGCACAGCATATCTCTACTTTTACTGCCCAGTATACTCACCTAAGGAACTCTGGAAACAATACTGACGTCCAAACTACTTCCTAGACCAATCCAATCAGAATTTCTGGATGCCCAAAGATTCCAGGGTGAATCTAATCTGCATTCAATTTGAGCATCAGTAGTTTAGCATGAAAATCAGTTGCTCTGAAAACACAACTTTGTTCAATACAAATTTGAGAAATGTTGAACCCATGGGTCTGACCTAGAATACCATTTATTATAATTATTAAAAATGGATTCTATATAGAATCTTTATGATAATTTTAGGCACATTTCACTAGGAAATGTTTAACTGTGATTTATATCACACTGAAAATTTGACTTAGACATTTCCAAATTCATTTGGAAGGAGAAAAAAATCATCTGATGATCTAATAGTAACAAATAATATTTTTTTAAATGTAAGAAAAGGACAAATTAGATTATAAATGGGAGGTTATAATTACAAACTAGGCTTGGCTTGGAATTAATTTCAGAGATTAAAATTCTTATTTTGCATGGACTAATTTATGCATTTTTGACAAAAGGTATTGCACTTTGTGAGAAACTTTTCTTAAAATAATAACCTTGGAAGTTTAAGAAAAGTGTTTCTATATTATTAATAGAATATAATCTGTTAAAAATGGGAGGGGGCAGGGGTTGAAAAACTACCTATTGAATACTGTGCTAACTATCTGGGTAATGGGTTCAGTTGCACTGCAGACCTCAGCATCACACAATGTACCTATGTAACAAACCTGCACACATACATTCTGAAACTAAAATAAAAGTTTAAAAAGTTGAAAAATAAAAAAAATGGGCTGTATCTGAATACTAAAGCTATATATTCCCAGTTATATTTTAGTTATTGTATATTAAATATAAATATATATTCCAGAATTCATTATGATCCAATACCTATGAAAATTATTAACATTTTATGAAAACTGTATATGAATTCTTCTAAAAATTTTCTCAGGATCTAGAAAAGTGTATTGCATGCTATCAACACTTAATAAATTTTTTTTTTAGTAGATTCATACTGGAATTATCCAGCAAGGGAAAAGATAATCACTACCAAGTGAGAAAAAGCACATTATTCATCCTCATGAAATTCTCTTTACATAAACCAAAGGGTATTTCTGCACAGTATTAAGTACTTTTCTAGGGTGGAGTTGCATTCCTTTTTTTTTTCAGCATTCCTTCATAGTTTATGAAATGTCCCACTTGGATTTTATAGATACTTATCTTTCAATTATTTTATTTAATAAAGCTTTCAAAACTTACAAGTAAAAAGGCAAAAAGAGGGAAGATTGAAATTGTAAAATTAAGAGAATGGTGCACTGCCAATAGGCAAAAAGAAGAAATATTAATGTAATGGATTTAAATAATCCATTCTGAGATTTATAATTTTAAAGAAAGCAATGAAAAGTAATCCCTACTTCTCATGTTTTAAGATCTGGCTTATTAATGTTTTCAGCCATTTTTATATCTACTAGCCTGAAATTTTTAACAGCCTGATTTAAAAAGTACCTACGTTGCAACACAGCTTGACTATTCAACTGTACCTTGTAACTGAAAAAACAATTATTAAGCTTTCATATTCACAAATAAGTCTCTCTGGGATTTGATAATTTATCAGTTTATGTTGCTGTGTTCTAGTACCCACTGGAAAATATTTATAATTTTTAAATATTTGGACCATCCTGATGACATTTTTCTCTCCTTAGACTACTTTACATAAGCAGAAAAGCTGACACAGATTAAATTTCTCTGAAAGATACTATAGATTGGATTGCTTAATATTCATCCAGCCGCCATCCAGCATGCCTTCCAAAATGGCAATGTCTGAAAAACTAAAAAGTTTAAGAGAGTCCTTTGCAGCCGGAGTGCTAGAGCCCTCCAGGCAGAAAAACTCTGATAGAGAATTAGGAGAAAAGGAAACAATCTGAGGGTGCAGGAGAGGATAGGTACATTGCGTAAACACGTAAGAGTAGGCATGTTCTTCTGAGACAGCCCTGGCAGGGATTCTAGCATCTGGTTCCTGTTGTTGTAGGTGCCAAGTGGCATGAGCCAGATCGCACAGGGTTTCCACCAGAAGAATCTCGTGGATGAATGTTTCCTTTGGCTGCCTTGTGGGCAGTATCTAGCCACCACACCCACCTCCAACTCCTCCAAGGATTCTATAAGCCACAAAATATCCTCTAGAAAATCTCTTTCTGCTTAAAATAGAATGAATTATGTTGAGTTCATCTCAAAACCCTAACCAAAGAGTCCGCTGAAGATTGTTGGGCAACCAGTCCTACTTAAATACTTTAGGAACTTGGGAAGATGCTTCAGCAATACATGCCAGTAGGATTGCTCGGAAGTATGGTCTAGATTGAGTTACATTATGACTAGAGCTGTTGCCAGCAGAAACCTTTCCTACCAACTCCAGTGTCTTATAGGAATATCCGTCTTTATGTGTCCTCACCCACTAAATGCTGCTTTAACTGTAGATTCAGCCTTAGCTAAATATAGGCAGGTAATGTTTATCAAAAGCATTTTACCTGAAGAACCAGCAGGATTTGAAGTAACTGCTTTCGTATCTAGTCAGTCAAATGGTGGGATCACTCACAGAGTTATTCAATTATTAAATGTAGTGCCAATCAGAGACCAAACTCCTGATTCTAATTTGATTTAACTCAATAAATGGCATAGGTGCCTCGATGAAGAATCCCCTTCCTTTAAGAACTGGTTTCTCCAAGCTAGTGCCTACTTGCAGTGATTATTCTTTTCTCTTTGGTCACCAAGACACTTTTTCACAAAAGTTGAAGTCTGTATATTTTATGTTATAAACCAGAGAGTACAACATTTTAAACAACATTTACATAATGTTCTTTACATAAAGAACAGTATATATAACTGTTACTTCAGTTGAAAAGATGTGATTAACCCTTATCTACGAATGTGATCTAAAATGACTGGCAAGTTTTTTTGCATATAAAATATAATCATGTTTTCCATGAATGTCCATCCACTCTTGATAAGAGGCATGATTATGCCAGGTTAGCTTTCTATACTTGATAGTACTCTTTCTCTTCCTGGATCAGATTTCCATAAAGAGCAAAATTCCCATTTTCTTAGTAGACAAATAATCTACCAAGTCAACCTGATCCTATTAGAGCTATAACCAGGTTATTTTTGTTTGATGGTTAATATTAAGTGTCAACTTGATTAGATTGAAGGACACAAAGTATTGTTTCTGCGTATATCTGCATGTTGCCAGAAGAGATTAACATTTGTGTCAGTGGACTTGGAGAGGAAGACCCATCCTCAGGAAGACCCACCCACAACATGGGTGGCCACCATCTAATTGGCTGCCATCATGGCTAGATAAAGCAGGCAGAAGAAGGTGGAAGAAGCTGACTTGCTGAGTCTTCTGGCCATCTTTCTCCTGTGCCGGGTAATTCCTGCTGTCAGACATCAGACTCCAAGTTCTTTAGCTTTTAGACTCTTGGACTTACACCAGTGGTTTGCCAGGGGCTCTCAGGCCTTTGGCCACAGACTGAAGGCTGCACTGCTGGCTTCCCTACTTTTGAGGTTTTGGGATTCGGACTGAGACACTACTGGCTTCCTTGTTCCTCAATTTGCAGATGGCCTATCATGCGACTTTACCTTGTGATCATGTGAGTCAATTCTCCTTAATAAACTCCCTTTCATATACACATGTATCATATTAGTTCTGTCCCTCTAGAGAATCCTAATACAATTTGCTAATAGCAGTAAAGAAGAAATAGAAGAGCTTGTCTTTGAACAAGATTTTTTTATCACTGCAAAGTTAGAGGGATGCTAAAAGTATCTGAAAATTACATCAGCATACATCTGCAGGGAGTCTAAAGGATATGGAGACTAGTGGCATACCACAGTTTCCTTCTCCCACCTTTGCCCTAGGCACCATCCCAATACGTATAACCTTCCTCACATCTATAGCTAACATATAATAGTAAGGTAACTCTTTTTTTCAAATTTTTATCTTTATTATTCTAGCTTTCTCAAAAAAATTGAAGAGAACCAAATATTTGAATGTTGCATATTGATTCTGATGACTCCTTGGCATGTACTGTCCCAAATCTGATACCTTATGTGATGCTTAATAATAGGTGTCAACTTGATTGGATTGAAAGATACCTACTTAGCTGGTAAAGTATTGTTTCTGGGTGTGTCTGTGAGGGTGTTGCCAAAGGAGATTGACATTTGAGTCAGTGGACTGGGAAAGGAAGACCCACCCTCAATATGGGTGAGCACCATCCAATCCGCTGCCAGCGTGGCTAGAACAAAGCAGGCAGAAAAAGGTAGGGTAAGTTGGCTTGCTGAGTCTTCTGGCTTTCATCTTTCTCTGGTGCTGGATGCTTCCTTCCATTCTTCCTGACCCTGGACATCAGACTCCAGGTTCTTTGGTCTTTGGACTCTTGGACTTTCAATGGTGGTTTGCAGGGGACTCTCGGGCCTTTGGCCACAGACTGAAGGCTGCACTGTTGGCTTCCCTGCTATTGAGACTTCTGGACTTGGACTGAGCCACTTCTGGCTTCTTTCTTCCTCTGCTTGCAGACGGCCTACTGTGGGACTTCACTTTGTGATCGTGTGAGCCAATTATCCCTAAGAATACCTTTTCATATATACATATATCCGATTAGTTCTGTCCCTCTGGAGAACCTTGACTAATGCATCTTATAATCTTAAGGAGATATGTCTTCTAACGGCATTGGGGTTGGAAAATCATCCCAGAGGAATAAGGCTAAATATGACTAGGATGATTATTGCATTCTGGCCCAGCTTCATGCCCGGTCCTGTATGGCACAGACTCCATAACCTCAGTTAAAATTGAAAACCATGGCTTTGATGAATTGATATCTTGCTACTTGGAAAGAATATGATCCAGAGAATAGTATTACCTACACATTCATGGGGAAATCATTAACTTTACTTTATGAAGTAAAGTTATAAAAATTAAGAATATGATTACTTGTGAAAAATGCACTTTAAATTTAATTGCAAGCCTATGTTGCTATAATCATGGCTGAGTACCAGGCAATTTCCACATACCAGTATCTAATCAGGGAATGGCTGGAAAACAGAATGTATCACAAGAGGCCAGCAGATACTTTTACTTCCAAATCTTGTAAAAATACATCTAATTGGAGTAATCTATTTCTCCAGAATCCTAATTGTAAGAGATTATGGAAGATAATGTTTTCAGTTTCTTAGCATCTCTAGAACAGGCAGGCATTCAAAAGGAGGGTACTACAGAGATTGAACAAATCACCCCACAGTTTTTGCCAAAATACTATTTGACATCTGTTGGCAGGAGGACTAGCTCTCAAACTAACATGAATACTGTTAATTAGACATAATGGACATTACAGTCATCAGGAAGACTCAGAAGTTGAAAACTAAACATTTTGCATTGCAAAAGTGCCCTTCTACGGCCAAGTCCACAAACAAAAGAACACTCAGTCACGCAAGCAATAGTGATAGCTCAGAAATTCAGTACTTTTACTGTGAAAGAAAAATGTAAGAGTCCTGAAATATTGCATTAGAATTAAGTTTTACTTGTCAGACAAGGCAAATATCAATAGAATTAAGGTAGAGGTCTAAAATGTAAGTTTTAATTTTCTGATGTAATATTTCACTTGTTTTTATACCAAGGAGGTATTTGATGTTAGAAGGTAGGAAAAACCTGAGAGTTTATACTTTGGTGAGCCTATATCAAGGCTCTCAATTTAGTTTATTTAACAATAAGACAAAAGCCTCTTAGCATATGAATGTTAAAAAAATAATTAGACCTAAAACACTTTAATATGCTCCTAAGTATTTATATTAGGATCAAGGAGCTTGTTTATGCTTTGGGTAAAAAATATTTCAGTAGCTCACTAGAAGTAATTTACAATGAGTTATACAGAATTCTTTCAAATTCTTAAACAGAAACACACTCTCCATATGAAAGTACTTCCTATTGGCTAGCAGCAATAAGCTGGCAAGTCATAAGCCATCAGTCGATATTTTATTGCTGTAAATTCACTCAGGATGTTCTCATTATGAAATTAAACAAATCAGCAGAGTTCTACAGAAAGCCACGAGCAACTAAATTCTAACAAGCTATCAAAAGAACAGAAATACTGACATTGAAACCCAGTGCCCTCTGGCATATAGAACAGACTGTAAACTGATTTTGCAAACAAAAATCTAAGATATTCTTTATTTAAAGAAAAGGCCTAATTCAGTGATTGTAGCACATACTGAAGGGAAGATTGGATGAAGGTAATTCTATCAGTTAATGGGACATTCAAATATGGTAAGAGTATGAACCTGCAGGCATATATATGCCTATTCTGAATATTTGGGTAGGAAGGTAAAATATTAAGATAGTGTATAAAATGTTTATCATATAAAAGTGCTCCGTTAAAATACACTAATATTCTACTTTTATCATGCAGGGAGTCAAATAGGTTTTTCCATTGTTAATATTTCATCATATGCTTACATATTATTTCAAGATATTATTAAATCAAAGATTAATCCATGTCCCATTGATCTAGTGATCTAGTGATATTTAATCTCCTTGCGTGTGTGTGTATATATATATATATATATACATGCTTTCCATCTCAATATTGTCGCTCGATGGTGTTAAATAGAAAATAAAACCCACGTGGTTTTCATTTCCAAGACACTATATGAGGTAATGTATAATAGGAAACACATGAAATGATGAAGGCTTGAGAGAACAGGTATTAGAATGATAAATCCAGGGATAAAATGACTTTGTGGAAGAATCAGGAGAGCCCTGGGATAAAAGAAACCTCAATGAGCAAATTCTTTTGGAGGATACTTAAAGGAAACATAATTAATGGTGTGAAATGCTAGGATACAATTTATCAAAGAACATGACTCTGAGAAAATAGGATCTTTACAATTAGAAAGCTACTAATAGTTACTGTGACCAACACTTATAACTTGAGTTATAAATACCTGACCCTGTTGCACTTTTATTATATTTAGCTCACATCAATCTTACCAACTCACAAAGGATCCTCTTCAACTACAGTAGAGAAAGGCATTGAGATCATATACCTTGGTTCTCAACTGTCTTAATTCGCAATGCAATTCTTTTGACAAAGTATTGTCCTAGGTTTAAGTACATAAATATACTCAAAGATATATGAGCAAGAGGGTTGGTAATTGAAGGGATCTTTCAGATTGAATGTCAGGGCCTAGATGATTGCCTCCCCTTTGGATTAAGGCACATTTCATGGGTGCCTGCCCAAATTTGTGGCATCAACCTTGGGTGCAGGAGCTGCTTAAATGGTAAGGAATGTGGATTTCCCCCAGCTGGTCATAAAGGTCATAGTACTCTACTTGTGCAGATGACTCAAGTATTAATTCTTCTTCCACTGATACTCTACCATCTCTCAGTTCTCCCTGGGTAGGCGTCACTCTTCTGCTTCAGGATTGCCACCAATTCCAGCTTCCTAATATCCACAATAAATGATAATGATAGAGAAAATAAATATTCTCTTTACATAGGTATTTTAAGAAGGCAATAAGATAAGTGTACTTGGATACTTCGATGCACAGGTTTTTTTTTCCAATTTTTTTTTTATTTCAATAGGTTTTGGAGAACAGGTGGTGTTTGGTTACATGAATAAGTTTTTTAGTGGTGATTTCTGAGAT
The DNA here is from genome assembly GCF_006542625.1 of Nomascus leucogenys. NCBI lineage: Eukaryota > Metazoa > Chordata > Mammalia > Primates > Hylobatidae > Nomascus > Nomascus leucogenys. The sequence goes on from NC_044391.1 coordinate 11,952,186, forward strand.
TTTGGTGTACCTATCACCCGAGTAATGTACACTGTACCCAATGTTAATCTTTTAACCCTCACCCACCTACCACCTTTTCCCTTGAGTCCCCAAAGTTGATTGTATTATTCTTATGCCGTTATGTCCTCAGAGCCTAGCTCCCACTTATGGGAGCTAACATACAGTGTTTGGTTTTCTATTGCTGAGTTACTTCACTTAGAATAATGGGCTCCAATTCCATCTAGGTTGCTGTGAATGCCATTATTTCATTCCTTTTTATAGCTGAGTAGTATTCCATGGTAGTAGTATTCCATATATATATATTCCATATATATATATGGATACACACACACACACACACACACACACACACACACACACACCGCTTTTTCTTTATCCACTTATTGGTTGATGGGCATTTGGGCTGGTTCTATATTTTGGCAAATGCGAACTGTGCTGCTATAAACATGTATATGCAAGTGTCTTTTATATATAATGACATTTTTTTCCTCTGGGTAGACACCCAGGAGTGGGATTGCTGGATCAAATGGTAGATCTACTTTTAGTTCTTTAAAGAACCTCCAACCTGTTTTCCATAATGGTTGTACTAGTTTACATTCCCAACAACACTGTAGAAGTGTTCCCTTTTCACCACATCCATGCCAACATCTATTATTTTTTGATTATGGTGATTCTTGCAGGAGTAAGGTAGTATCATATTGTAGTTTTGATTTGCATTGCCCTGATAATAGTGATGTTGAACATTATTTCATATGTTGTTGGATATACAAAAGAAGATCATTTGTATACTTCTTTGAAGAATTGTCTATTCGTGTCCTTAGCCCACTTTTTGATGGGATTGTTTGGGGTTTTCTTGCTGATTCATTTGAGTTCTTTGTAGATTCTGGATATTAGTTTTTTGTCAGATGTATAGATTGCAAAGATTTTCTCCAACTGTGTGGGTTGTCTGTTTACTGTGTTGATTATTTATTTTGCTATGCAGAAACTTTTTAGTTTCATTAAGCCCCATCTATTTATCTTTGTTTTCATTGAGTTTGCTTTAGGGTTCTTGATCATGAAGTATTTGCCTAGGCCAATGTCTAGAAGAGTTTTTCTGATGTTATCTTCTAGAATTTTTATGGTTTCAGGTCTTAGATTTCAATATTTGATTCCTCTTGCATTGATTTTTGTATAAGGTGAGAGATGAGGATCCAGTTTCATTCCTCTACATGTGGCTAGCCAATTATCCCAGCACCATAAGTTGAATACGGTGTCCTTTCCCCACTGATTGTTTTAGTATGCTTTGTCAAAGATCAGTTGGCTGAAAGTATTTGGCTTTATTTCTAGGTTCTCTATTCTGTTCCATTGGTCTATATGCCTATTTGTAGACCAGTACCAACATGCTGTTTTGGTGACTATGGCCTTATAGTCACCTATCTGCCTCCAGATTTGTTCTTTTTGCTTAGTCTTGCTTTAGCTATGTGGGCTTTTTTTGTTTTTGTTGTTTCATATGAATTTTAGGATTGTCTTTTTCCAGTTCTGTGAAGAATGATGGTGGTATTTTGATGGGAATTGCACTGGATTTATAGATTGCTTTTGAGAGTATGGTCATTTTCATAATATTGATTCTACCCATCGACGAGCATGGGATGTGCTTCTATTTGTTTGTGTTGTCTGTGATTTCTTTCAGCAGTGTTTTGTAGTTTTCCTTTTAGAGGTCCTTGGTTAGGTATGTTCCTATGTTTTTGTTTGTTTGTTTGTTTTGCAGCTATTGTAAAAGGGGTTGAGTTCTTGATTTGATTCTCAGCTTTGTCACTGTTGGTGTATAGCAGAGCAACTGATTTGTGTACATTAATTTTGTGTCCTGATACTGTGGTAAATTCATTTACCAGTTGTAGGAGCTTTCTAGATGAGTCTTTAGGGTTTTCTAGGTATACGATCATGTCATCAGCAAACAATGACAATTTGACTTCCTCTTTACTAGTCTGGATGCCCCTTATTCCTTTCTCTTGTCTGTTTGCTCTGGCTAGGACTTCCAGTAGTATGTTGAATAGAAGTGGTGAAAGTGGGCATCCTTGTCGTGTTCCAGTTATTGGGGGAATACTTTCAATTTTTCCCCATTCAGTATAATGCTGGCTGCGGGTCTGTCACAGATGGCTTTTATTGCCTTAAAGTATGTCCCTTCTATGCTGATTTTGCTGAGGGTTTAAATCATAAAAGGATGCCGGATTTTGTCAAATGCTTTTTCTGTGTCTGTTGAGATAATCATGTGATTTTTGTTTTTAATTCTGTTTATGTGGTGTATCACATTTATTGACTTGCATATGTTAAACCATCCCTGCATCCCTGATATGAAATCCACTTGACCATGGTGGATTATCTTTTTGATATGCTGTTGCATTCGGTTAGCCAGTATTTTGTTGAGGATTTTTGCATCTATGTTCATCAGGAATATTGGTCTGTAGTTTTCTTTTTTTGCTATGTCCTTTCCTAGTTTACGTATTAAGATAATATTGGCTTCATAGAATGATTTATGGAGGATTCTCTCTTTTTCTAACTTTTGGAATAGTGTCAGTAGGATTATTAACCATTCTTTGAATGTCTGATAGAATTCAACTGTGAATCCCTCTGGTCCTGGACATTTTTGTTGTTGTTGGTAACTTTTAATTGCCATTTCAATCTCATGGCTTGTTATTGGTCTTTTCAGAGAGTCTATTTCTCCCAGGTTTAGTCTAGGAAGGTTGTATATTTCCAGGAACTTATCCACATCCTCGAGGTTTTCTAGTTTATGCATGTAAAAGTGTTTATAGTAGCCTTGAATGTCCTTTGTATTTCTGTGGTATCAGTTGTAATATCTCCTGTTTTATTTCTAATTGAGCTTATTTGAATCTTCTCTCTTCTTTAGTTGGTTAATCTTGCTAATGGACTATCAATTTTATTTATCTTTTCAAAGAATCAGTTTTTTGTTTCATTATCTTTTGTATTTTTTGTTTCTTTGTTTCAATTTCATTTAGTTCTGCTGTGATCTTGGTTATTTCCTTTCTTCTGCTGGGTTTGGGTTTGGTTTGTTCTTGTTTCTCTAGCTCCTTGAGATGTGACCTTAGATGGTCTATTTGTGCTTTTTCCAGCTTTCTGATGGAGACATTTAATGCTATGAATTTTCCTGTTAGCACTGTCTTTACTGTATCCAAGAGGTTTTCATAGATTGCGTCACTATTGTCATTCAGTTTAAATAATTTCAATTTTCCATCTTGATATCATTCTTGACCCAATGATCATTCAGGAGTAGGCTATTAATTTCCACGTATTTGCATGGTTTTGAGGGTTCCTTTTGGAGTTGATTTCCAATTTTATTCCACTGTGATCTGAGAGAGTACTTGATGTATTTTCAATTTTTTAAATTTACTGAGACTTGTGGTCTGTCATATGTTCTATCTTGGAGAATGTTCCATGTGCTGATGAATAGAATGTATATTCTACAGTTGTTGGGTAGACTGTTCGGTAAATATCTGTTAAGTCCATTTGTTGTAGGGTATAATCTAAGTCCATTGTTTCTTTGTAGACTTTCTGTCTTGACCTGTCTAGTGCTGTCAGTGGAGTTACAGAGCTCCAAAATTATACATAAAGTTCCCCTTAAGTATTCTGCTTAAGAGTAGATTATATATTTACAGGAGGAGACTTTACAAAGCCTTGTAAAGAGCAACGACTGGGAAGAACTTATTTTAAGAAGTTCGTTATTAACTGAAATAAACAACATGTATAGAACTGTAAGCTGAACAACTACCTAAGCTTGGAAAAGGCTGGTAATGTTGAATACTGACTTTTCAAAGTGGAGAGACCTCACTGGAAACCCAGATCATTAAGTATTGGTCTCCGAAAGTCCATACCTTAAGAGTAGGGCTAATCTGTCCTAGATTAAAAGCTAATACCACCCACCATAATCAAGCTTGAAAAACAAGCTTCAAAGAGAGTAAGCTGATTTACAAGTAAATTAACTGACTTCCAGAAAAAAACCCAGTGTTCTATTAAGACAATAAAACTCAAATATTGAACAATGCAATATATATAACTATATTCAACCATACACAATAAAACATAGTTAGACATGCATAGAAGTAGGAAAATGTAATATATAACAGGAGAAAAAATTGATCAATAAAAATAGAAGCAGATACAATAGATGATGGAATATTAAATAATAATTTTAAAGATATCAATATACTTAAGCATCTCAATGATTACATTGCATATAAATTCATTAGAACTTTCAACTCTTAGACTGGATAATAAACAAACAGAACACAATTATGTGAGGTTTTCAAGAAATTCATTTTAAAAATGAAAAGGTGAAACAACGTCATGTAAATGCTGACCATAAGAAAGCTGGAATAGCATAGTAATATCAAAGTAGACTCTTTACAAGGAATACTTCTAGAAATACACGTTTTATACTAATGATAAGAGAGTAAACTTATCAATAATACATAACACTCCTAAATATATATGTAATGTAATAAGAGTTTCAAAACATATAAAGAAAAAGCTGACAGAACTACAAAGGAAAATAGAGAAATCTACAACTGTCATTGGAGAGTGGAATACTATTTTCTTAGTAATGAACGGAGCTAAACACAAAATTAGTAAGGAAATGAAAGACTTATATAATATTGCAGGACTATTTGAACTTGTAGAAATCAACAAGACACTGCATCCCTAAACAGGAAAATATTCGTTCTTTCATGTGTATATTGAAGATTCCCTAAGATGGACCATGTGCTGGGCCATAGCAAAAATATCAAAACAAATTAAATATTTTGAGATCATCCAGATCATCACATTTTGAGTATAGCCTCATTAAGAAAAAGGATATTTGGAATATCTACAAATATTTGGAAATTAGGCAACAGAATTTCAAATAACATAAGTGTCAAACAAAATTAGGTAGGAAATATTTTAAAATATTTTAAATGTCAATGAGAATACTATATACCAAATGTGTAGGCTGTATTTAAAGCTATGCATAGTGAGTACAAATAGCACTAAATGCCAGGAAAAAATAATTTCAAATTAGATGAAAGGAAGGTGATAGTAAAGACAAGAGCAAAAGTCAATACATTGGAAAACAGAAAAACAATAGAGAAATATATCGAGTATCAATTAATTGAAAATATTAATAAAATTGATAAACATTTAGCTCCACTCGAAAAACGAAGAGTGAAATTAAAAGTTATCTATATCAGTAAATAAAGAGAAGCATCACCATAGATAATATAGAAATTAAAATTGTAAAAAGGAAATTATTGAACAATTTTATGTCAGTATGTTTGAAAGCTAGTGGATGATTGCTTGAAAACACAATTTACTAAATTAACATAAGAATAAATAGACAAATAGGCAGGGTGCAGTGGCTCACACCTGTAAACCCAGCACTTTCGGAGGCTGAGGCAGGCAGATCACTTGATGTCAGGAGTTTGAGAACAGCCTGACCAACATGGCAAAACCCAGTCTCTACTAAAATACACACACACACAAAGAATAAATGGACAGATAGACAATTTGAAGTCTTATATCTGAAAGAGAATTTGAAATTGTAATTAAAAACCTTTCCAAAAAAAAGGTTTTTTTTGGAAAAAAAAAAGCCCACGCTCAGGTGACTCCACTTTTGAAGTCTATCACACACTTCCGTAGTGAAGAAGTAATATCAATTTTATCAAGTTGCTTTAATAAACTAGAGAAGCAGTGAATATATTCCAACTTTTTGTATGAGTTCAGATAATTTTAATATCAAAATTGGAAAAACTAATTACAAGAAAACTATAAAAATTTTTTCCATGAATTAAGACACAGAAATCTCTAGACTGTTAGAAAATTGATTCTATAAATAGAAAGAAAAGGTGAAATGCAACATTACCAAGTAGTATTTATCTTAGGATGTAATAAATGCAGTTTAATACATTAAAATAATAACAGAAAACTTATGTGATTATCTGAATAATAACAGGAAAGGTATTTATTTGTTTATTTTACTTTTTTTTTTTTAAGACTGAGTCTCGCTCTGTCGCCCAGGCTGAAGTGCAGTGGCAAGATCTCAGCTCACTGCAAGCTCTGCCTCCCATGTTCAAGTGATTCTCCTGCCTCAGCCTCCCAAGTAGCTGGGATTACAGGCACGTGCCACCACACCTGGCTAATTTTTGTATTTTTAGTAGACATGGGGTTTCACCATGTTGGCCAGTATATTTAAAAAGTTACCACACATTCATGTTAAAAACTCTTACAACCTGAGAATAGAAGGAAACTTTCTCAACATGTTTAAGAGCATCTGAAGACAATTTACAGCTAATATCATACATGACAGTGAAGAACTAAAAACTTTCCCCCAAAGATTGGAACAAGTAAAAGTTCTTGACTATTTTTATTCATCATTTTACTGGAGGTGATAGCCTGTGCAAATATTCAACAATTATAATAGTGCTAAACCTAAGAAATTTTTCTAAAAACTATTAAGTTAATAATAAAATTTAGAATGGTCACAGGACACAGAGTCAATATACAAAACTCAAATTTATTTTTGATAATAACCATAACTCATTGGAAAATAAAATATATATTGTATTTGATAGCATCAAAAAAGATAAAAATACATAGGGCTAATCATTTCCAAGACCTGCATACTGAATCTATTTACAAAAGTCTCAAAAAAGGAAATTTAAGACCAAAATAGGAAATTTAATAGTGCAGTTGAATTTGAGGGTAAAGTATGAGGTACAATGGGTAATGGTGACTACAGGTAAAAAGGCAGTCAAAGGCAATTGCCTCAAGAAGGCTACATGAGATATTATTTTTCTGGAAAATGGAGATCCATGATAAAAGGCTTGTCTCAGTTTCATATTCACAATTAGTGCTAAGCAGATTATTGTGCACGTATGTATCTTCTTGTCCCATATACACTTCTTAACACTGCCAAACTCTACTGAAATAAAGACCTCTTGCCTTTCAGCCCCTAGAACTGATGCTGAGTTAAATAGAGCTCGCTCTTCCCTTGTTCAACCAGTTATTTATTATGCAGACTCTGATCTAGTTCTATGATGAAATGTTTTGTAGATATATGTACTTGGGTGGCTATATTTTCATGCATTTAATGATAAATTTTGCTTACAAATATATTTGTGAGGCTTCAGAAATATGACTGACATATTTATAAGCTACAATGTCTAAATTAAACCACAAAAGAAAGGTGTCTGTGTATACTGATAGTTCCTTGAATGAACTACACTACAAAGACCACCTAGAAAAAGCCATTATAATGAGATGAGATGAATTTGCAATATGATGTCTTTGGACACTGCCTTTTTGCACCACACTAATTTGACTTGCTTTGCTCTCCATTTCTTATTTCTTAAATTCTTCTTGAGTTTTGAGGTTTGAGACTTTGGTTTTTCAGAATGAAGCATGGGCTTTCCAGACCATCTATCCTGATAATTTGCAATTTTAACAAAGATTCACATTCTTCTTTGGAAATGCTCATAGTAAAACCCCAGGATATTTATTTTATCATTTATTGATAATATTCATGTGAGGACTTAGCACAAGAGAATGTAATCTTACTTGTACATAATTTGGAACTAGTTTATGCCCTTTTTCTTTTACCATGTTGGAAACTGTTTTAGTGAAGAACAGATTTACAGCAGCTGTTGTTAATTAGACCAAAAAAGTACTCTTATTTTTGCTTGTTCATTAGCAAATTATGTCAACCAATGTATGTTACTTCCAAGTTAATTTTTAAATTATACGAAATAATTTTATTTATTTATGACCTTTGTTGTACATTTGAATTTCAACTGTATGTGGTGTATTTTAACTGTAATATTTGACATTTGAAGTCTACTTTTTTTGTTGTTGTTTTTTTACTGGATCTCAGTATCTTGCTAGAACCAGTAACTGATATTTTTGGCCAAAAAAGAAATCTCAGGTATTTGGCTAGCCATTGGAATTATGTATGAGAGAAAAAATAATGTTTTTTTCCTTATGCATCCAAAGGTCTGTGGCTGGCACCCATATAACAAAAGACAGATTAACAAGAAAAAAGTGTAACAAATGCATTAACCAAAGTTTTATGGGGAACAAAAGCCATTAGAAATGAGGACCAAACACCCAGGGGAAAACTGAGTATTTTTATGTTTAGATTCAGTAAAATCATGTAGAAGTATGATGGGACAAAAGGGTATGGTAACAAATTGGGGGAGAGGGACCCAGGAAGGCCTATGCATTAACTTTTCTTGGCCTCAGAGTATAATGCAGTACCTCTTTGAGATGAAGTTCTTACAAGCTACTTTCAGTTGAGGTAGGACAGAGAATTCCCTTTTGTCCAGGTCTCACATTGAAAGGCAGGAGGAACTCAGAGTGACCTTCTTGCTTCTTAGGCCCTCCCAATCACCTTCAGTTCAAAGTACTTTGGGGTGGCATTTTCTGAACCCCTAGGAAGAGGAAATAGACAAATGTTGAATTTGCTACATTAACTACAAATTGTTTATATGTATTTCTTTGCCATTTCTCAGTTTCCAATCTTGTAGAATAAAAATGGGAGATAAGTTTATATCTGCTATATCTGCTATATAATCAAGAAGTTATGTTCTTTTCTCTATTTAATAGATAATTTGCAATGATTATACATTATTTTGGTTAATAAATATCATGGACTAGATCTTATTTAAAATTTTTATGTATATTTTAATTTGCTATAATCCTTACAACTTCAAGAAAGAGATTTACTGGGCAGATAATGTCCAAATTCACACAGGTCAACAGGAGCCACAGAGAATGGAATTGTGGGCTTGAATTTCGTCTGTGTTTTCTGTTCTCTGTCTCTCCTCTCCACTTTTGCCATCTTGCTGTCTTCCTTGTCTCGTAATTTACACAGACCTTCATCATCCTAAAATATTCTGTCAGCAATGTTTAACATTGTTCAAGGTTAATAGTGAGTGAAAAACAATGTATAGATGTGCTCATATTAAATATTAGCTCCACATAGAATGTTATCCAGGGATTGATCCAGACTGTGTCAGGTGCATCCCTGAACCATCTTCTATGACCAAGCCAATAAGGGGCCAAGATAGGGAGAGTGTGAGGGAGTATCCAAGAAAAACAAAAATACCACACATAGCTTAAGGAGCATTTAGTTATTCAAATTATTTTAAGTACTATTGATTAGTTTATGAAGGCATTTTTTCCCAGAAAAATTTATAACTATTACAAGATATTAAAGAGATTTCTAAGGTCTTCTCTGGAAATAATTAGGAAGTATAAAAGTTCATGTCTCAAAATAACATTAATTCATTATCATAGTTGGATAATTATTTTTAGTTTAAAATTGTTACATATCTTATTTAAAAAGCTTGTTAATTGTTAAAAGCACAACAACACACTCCTATTACGCTACCATTTAGAGATATATAAGGTTAACATTTTGGATGTAATTCTTTCACTATTATTTTAAATTGTGTATAAAATGTATTAATTTTCTTGAAATCTTTTTATAAAAACATACATTTACTTATATAATATACTTTTGCTCCTTAGTACTGTATTATAAACATATATCCACAGCATAAGATATTTTACTCTAAACTTATTTTATTGGCTGCACAATACCCCATCAGATAGCTCTACCTTTGTTTATTTAACGAACCCCTATTGTTGGATATTAAGACGTGTGTATAACAATCTGATAAACAATCCTCTAGATAAATACTTACACATAAATATAATTGTTTTCTTTTGTTGTTGTTTTTGGGGGTTTTTAAAATTTTTTTTTGACACAGAGTGTGGCTGTGTCACCCAGACTGCAGTGCAATTGTGAGATCTTGGCTCACTGCAGCCTCCACCTCCCGGGCTCCAGCTATTCTCCCACCTAAGCCTCCTGAGTCACTGAGACTACAGGCGCACGCCACCATGCCTGGGTAATTTTCATGTAGAATTTCTTTCTTTAGATAAATTTCTAGAAATGATAAAATCTAAACAATTTATTAAGTCTTTGATACACATAGCAATATATTTTATTAGTTAAATAAGTGGCTAGTCATCTCACACAATTCAATTCATAAATCAATGTCAGGTTTGTATCAGGTGTTTCATCAATTGTCAAGTGGAAGCTGATTATCTTTTATAAAATTAGAGAGTATAAGAAGAAAAATCAGGCAGGATATAAAATACTAGCAAGGCATTTTAATGAGAATTGTACTGACTAGACTGTCTGTTCTTTCAGCATTGTCTGAAAGAGTCTGATTTTACATTGAAAATTTTTGACATATTTCAGTGAGAGATATGTGGGAGAGATAAGGAACGTATACTCATAGGAGTCAGGATGATTATGTTCATTTTAGCATTACAAGGCCTGACAAGTCTGAAATTTAGAAAAATAGGCATCAGCCTGAACACTCAGGCAGGAATTAGCACTGCAGTCTTGAGGCAAAATTTCTTGTCTAGAAAACCTCAGTTTTTGCTCTTGAAACCTTCAACTGCTTAGATGAGGCTCCACCCACATTATTAAGAGTAATCTCTTTTACTTACGTCAACTGATTGTAGATGTTAGCCGCATCTACAAAATACCTTCCCAGGAACATCCAGATTAGTATTTGATTAAATACATAATTAGTATTTGATTAAGTCCCATAACCTTACAAGTCAACATATAATACTAATCATCACAAGGGCTTACACATTACAAAAATTAGAATACATAAAAACTGGACACTGAATTCTATAACCCTAGTAAATCCTGAAATATACTGCATGTCCTTTATGAACATTTTCTAAAGCTGTAGTAATCTGCTGTTTGCATATTAATTTATTGTTTTAATACTTTAGCGCTCATGCAAACAATAGAATCAGGCCTTTGTGTAAATTTCAAATGTAAAAATTACCACAAACTTGGTGGCTTAAAAGATTTATCACATTTTTTGCAACATGAATGTGTTTTCGTATAGTTCTAGAGGCCAGAATTCTGAAATTCCAGCTAAAATAAGGTTGTTGGTACAGTGGCATTCCTTCTGGATCCTCTAGGGGAGAATCTCTTCCTTGCCTTTTTTAGCTTCTAGAGTCCACCTACATTTCTTGGCTTGTGGCCCCTTCCTCCATTTTAAAAAACACAAGTGTAGCATCTTAAAAATTTTCTCTTCTCTGACCTCTGCATCCATCATCACATCTCCTTTTCTGAACTCTGACCTTGCTGCCTTCCTGTTATAAGCGTTACCTTTTTTATTGCATTGGGGACATAAGAATAATTGAGCATAATCATCCCATCTCAACATTCTTAACCATACTCACATCTGCTAAGTACCTTTTGTCATTTGAGGTAATATATTCACAGGTTCCAGAGATTAACACACAAACATTTTTTGGGTACCATATGCTCATATAATTTCTCTGTATTTATTGTCCTGAAAAAATAGATAATTGTTTAAATAGCATATGAATATTTATATTCATTCTATGTTTAGCCTCAATTTTAGCATATTAGTTTGATTAGCCTTCAGAGAGAGGTACTAACATTATTAGAAGATAATTCTCAGAAGGTAAAATAATGACTCTTATACAAATATAACATAAACACATGCCAAAGATCTAATGTAACTGATTAGTTAATGAGAGAACCAGTTAAATAGTTATTTCAAAGGAGAAATCAAAAGAGCACATTTACATGAGTCAATCAAAAATGCTGAAATTAACTTACAAGAAGATGCAAAACTGGCTTTTTTCCCCCATTGGATATGAAGGAAAATTAATTGCCCTCCACTGGACAGAATTATTTTCATGTCTGTAGTCAAGAATGCTCTCCTTTCCTATCAGTCATTCACAACTCAGTTATAAACTAGCTCAAAGAAGAAGTCATGGACACAGGAAGGGGAACATCACACTCCGGGGACTGTTGTGGGGTTGGGGGAGGGGGGAGGGACAGCATTAGGAGATATACCTAATGCTAAATGATGAGTTAATGGGTGCAGGAAATCAACATGGCACATGGATACGTATGTAACAAACCTGCACATTGTGCACATATACCCTAAAACCTAAAGTATAATAAAAAAAAATAAAAAATAAAATAAAATAAATAAAAAAATAAAAAAAATAGCTCAAAGAAAATAATGTTGCAAAAACTAGATAAACTGGAAAGGTATGCTGTTAAATCACTTAAACACTTCCATTAAAGTCACTCAATAATTTTTTAGTGAATTTCAAAGTCTTTCACAATGTTTTCTGACAACATTTTTACTAAATTTACATTTAATAAATGTATCAAAATGGAAAAGAAAGGCGTATCTTAAAGTTTACACTAAAAGTCAAAATTAAAAACAGGAATAACTATTTATTTAAACTTTATGTTTAAATACTACAATTCTAAGGGCAAAACAATGAACTAATGGTTATGAATGAATTCAAAATTCTATGTTCTACTTGCAGCAATACAGTTATCCTCAATTTAGTAATTTTGAAAAAGTGATAAAATTAGATTGACTTTTATTCTGTAAAATTTACTTTAGATTTTATTTCAGATTTTTTTACATTTACAATGTTTTTACGTTCATTTTCAAAGCACATTAAAAAGAAACAAAATTATGCCTTCACAAGTACATTAATTCCTAAAATGAAAAATATTTAACATGACTGCTAAATTATAAATTCTTATTGTCTAATAAAATGAATTGTAGAAGAGAAATAAATTAGAAGAGAAGAACTTTTACAAATATGTTTTGTTTCACCAGGATTTTGAGATCTAGTGAGATTGCATTCAAGTGAAAATAGGAACATAAATTTGTGCAATATTTTTACTTTACATTATTTTAAGAACCAATTAATACCTCAAAAATGCCAACCTTTAAAAAAAATTTCTATGATTAGCAGTCACAAACTTACTTATTTACAAATATTCTGGAAGTATCTCTTGAACAAAGTTCTTTACTATTTCCCAGTTATCTCTTCTAAAGTTTTAAAATATCATTTTCTATTCACAGTCTATGTTTCCTTACCATCCACTCAGGCCACAGCTTCAGAAGTTCTACAGAATATCAGCCTCGACATTCTAATTTAATAAATGAATTGACTTTAACTTTCTTTCTCCTTTACTTCTTTGCAGCATTTTTATTCTATAATGTCTTTTCCCCTAGGACTGAGGACTTAGTTTAGTTTTAGTCAGTATTAGTTTCCTAGGACTGCCACAACAAAATACTACAGACTGGCAGAGTTATTTATTTCTCACAATTCCGGAGTCTGGAAGCCCAAGATCAAGGTGTCAGCAGATTTGGTTTCTCCCGAGGGATCTCTCCACTTACAGATGGCCGCCTTCTCACTGTATCCTCACAGGGCCTTTTCTCGGTGTGTGTAGACCCCTGGTATCTTTTTCTTTTTTTCTACAGAGTTTCGCTCTGTTGCCCAGCCTGGAGTGCAGTGGCGTGATCTTGGCTCACTGCAACCTCCACCTCCTAGGTTTGAGCAATTCTCCTGCCTCAGCCTCCCGAGTAGCTGGGATTACAGGTGTCCGTCACCACGCCAGCTAATTTTTGTATTTTTAGTAGAGATGGGGTTTCACCATGTTAGCCAGGCTGGGCTCAAACTCCTGACCTCAAGTGATCTGGCCGCCTCAGCCTCCCAAAGTGCTGGAATTTCATGCATGAGCCACCACGCCCAGCCCCTGGCATCTTTTCTTATAAGGATGTCAACCCTATTAGGTTAGGAATCCTGCTTTATGACCTCACTTAACCTTGATTACTTCTTTAAAGGGCCTATCTTCAATTACAGTCACATTGGAGGTTAGGGCTTCAACATATAAATTTTGAGGAGACCTCACGCAGTCCATAGCACCCCTTGGCTTCAATGCTACTGTATTCTCTAGATTGACTATTACATCGCTGACCCCTCTTCCCCAACTCTTCATTTTCATTCCTGTTTTCTAAAAGCAAATGTTTTCAAGACCTTCTCTTTTCTTTTATTTTCTCCTCTGTGAAGTACTTTCTCTTTCTCTTCTTTTCTATCTGTTTTTCATTTTAGTCAGTATTATTACTTCTCACAGTTTCTAAAATAATCTCATTAATATTGGCACCATGATTTATTTTCCTGGTCCCAATCTCCCTCAAGGTTCAGGTTCACAACTCTTTATCTATGCACCACCTTTACACGACAAACTCAAACTTTCCAGAGCCAAACTCATCATTTACATTCCGAACTTACTCCTCGTGAGTTCCATTTTCTGAGCACAGCCATATTCTGCTACCCAGATCAATTCCTGAGTCACCATTGCCAATACATTATTTCTAATATATTTTTCACATCTAAGGCCTCCATTTTACTTCCTTTGTTATTTCCACATTTCAGGTGTTTATTGTGAGATCGATTGTTTCATTAGTCTCTTTAACTGCTCTCCCAGCATCCAGTCTCATTCCCGAACAGCAACACTGGTTGATGTGTCCAAAACGTAGTATTAATTTCATTGCTTCACTGCTCTTCAATATTCACTAACTTCCATAAGGTGCTACATAAAATTTAGGGAGCCAGATACTGACTCTCCAGTATCTGGTTCCTAAAGACTTTTCTGAATTTGTCTCCAAGTATATGTCAGGATCCACCCACAAGTGACTATTCACTATTTTTTTCAAGCATGTCTTGCACTTTCCTGACGGTAGGTATTTGGCTTTTAGACTTTCAGAAATGGTTGAAATAAAAAGAATGGCAATTTTTAAGTCAATTATGTCTGAAAATGAATTCTATCTTTCCCATAATTGTATCTATTACTTTGGTCAAGTACTTAACCACTTTAAGCAGTTTCTTTCCTCCTTTCGTCTCTACTTAAAAAAATACAAAAAATTAGCCAGGCATGGTGGGGGGCACCTGTAGTCCCAAGCTACTCGGGAGGCTGAGGCGGGAGAATGGCATGAACCTGGGAGGTGGAGCTTGCAGGGAGCCAAGATTGTGCCACTGCACTCCAGCCTGGGCGACAAAGCGAGCCTCCCTCTCAATAAATAAATAAATAAATAAATAATTTTTTTAAAAAATTTAAAAATGAGGAAAAAAGTATTTAAATTACATGTGTACAAAACACTGCAAACTTTTAGGTCTTTTAATATACTTTTATCCTCTGCTTCTTACTTTTTGATAATAGGATCTTTAAATTTTTACAATGTAGTTCTTATTATTGCTTTGATAAAACTTTCCCATACTAAATTAATTTTTAATTAATGTACTTTTAAATGGATTTTTTGTTGTTGTTGTTTTTGTTGTTTTTTTTTTTTTTGAGACAGAGGCTGGCTCTGTCACCCAGGCTGGAGTGCAGTGGTGCGATCTTGGCTCACTCCAAGCTCCGCCTCCCAGGTTCACGCCATTCTCCCGCCTCAGCCTCCTCCGGAGTAGCTGGGACTAAAGGCGCCTGCCACCCCGCCTGGCTAATTTTTTGTATTTTTAGGAGAGATGGGGTGTCACCGTGTTAGCCAGGATGGTCTCGATCTCCTGACCTCGTGATCCACCCGCCTCGGCCTCACAAAGTGCTGGGATTACAGGCGTAAGCCACCGCACCCGGCCCTAAGTGGATTTGTAAAAAGATTTCCCCCCTAGGTTTTGCAATGTTATTTGTGCTAGATACAAAAGATGCTGCAATTTATTTCGGTAAATCACTGGGCCACATTAATGGCCCAGTGGATAGATTTGACAAAAGAACTTACATTATGAATTATCAAAGTTTGGGTATAAAAATTGAGGAACATTTATACTATGGCCTATCCAATAGATTTTTTAAGCAGAAACACACAAATAATACAGTCATAGGCAAACTATCAAAGAGGTCTATTCAGCTTTCTGGTTAAATACATCTAGATATGGCTTTTGATTCTAAAATCTATGCATGAGAAGAAATAATCTTGGTGAAATAAATGTTGCTCTTAGTGTATTCTCTCCTTCCAGAATGCTTTCTGTAATTTTAACTTTGGACTGAAAATACAATGATGAGTCTTATGGTTTTAATAAGTCACTTAAGTGGCATATACTCTTTTCTTAAAGGAGTGAGCTTCATGCCTTCTATTAATAGCTTAAATGGTCAAATATGGTTTTGTATATTTTAAATTTATAATAAAAAGCAAAAAGGATTTATACTAGTGAGAACACATCTTTAGGGTAACAGAATGGAGAGAATTACATTTTAAAGAGGCTCCATAGAGAGCAATCAACACATGGTTCTTATTAGGGTTAACAATTTCTTTATGAAAAATATATTAATCTGTTTTTGTATGTGAATATAGTAAAACTTGAAAAGGAACCATAAAGAATGCTTATGGATATATTATCCACTTTTTTGGTAAAAAGTCAATAGGACTTAAAAAGTTATTATTGAGACTATTTATGGCTTGTTTTTGCTCTTAGTTATCAGGTGTTTAAAAAAGCACTTGACATGGTACAATATATATTAAAGCATAATAAACGAATCATTTGAAGTTTGCAGATACTTTATATACACAGGTCATACAATTTGCAAACTAATGAAACAAAATTAAACAAGAAAGCAATTCTGTATCTTGTTTGATTTGGAGAAAAAGAATTTGGCTTGAATTAGAAATTACTGGATTTCCATTTTTCACTTTTCACTATTGTAGTAATTTTTGTCTATGGCAGTTAAAAAGAAAACTTTTGAGGTGGGTTATGATTTCAAACATTTAACACCCTTTCATCTCTCTCCTCTCTTCTCTTTTTCAATTTTCATTCTTCTTCTTTTCCTTTCTTTCTTCCACCCATCTTTTATATATTTGTATTTTGTATGCTTACTGCAAGTAAATCACTGTGCTTTGAGAGATGGAGGTGAAGAAATAACTACATCATCCGTGACTTTAATGTGCTTCATCTAATGAAAGAAATTACATATAAGCACAAGACAGCAGTACTTTGAATTAAGTACTGTCATCTGAATGTATAGTTGTAGCACACTCTGGAGAAGAGCTTTGAGGGGTGATGGTCAGATAAAACTTCAAAGAGGAAATGCTACTTTATATTGTTTAAAAGAAGGAATACCGATCCAGCATACAAAGACCAAGAGGCCATTTCCAGTAAATACCACATGTAGAATTTATTCATGTTTGCTAAAGCCACGTTTTATAAGAGGGATTTTCATGTCTACATTTATGACTCAGAGTACTAGAATAATTAGTGGAGCCACATCTGGAGCAGACAAGGAGTTAATTCTTTAGCTAAGAAATTTTGAAGACTAGCAACAACAGCAACATAAAACTAATGGAAAAACAACATCCCTGTAATGAAGAATATGAATTGTATATGGTTATAAGATAGCTTACTAAAACAATTATATTCAACATCTAGAAATAGTACATAATGGCCTTCAATTGTTTTCTCTACTAAAATTAATGAAAACCAATTGCCAAGTCCAACTATGAGACCTTCCATTTTATCTTCTACTAGTTTCTCATCCTGCATTCTTCCCCATACTGCTGTCCCATTTAATAGATTCTCAGTCCTTTCTTGGTCTAGTCAGCTCTGTCCTGGAATGGTCCATTTGTCATATTAGAAACTTTATCCCTAATTTTAGTAAACTCTTGTTCTTTTTGTGGAGTGCTAATAAATGTATGGATTTTAGGTACAGAGACATTGTCTGATGGGTTTAAAACATGTTTTCCTCTAGTGCATTCCGTTAAATGCTGCCACATGCTATTCCTTATCCTACAAATGGTTTCTGTCTTTTTATATGGACCTGTAGCTTTATGTCTCCTTTGAACATTGTCTGTTAGCTGACTCCCTTTTTCTGTCTGCTTTATACTTTGCTAGAGTTGGAAGAGAGCTGCTATTTCTGGCTTCTGAGATAAAAACATTAATTTCCAGGTACAAAGCTGAAAACAGATCCCCAAATACAAAGAAATATGGATGCCATTGTATTGCCTATTAAATAGCCCCTCTTTCTGCAGGAGCTTGGATTGTTTTTATTGTTCAACCTTCTATATCTACTAACAGTAAGCTGACTCAATCGCTGGTTTAAAAGCATAAAACAGCATTGTCAATTCAGGAAACAAAGGGAATTTTATTTATGGCTAGACCAACTGACTAGGGAAGCAGTAGGAGACAAAGCTAGACGGTAAAATATAGGCTTAGTAATGGTAGACTCTGACATGTGCTAAATATTTCTGCTTTTTACAGTAGACTGTGCAGAGCTACTAAAAGTTTTTCAACAGAAGGCAACATTTTCAGATTTCCATTTTAGCTATATCACTCTGGTGGGGAAGGGATTAGTTTCTTAGAAGTGATATTTACAAAAATACAGGTAAATTAGAAGTTACTCTAAGACTGCCTGCTCGAGAATAAGTTGATAAGTGACATTTTGATGAGGGCATTCTTGATACAGTATATTTGATGCTAGGGCCATTTGGATTATATATATGTGTGTGTGTGTGTGTGTGTGTGTGTATACATATGTGGATATGAGTTAGATTTTATATCAGTCTTTCTAGATGTAGACATATACATATACATGCAAATGCATAGATTAAAACCTTAACTCAAACCCCCTTCCTATCTGCTCATTTGTTAGTAATGGTTTTTATGACCACAGTTTGTACACATCTGACAACCCTCAAACTCATCCCATTTCTTTAATACTTATGTTTCCATATCAAAATTAAACATACTAAAACCTGTTTTTTGTTACCAAATCATTTGTAAGTTTTAGGTCTTTAAAAATATAATTCTGAACAATTGAAACACATTAAAATATACCTGGCTCAAACAAATGATTGAGATCACAGGATCAAGTCAAAGCCTTTTGTTTCCATCTTACACTTGTCAGGTTAGGAAAGAACAATGATTTACACTGACCAGAAAAAAAAAAAAAGAGAAGAGAGAAAAAAACACATGATTTAGTCATTAAAAATAGAGTACTGAATTCTGGCTATTGAAGTCTTTGGAAATTTCATGACTGGGCCCTGTGAGTTCATTCTGGATGATACCAAAAGCATCAAGGTGTAGCCACCTCAGAAGTTTTGAGATTAAAAAAAAAATACTGGTTTTAAAGAGAATGGTGAATTTACATACATTTGATTAGTACTGATTTCATTTTATGGAATTTGCTTTTGCTTTAATATGGGGTACAAAAGGGAACCAAGAGTGGGGAGAGAGAGATGAGAAAGCTAGAGGCCCCAGAAGGAATAGGGTCTAGGGGTTCTCCTGCAGAGCTTATTTAGTGATTTTAATACAGTAATAAATCAATGCCCTCACATTTTGATATTACCATGTTGACTGCCAAATGGCTGCAGCATATTAGCAGCAAAATTGCGTTATTTCAGATGAGAATTTTGAACCAAGATTGTAAAAGTAGGAATTAAGAGGGCAACAAAGATATGGGAGGCATTGTTGAGTTGAGAGAATAAACAGTTTTAGATTTGATATGCACGATGGCTAAAGAGAAGTTGAGAAGTCTAAAACAACTCACATGTTTCTGATTTTGGAATTAAAAGGATTAGTGCCTTTTATTTTTAAGGTATTTTTTAAGCATCTGTTGTGTGGCAAGACTGTTCCAGATGTTAGAAATAGTGCAGTAAACTAGACAGACTTGTCCTTCTTTTCATAGAAATTTTATTCTGGTGAAGCAGAGAAATCATAATCAAATAAGCAAATAAATAAAGTTTGGCAATGGCACATAAAGTGGAAGAAAGGGATATAGGAAAGGGTCATTTTCAAAAGAGAAAGAGGAGGACTCATTCAGGACATAACATCTGAGCCAAGACTTGAGAAAAGTGTGGAAGTGAATGAATAGTATTTCTATTGCCTTTAGCCTAATTGTATTTATATCCTGGGCTTTGGGACAGGTTCTAATTTGCATGCCTATCATAATGTTAATTTATTATTATTTTTTCACAATCCACCTGGGGAACTACTTTTCATCATTCACTAAACCAAATTTTGAAAGCAGTGTGGCTGGCAGGCAGTCTTTTGTTTTCTATTACAATATTATCGATAACTTCCTTTTCCAAACTTTACATGCTGTTCTAGACACATAGAATCTGAATCATGATCCCTAGAGTCAATACTCACTTCTTATAAGAATGTTGAATTCCCGAAACATAGAAATCAGTCATTTCTCTGCTCTCCCAGTCACTACCCTACAGGTAAGAGTTTAACTTTTGTCTTACATTAAGCTCACAGCCATGCCACCAACTTATTTCTATAGAGTTCAGATTTTCAAAAATACCTTTAAAAACTTTGGAATTTTAAAATGGTTTTAGTGATGAATAAGGGAAAACTTTTGTTGCTGTATTTTTGACCCAGCTACACGTTTGGTGATTTAAGAAAGTAAAAGGGTGATTGCAGCCAAATCCAAGTCTGTGTTTATGTTGTTATAGAGGGAGCAAGTAAGCATGATTTATATATACATGTAAAGTGAAAGATGGAGTCCAATAGATAGATGGATTCAGGTGTTTTCATATTCATCAGGTGCGTTCCTGAAAAGTCCTTTATTCCATCTTTATTGAAGTTTATTAGTAAGTTACTTAAAATGTTAGAAGTTATATTTTTGAGGATCTGAATTCTTACTACAGCTAAAATCATAAAATTATCTGTGGTGACTGAACTCTGATGATGGCAAAGCCAAATGAAAGCAATATTATATTAATTATTATTAGTTATATTACTTTTTCTTTATTATTCTGTTTTTTTTTTCTTTTGCCCTACCCTCTTGCCTAAATTACTCGTAGAGTAACACTAATCAGAACTGTGGTTAATAATAACCTCAGGAATTTAGCATGGGCTAGAAACATTTGCATTCCAGGGATGAAAATCACTTTGCAAATTGCTTAATTAATATGATACACACTATTCAAGGAACAAGTCTACTGCTGGGCTCTATACAGCTTACTTACCTGTGCTTTGTAAATTGTAAATAATAAATGCTAATATTCCAAACAACTTGATTTCAAATAGTTTGTAAACCAGAAGAAAAAATTTTACAAAACAAAGTTCTCAACCATTTTTTCTGTTATTACCATGAGAAATTCATCTTCTAGAATGATCTGGACTCAGTACTCATTCACATGTGCACATTTCAAGCACAGACTTCTGCATCTATGTTTGTAATCTTAGATGCACACACACACATATAAATATATACATAAGCTTATATAAAGTTTAATGAAATGAAATTTCCTTACATTTTTTATAATTGATACATGAATATTTTCTATTCTATTCCATTCTTCTTATTTTTAAAGTTTAGTTTTTTTTTTGTTTTTTTTTGATACGGAGTCTTGCTCTGTCACCCAGGCTGGAGTGCAGTGGCGCGATCTCCGCTCACTGCAAGCTCCGCCTCCCGGGTTCATGCCATTCTCCCGCCTCAGCCTCTCCGAGTAGCTGGGACTACAGGTGCCCGCCACCACGTCCTGCTAATTTTTTGTGTTTTTAGTAGAGACGGGGTTTCACCATGGTCTCGATCTCCTGACCTCGTGATCTGCCCGCCTCGGCCTCCCAAAGTGCTGGGATTACAAGTGTGAGCCACTGTGCCCGGCTAAAGTTTAGTTTTTTAAGCTAAAGTTTTTTAAAGATCATTAAGCTAATTCCACAAATTGCTAGTAGCTTATAACCCACAATTAGTAAAATGGCTGTGCGTATTCTGATAACATGTATGTGTAAATAAAGAAATAAATGAATAATGGAAAAAAGAGAGAGAGGGAGGAAATAAGGAGAGAAAGAAGAAGGAAGAGAAACATCTCTCTGAATACAAATATATGCTCTCTAAGCTTCTGAAAATAGAAAATATATGGAAGGGTACAAATCAACATTAACACTGATTACCTTAGTGAGGTGAGAGTGAGGATTGAAAAGGCATGAGTGTCTTTTATATTTGTGGTTTAAAATCCAATATTTGTATATGTGTGTATACATATAAACATATATTATTTTTACACATATGCATACTGTATATGCATATACACATATAGAGATACATAAAAGTACAATATTTATGTTTATATGGAGAGAGAGAGAGACAGAGATATAGGGAAATAGAAAAATTCTCATTGTTAAATTTATTATGCTGCAATAGAATTTGAAAAAACAACAACATACAATACAGGCTGTCACTTTTGCAAAGTTTAATAAACATCTTATGAAACCACATAACAGCAGCTAACTTCCTAACTAAAATTAGGATGGAGGCTTTTCTTTCATGCTAAAGAGAAAGAATCCAAGAGTGAGAAAGGTGATCGTGGAGAGTTCTGGTGAATATGTATAATATATCTCACTACTGATAATATACACCGAGAGTGTGTGATTTGCTCAAGGCCACTTATTTAGTGTCAGAAAAGTATCTACAAACAGATTTACTAATTCTCATTCTAATGTTTTTGTTTTTTTTTAAACTTCATCAATGAAGAATAATTAAGATTTATCTGAATTCTGGCAGGGCACGGTGGCTCACGCTTGTAATCCCAGCACTTTGGGAGGCCGAGGCAGGTGGATCACGAGGTCACGAGATCGAGACCACGGTGAAACCCTGTCTCTACTAAAAAAAAATACAAAAAATTAGCCGGGCGTGGTGGCAGGCGCCTGTAGTCGCAGCTACTCGGAGAGGCTGAGGCAGGAGAATGGCGTGAACCCGGGAGGCGGAGCTTGCAGTGAGCCGAGATTGCGCCACTGCACTCCAGCCTGGGTGACAGAGTGAGACTCCGTCTCAAAAAAAAAAAAAAAGATTTATCTGAATTATATAATAGGTTGCTCCTTAAAGCATTTTTGTTGATTTCTTTTTTTAAATTATGACCCACCATTACTTATAAGGTCATGCCGAATATAGTGGGATGTAAATTGAAAGCATCAAAGTTGGGTGCAGTGGCTGGGGACGAATCCCAGAGACTAGAGAGGCTTAGCCGGGAGGATTGCTTGAGCCCAGGAGGTTGAGGCTGCCGTGAGTTATGATCATGTCACTGTACTGCAGCCTGGGCGACAGAGAGAGGTTTCATCTCTAAAAGACAAAACAACAACAGCAAGAAGACCACCAAGAATACTTTAAAATTGACCTACGTATCAGGAGTGACCACATTCATACTAAAAATTTCCAAATCCACACGAATAAATTTACAATAACTCAGTAAACTCAGCCACTTATTTATATAGTCATTGTAAAATCATTTATTTCAAAATATTTTAAATTCTTGATTCGAATGCTTGCTTATATGGATGTAAATCTTCCAATACAGAATGATTAAGTCAATATTAAAAATATTTGTATGTGAAGAGATTTTAATGTATATTCCTTAGTTGTTTGCCAATGTGTTGCTATTTTCAAAAGTGTCTAGTTCAGTTACATAAGCAATAAGTGAGTGAGTGAAAGTAGGTGAATGTGAATTAACTTGACAACACTCCTTTTATTCTTTCTTTCTGGAAATAAGTTATAAAACCACTAAGGTAGGAAGAAATTTTGACCAGTGCAGGCAGCTTCTTATTTTAGTGTTTTGTAATTCCTCTAACCTAATTTGTCTTTTATTCTCTCTAAAGGCAGAGTTCTAAGATGAACTTTCCTTCCTTGTTTGAACTACATATGTTTACATGAATTAGCTAATCGTATTATCTTGGTTATCAGAAAAAAAAGCCATTACCTTTATCTCACTTTTAAGTTGTGTTGCATTTTGTAACCACTTTATGCAGTGTCGGTCAAATATTAAGTTCTCCACAAATATTTGTTAAATTAATGAATTAGTGATTATTACTTGGTTTCTTAAATGGACTGTGGATAGGCAGATGAGCAATTAGTAGCCCCTAGCTGAATCTATTTCCAGAGGACTTTCTAGAAGTTACGTTAGTACACAACTTAATTTATTTTCTAAGAAGCAAAGCTTTCATGGCTCTTTCGATTATGCAATTTTAAGGTATGAAATGTTCTATTATTCTGGAAGAATCAGGTGATAAGATAAATTTTAATGTTATTGGATTTTGTTTTTAGCATGGCAAACACCTGGGCCTTAAAGTGTGTATGCACATATAGTCTTGATACCTATTTCCCACACCCGTTGGTTTGGAACATTTTTTAAGAATACTAGAAAAGTAGTGAGAAATTCTTATGGAGGCTGAGAGTTCTGCAGCAAAAAAGAGGCTGAGGATCTCCACCTTTTCCCTTTGAATTTCTAATTCATTACTTAATTTCTATTGTAAGGGATTGGTCCCAGCTGTTCACACTGGAAGGAAAGTAAGATCCCAGGAGAACCTCAGTTTAAGGGAAGGAGTTAAAACCCTTGCCTGGGCTTTCAAGATTCGAGCCTGTATGGCTGTAAGGGAGAGCTAGCTCTGATCATCCCAAGGCACTGATACTGGAATATCTTCTGATCATGTTCCTTGGCCCTGTGGTTATGCTGTAAAGGTAAGGCTGTTTGCACAAGTGTAGCTGACTGTAACACTGGTAAAAAACTGTATCTGCTCTCCAGTCTTAAAGTCTTATAGCATTTGCACTGCTATAACAAAACATCTGAGACTGTAAAGAACAGAAATTTATTATCGCACAGTTCTAGAGGTTTGGAAGCTGAAGGGCAAGGTACTGGCAGGTTTGGCTTTCTGGTAAGTCCTTTTCTTTGCCTCCAAGATGATGCCCCGTTCCTGCATGCTCTGAAAAGGGGAAATTCTGCATCGTTACATGGCAGAGGCAGAAGGGCAACGGGACTGAACACCGAAGTCTCTTTTCTAAAGGTCTTAATCTAATTCAGGTGCCCTCTACCCAAGATGATCACATTAGCCATTAAGTTTTAACACCTGAAATTTGGAGGGAACCCATTCAAACACAGCAACCCCTTATGCCCTTCCAAGTCCAGAGGAACTACTCTGGACTGGCCTGGTTGTGGGGAGAAAATCTATGGTACTACCATCCCTCTTAGAGAAGCCTTCAGTAGTTGTCATACTCTGGAAGTAAAGTGGACCACTTTACCTCAGGGCCTTTGGAAGCAGGACTCAGCTACAGAAGTGTTGAAGAGGAGAGGTGAGGGAGGCAAGGGGAGGAGAGGTGAGGAGAAGAGAGGAAACGGGAGGGGAGGCTCCGGAGAGGTGGGGAGGCAACACTGAACCATTGCACTCTCTGTTTTACTGATCTTAATGTACCCCCCATTACCCTAGTGCTTCCTGCTGCAGACAGAATCAGACACCAGAATGCCAGAGTTTTGTATTCGCAACTGATAAATTGAAAATACAAATTATAAAATTAATCATTCAAATTTACATTTTGAAAAGTGAATTGTTAAGGAAGGAGTATTGAGTTTCTTAGATTGGGGGAAACTGAATAGTCTTTTCAGTTCAGGGCATGACTAAGGGAACTAACGTGAACAGGAACTGGCTTCAGGTGTATGTAAGAACCTGGGTAAAACTTAATCTAATGACAGAGGGGAAGAACTACCTGGAGTAGTTCTTGTTCTGCTCTGCACTCTTATATTCAAGCCCTCACAGATACTTATCTCATTTCAGGGACTTAGTCTTTGCTCTTTTTGCTGCTTGAGTTTTCCTTATTTAGGATATTTGATGGCCCTTCTTTTTCCTCTTTAAAAAAAAAAAAATAAAGAAAAGAAAGGGTCTTACTCTGTCATCTACGCTGGACTACAGTGGTGCAATCATGGCTCATTGCAGCCTACAGCTCCTGAGCTTAAGCCATACTCCCACCCCAGCTTCCTGAGTAGATAGGATTACTGGTGCCCACCTAATTCAAATTTTTTTTTTTTTGCAGAGACAGGGTCTCACTACATTGCCCAAGCTGTTCTCAAACTCTGGCCTTAAGAAATCTTTCCACCTCAGCCTTCCAAAGTACTGGAATTATAGGCATAAGCCAGCGCACCCTGCCAGTGGCTCCTCTATACATTATGTATTGCTATACAGTGAATCATCCCAATACTTAATGGCTTAAAAGATCAGCAGACTGTGTCCTACATACCTAATCCAGGGTGACACCTGCTTTTTTTTGTTTGTTTGTTTGTTTACGTCATGTGAGCTAAAAAGCCTACTTACATTTTTCAGTGGTTGAAAACAATCAAAATAAGTATAATATTCCCTAATATGTAAAATTTATGTAAAATTGAAGTTTTTATTCTAACATATCCATGCTCACTTAACTATTATCTATTAAGGCTACTGTCATGCTAAAATAGCAAAGCTGAGTATTTGTAATAGAGATGATATGTCTGGAAAAGCCTAAAATTTCTCCTGTCTGGCTGTTTACAGAAAGTTTTGCCAATTCTTATCCTAAAACAATGATAATTATTTATTATCTCATGGTTTCTGTCAGAAATTCAAGAGCATCTCAATTGGGTAATTCTGTCTTGGGTCTCTCATGGGGTCACAGTGAGATATTGGTAGAGGATATAGTTCTGGGAAGGCTAGACTAGAACCAGAAACTACCGACCATGAGGCTGACCACCAGAGTCTAACCTTGGTCTTCAAATTATCATATATCTTCACACACAAAAAATAAACTCATCCATCCAAAGGCCCTAGAGTCTCTTCCCTGTAAAGCACCAGCTCAAATTCAAGGGTCTTAGCTTCTAGAATAGTGTCAGTTGTGCTTTGCATCTAGTTCCTTCTGACCTGTGAACTGATGGAAACTGGTTATCTGGTCCCTATATACTCAACATACAGTGGTGGGGCAGGCATAGCAAAACTGCACAAGGCATTCCTGATTAAAAAGAGGAAATATGAGAGGCACACAGGAGTTACTTGGTCAACAGCAATTCTGAACTCTTGCTGACACAGTTGCTTGAGCCACATCTCTCATCATAGCCAGCTAGGACCTGGGCAGCCTTTTCTTATAGTGAAAGAGGGGCATACTCACAGTTTCCAGGAACAGAGTGTGCAAGGTTGTTTGAGAAATCCTAGGAAATTATGAGCTTCCTCAATGAGCCTAGAGAAATTAGACAAATCTGAGATTTTGCAAACTTGGCCAATGGGCTTTTGTCTTCTCAGAGATAGTATGCCCTCATTGTGCTAAATTTGGTTTAGTTTAAGAAATACAAATGTAGATGTTGCAAAAAGCAGACTTTCCTCTGAGAAGAACATGCTTGTTTTGCTTTGCTGCATCTGAGGTCTTGTGAAGGAAAACTTGTTAATAATTGTTTTAATGCCTCTCAGGTGTAGCCTAAATGTTTCCCTGACTTTCAACATCTTTTAGACTTTGCAGATTTAGAAATGATAAATATTTAATGACAGACTTACAGAATGAAGTTGAAAAGGGTTAAATTGAAGGAAGATAAGAAAACATCTAGGTCATTACTCATCCTTTCATAAAACCTATTTTAGAGCCGTAAGAAAGAAATGAGATATCATACATTTTTTATAAACCACCTAGTAAACTCACAAATAAGCCAATGACTTTTTTTCAAACTGAAAATAGCTTTTTAATTTTAAGTAATGCATATTAACTATGGAAATTAAAACATAAATATATAAAATGTTATTTAAAACTATTAGAAATATTTGTTATTTAAAAAATGAATAATATAAAAGTGTAAAGTATAAAAAGTAAAAAGGTCCACCCTCACCCTGCCTAATGTAGAAGTAAATACTTCTGACTCTTTCATATGATCCAGTCTGACTGGCTTCTGTGCCTCACAATATGTCTTTCTTCAATAGATTATATTACTAAAAATATTATTCTACAACTTGCATTTTTCATTTTGAAAGCATAGAGATCCTATGTTTCATGTGTGTGCATGTAGTTTTTTTTTTTTTTTTTGAGACGGAGTCTCGCTCTGTCACCCAGGCTGGAGTGCAGTGGCGTGATCTTGGCTCACTGCAAGCTGCGCCTCCCGGGTTCATGCCATTCTCCTGCCTCAGCCTCCTGAGTAGCTGGGACTACAGGCGCCTGCCACCACGCCTGGCTAATTTTTGTGAGCCAGGATGGTCTCGCTCTCCTGACCTCGTGATCTGCCCGCCTTGGCCTCCCAAAGTGCTGGAATTAGTGCATGTATCTTTACCCATTTATTTAATGACTCACATTCTTTAAAGTTCAGTCCACCTTAACCATGACCATATCCCTCACACCAAGTAATGTAAGATGATTTTAATGTGTGTTGGAACTCCTATAAATTTATTTTCTAGACAATATCTATTTTAGATTTATTTTCATATGTACTTATTTCATAACTTTATGATTTCTCATAATATGTTGGACATACGAAAACTGCTCGGTAAATATTGTTTTCCCTGCATGCCATTTAAACTGAACTAGAGGCAGTTTACTGTACATTTACAGGGACTGGCTTTGGCATCAGAAGCATCTGGGTTGAGATCCTGGCTTTGCCATTTTCTAGCTATGTGATCTCGGGCATGTTACTTAACTTATAGGTGCCACTGTTTCCTCATTTGTATAAAATAGGTCCTACTCTGACAGTACTAGTATTTCTCTTTTCCACATTTATTTTGCCTCCTACTATCCAAGCATTCTCTCATCTCCTAACACTGCTGGCTGTCCCTTCTGCCCCTGGAGTAACTATACGGGCTACAAAACTGCCTCCATTATTCCAGTTGTGTTAGAAGCCACAGTTTACCAAACACTAAGATTTATCTATGCAAGAGCTATGGAGGAGGTTCAGGCTCCTCCAGCACGTTCAGACTCAGATGAAGAGTGCTTTCAGGTATGTGGTTCATCTTGAAGAGCAGAGGCTTTAATGCCCTGTGGGGAGAAATTAGTCTAGTGACAGAGAAGAGGCAGAAAGAGCCCACGGATAAATTCGTTTCCCTTAATCTATCCGAGGACAGTTTTGAAATCTTCCATCATAAATGGTGGAAGATATCCCCCATGACTGAACAATCAGCTGGTTTTCTTGTGAATCCATGACCAGCTCAGTAATAACAACTGTCAGCTACCTTTGCTGTCCCTCCTTTGCAGTCTGATTTTTCCTTTTGACTTCATTTTTGTCACGCTGGGGTTGCACCTCCAGTAAGGCCTTAGCACATAAAATTTCAGACTGTTTTCTAAAAAACCTAGGCTAAGACGTATCTAAACAGAGCTAACATGAGGACTAGTACTTGGAAAAATATTTGCAAGGTAGTAAATTCTATACTTAAAAAAGAATCACTATTGTATTACAAAAGAATACAAATTATATTTTTAATATTTTACATGAATAAATGATAAGTATGATATAGCATCATTTCAAAAGGACCTTCTAGCTCTAAACATTGTGAGTTTATTTACAAAGTGATTTTTACACACACACACACACACACACCCAAGAACACACTCTTACATATACATACATAACTCCAACATATTTCCCACCCCCACACTTTAGTTCATTCAACTTGATTATTTAATCTATCAGATATTTTTCTTTCAGTAGGTAATTAATTTACGCTGTTATTTATCAGATATCTGTCAAGTAACTAACATGCACCTTGTATTGAAAGGTGTTGGAATACATTAGAGAGCAAAACATTGTCCCTGCCTTTATGACCAAGGCTGCTTATATTGTTCCTTGTAATCCTCATATTTGCATATTACTTCTTCCTGGCAATTCTCAGATGTGTCCCTCACAGTGATTCTCTGGAACTGCTGACCTCTTTGCAACCCTTCTTCTTAGACTAGGATGCATGTAGTCTGTGCTAAAACAAAGGTTTGATGTTCCTGGCTGGAATCCAGACAGTAAAGGCAGTTAAAAGAAAGTGGTTTGTAACCACTTTCACTGTTGCCTGCTGTCTAGAATGACCTACTCATCACCTCCAGGTCTTGCTGATTTTTCAAGTCTTGGTGGCTTGTTACAATATGACTGGGGTTGATTTTTCAAATATAACTTTTGCTAAGGATTATCACACAGCAAAAATTGCCACTGCCTCAAGAATTATAGTTTCAGTAATCTACCTTTCAATACTCATACCCAAGGCAATTTTTCCTGAAGTGTGTCAGTGACAGACAGATGGGTGAATCAGGAGAACATTTCTCCAATCAACCCATGCTGATTCCTGATACAGTTTGTTCTTCCAAAGAGTGTGATAATTTCTATGATTGAAGATGTCCAGAGAATTAGTCTGTAAATCATAAGTGCAAGAAAGAATTTACCACTTTAAGAAAACTAAAAATAATTTGATAAAGCTGAACATCTGGAATCAACTTCACCTGAATTTTACCATTCTAGACTTCAAGCATTTAAACATTGTTTGGAATATTGTTAATAAAACCAAAATCTTTTTCCCATGGGACTCAGTTGTTTGAAATAAAGTTCCGATTTTAGCTATTTTATAATACAGAAGCAGTAATATGCTACGATGATAGTAATAATAACATTCTTTTAGAAGTTTCTACATACATTTGTGTATACATATACATATTGTAGTACTTAGTGTTCTTTTATAAACCTTTATAGTGGTGCTTTTCAACATACTTTGAAATTGTTGTTTACTTTTCTGCTTCTTCCCTGGATTCTAGGCTCCTTAAGTATAGGCAGGGACTGTAGTTGCCCAACATTTTATCACCAGTATAACCAATTTGGTAAAATTGTTTGGCAGCATCTACTAAAGTTCAATATACATATACTCTAACTCAAAAGTTTTACCCCTAGCTATACATCCAACATAATTGCATATGCATATGCATCAGTAGATTTCAACAAGAATGTTCTCAACCAGACGATGCAAGAAATACTTTTAGTGTGATGTAATCAATTGATATATTTTATTCAGAACAATGTACTAATAAAAATTTAAACATAGATATTATGAGTATTCTCCCCAAATCTTATGATGTATCTGTCTATATATTAGTCCATTCTCACACTGCTATAAAGAACTACCTGACACTGGCTAATTTATAAAGAAAAGAGGTTTAGTTAACTCACAGTTCCACAGGTTGTACAGGAGGCATGGCCGGGAGGCCTCAGGAAACTTACAATTATTGCAGAAAGCAAAGGGGAAGCAGGAACCTTCTTCTCAAGGCGATAGGAAAGGGAGAGTAAATGGGGAAGTGCTACACACTTTCAAGCAACCAGATCTCATGAGAACTCACTCACTGTCATGAGAACAGCAAGAGAGAAATCAGTCCTTGTTCCAGTCACCTCTCACCAGATCCCTCCCCCAACATTGGGGATTACAATTCAACATGAGATTTGGGTGAGGACACAGAGCCTAACCATATCATTTGGCCCCTGGACCCTCCCAAATTTCATGTCTTTCTAACATTTCAAAACACAATTATACCTTCCCAATAGCCCCCCAAAGTCTTAACTCATTCCAGCGTTAACTGAAAAGTCCAAGTCCAACATCTCATCTGAGACACGACAAGTCCCTTCCACTTATGAGCCTGTAAAGCGAAAAACAAATTAGTCACTTCCAAGATACAAAGGGGGTTTCAGGAATTGGGTAAATGCTCCCATTCCAAATGGGAGAAATTAGCTAAAATAAAGGGGCTACAGGCCTAATGAAAGTCCAAAATCCAGTGGGGCTGTCATTAAATCTTAAAGCTCCAAAAATGATCTCCTTTAACTCCATGTGTCACATCCAGGCCACACTGACTCAAGAGGTAGGCTCCCATGGTCTTGGGTAGCTCCATCCCTGTGGTTTTGCAGGGTACAGCCAATGCCTTTCACAGACTGGCACTGAGGGTCTGTGGCATTTCCAGGCACACAGTGCAAGCTATTCATGGATCTACCATTCTGGGATCTGGAGGGTGGTGGCCCTCTTCTCACAGCTCCACTAGGCAGTGCCCCAGTGGAGATTCAGTTTCAGGGCTCCAATCCCACATTTACCCTTGGCATTACCCTAGTAGAGGTTCTCCATGAGGGCTCCACTCCTGCAGCTGATTTCTGCCTGAACATCTAGGCATTTTCATACATCCTCTGAAATCTAAGTGGAGGTTCCCAAGCCTCAATTTTTTTCCTCTGCACACCCACAGGCCCAACACTACATGGAAGTCACCAAAGTTATGCCAGGCACTGTATCCTGAGGCTGTACAGAGCAGTGGGGCCCTGGGCCTGGCCCATGAAACTATTATTTCTTCATAGGCCTCCAGGCCTGTGATGGGAGGGGCTGCCACAAAAGTCTTTGAAATGTCTTAGAGGCATTTTCCCTTTGTTTTGGCTCCTCTTTACTTATGCAAATTTTTGCAACTGGCTTGAATTCCTTCCCAGAAAATGAGGTTTTCTTTTCTACCAAAGGTTCAGGCTGCAAATTTTCCAAACTTTTATGCTCTGCTTCCCTTTTAAATATAAGTTACAATTTCAGACCACCTGTTTGTGAATGCATATGAGCGTACATTGTTAAAAGCAGCCAGGTCACATCCTGAATGCTTTAGTACTTAGAAATTTCTTCTGCCAGATACCTTAATCATCTCTCTCAAGATCGAAGTTCAATAGATCCCTAAAGCAGGGGCACAATGAATAGCAAGAGTGACCTTTACTCCAGTTCCCAATAAGTTCCTCATCTCCATCTGAGACCTTATCAGCCTGGCCATCTCTGTCTATATCACTATCTGCATTTTGGTCAAAACCATTCAACAAGTCTCTAGGAAGTTCCAAACTTTCCCTTATCTTCCTGTCTTCTTCTGACCCCACCAAGCTGTTCCAACCTCTGCCTGTTACCAGTTCCAAAGCCACTTACACATTTTCAGGTATCTTTACTGTAAGGCCCCACTTCTCTGGTACCAATTTTCTGTATTAGTCAGTTCTTACACTACTATAAAGATATACCTGAGACTGGGTAATTTATGCAGAAAAGAGGTTTATTTGGCTTATGGTTCCACAGGCTGTATAGGAGGCATGGCTGGGGAGGCCTCAGGGAAATAACAATCATGGCAGAGGGTGAGGGGGAAAGTGCTACACACGTTCAAACAACCATATCTTATGAGAACTCATTATCATGAGAGCAGCAAGGGAGAAATCTGGCCCCATGATCCAATCACCTCCCACAAGGTCCCTCCCTCAACAATGGAGATTACAATTCAACATGAGATTCAGGTGGGGACACAGAGCCAAACCATATCAGTCTCTAATGATAAATCATAGGTAAGTTTATTTTAGTCTTTCAGTTCTTTTAGTATTAAAACTAAATAAATTTGGAAGGTATTTATTTTGAATGTTCAGTTTTAACATAATTTTACATGTGATCAATTATTTCAGTGAAAATTTTCTATCTGAAATCACTTTTCAAAACAAAAGTATGGAGTTTATGTGCCCTTTCATTATTCACTTACTGAAAACTTGTTTGCTAGCTGTTTAAAAGAAGACTAGACAAAGCAGAGTGAATGCTTGTGAACACATTCTTTGTGTTCTGGCTATCATTATAATGTAAAACTTCTACCAACATTAAAAAAAATAATAAAATGAAACAAAAACTCTTTCAGGGAGAGCCAAATAATTTACCACAAACAAAAATATTAATATTTGTGGTTTATTTTCCTATTTTTATGTATATTCCTACCTTTGCACCACAATAAAGTTAACTATTGAGTCTCCTTATCACACTGCATAGTGGATTTAAAAACAATGTTTCCAATGCAAGCAACCTTATGACAGCAAGTATTAAATAGAGTCAGTTTTATTCTGAGTTATAAACACTAGATCTAAACATTTTCTGTGTATAAGAGTATTATTGGCTCTACTGCTTCCCACTCTTTCTGTTTTTTTCTTAGCTTTTCATTTGGTGTAGTATCTGGCACGTAAGAAGCACTTAATAAAGTTGCTGGTTGCTCTTCTTGTTGTTAACATAAGCTAAGTTATTATTTATTTTTTAA
This sequence comes from Nomascus leucogenys, assembly GCF_006542625.1. Classification (NCBI taxonomy): domain Eukaryota; kingdom Metazoa; phylum Chordata; class Mammalia; order Primates; family Hylobatidae; genus Nomascus; species Nomascus leucogenys. The sequence continues at coordinate 11,985,868 of NC_044391.1, forward strand.
AATTAAATTTTGTATTGAATATAACATACATATGTAAAATTAGCAAATCACAAGTAAAAATTTGATAAATGTTCAAAAGTTAAAAAAAGAAAAAGAAACCTTGTAACTCACCCAGATCAAGAAATAGAACATAAGAGTAGCTTCCTTTTAGTAAATACAGCCTTAAAGGTAATACTATCCAGATTTTTTATTCCCTTAGGCAAACTTTCTGGCTTTTTGGAATTGAGATGAATGGAATTCTGCAGGAGGTTCCTCTTGTATCTGGTTTATACCATTCAACCTTCTGAGATTCATTTATGTTGCCATGTGTACCCATAACTCACTCATTTTAATTTACTTATGGCATACAGAAACTTCATCAAAGAAGATATATGTATGGCAAAAAGCACATAAAAAGATGCAAAAATCCTTAGTCATTAGATGAACACAAACTAAAAGCACAGTAAGCTACCTAGTAGAATGTTAAGATTATCAAGATTGACCATCCCAAGTGTTGATAAGGATGTGGAGCAAATGGAACTCTCATATGCTCCTGGGCTTCAAAATGGTACAGCAATTTTGGAAAACATTTTGAGACTTTTTTAAAAGGTTAAACACACAGTGACCATATGATTCAGTCATTCCAATCCTAGGAATTTCCTAAAGCCATGAAGACATATGCCTATAAAAAGTTTTACACAAAAATTGGTCATAGCAGATTTATTTATAATATCCCCAAATTAGAGACAATCCAAATGTCCATTAACAAATTGTTGTATACCCCTACAATGGTATGCCCTGAAGTAATAAAAAGGAATGTACTATTGCTTTATGCAGTGACATTGAATTTTGACATAATTGTACTGAATGAAAGAAATCAGACTTTAAAAGGAATACGTACTATGTAATTTTATTTATACTAAATTCTAGAAAATGCACACTCATATATAGTGAAGGAAAGTGTATTAATTGTTGCCTAGGAGACTAGAAATCAGACCAGCAGGAGGGAGATTGCAAAAAAGCATGAGGCCATTTTTGAGGGTAATAGATATATTCAAAATTTTGATGTGAAAACCCTACAGGTATGTAAATATGTCAAAGCTTATCAAATGAATATTATCAAATGAACATCTTATTGTGTGTGGTTTGTATAATCAATTCATATGTTGAAACCTAATCCCCAATGGCACAGTATTAAGAAGTGGGGACTTTGGCAAATGATTAAATCATAGGAGCAAAGCTCTCATGAAGGAGATTAGTGTCCTTACAGGAGAAGCTCAGAGAGATCCCTTCCTCCTTCCACCATGTGAAGACACAGTTAGAAGGCACCTTCTATGAGAAAGCAGATCGCTACCACACATGGAATCTGCCATCACATTGATCTTGAGCTTCTCATCCTCCAGAACTATGAAACATGAATTCGTTTTGTTTATAAACTACCTAGTCTATGGCATTTTGTTATAGCAGCCCAAACAAATTAAGATACTGCAATTATATTTCAAGAAAGCTGTTAAAATATTTTCCTTGATAATTTAATAGATAAATTGATGCCCCATTAACAATTATAATCATGAAAAAAATTATTAAACTAAAACATTCATCTCTAGTTTTTAAAAATGTTGATTAGTGTTCCACATACATGGGAATAAATGATACATCTTATTAGCTGAGCGTGGAATCAGTATGGCTCTGAACAGTCCAAATGACGATAAGTAAACATACACATTAATCCATTTCTTTGACAGATACTTATTTTGTCTTTAATGTCTGTTCTGAGTTAGGAGTTACAAATGCGGAAAGAAGCCACTGCTCCTCTCCTCAAGTTGAATTCTATTGAGGAATCAATAAACCCACATTTCTGCTCTGGTATCTATAAAGTTATGGCGGAAGTGTGGTGTTACAAGTGTGCTTTCTGGGGGAACATTTCTGCCCAGAGGTGAGCAAGCACCAGAACAATTTTCTGGACCAAAAGGATGTAGTGGAGGGGGTGAACTTAGAAGGGAAAATGAGAAATGAGTTTAGTTAGCAATTGTGATGCTTGAAGATGATAATAAGATATTTTAGAAGAGTTCCAGTTTATGCTGGAAGTTGGGGTTTGGAAGTTAGAACCTAGTGGTACTAGAGAAAGCCAAATGTATAGAAAATGTGGTATCAGCAAAAATGTTTAAAAAGCAGCCTAAAACAGGTATTAAAATAATTAATAAGGCAGCCATTATAGACTGAGGCAGCTCCAGCGCCCTGGGTTCCTACCTAAGCAAACAAACCCAATTCACAGTAAATGGTCATATGCTAGGAAATGAAACTTAAGCTCAACCAATCAGAAACTGCCAAGTAACCTCTAACTAGAGACTTTAAGGCTACTGTTCCACTTTAACCAATCAAATATTTTCTATGTCTTGCTTCCTCGAACACCTTATAAAAGTTTTTCCATTATGGCCCTTTGGTGGAGCCCAAACCACTGCATTCTGGTACTGTTCCATTTATGAATCACCGTCTGGTCAAATAAACTCTCTAAAATTTTAATGTACCTAAATGTATCTTTTAACACAGTTTAAAGCCAGTCTTTTGTTACAAGCATAGGAAAGAGAGCAAGCAAAGGGACTAAGGAAGGTCAGTCAAAGAATTGAGAAATAAATTGGCAGAAAAAAATGGAGCAAAGAAATACACATCACTATAAGAAAATAGTGAAATTCATTAAACCCCCATTATTTGAAGGTTGGCTGTGGAAAGAGTATTCTAAAGATGTTGTTAAGGGGAAAATGACCTGCAAATACCTTGTTCTGATCAAAATCTGCAGCCAATCTACATATTTCACTGAAAAGAAATCAGCAAGTTATTGACACGGAGCCCCCAAATTATCACTTAAACCTAAATTGAAAAGCCATGCAGTGCAAAAATTCATTATTCCATATGTTCATTAGAATAATTTTATATTTTCTTGTTTTATCATCTGATTGCAAATTTAGCCACTATTCATTTATGATGAAGTATTTAAAACTTTTAACATTAGAAACATTTTCCAATTAATTTGATATTTTTGTGCCTAAACATTTCCAAGTGCTAATGAATGACTGAGATGAACTTGGCTAAAAAATCCTGCTGAATTTTACTGGTTCCTTGCCGGGTAGAAAAGCCAGATGATGCTTATAAAATAAGAATTAGAGGAGAATGAAAAAGTCAAATGCCAAGAAAGTTTGAGGGAGCCTCAAAAGTGAGTGCTAAGAAAGTTGAGCAAAGATAGCGGTAATATTAAAACAAAAGCTAATAGTTTTAGTATATTCAAAATCCTGAACTGAGAAAAGTGATATAGAACTTAAATTTTAAATCAAAATTAAATTGAGGTAATTTGTATCTTTAATATTGAAGGGCAGAATACATATTATGTGTCCCCAAAAAAAATGAAACAAAGGAAACTACAGGAAAATTTAAAGATGCCTCGACTTAATTTCTGAATGAGGTTTCTTACATTTTTCCCCAAAATACTCAATATAATTTCCCTTTAGAACTGTTGACAAAAATGAAGAAAAATATTCTTAAAAAGCTTCTATTCCCATTTATTTAAAATTTAATTGCAAAGTTTTCTTTTTTTCCTGTAGATAAACAAATAACTTTGGTGGTTTTTTTATATTGTTAAATAATAACATTTATTTTACCACATTAATAGTCACTGGGTGGTGTTTACATGTTCCTGTTTACATGTGTCATGGTTTTCACCAAATATGTTAAAAAGTATGGCTAGGATGAGTATCCAAACTTTTTATTTCAGAAAATATTTGTTTGGTTTTTAAAATAATCAGATGTCAGGAATTCTTGCAAAAATTTAAAGAATTAATTTTGCTATTCAAAACAAAAAACAAAATAGCCTTATGAAAATGAAATGTTTGACATTTTGGACAAAACATCTATTATAAAATGATATTTTGTTAAGATTACAATAAACAATTCTGTACAGTACAGATTAAACTCTCTTTGCCACAAATATGGCTTTAAAATCAAGGTTAAGTTCTTCAAAAACCAATAAAAAGAGAACTTGAGATTCTGCCAAGCAGGTTTGCTGTTTGTCTTTTCCAGATCTCAGAGCCTTATGAATACCTGCCTGTGTCTCCAAATGGAGGCAAGCCAAACAAGAGGTGAAATATGTTTGTGGCTGTGCTTCCATTGTTTCAGGAAACACGAAACACTGGTCTGCTGATGAGGGAGTTTCACATTACTTGCAATTATTGTAATACATTTGTATATGAAAATAACAATTCAAACTATTGTCCTCAGGAAATTCCTCCCCATTTCTGAGGCTGAGAAAGATATTATCTTTTTAATTTACCATAGGCATTTCAATATTATGTTTGATATTCAATGAGTCTTTGAAAACACAAATTTTACCCATCCATCTAACATCAAATGGGCAGCCTCAAGTTTAAACCTGTTTTTATTTGATTTTTAGCATTGCATTTAATATGAAAGGAACAAAATGAAAACAAACCCAAGTAGATCTGTAACCACCATCATGAAACACTAACACATATGTAATTATTTCAATGTGAGCTTCAGAAAGGCTTACTAATTCACAGTGATACTCGTTCACACAACGTGGACTTGCAGATTCTAGTGAATGATGCTTGTTGTAACTTTTCATTATTCTTTGAAATAAGTACTTTCTATGTCAGTTTCATTATAGCAACAAGAAGGATGGAACATTGTTCTATGATACAATCCTGACATGACACTTTCTCGCTGTTTTTCAAGAGAAACATGGAGGGGTGGTGCAAGGCTACAGATGACGGATCAGGGGAGGGGTGGGAGCCAGGGCTTCTCTAAAGGAAGTCTGCACTTTCCTAGGTTGTGTGAGAGGTCCAGGCTTTTTGGTCTAAAGAGAGAGCCAATTATATTTTCAAGACATTTTGAATCATTTGAATCAAACTTATAGAAGAACATAGTTCAATGGTGGCTGCCAGGGGCTGGAGAAGAGAAAAACAGAATTGCTGTTCAATGTGTATGAAGTTTCAGTCATGGTAGGTGTATTAGTCCATTGTCACACTACTAAAGGAAATACCTTAGATTGGGTAATTTATAAAGAAAAGAGGTTTAATTGGCTCACAGTTCTGCAGGCTTTATTGGAAGCATGACTGGGAAGGCCTCAGACAACTTTTAATCATGGTGTAAGGCAAAGGGCAAACTGGCTCATCTTACCTGGCCAGAGCAGAAGAGAGCAAGAGCTAAGCGGGTGGTGCTACAGGCATTTAAACAACCAGATCACTTGAGAACTAACTATCATGAGAACGGGAAGGGATAAGTCTGTTCCCAAGATCCAATCACCTTCCACCAGGCCCGTCTTCCAACACTGGGGAATTACAATGTTGTTAACAGTGGAGGGTGCCCAGGTCCTTGGCGTCTTGAACAGAGAATTGGACAAAATGCACAAACAAAGCAAGAAAGGAATGAAGAGATTTACTGAAAAATGAAAGTACACTCCACAGTGTGGGAGTGGGCCTGAGCATAGGGGCTCAAAGGCCCTCTTATGGAATTTTAGGGAGTTTAAGTACCCTCTATTTGGGGTATGCTCTATGTAAATTAAGAGGATGAAGTAAAGTTACAAAGTTACTTACTTGGTGTATGCCCTATGGAGAGGATATTTCCTGTTGTAGCTGAAGTGTGAATTGGCCTTATGTTCCCAGCCTCCATACCCTATTTTCCTGCCTCAGTTTGACAGGAACACAGAGCCAAACCGTATCAGTAGGTAAATAAATTTTAGAGACCTGCTGTACAACATAGTGCCTAAATGTAATAATTCAATGTTGCAGTATTGTACACCTCGAGTGTTAAGTATTCTTAACATAAGATCAAGTATGTTGAGTGTTGATGAGAAACTATGCTTGTTTGAATGCTTAGGGGAGGATATATCAGATCTATATAAAACCAGTATAGATAAACATCCCACTTACCGCACACAGTCTCAGATCTGAGATAATAGCCATGATTAATGGGACTTATTCCTTTGCCAGCCTTAGGAGACACATATTCTATCACTCCCTAAGACCTCTATGTCAGGAGCTCTGAAGGAAGATGGAGTTGTTCTTCTGAAGCCACACAACAAATCTGAACCTCTTAAACAATGTAGAAAACAGTTGAATCCAAATAAAGGAACTTTGCTATTCACAACCAGCATTGCTACCACCTCTACCACCTGTATTTCTCTATTTGCCTTATCAACTCCCCTCTGATCATTTAAACTGTCTTTTTAGTCTCATTTTTGTTAATTTTTGCTTCCTCTCTGTGTTACTGTTCTAAATTCCTACTTCTATCTCTTCTAAAAATTTCTACCACAAACCCAGGAATCCACATTTTAAGAATATTTAGAATAAAATACACAGTTTTTGAATTTTTGTTTTCCACACTATCATAAAATGTACTTCATGTTTTGAGGCTTGTACTCTGTGTCTGTATCACCCTCTAGTTATCTTTGTCTTGTCAAATTTATGGTCATCTTTTCTTGTTCAACAATGCTCTAGAACCTGAATCACTTTATTTCTTTCAAATCTCCTAAATTCTTTTACTTTGGAGGACTTTGACATTCTTGTGGATGACTTTTGATAACCTCTGGACAAACTACTTTTATCCAATCTACTTCAGTCACTTCCTCCCCTTGCTACACCCCAAGACATTGTCATTCCTGGGCACTTCCAGGTCATGTGTGTGTATTTGTGCCACTCCCTTCCTAGGCCTATCTCCACTGTAAGAGTACTTACTAATCTCGTTGTTCTTTGCACAGAATATACACAGAACCCTGCTAGGCTCCTGCTAGATCAACAGATATGTTGATCTGTTTTGTGCTTCATGTGTCCCATATTATGAGCATATTTAGGCAACATCTGCCTGTTACTCTGTTTGATCTGCTTTTACTGTGGTCCAAGTTTTCTGCTGGACTCTATGGGGCAAATCAGGTGGAATTCGATCTGTGAGTGCAGTCATTTTTGGTTAATTGGGAAGGGTATAATACATACTTTGTCCAGGTTATGTTATGTTCATATTAGTTTGTTCTAGCTCTGTATCACAGTACTATCCCGGTTATTAGTAAAATGGAATATCATTAATATCAGACCTTGTCTAATTTCCTTCTCAAAAGAAGCCCTAGAGGAAAGAAAAAGTGTTAGGATTTACATAACCCCATTCAGTTCATCTAAATATCTATTTAAAATTATTGTTATTTTCATAATTGTTCTATCCTCTCTTCGCACAGATCTAACAAACTGTTCTCTCTTTCTACGATTCACTTTTCACTGCAAATACCACAGATATTTCAGGTCTGAGCATAGTCATTTTTCCTTTCAGTATGCCCTTTCTGTCTTTGCCATTTTTCTTTATTATATTTCAGTTTATTCCCCAAGTATCATACCTTTCTACTCTCATGGCATTTTTTACATTGTGTATTAAATTACTGTCCATCTTTTCCACTGATCTCAGAATTTGGTGGGGAAAACAGGAAATATCTTTCTCCTCCATTGTATCCCGAATTCTTTGCACATTTGGTGGCACAATATAGTGATTCAATAAATATTTGTTGAATCATTGACTGCATGCAGTAATGTATAAAAAAATTCATTTTATGAATGAAGCACATAAGTGTAACTTAAACTATTACTTTCATTCTGGAATGCCAACAGCAAAGATTCACTTCAATATATGAAATTATAGTTTGTGAGAAAACAAAAACAGGAAAATATGTGCTCTTGTAAATTTATCAATATGATACTGAAATCATTTTAATGACTAACTTTGGTATATAATATTTTAATTTTTTTATTTTGTTAATTTTTATTATTTTTTTTTGAGATGGAGTCTCATTCTGTCGCCCAGGCTGGAGTGCAGTGGCATGATCTCAGCTCACTGCAAGCTCTGCCAACCAGGTTCATGCCATTCTCCTGCCTCAGCCTCCTGAATAGCTGGGACTACAGGCGCCCACCACCACACCCAGCTAATTTTTTTATATTTTTAGTAGAGACGGGGTTTCACCGTGTTAGCCAGGATGGCCTCGATCTCCTGACCTCGTGACCCACCCGTCTTGGCCTCCCAAAGTGCTGGGATTACAGGCATGAGCCACCGCACCAGGCCAATATTTTAAAATTAAATTCAATGCTTTAACAAAGTATTGAAATGTAATACTTTTCATGTTCCAAAAAATAACTTTTGAAAAGGAAACATTTATTTTGGTAAATTGTGAGAAAACATATCTCAAATAGATTTTAAAATTTGTTTTCCAAGGTCAAGTTTTTATACTGCAATAAATATTTTGTTTTTAATGGATCTTTATTTGCTGTGTTTCAACAAAGGATAAATGCTTGAGGGGATGGAAACCATATTCTTCATATATGATTATTGCACATTGTATGTCTGTATCAAAACATCTCACGTACCCTGTGAATACATATACCTATTATGTACCCACAAAAAATAAAAATTAAAAAAAAAATTTAAAAAATCAATTCCTCTGGGAAGACTACCTAATTACTCACACAATTTTAATATGCAAATTTTAGGCTCCTTTTACACACCACACTTGGACTTCAGGACACTCCTGTGAACTCCAGGGTCATATCTTGTGTTTCTTATGTCACTTGGACATTGCATAGGCATTTAATAATTAACAAGCCAAGACAAAAACTCCTTCCAAAACTACTCCTGACACTGTTTCCCCAACAAAGTAAGTGGGAACTCTGTATGTTAGAAATCTTGGGGTCATCCTTGAATGTTTGTCCCATTATACCACACATTAACAGCAGTTGTGTCTTTATATTCAGATCTCAGTAATGTCTCTCTGCAGCCACCACTCCTCTCCCAGCCCAAACCACTGTTTTTACATGCATGACTGCAATAGCTGCTGAGCCCTGTTCCTTGCATCTGTCCTTGTTCCCTTTAGTATTTTTTCAACACAGTAGACAGAGTTGTCTTTTTGTAACCCAAGTCAGATCATGTCACTCTTCCTCCATGATGGACTTTCACTTCCTCTCTGGCATGAGTTCTTACTAAATCACCTCTCACTTTTAATTTACACAGCCTACCTTGCTTTTTCCTGCATATGCTAAGCCCTCTCCTGCCTCAGCCTCAGGGTTTTCACTTGACATCTCATCTGTCTAGGAAGCACTCCTTCTGAATATCTGCATTGGCTTTCCTCCTTGCCACCTTCAGGTTTTGGCTCAAATGTCACCATTTTTAGTGTGAACTTCAAACATGACTCTGTGATATTATACTACCTCATTCCTGGATTGCCTATTTACCTTGCCACTTTGCTGCATTCCTCCATAGTACGTAGAGCCTTTTAACATGATATATCTACCCTTTTTTTTCAGTTTCTCTCCTCCCATAAAATGTACCTTTAGAAAGAAAAAGGGTAGTGTCCGTGTAGAGTGCTGTATTCTAAGTAAACAATGTTTGACAACTAATATGTGCCCAGTAAACATTATTGATTGAATGAATAATACTTAGTTGTATTGAAATTGTACATTCAATATCTGTTATCTTCCATATAATATGAACATTGCAGGGTCAAGAAAATAATTAATTTCTATCAATTTAAGAGGTTGATGCAGGACATAAGGAAATGATGAAGTATTTGAAAGGCAATTCCCAAAGTTATATGTGCCTACATTAATCATTAGCTAAATGAACAGTCTTCTTTTATATTAAGAAGTGGAGGACATAGATAAGAGTTGAGGTTTTGAGGTAGGAAGTCATAGAATCCCCTTGTGGTAGCTTAAGATTTCTCTGTGAAGTCAGAGCAGAGGCCTAGTGATTGATTAGTGAAAGGTTTAGGAAAAATGGGCAAATAGTAGTTGTCATCAATACGTGAAAAAATTACAAAGAAATAGGTATCAGGAAAGGATATTGGAAAAATAGTAATTGAAATGCTAATTACGGGCTTCAAGCTGGATAGGGAGATACATAAAAACAGGAAAAGCCATATATGAAATAAGGAGTTTTAGAATTAATAGGGTCTTATTGTCATCAGACAACCAGTGTTTTAAATGAATAATGGGAGAAGAATAAGAGGTAAAGTCCTAAGTGTGTATGAATTTGTGGTTTCACTCGTGGAGTGATTGCTGTTGATGCTACACAGCCATTGGAGAAGGCTGTGACTGGAAAAAGATGAGCTTTCTGGAGGCGAGAAATATTTTGATAGTCACTCAATGACATTTATTTAATGCATACCATACTAGGCACTGGAAATTTTACATATACAAATTTTTTCTACAGAAGAACTTTATATTTAGTGAATGATAGAAAGTGCATAAAGATGCAGTGAAACAACTTGTAAGAGAAGAAAAGTAGAAATTGCTCTGAATATAACCAGTTCAGCAAAAGCAGGGCAAAGGATGGATAGTCTCAAAAACTTCCAATATAACAAATCTTGCCAAAGCAGATTAACTCATGGCAAATAATTTTGATAGAATTGAAAATAGATGAACTTACAGTTTTAAAATTAGAGACTATTCAACACCTGATTGAAGTTAGGTATGAAACAATATTAGGTATCTTATTTATTCGCTATTCATAATACAACACATAAATTCTGTGAAATAAATAGGAAGGCCGTGTTGGTATTAGTTAAAATCCTCTTCTTAAAAGCATTACTCCGAGGTACCTGAATTTTCAACAACTCTGTGGTAGATTTTGAATATATCTCTGAATAACTAAAATGTCATTTTCAATATGAATATATTTGATAATTTGAATCTTTCAACATTAAATTGAGAATTGGACAACTGACATAAAACCAATTCTGTGATTTTAATTTTTCTTTTTTTCCAGAAGATTCAACACATTGTCTAAAATGGTTTGCTAGTGCTTCTTAGAGGTGTTTATTGTTACATGTAAGATTGTGTCAAATGGAGGGATCATTTATTGAAATGTAATAGGAATTCAAGACAGCTGCAGGATACAAAATCAACATACAGCAATCAGTAGTATTTCTAAACACTAATAACCAACTATCCAGAAAAAAGTTAAGGCAAACAATGCCATTTACAATATGTCTTAATCTATTTTGCATGGATAAAACAGCATACCTGGCTGGGTGCGGCGGCTCATGCCTGTAATCCCAGCAATTTGGGAGGCCGAGGTGGTTGGATAACCTGAGGTCAGGAGTTCGAGACCAGCCTGGCCAACATGGTGAAACCCTGTCTCTACTAAAAATACAAAAAAAATCAGCTGAGTGTGGTCGCATGTGCCTGTAATCCCAGCTACTTGGGAGGCAGTAAGTTCCCTGAGGCCTCCCCAGCCATGTGGAACTGTGAGCCAATTAAACTTCTGCTGTTTGTAAATTACCCAATCTTAGGTAGTATCTTTATAGCAGCATGAAAACAGACTAACACAATATACAGTAGAGTAGTATTCAGCTTTAAAACTGAAGGAAATGCCATTATTTGTGACAACATGGATGAACTTGGTGGATGTTAGGCTAAGTGAAATAAGTCAGGCACAAAAATAGAGCATGATTTCACTTACATGTGGAATCTAAAACAGTTGAGCTCATAGAAGCAGAGTAGAATGGTGGTTACTAGGGGCTGGCAGGTTGGGTGGGGTGGAATTGGGGAGATATTGGTCTAGGGATGCAAAATTTCAGTTAAACAGGAGAAAGAAACAAGGACTCTATTGTGTAATATGGTGACTGTAGTTAATAACCGTGTACTATACACTTGAAAATCGCTAAGACAGTAGATTTGAAATCTCACCACAGAAAATAAGCATGTGATGTAATAAATATATTAATTAGTTCAATTTAGCTATTCCACATTGTATGTGTATATCAAAATATCAGGTTGTACATCATAAATATATACAATTTGTATCTGTCAATAAAATAAATTAATATATAGGGATATGTAAATATTTATAGAAACTTGGCTTTTTTATTTCTAAAATATAGATGTTCACGATATTATAATAGAGACAGTTGCTAATAAGGTAACTCTAGTAATAATTTCTATTCAAGACAGGAAAGCTTACAGTGGCAACTAGCAAAGTCTTATTTTATTCTCATTCCAAGCTATGCTCTGCCAGCTTTCTTTTGCACCAGCTGCTATACAACATTGTCAACCACATGCTCTTCAAGTTGCAATATGTCTTTAGGCCAAAGAGTACTAGAGCTGATATGATATCTGTAAAACTCCAAATTTAGTAATTATATATATCTGATTTCTGGGACTTGCAGAAGAAAAGTAAACTTCCCAGATTTATCAATGACAAAAGTAATTATTGATCAAATATTTTTCATTATATCAAAAGTTTTAAATTATTGAAATAACTTACAGGAATTAGCAAATCGTGGTATGATATTAAAGGGGGATGTGAGGTGAGGCTTCTTTCATATGGTTTGTCATGAGTTGTTACATGGGGGAAAGTAATGTGCAGTCAGATCCCACTTACACATGGTAGTGAGGAGGGTGATACAGATAGTGTTTAGATATTTCAACTGGTTCAACCTCATACAAGCTTTTTCCTAAGCCAGAGTTGTTAAGAAGCAAGACTAAAAGTAGAAAGCTACAGGTATGTGAAATCCTGCCTTTCACTTACCTAAGCCTTTAAATTCTCCATTGTGTATTGGTCAAGCAGCTGTAAAAATATCCATATGACAAGAATATTAAAGGAGATCAACTTTAAAGAGGTTAACAATGTTAAATTTATTCAAACTAGATCTTTATAGTAAAACATTTAGGTTGTTTGTGTCAAATACAATTTAAATGCAAAAATCTAATTGGATCTAAATGAGTTTTCTCTAACAGCATAAACTAAAAGTATATTGTAACACAGAGTCCAAGTGACATTCATGCATGTTTCTTCACCTAAATAATGATAGTCTTGGGCTAAAGTCCAACCCTGGAAAAAGGTATGTGTACATTTACAATGAAATCTGCCACAGAAGTCAAGGAAAGAAGTGGTAACAACAGCTAGGCTGTTTTTCAAGTTAAAGACTAGTCTTTTAACCTGTTTTCCAATACAAGGAAAAGATATTTTGTTTATGTGCCATATCAGTAAGACTCAAACCAACTGAATGAAACAACAAAGTAAACTCATTCAGGTCTGATCCAGTCGAAACAAGACTGAGTAAAGTATTTCGTGTTAAGCTTGGAAAATATTACCACCAAACTGGATAGGTTCCTAAAACCTGGGGCCATTTTCTCATCTGGCACAGTCGTCAGAAAACTGTTCCAAGTGTAGCACTCAGTCCCACTGGCCTACAAACTTTTCAGAAAACCACACTTTCTAAGTAGGTTCTCGTGAATGAGAGAAGAATCAGATTTTTTTGTCAATCTTTTTGCCATCCAGACAACTTCACGTTCTTATTTTGTGTTAAACCTACTTCTCTCTACCTGCCTGTTTGCTTCTTTCTTTTTTTCAGCTCCATAAAATTATTAAAACGCTTTGTGCACCAGAAACTGTTTTAATCTTAATACTTTAAAATAATGTCATTGTGAAAATATGGTCAGACATTCCAGTTTTACTGACTTAACATATAAAAACTTCTTTTTAGAAAGTTCTTGTTGATTCTACTTGCATTTATTTATAACTATAGTGTTGCCATATATCCAAGTATCCCTTTTATTTATTCTTTTATCTTTTTAATAAAAGGACAAATGGCATAGACAATGTTAAGAAACTATTAAAAATAAAAAATTATGTCACCAACTAAATTTTTACTGCAGATGATCATAAGTTGGTTAGATTGGACCTTCGTGGTGAAATGCATTAACTTTGGTTTAAGCAATATCCAAAACCAGAAATTGGTCGAGGGGACTACTAAATTCCGTTTTCTTTTGTTCTAAACAATTAAACATTCTAAAATTTGGGGAAGAGAAAAGGACCAATGGTGCAAACATTTTAGAGCTGACAGTTGTGTGCCATACGCCATGATTCTGTTACAAATGGAACAGTATTCAGATTCAAAATCAGTGTAAACACTGTGTGTGTGTGTCTGTGTGTGTATTTTACACAACCATTTAAATATTAACCACCTTTGAGTATTAGGGGAAAAAATAGAAACTACAAGCGAATATATTTGTTTTCTGAATCCTCCCACCAAACCACTTTTTAAATTAACTGTATTTCCTGCCTTAGTGAGGATCTTCCTATTCATCAAAGATAAAATACCAAATATCATTTACACTCCTTCTCTACCTCACCCTCAATATTCAACAGTTCTCTATTTTATTTTGATTTTACTTCCTATTGTCTCTCAGTGCATCCTTACTATTGGTTTCTGGCCTCAATGTCTCTTTCCATAAATACTTCCTCCAGGGCTTCAGCAGTGCATATTGCAATCCATGAGTGTGATGCCCTTATAAGCTGTACAGGCACAACCCAGGCAAACATACACAATGACCATAATCATTAACAGTCATTACGCTGGTGCCTTTACTCTGGTCTTATCCATCCCCCAACAATCCTTTAATCCTCCACTAGAATTTATTCTTTTAAGTGAAAATCTGGATTCTTATCTCCTCTAGTATATATCTCTTAGTGAATTTTTATATGAGACAGTCATCACCATCACCTATTCATTATCCCATGCCATCCACTGAAGTTATTTTATGCTATGGCCTTCACAATTAATTTGAGTCCTTTAAATAGATTAAAAAGTTTCTTGACTCTTTTTGTACATGTTATTCTGTCCAAAGTGCAAATTTCACCATTGTCCACCCAAAGAATACTAAGTTTTCACCCTCATTTAAGCCTTTAATCTCAGGATCTCACAATAAATACAATCACTCTTTCCTATATGCCTAATCTTCTGTTTGAGCATAATTTTAATGCCCTAACTATACTGTAATTATATATATATATATATATATATTTAATTCAGCCATTTCTCTCACTAGAAAGTGAGTTTGTTGAAATCAGGATAAATATATTTTATGTTTGGATGAATTCCCCATCACAATACTTCACATGTAGTTACCTAGTCACCAATTTTTATTGAAATTCATTGTACATATAATAAAACTTTAATATAAAATGTTTCTCTTGAAGGGAGATTTTCTTTGTAAAACTATCCTTCTGAGCTTTGTAATGTGATGATTGTCTAATGTCTGTTGTAAGATTAAGGAAAATGTATTTGAATGCAAATGAACTTACACTGTCATACCATAAGTGTGATAGTTAATTTCTTGCTTCTGAAATCACTCCCCCTACCTGCCTATTAAAATCAGAATACACAGATCTGTATCTGTACAAAAAGATGCCAAAAGACTACTTTTATGCTGCAAGATGATTACGCGCCCCCCAAACCTGGGTATTTATAGTATAGTATCCAGTATTTTCAATCCAAGCCATACTGGAGCCTGAAGCTAAAGGAAAATTAGTAATACTGATGCTCCCTTTATTTAAACTTTTAAGACTTTATCATGGCATTAATTTTGACTTTTAAAAATACTATCATGTTTTTTTGGACACAATTTTGCTCCCAAGTTGAATGCCTCACTGGGACTCGGGTGAATGAATGCGCACCCTAGTCCTAGATTAGGTACCCATCGTAAATACTGTTAGTTTGGGGTGTTTTTTATTTTTTATTTTTGACAGAGCCTCACTCTGTCCTCCAGGCTGGAATGCAATGGTGCAATCATAGTTCACTGTATTCTCAAACTCCTGGGCTCAAGTGATCCTCCCACTTCAGCCTCCTGAGTGGCTGAAACCACAGGTGCACGCCACTGTGCCCAGTTGCAGCTTAAATGCCCTTTTCCCTATAAATCTTGTGTAACATTGAAGGTTTGCTAATTTAAAGTTTAAACTAAAATGTTTACGTTTTAATTTTGCATGTTTAACCAAAAAGTTTTTAATTTTACAAATTTTCCTTGCTATGAACTGCCAAAAGCAAATTAGACATTTACTGACAAAGTGGACAGTTTAGGTTAATGCTGGCATCTCATATTTCACTTGATATTTTTGTACTCTCCCTATTCATGTGAAAACCTTTAGCAAAGCCACTAAGGAATCTTAATATCTTTGTCAGTTTTGATTATTAAATAAATGCTTATAGGGTATGCATTGGAAAGCATGACACAGGCATCTTAGGGGGACATGGTGGCTTATATGCACAAAGGGTCTGGACTTGCTGCTTGTATGCTGAGGGACTTCCAATTAGGAAAATTTTTATGTCTCTGATGCACAGTTTGAGAATACATGCAATAGAAAAACATTGTAGAAAACTTAGATTTCATTTATTTCTTGTATGAGTCTGAATTGTTGACTTACCAAGATTCAGTAATATTTAGAGGAGTTTTATGCTTTCACTAGAAGTTATTTGGGGGTAAGGAAAGCTCAAGTGATTATATGTCCCTGTCTGAGAGGATATTCATCCTTATCAAATTGCCCTGTGCTGTTTTCTCTGCTTGGCATTCCTGCCAAAGATTGCACTGGCATTAAAAGGCAATTATTTCTCAGTCTTAGAATCCTATAAGATCTCCAGAGCCACATTACAAAGAGAAATACAAACCTCCTACCAGCACCGTGCTTACTGGGATTCTTTCACAGTGCAGACTGGGCTGTGTTGTAGTCTGCGGGATTCCTGGCTCTTTGGCAAGAGGAGAGATTCTAGTATTTTCAAGAGTAATTAGTACAAGTGAAAAAACCTTCATCTCTATGTCTACACTTTAAGATCTTTTTTCAAAATTCCTTTGAAAATATTGTCTCAGAAATGTAGTTTTAAAAAATATGTGTTGCTAAGATTATTTCTATAAGACTTAAAAGCAAAGTAACTGCACTGATAAAGCAAAATATTTCACTTGCCTGTTTATAATATACTCTAGATTTTTCATTCGTATAATCAGAGCTTCAAAAGTGAGGAATTTCTAGAAATCATCCAGCTAAGTATCCTCATTTTGTAGAAGAGGAAACTAAAGCATTAAAAACCTGAAGACTTCCTCAGTGGCTCCTATTTACATATTGACAGAACCTGGAACTAAGATTGGAACTTAGCTCTCCTATCTATAAATGCAAAGTGCGTTGATTGAATTTCCAAAACCATTGAGTGGAAATTTCATTACAACTTCATCAAAGATAGAATGCTTACAAAGAGGGTATTCTAGTTAAGAAAGGCTTCTTCTCTCACCTATAGGACAGCCATTAAAAATGGTAAGTGCTATGGACTGTTTTTGTACCCCCAAAATTCAAATGTTGAAACCCTAATCTTCAATATAATGATATTTTGAAGTGAGACCTTTGGCAAGTAATTAGAGTCAGATAGGGCATAAAAGTAGATCCCCCATGATGGGATTAGTATCTTTATATGAAGATGAAGGGACCAAAGTTTTTTCCCTCCACTATATGAGAATGCAATGAGGAGGCCATCATCTGTGAACAAAGAGGAGGGCCGTCACCAAGCCCCCAACCATGCTGGCACTCGGATCTCAGACTTCTGGCCTCCAGAACTGTGAGAAATAGATGTTTGTTGTCTAAGCCATTCAGTCTATGCTATTCTGTTTTAGCAGTCCAAACTAACTAAAACAGTGGAGGAAAATGTTTATTAAAAAAATCACAAGTGTGCAGGGCCTCTTACACAAGAACTTTAGCTCTATTCCATGTGAAATAAGAAGAATGAGGAATTTAAATCTAGGAGGGAATATGACTCTGGCTCACTCTACAAGGTTACACCACCTACATGGAGGGTCAAGATATTTCTCTCACTGCTGCCATTACATCTCTGCTTCCTATCTCCTCTACATAATTCTTCACTATGATACACATGCCCCTGTGCACTCACATGTGCGTGCATCGGCACATGTGCATGTGTGCAAACACCCATACATACACGCATACACATACATACACACCATTCATGTCCTCCATGAATCATATTTTTCAGAGACAGCACCATGAAAATATATATTTAGAATTAAGAAAGAAAATAAATCCCCACAAACAAAAACAATACATATTTATCTCACTCTGCAAGGATGTAGTTCTGCTAAAAAAAAAAAAGTTAAGAAATAATCAATATTTCAATTAAAGTTTAATAGAGACATCACAGTTTTCTTCAAGGATAATAGATGAGAAATTGCTTTACATTTTTGTAATATAGAGAATAATCCTAGGGTTTTTTCCAAAACAAATTGATTTCTTCGAAAGTTTAATTGCTGTATTCATCTCTAGACACAAATATTGTTGGTAATTTAAAAATTACAATTTAGAGCTTTAAAAAAATTTGTGTACAGATTCCAGTTACCTGGAAATGTGTTACAGCAAGAGTTAGTGTTTAGTTGAGTGTGGGATATACTGTGGTTTAAAAGTTTCTGACAGCCACTGGATGGAATGTGGTGTCTGTAAGACAATCCAGGACTTACTTCCATAAAATCACTTGACATACATGGTTATGGAACTTAGATGAAGGATATGTGATAATGATGATAATAGTGAATTCATCAACATAGAAATGGTAACTGAAACTATAAATGAGTAGACAAGATCATGAAGAGAGAATAGGCAGAGTTAGAAGAAAAAGGATGCAAAAGACTATGTCCTGAACATCACAAATGCTTAAAGTATGAGTAGGAGACCAATGGGCAAAAAAAAAAAAAAAAAAAGAATGGAATGTACAAAATGGTAGTTTTACAATGAAGAGAAAGCCCTTTAAGAAAAAAATCAGGTCAATGGTATCAAATGCTGAAGAGATATTAAGTCAGATGTGGACTGAAAGTCTCCCACAGAATTGAGAGAAAAGCAATCCTGTGATGCCTTTTGAGAGTAGGCCGGGTGGAGTGGAAGGAGGGCAATACAGATGGCAGAGGGCGGAGCGCATGAAACGTGTTCGCATTGGACAGGAAGTGTTTAGAGTTCTAATAAGAGAATATGAGAGACCAGTGGTGGGAAAGAGAGGGGTTTCATGGGGGGGTAGTTAAAATTTAGGTTTTGGTAATTGTTGTATGCTTTTCATTCTAATATGGAAGAAGTTTTTGTTGTTGAAATACTGATGGGCGATAGCCAGAGAATAGGGAGAAACTGAGAATCTTAGAAAGAAAAGAATGTTTGTGTAATAGTCTCTGGGGAAAACAGATCCAGGGCACAGGTCTTAGATAAAGGAACGAAGGCTCCTCCTGCCGAGAAGTCAAGGAGGGGTACAGAGGCAGATCGGTTTGCAAGACTGGTGCTGGATGTTAGCAGGCCTCCTCTGATGATTTTTAACTCTATGAATGACGAGGTATGGCTCTTTGCTAAGAATGATGTGAGGAATTAGTGAGTTGAGAGGTTTGAGCTTTACGTATATCCTCAAATGTTTGTCCGTCATCCAAATATTCATTTTTTCCCAAAAATATAGTTTATTTTGAACAGCCTCTCTTTTTTCCTTTACTCTTTCTGCCAATAGTATTTTAATTGTTCTGATTTTCCAGCTTTTTTATACTCCCTTCTCTCACTCTCCTTCCTCACTGCCCACCTCATCCAGAAAGTTCCCAGTCTCAGGGATTGTGCTTATATATGTATAAGCATGTCACTGTTCATTTCCCTTGTTTTAACATTGCATCCATAATCTATAAAATTCCTGTGTCATTGGAAAAGCTTTCTACTTGGTCTTAGCAGCTCCCCTTCTTTTCCCATCATCCCCTGCATTGCGGGCAGACTGCTAAAACACTGCGTCAACTTGTCATTTCCTTTGCTAAAACTTTCATTGTTTCCCCTATGCTGACAGGATAAAATCCAAATTCTTATCGTGAAACACAAAGCTCTTTATTATTGGCCTCAGACTACTTGTAACAATTTATGTCCAACTAATGCCAAGAGATTGGTGATTTCAACAACAAAAAATTTGTTCTTTCTATCCAAATCTTGTGTATTTGTATTTCACTGTTTTTGTCATGCTTTTTCTCAGTTTGCAATGCAGCCTCAGTACTGACCAATTACATAAAAATCTGGCCTTTCAAGTACCTTATATACTGAGAACTCCACCTAGGCTGTCTTCTATCCATATCCTTCCTCCAGCACTTAAACCATATTATTTATGCTATTTATCATTGATTTGGCAATATTATAACTTTTTGTTATATGTTTAATATTATATGTTAAAGTTTAAGAGCCAGAGCTCAGAAGTGAATTTCCTAAATTTAAAATGACTCAAGCCTGGCATGGTGGCTGACACCTGTAATCCCTGCACTTCGGGAGGCCAGGGCAAGAGGATTGCTTGAGGCCAGGAGTTGGAGACCAGCCTGGGCAACATAGTGAGACCCTGTCTCTAAAAAAAATAAAAACTTAAAAAGTAGCCAGATATGATAACACACACCAATAGTTCCAGTTATTGGGGAGGCTGAGACAGGAGGATTGCTTAAGCCCAGGAGTTTGAGGCTGCAGTGAGCTACCATCATACCACTCCACCCTAGCCTGGCTGACAGACCGTATCTCTAAAAAATAAATAAATAAAAGTAAAATCCATTTTCTTGCCAAATAAAATTTGATGATTTTCTGTAGCTTCACAGAGCCCAATATCCAGGCAAAGATACAGAGTCAGGGTATGTTGGAACAGCTCTGTCCATGGAGGATTCCCAGCTCTTCCTACAGTTTGCATACTTCCCAGGGCTATACGTATTTTCTTATGTGGGAATTGCAGGAATACACAGGCCCCACAGGTACCATGGTGCCTCCTAGCTACTCCAACCAGCCTTATCAGAGCCCTCACCCTTCTACCAACCATACTGACATGATTAGTCTTTGTGTCCACACCCAAATCTCATGTTGAATTGTAATCCCCATAATCCCCACATGTCAAGGGAGAGACCAGATGGAGGTAATTGTATCATTGCGGGGGGGTTTCCCCCATGCTGTTCTCATGATAGTGAGTGAGTTCTCATAAGATCTGATGGTTTTATAAGGGGCTCTTCCCCCCTTCGCTCGGCACTTCTCCTTCCTGCCACCTTGTGCAGAAGGTGTCTTGCTTCCTCATTACCTTCCACCATGATTGTAAGTTTCCTGAGGCCTCCCCAGCCATGCTGAACAGTGAGTCAATTAAACCTCTTTCCTTTATAAATTACCCACTCTTGGGCAGTTCTTTATAGCAATATGAAAACAGACTAATACACCTATTCTTGTAGATCCTATGTGCCACCTGCAACAGTGGCTCAGTGGCTATGTGTACCAGCAGGCCTTAACCCTAAGTATGGCCTGAGCTCCAATCAAAGATTTTCACACCTGAAACTGTGGCGAACACCCATAGGTACTATGACTCCACTGAATACTCAGGGTATCCTATCCCCACCTCTGGGACCATATCAGGCTTGCAACAGGCAGAGATAAAAGTGACCATGGGGATGCTCAGAGCATGGTTGACAGGGAACAGATGAGTTCACTAGAGTGAGCCAATGAATCTATGGGTCCATCTTCTCCTCAGACTATGCATGGCTATGTGTATACTATGGAGCTATACAGGGCAGGATTCTCCTTCAGGCATTCAATCAACTGTCATCCCACCTGAGCAAAAGCAGCAGCAGAAACAGCAGCAGCAGGACCACTTCTGATGGTGGCAGCAGCAACAGCAACAGTGACAGCAATGGCAGCAACAGGCAGCTTCTCCCCCACCCCATCCCCGGTTCCAGAGCTAGGGAATTGTGTCCCCCCGCCGGATGTGGCCTCACCTTTTCCTTCCTCTTTATTCCCAATACCCTTTTTAGGCCGGCACCAGGAGTGGTTGGGGCGCTTCCCTCAGGCATTTTTAATGAATTTTTAGTATTTTTGTTAATGTAAGGCCTTGAGTTACAGGGTTTTATATATTATTTACATAGAGACCCCAGAGATGATACACATAGCTTCTCTGCACAAAATATCTGTGAAAATAAAAAACAGGTGTTCAGAAATTACTTATAACAACATGTAACATAAAAATTCATGACGTTTAATGAATTCATCAGTATTCATTAAATAGTTTTTATATACAAATTATAGTGTTTAATGCAGAGAAAGCTCATACCTTAATTATACTCAAACACACATACATATGCCAATATAAATATATATGAGATACATATATAAGCACAATATGTCTAAAAGTGAAATTATGTTATTCCTTTACCCACTAAATCTGCTTTTCCTTGATTTGCAATCATCTCCCCAGAGACCTCAAACAGGAAATTGGAATCTTAGTAATCCTTGGCTTTTCTCTCTCTCATCCCTTGCCTTCCCCATACCTCTTCCTAACCACATGTCCATTTAAATAATCATCAAGGGCTGTCAAATCTAGCTCTGAGATGTCTAGGGAATATGACCCTCTCTTTATTCTCATAGTTTCTCTCCTCCCATCCACTTAGACTCCTTTAACTTCTGTTCTTGCCTATGTTATAAGCTCCACGTACTCTATCTTTCACACCACTTCTAAATTTATCGTTTAGACACAAAAAAGACACTTAATACATACTTGTAGAAGGAATTAAAGACCTGAATAAAGCTAATTAATTATGGCACCAGAAATACCTCAAGTCCATATGGTGCTTTGATGACAATTAGAAAAAGCTCCCCTCCTTCAAGTAGAAGTAAATAAATACAAATGAACATATTTTTAAAAATGAAATATATAAATTAGAATATTATTGCACAACATATTGTCTTGCTGTTGGGGAGTTTTCCAGAGCCGCTAATGTGCCCAGACTTGCCCAATCACAATGCCCCACCCTGTAGGAAGCACACATGCTGACAGCCACAAGCACCCTGCGTCCTCCTCCCACCTCTGGGACCCTATCAGACTTGCAACAGGCAGAGATAAAAGCGACCGTGGGAATGCTAAGAGCATGGTCAACAGGGAACAGCTGAGTTCACTAGAGTGAGCCAATGAATCTGTGGGTCCATGTCCTCCCGAGCCTGTGCATGGCCATGTATATGCTATGGAGCTATATAGGGCAGGATTCTCGGTCAGTGACTCAATTGTGAAGGCTAAAACTATCCACACTTACTCTTAAGTTCTCACACAGGTAGTATGTGCCTAAGGTATGAATTCACTCTGTTAAGATGTCATCCACAGAGTGAGGATACCCTTGTGCAAGGCACAATCTAAACATGCAAAGACAAGGCTTTTGTGTTATCCTTTCATTTCTCCCCATCTAACATCAGAATATAATCCAAACAACTTGTGGCATTTAACTCACTTGGAAGTTTGGTCCCTACATACAGCCATAGCCTCATCTGCCACTACTCCTACATACAAAGGAAGATCTACTCATGAGGAACTATTTTCAGATCACCAAAGAAGGCTATGAAATAGTATAGTGAGATGGTGGCATAATGATTAAGTCCCAGCTCCATCACATACTAGCTATGTGACCTTGAACATGCCTTAATTTTATGTTTTCTCCTTATTATTATGTTATGCTTGCTTAATCTGATCAGACATCCTCCGGTTAGAATACATATTGCCTCCTTTTGCTTTTTAAAAATTCCTACGTATGCATTAAGTAGGCATATTGAATGAACACTAATAATACAACATGAAAAATTATGAGTCATGCAACAATTTTTGCTAAGATACAGTGGTTGTTCAAAGGTATGAGGGTGATCAGAGAAGGCTTAAGGAAAGAGTTACCAGGCAGGTTGGGCCTGAAAGGAGGGTCTTTCTTTTCTCCTCACTGTCATAGGTCACAGGAAAAGTGATTTTCAGTTAGGAAAAAATACAGTGAAATAGAAAGCTATGGGCTTATCAAATGAAAGAGATTATTTTCACTAAATCATAAGCTATGAGAAAAAGGATAGAGAAATAAATTTAGAAGGATCCTTTAAATCCAAATCTGTGGGTTCTAGTTTAACAAGGTTGGTCTTAATCCTATAGGTAGTAACAGTTCTTATGTGTTTCTTAAATAGAGGGTAGATAGCACCAGAGTTGTACTTGAGGAAAATTTATCTGGTAGTGATGAGTAAGATAAATTCCATCTCTACTAAAAAATACAAAAAATGGGCCAGGCGTGGTGGCGGCACCTGTAGTCCCAGCTACTTGGGAGGCTGAGGCGGGAGAATGGCGTGAACCCAGGAGGCAGAGCTTGCAGTGAGCCGAGATCATGCCACTGCACTCCAGCCTGGGCAACAAAGTGAGAGTCCGTCTAAAAAAAAAAAAAAAAAAAAAAAGAGAGGGGCTATCCTTTTTTATATACAACGTGGTCCAAAATTTTTCTTCATGGGGAATCCTGTGAATCAGATAGTATCACCACCCTCATCTCCTACACACATGCACACACACACACACACACACACACACACACAGAGCAAATTAATTCCCAATCCTTGGCATTTCTTCTTATGAACAAACTACATCAGGCAGTACTTTGCTTATGTTAATTATGTTAGCATTTAATGAATTAATATATGAATGTTTTTCCATAAAGTCTGGCACATAACAATTGCTCAATAATGTTTATTACTGTTAACATTTGCTAGGTTTTTAAAATTTTTCTACTCCCCAAAATAAAGCTTATAACTGTCCTGTTCCCTACTTCTACTACCATGGCCTTGGTTTTAGTTCTTGTCACCTTTTAGAGGGACTGGTGCACTAGTGTGCCCACTGGTTCTTCTAAGCCTCACCTTGAGCTTTCAGCCTGTTCTCAACACCAAAGGGCAAGGCCAAGAACTTGGTGTCCTACACTTCTCTTTTTCTTTCCCCTTCTACATCCTATACACATAAAATTTCTTCTGGTTCTCCTTCCAGAATATATCTGAAACCATGCTGTCTCTCACTAACTGAGCCACAACCACCGTGTCACTATAGACTTCTATACTACAGATCCGTACTATAGACTTCTCCTTCCAGGATTGCTATGATGTACTCCTAATAGAACTCCCTGCTTTAACCCTTCACCCTCAAAGTCAATTCTCAACACAACAGCCAGATGGAACGTTTAAATCATAAGTGAGATAACGTCATTACTTTACACAGCACAAAAAACCCTTTGCATTCATAGGGAAAGTTAAAGTTCCTAAAATAGCCAACAACATCCTACCACACTCTAACCACCACCATCCCCAACTACACACAAATACCTTACCACTTGCCTCCTCGTCTTCTCTCCACTGCACTGACACTCTCTAGTCACACAAGCCTCCTTGCTGCTTCTGGACAGAACAGGCCTTCTCTCCACTTCAAGGCAGTTCTCTCTGCCTGCAATGACCCCCCACATATTGTGACACATCTCCTTGACCTGTACAAGGTCTATTGTGAACACCTTTAAAATTTCAACCAGCCCTGACTCTGTAGCTACTGATCACCTTCACTCTCTTCTATGTTTCATCTTTTATTACAGTGGGATGCTTTAAAAATATTATATTTTACAGTTTATCTTTTTTTTTTTTTTTTTTGAGACGGAGTCTCGCTCTGTCACCCAGGCTGGAGTGCAGTGGCGCCATCTCGGCTCACTGCAAGCTCCGCCTCCCAGGTTCACTCCATTCTCCTGCCTCAGCCTCCTGAGTAGCTGGGACTACAGGTGCCTGCCACCACGCCCGGCTAATTTTTTGTATTTTTAGTAGAGACGGGGTTTCACCATGTTAGCCAGGATCGTCCTGACCTCATGATCTGCCCACCTCGGCCTCCCAAAGTGCAACAGTTTATCTCTTACTTCTAGAATGTAAGTCCCATGAGAATAAGGATTTTTGTTGTTTTTCTGATCAATGATACACACCAAATATTTAGAGCATTCCCTAGGATGTATTGGGTCTTTGATTAATAAATATTTGTTGAATTAATAAATTAACTTAGGTTTACTCTGTGAAATAAATGATATTGAAAAGAAAGTCTTTGGGAGGTATTGAGTTCCCATGACAGAAAAATTCAACCTGGGCAGGTTATTCAAATTGGACAGTTTTGGGTGATGCTAACATTGAAAAGATAATTGGGTTCAATGACTGTGAAGTCTTCCCACTTGTCAATTATGTGATCCTTGAAGTGCAATCAAGGAGCATTGATGTTGTGTAGATGGGAAAAGCATTCATAGAATAAAATAATTATAAAAATATGTATTCAGTAACTATTATGTGCCATTCAGGCTGCTGCAATTGGGCTACAGAAGGGGAACAACACAGAAAGATCCTACTCACATAAAGATTAAATCTAGGGAGAAGACAGGCAATAGACAATTAAATTAGCATTTAATTAATATAAGCATTAAATTAAATGATAATTTCAGGTAGTTTTAATTGCTATTAAAACAGTAAAACAGGTAAAATGATAGAAAGCAAACCAACAGTATTGAAGCTAACTAGATAGTGTGGTGAGGAAATACTACTTGAGCTAAATCCTGAATGTGGAAAAGTCACCAGAGCAAATACCGAGGGAGACCCACAGGAGAGAAGGACAGCAAGTATACAAAGGTCCTGAGAGTGGCATGGCCTATTTGGGGTACAAAGAGAACGCCTGTGGCAAGAGTGAGGAACATGGCAAGGAGTTGAGGAGGAGAGCAGGGCTGGGGCTGTGGAGGTCACTGGAGGTGTCTCATTACTTTTGGATCATTATTTTGTTGCATCTATGAAAGAAACACTTCATTTAGACAACTATATATGTTTAATAACACACTTGCAGCCATTATGAAGCTTAGGTATAATTAATATTTTCTTGTTAGATTTTATTTTTGACATGTTTTTCTTCACTTCTGAAATAAAATAGGCTCACTCACCTTTGAATATTTTTTTCTTAAGCTAAATTTACCTCTCTGGGGCTAAAATGTTCTCCTTTATTTGATATTTTCTGCCTAAATGTAGTAAGAAAGCCAATCCTTTACTGCATATAACTATTTTTCTGAGGTTTCAAAATAAGACATTATTCTCCTATACTCTGAAGATTTATTTGTAAAACTTCTACAAGGAAGGAAGGGAAACCACAGAAAATTTTGAAGCAGGAGATGAAAAGTAAACACAGTAGCTTGTTGAAATATGGTTAGCAAATGAAGAGGAAGGCTGCAGAAAAAGAACTAAGAATTCTCTTCAGACCTGGAAAGTTGTTGGAGTTAAGAACCCGTGAACTAATAAAGTCAGGGTGAGAATGTTTCAGTTAAAGTCAAATAAATAGATTCCAAGAGACAAGGAAAATTGTGAATCTATCCAATCATTGAATAATCAAAAAAATGCTTTTTTATCTTTTGTTTTTTAAAAATATAATTCAAAATTAATTTAAAAGCAACTTTAAAATTGAGCTTTAGCTCTCAATATTATTAAATTATACAAGATGATCATAATATTTAAAAGTATATTGTTGATGACCCTTTATTTTCTAGAAACATTATCTTGAATTATAAAACACTTCTTTTTATTAAAAAAGACAAGAGAAATGAGACTTCTTTTTTCTTTTTTTAAGAAAAGTAACTGTCTAGCTGTTTTATATCTGTAGTTCTTCAAAAATAAAGCTGACATTTTAGTTTTTGTCAAAAAAAATCTATGTATGGAAGATTTTTAGTCTAATTTTTTATGAAAGTATTTTTAGAACATAATTTAAAAATAAAACAGACATACTATGTACATCTAGAAATATATCTCAACAACTCATGTATCTGTCTAAGATATATTCATATAAATTAGGATACAGCAAGACAAACTATGTATATCTACATAATAAACTTGGATAATTTATGTAATAATCTATTTTGAACTGTTTAAATGCATTTTTTCTGCATTGAAAGTAATTTTTAAAATCCCAGTATCCTTCTCTCATTTGTTCTTAAATTACCCAGCCCACTAAAAATATTGAAACATATGTTTGACACATGTATGATGCAAATTTTAGCAGCAGTTACCATTAGGGCTTGGGAAAGGTGGAGGGAGATTTAAGGGTGGAGGGAGTAGGAGGAGGAGAAACTCTCATATTTTATCCTTTATATTCTAGATACAGTAAATTTTTTATTATTATTTATTAAGTATATATTAAAATGTTAGATTTTTAAGGACAAGTTAAAATCTTGCTACAAAGAACCAAGAAACAGAATCTGCCGACAGATATTTATTGCAGCTTTATTTATAATTGCCCAAACTTGGAAGCATCCTAGATGACCTTCGGTAGGTGAGTGGATAATTAGACTGTAGTACATCCAGACCATGGGAAGAAATGAGCTATCGAGCCATGAAGAAACATGGAGGAAAACTAAGGGCACATTATTAGGTGAAATAAGACATCTAGAAAGGCAACATACTGTATGACTGCAACTATATGACATTATTGAAAGGGCAAAACTTTGCAGACAGTGGAGACAGTGGTTGACAGGGCTTGTGAGGAAGGAGATATGAATAGGAAGAACACAGATGATCTTTAAAGCAGTGAAAGTATTCTGTATGATACTATAATGATGGATATATGTCATTATATGTTTGTTCAAACCCACAGAATGTACAACACCAACAGCAAACCTTAATGTAAACTCTGGGGTTTGGGTGATAATGATATGTTGATGCAGCTCCATTGATGGTGACTAATGTACCACTCTGGTGAAAGGTGTCGAAAATGCAGAAGGCTATGCATGAGTTGGGACAGGGGTATATGAGAAATCTCTGTACCTCTCAATTTCTCTGTGAACCTAAAACTGCTCCAAAAAATTAAATCTTACAAAAACAGAAACAAAGTTACCTTTAAAAGCAGCTCATAGGATATTTGAAAAATTCTTTAATCTTTGAATATAATATAACTTTTTAAAATGCTAACATAAAGACTTAAAAGCACTCTAACGTGGAGAAAAATCAGAATTTAACATCTCTAAGAATAATTTCTACAAAGATGTGCATTTTTCTCAACATACACAATGATTAAATCCCTAAAGAAAAGAAACCTCATTAATGGGGCTAATTCTTTTTGGAATGTGTAGAAGTACATTATAAGGACTTCATGGTGATTTTGTGAAAATGATGGAATAATCAAACGAAACACAAGATTTTTCCATTAAAACACAGTGGATCTGGCCTCTGTACAGAAAATAAATATCTCAGGCATCTACAACTAGCAAGCCCTTTTTTAAAAACATAGAATTAGACCCTGACATACAACCATGACTGATAAGATAAACTGTAGACACAATGTTTTTTTGCTGATAGGGGTAATGTTTTTGAATTCTTGAAATTTGTGTCTGAATTAGAATGCCTCATGTGTGTTTACCTATTGATTTTTAAAAGGTTTACTAATATCCAATACTTACACTCTGTTATGGTTCTAATACTGAGTAATCATTTGGAAGGGGCTTATAAATCTCTTAACAATTGGAAGTTTTCTATTGTATATTTAGTTTCTCCCCACTACAAAATAAAAGACTTAAATTATTTAAGTTATAATAAGTATTATGGCAGCCTGTAATATTTTACATTCTTTGACTTTAAGTAAATGTGGATTAGTATCGATGTTCCAACCTTTGCCCAGTTCCATCCCTGTAATCATGAGGCAATATTTATACTTAAGACAATTCTTATCTTTGGAGTTTTGTGGGATGGCAACATGTGGGCAAATAGGATTAGGAAAGTTGGTAGCGTGTAGTAAAGCTCATGAAGCTTCCCCTTTAACCAGTATTAGCTCTCCTACCCGCTTTCTGGATTACTAGCGGTATCCTAAATGAGTTCAAGTTTGATTAGAAACCCTTAGATCAATGTGTATGCAAGTATTCAAACCCATGGTTTCTCTGTCATTGAAGGCAGAGTAAACATAATCTTAAACATTTCCCCAAACATGACAGGTATTTCTTTGAAAATTGTGTTTAGGACTGTGAGTGTGTGGAGGTGGCGGGGGGGAGGGGAGGGTTAAGCTATCATTCTAATGAAGAGTAAAAAGAGAAACTAAATTTAATTATTGAATGTGTTAAAAATGTACATTCTCTGTAAGTGCTACCAAGAACAGTAAAAAAATGAAAATTTCCAAATATTATTTTTCTGATTCACTCAAAATTTATTTATTTTAATTTTTATATTATTATGGATACATAATAGGTTAATATATTAATGTGGTACATGTGATTTTTTGATACAGGCATACAAAGTGTAATGATCAAATCTGGGTAGCTGGGAGTATCCATCACCTCAAGCATTCATCATTCTTTGTGTTAGGAAAATTCTAATTCCACCCCTTCAGTTATTTTAAAATATATAATACAAGGTATTGTTAAGTATGGTCACCCAAGTATTCTTAAGAGTATTTTTCCAAAACCAAGCATGGAAAGCAAATTTACCTGGCTATTATGATGATATAAAGATATGAAACTATGAAAGCATATAAACTTGATAGGAATCATTTAATAAGGGCATACGGTCACTCGTTTTTAGCCAATTAGAGTTAAGGAACAAATAAGATTACTCAGTTGGTCAGGGTCTATGTATTTGTTCTGTGAACATTTACTCATTCATTTCACAAATATGCGTGAGATGAAAATAAAGTGAAGAAAAAAGTTAAGGTTCTGATGCCTGGGAGCTTAGACTCTAGGACTCTAACATAGAGCTAGGTTAATAACATCATTTTGATCGAACTACTGTTTACATTTAGGTGATTTATTTCCAAGACTCTGTGGCAACTTCCACTTTTTAGTAAAGGGACATTTCTTTGGAATTTTTTTTTTTAAACAGAAGACATTATGGGGATATCCTGAGTAGAAGCCTCTTCTGCCTCCACTTGGGTTCATCTTCAAGAAGGTACCCTCATATCGTTAAAAGGGCAGGAAACTTAACTTCCCGAGCACCCTTCATAAGAAACTCTTCCCTAGCTATCAATGGAAGGAGAAGAAGGGACCCAGAACACTAGCAAATCTCTTACTCTGTGATTCCCTAGTTTTATGGGAGCCCCTTTTTATTTATATTAAAATATCTTCACAGAGAAGTTAGGGTGGGAGATAATTTTCATTTTTTAAGACTCCAAATTATATTAAATTTATATTCAAAAGTTCATTGCTGAATCACTGCCTTGGAGTCAGAGTATTTGTTCCAAATTATTGATTTGGTTAAAGAGATCCACAAAGATAAGCAACTTATTGATTTCATGAAAATACCTTTGGTTCTAATATTTCATATTTTTTCACATTGGTGGAAAATAGGGACTTGGGACATATGTATGTTTTCTCCATCTAGCTTTCTGTAAGACTCAAGACTCTCCTAATATATATGCTCTGCTTCCTGCTTACAGTCTTTTTCTTTGGAAAATATCTTTACAATATCAACTAAATGAGATTTGAAACAAGTATCAAATTCATCAGGAACTCCATATTGAATAGATAAGAGTCTGCTTTCTCATACCAATAATGTTGGTGCCCAACTCAGTAGAAACAAATAAATAGGGTAAGTGTCCAGTAATTTACTTTTCAATAGTTATTTGTATTTCAGATCTTTACTCTGGCTCTTTCATAAGCAGCTTTCACATCAACATAGCTGAAATTCTTATCTAAAATCCATAAAGCCCCTGGGAGAATGAAGGTTAAGGAAAATGATTTTAAGGGAAACCACATCTTTCTCTTGAAAGTGATTGTACTTCTTAAGAGTTTTATATAAATAACTCAATCAAAAGCTCTCCTATTTGAAGGCTTTTTTTTCAAGGCACAAATATAAGATTAACTTCATATGGTTTATTTATTTTCATTTACTTGTTTACCTATCATTTTCTAAGTGCCCAA
Source organism: Nomascus leucogenys (assembly GCF_006542625.1). Taxonomy (NCBI): domain Eukaryota; kingdom Metazoa; phylum Chordata; class Mammalia; order Primates; family Hylobatidae; genus Nomascus; species Nomascus leucogenys. The sequence continues at coordinate 12,017,394 of NC_044391.1, forward strand.
AATATATTCACCTCTCAAGGCTTGCTGCTTTCTGGACATAGATATGTACAGAGAAGTCAAACAGTAATTATATTGCACCTTCAAGAAATTGGCTCTTGATTAGCTCTTTGTAATATATAGTTGGAAACTTCCCAAAAAGGAGAAATGTAAACTCTATTTTGCTATATATTTCAATGTATCTTCTTTTTTTTTTTTTTTTTTTTTTGAGACAGAGTCTCGCTGTCGCCCAGGCTGGAGTGCAGCGGCGCGATCTCGGCTCACTGCAGGCTCCGTCCCCCAGGGATCACGCCATTCTCCTGCCTCACCCTCCCGAGTAGCTGGGACTACAGGCGCCCGCCACCTCGCCTGGCTAATTTTTTGTATTTTTAGTAGAGACGGGGTTTCACTGTGTTAGCCAGGATGGTCTCGATCTCCTGACCTCGTGATCTGCCCGCCTCGGCCTCCCAAAGTGCTGGGATTACAGGCGTGAGCCACCGCGCCTGGCCATGTATCTTCTAATTAGATGTAATTAGTCAAAAGGCCAAGAAGTTTCAGACATGTCTCCAACATGAATGAATACAACATTTTGAGTACATTATGAATGGAATGCATGTGTACTAAATGTAGGTAGATGGAACTAATTTTAAAATCACTAGTCATATTTAAAGTAAACTTTAAAATAGTAATATTGTCATCATACAACGTATTACCTAATAGATGTTACAACTCTTTTAGTTTTTAGAAGAGGTTACAGAAAATATCAGCCAAAGGAAATAGGAAAAAAGTTAACATTATATATTTACACTGGTTAGCATATTTGTCCCAGAGAAACAAGGCATATTTGAAGTTCTTCAAGCAGATCAGCAGGCCCAATATTTTAGGAAGGCTGGGTTTTGGCTTGGGGCTCTTTACCTCTCTTGAGACACAGAGCTTCCTGAAATTTACAAGGAGTGTTATTCCCCCTACTCAGGAAAATGAGATGTATGTATATACACATAAAATACTTGACAGACTTTGTGAAACTCAGATTTTCTGGTTTAGAAAAAAAGATGAAATCAGAATCAGATGCACATAATGCTTTCTAATGCACATGCTCTATTTGTACATCTAAAGACAATGTTAATTTCAATGTTAAAATCACGTGATTCGCTAAATAGTTACTGTTTTTATATTAATGAAGAAACCTAAAATTAGAAAAACACTTCAAGTTTAAAAATTGATCAACTATTTTGGAAAGCAATTTGTAAATTGGGATCAATAACTTTTGAATGAGCATGCCTGCTTTCAGAAATGTGTTTTAGAAGAATAATCTTAAATGCAGATTCATATACAAAAATCACAACAATAATACATTATATATCAGGGAGTATGTATTTAGTATTTCCTGTATGCTAAGTTCTTTCTTCTCTATGTGTTTTACTCGCTAAATCAATAGCAATTGCCATTAGATGCTATTACCTACTATTTTAAGGTAAAAACCTTGACACTTACAGGTGTTAATAACTAGCCCCACATTTCAAATGCTAATTGTCATAGTTGAGAAATGAATCTAGGTCTACCTGCACTTTTGCTCTCACAGTACACTTTTTAGAGCATGGTTTCTATTAAAAAAAATCAGAAGCAGCATAAATGTCCAATATTCATGGGAAGTTTAGGCACCACATAACTGTAGCTATAAGATAGAATACTTTTAAAAAGACAAAATAGATTTAATCAAAAATTTTAATGCTATGAAAATTCTTAGGTCATAAAATTAAGCACATTAAAACAAACTCAAAAATATATGTGCCCTACGAACATAGTTTTATATGAGACTGACAACATTTGTCAAATATTAGTAAAAATTGCTTTTGGATTTTGCTTCTTTTTTCCTGTACATCAAAAAAAGCATGCAGTGCCCTTCTAATAACAAATATAAACCTTTTAACTATTTTAGTAATTGTTACTGATTTCAAAATTCTTTAACCATCAAAGAGGGCCCTTAAATTTGAAACTGACAGCAGAACTAAGTGCAGTGTCCCTGATAAGAAAGCTGAATGTGCTCCCTAGTGGCCACTGTGTTGTTAAAGTTCTCTGTTGCATCTACTCCCTGTGAGGGATTCGTATTTACCTTCATCTGCTATATGATGGTGGTGGGGAGGAACTGGGCATCACAAGACTGGGATAAACTGGCTGTGTTTTCTAACTAGGAAATACGTTGTTTGGAGCACTTTATTTATACGTCTCCTTGGGGAAAATTTAAAATATGATCAATCCATCTATACATAAATATTTAGCAACATTTAAAATTGTACTAACTTCTCTATTTTGTCTGCTTATATCTTAACACATCTTTGTTTTGAGGACAACTTAGCTTTTTTTGCTACACAAACTAAATTCAGTGCTATTTATAGTACTTTATTTCTGAAGCCAATCTATATTTGAAGCTAAAACATGGTCAATGAAATGATGAAAGGAGCCATGAAGTGATGATATATAAAAACATACTTAGGCTGGTCATGGTGGTTCACACTGTAATCCCAGCACTTTTGGGAGGTTGAGGCTGGAGGATGGTTTGAGGCCAGGAGTTCTAGACCAGCCTGGGCAACAGAGTGAGGCCCTGTCTGTACAAAAAGTAACAGTAAAATTAAAATATTAGCCAGGTATGGCACTTGTAGTCTTAGCTACTCAGGAGGCTGAGGCAGGAAGATAACTGTTGCATCTATCTTCTGTTCCAGGCTACAGTGAGTTATGATCGCACCACTGCACCTGGGTGACAGAGTGAGATCCTGCCTTTAAAAAATAGACACAAATATCTAAATGGTGAATAAATGCATGTGGATAGTATAGAAAACCACAATACCTTAATAACATATATTACATTATTATTATGAATATAATTACTTGAACACAAGAAGAGACATAGATGTACTCTTGGTTGGGAAGATTCTTATTATAAAGATATTATTATCCCCAAATTCAAATCAAAAGATAATATATGTCATATAAAAATCAAATAGGAAGCAAGGCTTAGGTTTAGGTTGGGGGGTTTAAAGTCTAGCTTGAAGTCTTAGCTTTAATGCTCACTTGCTGTATAACTCTGGAAATGAAACATAACAGTTCAGAGTCACAATATTCTCGTTTTTATAATATTGATCATAACAATATAATGTTTACTTTGGAGAATTATGAGATTTAAATGAATTCCATGAATACTTGGCACAAAGAAGAAACTCAATAAACAGTACAAAAATAATTATTAATTGTAACTCATTTGCATTCAGAATTCTAATAAAGTTAATTTGTTTTCTTGAAAATTAATAGTAAAATTTATCTTGAAGAATAATTACTTAGAATAGGTAAGATATTCCTTAAAAAGAATGAAAATGGAGGAAACTTGTCCTTCCCAATAAATGTATGTACATAAGGAATCAGTGAATGCATCTTCAAATCGATGAACTAGAGTAATATTTTGCTGATAAAAAGTTAGGTGGAAATGTACGATACAGTTGTATCTTAGCAGAGAGTTAGGTTCTAAAGCCAGTGTGTAGATCTAAATTTACTTATAATGAACCTCATCTGTAAAAATCTCTCAGGAATGTGTTATGATGGAAACAACAGCCCTGAGTAAATTAGTTAATTTCTATATAAGGACAGTGTTTTTACAAAACATACATTCTTCAACTACTAGACCAAACTTAGTGTTGGAAGAACTCACTAAAAATGGCACTGAGTGGTCTTATGAACTAAGACCAATGGAGGAAACAAAGAAAATGGAAAGGCATTTCTTGTCTACTCTGAGTCAGAAACATTCTGCTGATTAAGCAGAAATGCCTGAATTGTTTTATATATTTTCCTAACTTTTGTTCTTCCAAGTTATGTATATTTCATTTTCAAAAAGTTAAATGTATGTATAGTGGAGGGGGATCTTTGAAAAAAAATGCAGAACCATATTATAATATGCTATTTAAAAAATACTGGTAGTGAAGACAAAGGGCATATAATCTTGGAAGTTCTAGGGCCCCACCCACCACCGGTTCCTCCCCATACTACCACAGCTGATGCTCTCTGGAAAGTGCCACCTCCTGGCAGGAGGCCAAACAGCACAAAAATAGAGCATTAAACTGCCAAAGCTAAGAACCCTCATGGAGTCCATTGCACCCACCTCCCTGCCACCTCAACCAGAACAGGCACTGATATCCAAGGCTGAGAGACCCATAGACAGTTCACATCACAGGACTCTGTGCAGACAGCCCCCAGTACCAGCCCAGAGCTGGATAGACTCTCTCGGTGGCTAGACCCAGAAGAGAAACAACAATCGCTGTAGTTCCACTCATGGGAAGCCACATCCATAGTAAAAGGGGGAGAGTACTACATCAATGGAACACCCTGTGGGACAAAAGAATCTGAACAACAGCCCTTAGCCCTAGATGTTCCCTCTGACAGAGCCGACCCAAATGAGAAGGAGCCAGAAAACCAACCCTGGCAATATGACAAAATAAGACTCTTCAACACCCTCAAAAAAATCACAAACGTTCACCAGCAAGAGATCCAAACCAAGAAGAAATCCCTGATTTACCTGAAATAGAATTCAGGAGGTTAGTTATTGAGCTAATCAGGGAGGAACCAGATAAAGGCAAAGCCCAATGCAAGGGAATCCAAAGTATAATACAAGAAGTGAAGGGAGAAATATTCAAGGAAATAGATAGCTTAAAGAAAAAACAATCAAAAGTTCAGGAAACTTTGGACACACTTTTAGAAATGTGAAATGCTCTAGAAAGTCTCAGCAATAGAACTGAACAAATAGGAGAAAGAAATTCAGAGCTCGAAGACAAGGTCTTCGAATTAACTGAATCCAACAAAGACAAAGAATAAAGAATAAGAAAATATGAACAAAGCCTCCAAGAAGTCTGGGATTATGTTAAACGACCAAACCTAAAAATAATTGGTGTTCCTAAGGAAGAAGAGAATTCTAAAAGCTTGGAAAATATATTTGAGGGAATAATCGAGGAAAACTTCCCCAGCCTTCCTAGAGACTTAGACATCCACAAAGAATAAGCACAATGAACACCCAGGAAATTCATCACAAAATGATCTTTGCCTAGGCACATTGTCATCAGGTTATCCAAAGTTAAGATGAAGGAAAGAATCTTAAGAGCTGTGAGACAGAAGCCCCAGGTAACATATAAAGGAAAACCTATTAGATTAACAGCAGATTTCTCAGCAGAAACCCTATAAGCTAGAAGGGATTGGGGCCCTATCTTTAGCCTCCTCAAACAAAACAATTATAAGCCAAGAATTTTGTATCCAGTGAAACTAAGCATCATATATGAAGGAAAGATACAATCTTTTTCAGACAAACAAATGCTGAAATAATTTGCCATTACCAAACCACCACTACAAGAACTGCTAAAAGAAGCTCTGAATCTTGAAACAAATACTGGAAACACAACAAAACAGAACCTGTTTAAAGCATAAATCACACAGGACCTATAAAACAAAAATAAAAGTTAAAAAAGCAAAAACAAAAAACAAAAAAACCCAAAGTACACAGGCAACAAAGAGCACAATGAATACAACGGTACATCACATTTCAATACTAACATTGAATGTAAGTGGCCTAAATGCTTACTTAAAAGATACAGAACTGCAGAATGGATAATAACTCACCAAGCAACTATCTGGTGCCTTCAGGAGACTCACCTAACACATAAGGACTCACATAAACTTAAAGTAAAGGGGTAGAAAAAGGCATTTCATGCAAATGGACACCAAAAACTAGCTGGGGTAGCTATTTTTATATCAGAAAAAAACAAACTTTAAAGGAACAGCAGTTAAAAGAGACAAAGAGGGACATTATATAATGGTAAAAAGCCTTGTCCAACAGGAAAATACCACAAATCCTAAACATATATGCACCTAGCACCGGAGTTCCCAAATTTATAAAACAATTACTAATAGACCTAAGAAATGAAATAGACAGCAACACAATAATAGTGGGGGACTTCAATACTCCACTGACAGCAGTAGACAGGTTATTAAGACAGAAAGTCAACAAAGAAACAATGGATTTAAACTATACGTTGGAACAAATGGACTTAACAGATATATACAGAACATTTCATCCAACAACCACAGAATACACATTCTGTTCAACAGCACATGGAACTTTCTCCAAGATAGACCATATGATAGGCCACAAAACGAGCCTCAATAAATTTAAGAAAATTGAAATTATATCAAGTACTCTCTCAGATCACAGTGGAATATAACTGAAAATCAACTCCTAAGCCATGTAAATACATGGAAATTAAATAACCTGCTCCTAAATGAGCATTGGGTCAAAAATGAAATCAAAATGGACATTTAAAAATTCCTTGAACTGAACAGCAATAATGACACAACCTATCAAAACCTCTGAGATACAGCAAAGGCAGTGCTAAGAGGAACATTCATAGCCCTAAATGCCTGCATCAAAAACACTGAAAGTGCACAAATTGGCATTCTAAGGTCACACCTCAAGGAACTAGGGGAACAAGAACAAACCAAACCCAAACCCAGCAGAAGAAAGAAAATAACCAACATCAGAGCAGAGCTAAATGAAATTGAAACAAAGAAATATAAAAGATAAATGAAACAAAAGGAAAACATAAATAAAATTGATAGACCATTGGCAAGATTAGCCAAGAAAAGAAGAGAGAAAATCCAAATAACCTCACAAAGAAATGAAACAGAAGATATTACAACTGACACCATTGAAATATAAAAGATCATTCTAGGTTACTATGAACACCTTTATGCACAAAAGCTAGAAAACCTAGAAGAGACGGATACATTCCTGGAAAAAATACAACCCTCCTAGCTTGAATCAGGAAGAAATAGACACCCTGAAAAGACCAATAACAAGCAGCAAGATTGAAATGGTAATTTAAAAACTACCAACAAAAGGCCGGGCACGGTGGCTCATGCTTGTAATCCCCGCACTTTGGGAGGTCGAGGCAGGCGGATCACGAGGTCAGGAGATCGAGACCACGGTGAAACCCCGTCTCTACTAAAAAATACAAAAAATTAGCCGGGCGTGGTGGCGGGCGCCTGTAGTCCCAGCTACTGGGAGAGGCTGAGGCAGGAGAATGGCATGAACCCGGGAGGCGGAGCTTGCAGTGAGCCGAGATTGCACCACTGCACTCCAGCCTGGGCGACAGAGCGAGACTCCGTCTCAAAAAAAAAAAAAACTGCCAACAAAAAAAGTCCAGGACCAGATGGATTCACAGCAGAATTCTACCAGATATTCAAAGAAGAATTGGTACCAATACTTTTGACACTATTCAACAAGATAGAGAAAGAAGGAACCCTCCCTAATTCATTCTAGGAAGCCAGCATTGCCCTAATACCAAAACCAGGAAAGGACATAACCAAAAAAGAAAACTGCAGACCAATATCCTTGATTAACATAGATACTAAAATCCTTAACAAAATATTAGCTAACCAAATCCAACAACATATCAAAGAGATAATCCACCATGATCATGTGGGTTTCATACCATGGATGCAGGGATGGTTTAACATACACAAGTCAATAAATGTGATACACCACATAAACAGAATTAAAAACAAAAATCACATGATCATCTCAATAGATGCATAAAAAGCATTTGACAAAATCCAGTATCCCTGTATGATTAAAACTCTCAGCAAAATTGGTATACAAGAGACATACCTTAATGCAGTAAAAGCCATCTATGACAAACCCACAGCCAACATAATACTGAATGGGGAAAAGCTGAAAGCATTCCCACTGAGAAGTGGAACAAGACAAGAATGCCAACTCTCACCACTCATCTTCAACATAGTACCAGAAGTCCTAGCCAGAGCAATCAGACAAGAGAAAGAAATAAAGGGCATCCAAATCAGTAAAGAGGAAGTCAAACTGTCACTGTTTGCTGACAATATGATCACTTACCTTGAAAATCCTAAAGACTCCTCCAGAAAGCTCCTAGAACTGATAAAAGAATTCAGCAGAGTTTCCAGATACAAGATTAATGTACACAAATCAGTAGCTCTTCTATACACCAACAGCAACCAAGCAGAGAATCAAATCAAGAACTCCACCCCTTTTAAAATAGAATCAATATTGTGAAAATGACCATACTGCCAACAGCAATCTACAAATTCAATGCAATCCCCATCAAAATACCACCATAATTCTTCACAGACTTATAAAAAACAATTCTAAAATTCATATAGAACCAAAAAAGATCCCACATAGCCAAAGCAAGACTAAGCAAAAAATAACAAATCTGGAGATATCACACTACCTGATTTCAAACTATACTGGTTTGGTGACTATAGTCACCAAAACAGCATGGTACTGGTATAAAAGTAGGCACATAGACTAATGGAACAAAATAGAGAACTCAGAAATCAACCCAAATGCTTACGGCCAATTGACCTTTGACAAAGCAAACAAAAACCTAAAGCGGGGAAAGGACACCCTTTTCAACTAATGGTGCTGTGATAAGTGGCTAGCCACATGTAGGAGAATGAAACTGGATCCTCATCTCTCACCTTAGACAAAAATCAACTCAAGATGGATTAAGGACTTAAACTTAAGACCTGAAACTATAAAAATTCTAGATGATAACATTGGAAAAACCCTTCTAAACATTGGCTTAGGCAGGATTTCATGACCAAGTACCCAAAAGCAAATGCAATAAAAACGAAGATAAATAACTAAGAGCAAATTAAACTAAAGAGTTTTTTGTATGGCAAAAGGAGCAGTCAGCAGAGTAAACAGACAACTCACAGAATGGGAGAAAAATCTTCCCAATCTATACATCTGACAAAGGACTAATATCCAGAATCTACAACGAACTCAAACAAATAAGTAAGAAAAAAGCAAACAATCCCATCAAAAAGTGGGTTAAGGACATGAACAGACAATTCTCAAAAGAACATATACAAATGGCCAACAAACATATGAAAAAATGCTCAGCATCACTAATGATCAGGGAAATGCAAGTCAAAACCACAATGCAATATCACCTTACTACTGCAAGAATGGCCATAATCAAAAAATCATAAAACAGTAGATGTTGTCATGGATATGGTGAACAGAGAACACTTCTACATTGCTGGTGGGAATGCAAACTAGTACAACTACTATGGAAACAGCGTGGTGGTTCCTTAAAGAACTAAAAGTAGAACTACTATTTGATCCTGCAGTCCCACTACTGGGTATCTAGCCAGAGGGAAAACAAGTCACTATTGGAAAAAGATACTTTCACATGCATGTTTATAGCAGCACAATTCACAATTGCAAAATCATGGAACCAGCCCAAATGCCCATCAATCAATGAGTGGATAAAGAAACTGTGGTGTAAATATATGGTGGAATACTGCACAGCCATCAAAAAGAATGAATTAACAGCATTTGCCATGACCTGGATGAGATTGAAGACTATTATTCTAAGTGAAGTAACTCAGGAATAGAAAACAAAACATCATAGGTTCTTACTGATATATGGGATCTAAGCTATGAGGATGCAAAGGCATAAGAATGATAAAGTGGACTTTGGGGATTTGGGGGTAAGAGTTGGGGGGGCAAGAGATAAAAGACTACAAGTATAGTGCAGTGTATACTGCTCAGGTGATGGGTGCACCAAAATCTCACAAATCACCACTAAAGAATTTACTCGTGTAACCAAATACCACCTGTACCCCAATAAATTATGGAAAAACAAACTTAGAAAAAATTGATTAATTTAAAAAAATACACATACACTCAAACAATTTTTTCACCTTTATAAAAACAGAGCAACTATATACAAAACAGTATAGTGCATATATCTATGTATTTAATGGGTTTTAAATTTATAAATGAGAGTTTGAAATGATATAAACCAAGTTCTTAATTGTGGTTATTTCTGTGGAAAAAAAGTTGGGTAGAAGGAGAGATTTTCCTTATATCTTTAAACAGTCAAGGAGCATGTATTACTTTTATAATAAAGGAACATATATTAACATATATATGTTAAATAAATAGAATAAAGAGAGAGACAACCATTAAAATAAAACTTTAGGAACTTTTTTAAAATATGTGGCTTAAAACAAATTAGGGAGTAGGTAAAGATGGAATAACAAGATAGAAAAATTGCCATTGCTCAGACGAACAACTGCATTCAAATATTGCATAACTAAAGCTATAAATGTATATTTCTATGCCTCTCCGTGTGTATATCACAGTTGTTAATTTCTATCCAATCTGCTTCCCAGTTGTTTCTGGAATCCACCACTGCCTCTCCACCATTACTGTCATTACCCTAGTTGAGTCAAGGAAAAGCAAATTGTTTTTGAGAAAGGTCAAATGTACGGGCATAATTTGTTTAAAACAAATATAGGCTTTAAAATGTAAAATTAACTACCAATTCATATAATTGTAAGATTATTATTTTTGGTTCCCACTATAGGGTTAGAAGATCTAGAATACTGCCACATTCCTACAAACCAATGAGCTTCAGGAACTGAGTAGATGCCATCTCCTTAGATGTGATATGTGCTCTCAGTTTTCCATAGTCCTTATCAGTCCTGTTTCATTTATTTAAGTAAATTGCCTGACCATTGATATTAACTGGCATAAATGTGTCTCTCTGAAGTATTATGATGGCCTCTGTGATGGTTAATATTGAATGTCAACTTCATTGGATTGAAGGATGCAAAGTTTTGTTCCTGGTGTGTCTGTGAGGGTGTTGCCAAAGGAGATTAATATTTGAGTCAGTGGACTGGGAGAGGCAGACCCACCTTCAATCTGGTGTGTGTGTGTGTGTGTGTGTGTGTGTGTGTGTGTGTATGGTGGGGGGGGCTGGCACCATCTAATCAGCTGCCAGCATGGCAAGAATAAAGCAGGTAGAAGAGAGTGGAATGAACAGACAGTGAGTCTTCCAGCCTTCATAATTCTCCCGTGCCGGATGATTTCTGCCCTTGAACACCACATTCCAAGTTCTTCAGCTTTTGGACTCTTGGTATTACATCAGTGGTTTCCCAGGTGCTCTTGGGCCTTTGGCCACAGACTGAAGGCTGCACTGTTGGCATCCCGTCTTTTGAGGTTTTAGGAATGGAACTGGCTTCCTTGCTCCTCAGCTTGCAGATGGCTTACTGTGGGACTTGTGTGATCGTGTGAGTCAATACTCCTTAGTAAACTCCCCTTCATATACACATCTATCCTATCCTATTAGATCTGTCCCTCTAGAGAACCCTGACTAATACAGCCTCAAAACTGGTCTGGAATTACTCCAAGCTGCCAATCCTATTTCTATTAACCAAAGATAATGTCACTCTTGGGTGTAAATGAGGCACTTACAAACCTGCCATCATTTTTCATCACTTTACTTTCTGTCTTTTTTCTTTGACAGTCTCTCTCTGTCACCCAAGCTGGAGTGCACTGGCACTATCTCGGCTTACTGCAACCTCTGGCCCCTGAATTCAAGCAATTCTCATGCCTCAACCTCCCCAGTAGCTGGGACTACAGGCTCATGCCACCATGCCTAGCTAATCTTTTGTATTTTTAGTGGAGACAGAATCTCACCATGTTGGGCAGGCTGGTCTCAAACTCCCGATCTCAAGCAATCACCCGCCTTGGCTTCCCAAAGTGCTGGAATTGCAGGCATGTGCGATCACGCCCAGCCCCTTCGTCTCTTTACTTCTCTTGCATTTCCTTTGCTTTATCTAGAGTTCCTGGTTTCTTTCATTGCTTCTTCCTAGACTCCAAATACATGTCTCTTATTATTCAGTGAAGCTAGTGTTTACTGAGTACAAGCCACATGCCAGGCTCTGTGCCAGGGACTATGGATATAAAGTTCAGAGGCCAGCAGGATAGAAAATTAAATTATCAATTTCAATAATTGATGAAAATAGATCACTTAAGAACAACAACTAGCTTTGCCTCCAGAAGGGTAAATCAAAGAAGGCTTCAAGAATGAATTGTTGGAGATAAGTTGGGATATGAGCTGAGTATGTGATATTCATAATATGTGGATTGACTTTCTCTTGAGTGATACCTAGTCAGGTAAATACTAGGTGTAGCTTAAAAAATTAATAGTAAAACAACCATTGGATATTTTTATATGTGTTTCATTTTCAAAATGTACAACACAGTATATTAACATCATTAAGGCATAAATGTTGCTGAAATTCATAAGGATTCTTTGCTTGACCAAACTTTAGTCAGGCTTCTAGACCTTTTCTTAGCCCCATATGTGCACTTACTTCCTTGTAAAATCCAGTTTTAGCAAGAACCCTGTTAAGTCATTTTAGCAAGAATCCCCTGCCTTTAGTATCTGATCACTCTCAATGTCTGTGTCTAATCAGATTCCTCATCCTCCATCCTCCAGGTAAGTTCTGATCACCTTGGCCTGTAATCAGCAAGAATCCTGTTAGATTAGTTTATCAGGAATCCCCCTTACCCCTGATATTTCCTCTTGGGAATTTTCCTTCCCCTGACTCCCACACAGCTCCTTGGCCATAAATTCCCACTTGCCTGTACTGTATCCAGAGTTGAGCCCAATCTCTTCTCCCCTACTACAAAATCCCATTGCAGTGATTCCTATACCTATCGCATAGATCCTGAATGAAGTTGTCCTTACTGTGCTGTAACAAGCGTCATTGAATGATTTTTATTTTTAATAAGATATATGTAATCACTAATAATCTCTGTTTACTAATAATATAGTTTTTTTAAAAGATTGAATATAACCTATCCATTAATTTGGAAATGACAGACTCCTATGTTGCATGCATAATACACTCATATAAGCTGAAGTTTCAGGGAATAGGAAAAATATGTGTTTGTGTATCTCGAATCCCCAGTTACTTCAAAGGCAGCAATAGAAAGTGCCTGGAGAAGGAAGAGTAATGTATACTAGTAAGTTCTATAGCTCCATCTGCTGCTTCATCTTACTATTGCATATTATTAATACTTATAAATACTATGAATTTTATAAAATTCCCATTTTGTGTGGAAAAAAGTCCTCATTCTACTAAATATTTCATAGAATGTTTAATACTAACGTAGTAATGTATGGTTAAATATTCTCAAATAATAAGGTAAATCAAGGAAATTGGCACTCATCACTAATCAGAGCCTTCTCAAATGTAAAATATAATATTTTAAAATAAATTAAGATTATATGTATGATATATTGTCATTAATAAAATATTTATATATTTCATTATATATTATAGATTTATATATAGATGAAACCTATATATTTCATAAATATATGTGCATACATAAGTATATGTACACATTATTTTCTAAGTCAATACGTATTGTTCTTTTTAAATTCTATATTATGCCATGCTTTCCAAATGAGAAGAGTATCTCAAAGAATGAAGAAGGATTTTTTGTTGTTGTTGAGACAGGGTCTTGTTCTGTCGCACAGGCTGGAGTACAGTTGTGTGATCATGGCTCACTGCAGCCTCAGCCTCTGGAGTAGAGTAGCCGGGACCACAGGCGTGTACCACCACACCTGGCTAATTTTTGTGTTTTTCGTAGAGACGGGGTTTCACCATGTTGCCTAGGCTGATCTCCAACTCGTGATCTCAAGAGATCTGCCTGCCTCGGCCTCCCGAAGTGCTGGGACTACAGGTGTGAGCCACCGTGCCCAGCCAGGGATTCTTTATACCTTGAGAATCAGCAATAGCCTCAGAGACAAAAATAGGAGGAAACATGCCAGGCAAAGAGAATTGATTAAGCAAGATGTGGAAAATGGGCATACAAAATATAATTTCAGTAAGTAATTTAGAGCATCTGAAGCATCATTTTCATGTAAAAAATTAGGGAGAAAAAGAGAAATGAAGTGACAATATGTATCTAATGGGTCCTACATAGCTAACCAAGGAGTTAGTTCATGTTTATGTGAAAGAAAAGTACTCGTAAAAACTTGTAGGTGCTGTAACGGATTATGTGTGTGTAATATTATTGGGAGTAAGATTTCCGGAGGCAGTGAGTCCAATTTGTAGGCTATCGAAGGGGAAAATGGAGAAATTATAATATCTAAATGGAGTAGGGTAGCAATGGCCATGAAAATGAAAAAAGTGCTAGATGTAGTGAATTTAAGGTCTGTTTCTGCTATTTTTTTTTTTTCTTCTGTGACACTTCTCCTTCCCTCAGGGATCGTCTGATGTTGATTTTTAGAGTGGTTGGATGGAGGGGATGAAATAATGCATTGTTATACACAGTATATTACATATGTGTAAGGCACAACATCTTTCATGTTGGCAGATGATATGCTATGGCTGAGAGAACAAGTTCACTGGAGCTAAGCAGACCTGAATTTGAATCCTCAATATAACTTGGGCATGTTTGTTGGCTTTTCTGAGGCTCAGTCTCTTGTCCAGGGAAGGTTTAACTCTCTGCCATTTCCCTACATACATCTCCAAGTCAGGCCTTCCAGACCTTCCCTGTTATCACTAGCCGCTCCCCAATCAGGCTTGGTAGCCAGGATGGGCTCTGTCCTCCCCAGTGGAGGCTACCTCACTCTTCAGAATGTGTCCCGCTATGCAATCTCTCCCTCCACATGTGCCATCCATGTCTTCTTTCTCTTATAATCTCTCTTGTATACTTTGTTCTTACACAGATATTTCAGAATTTATGACTAGGTCAGCACATCATGTTTCCCAATATATGAGTACTTGATTTGTATTAGTTTTTCTATTTATTTATACACTATTGATTGCATCCTCACCGTAAACAATGACGAAACTAATATATTGTCTTTCCTCTCCACCTCTTCCCTCTCTGAACATCCCAATTTTAGTTAATTATGTTGATTGCTTGGTCACCTTTTTAACTTCAATTGTCTCATATATGACTTAATTGATGTTTAACTCTTGCAATAAAACATAAGGGAAATGATCTCATTCCACTTCTACCTTCCTTCCTTTTTCTCTTATTTATATAATTTGTACATAATCTGGGCTTATAACATTTACAGTCTGTTCTGTATGTATAATCCTAACTTATGTTAGGAAATTGCTATAGTTAAAACGATGTCAATTCTCAATTCACTTCTCTCCATGAAGGAGTAGCCAGGACTGGTGTTGCATACCTATCTTAAAAAAAAAAATAAAAGAATGAGATGAAATATACAATCTAATTTTTGGTCTGACACATTGGACAACAGACAGCACAGAACAGTGACCCTGAGGGAAAGGGAGTGATGTCAACCCTGGGATTGCCACAGTTCACTGTCTGGAAACTTCTGTCCACGGTACAGACAGGTGGAATCTAAACAAAACCTGGTGATCTGGGTTGAAGAGATACCCAGAGTGGAGGTCAATGTGGCTAGAATTTACAGGGCAGGGAAACAGGAGAGAGAAGCCAGAAAAAGGCAGAACTTAACACCCTTTTGTGAGATTATTTCCGCACAGAACATCATGCTTAGTGAAGGAGCGTTTCAAGCTCATTAAACTGTTGCAGAAGTTTTATTAGAATGTAATATAATGATATGTTTGCAAATGCCAGAGCATTTAAATTAGACTTAATAGTTAATTTCCTTCCTCTTCTTAATACAATGTTTTATTGAAGGGCTCTAATCAGACAGCTGCAACAATAGAAAGAGATTGTATTTTCTGGGAGAATAGACAGTGTGGTACTGACAGATAAAGATAGAAAGAGGAAGTAGAGTTTGAGCACCTGATGGCCAGATGTGGCTGCACCGTGTTAATAAGCCATTTCATCAACATTAACAGCCTTCTGTTATAGAGCAGAAGATTGCTTGAAGTTAGATCATGTAAGGAAGTTTCCTCAAAACACTGAAGCAGATGGAAAGCTGCTTGAATATAACTTCACTAGCTGCACACAGTTGAACATCATCATTTGGGCAGAAGAAAAGACTTCAGCAGAAAGAAGGGCTCTGGTAGGCATGAACCATGCAGACCTGTCTTACAAAGCATTTGTGAGATCATTTTTAAAAATAAATGCCTAAGATCTTAGTCATATTTAGTTTGTTTTGCACATTTTTCCAAATCCCAGATTTTTTAAATGTTATAATTAATCAGATAAAGATGTGCTCAATACAGTTCAAAGCTATTCAGGTAATAAGAAATAAATCTTCTAAGATAAAAATATTTTGTATTTCTTATACCTGCTTGGAATTTGTAACAGATTCAAATTATGTTTAGTTCATTTTTCAAACTAATATTTGATATGGAATACTTTATTTATTCTCTAAATCTTACATGAACAGAAGGAAAAAGCAATGAAAAAGTGTCCTTTAATTTAGCATGTATATCATATATGTTGCCACTTAATTTTCTTATTAACCAATAAATGAAGATATCTTCATTTCCATGTTTCATTGAGAAAACTAACGTCTAAATGGATCGAGTAACCTACCTGACGAAGACTGCAGAGCCAGTAAATGGTAGCAACAAGTCATAAACCTGAATTTAAAATGTAGGATGAGAAATGAGAATCGCCATAAAAGTCACTACTAAAATGAATATACAAACCTTTCAATTATCAAAATACACACACACACATACAAGGATAATACAATAAAGATTAAGGGGAAAAAGTAAAAAGAGAAAGCATTACATAAGATATGATGCCAGAACCTAAACCAAATATGTTAATCATATGAGCAAATATTAATTGACTCCAAGCAGAAATTGAAGAAAAAAAAATCTTGTCTTTCACTGGGCCATGAAATAAAAGGTTGTACAGTTGCAGACAAGTTCAGCAAGGCCTTGGGGAGGCTATGAGGCATCTTGCTGGTCCGTGGAGTTCCTTGTCTCCCAAGACTGGACCTGTCTTAGGATCCCTGCTGCCTTCAGTCATTGGCTGGGAACAGCGCATCCATACTCAACAATGACTTTCAGAGTAAAGATGCTGGGTCCTAGGTCAGTCACGCTCCCAGTGTTGGAGGTGTGCAAGCCCCATTCACATAGTTGCTTTACAGAAGCATTGTTTTAGAAATTAAAATAAAAACAAAAGAAAAAATAAAACACTAGAATAATATTTAAGACTATGCAACTGATTCAAATAACCTTCTGAAACCACAGATCATTTCATGAGGATGTAATGGCTTCTTCTAAAAAATGTAATAGTGTTTTGTTATTCTCTTGTGGCAGGTTTTGCATTTATTTTGATGCTTATAATGTAAGTACATCAATAAGGTTACTTTTTGTTTATTGATCTATTTATTGATCACAGATAACTAGGCAGAATAGCAGATGGGCAGAATGGCAGGCTATGTGTGATTTTTGTGTGTGTGCAGGAGGGGGAACGAAAATGTATGTTTATTATAGCTTTTTGTCATATTCCTTGATCCTTCACCAATGTTAGATGAGTGAAAACAAAAGCAAAAACAAAAATTGGGGAAGAAAACCACTAGAATCATTAGAAATCGAGTGAAACAAAAATAAGTGCTATAGAAAATTTCAGAAAATGGTATGCATCATTCTTTTTTAAATGAGCAAAATGTACTACCATATATTTTGGACATTCAACTGATGTTTTGCTGCTAAGCAGAGAAACAGAAGTTACATTCTGAGTATTATGGATAAACTATTCCGTAACAGTAATTCTACTAAACTATTGCAGAGCATGCTAGGAAAAACAGATTCTGGGGATGATGTGTATTATGATTCTTTTATTTACATTGCAGATGCTTAAGACACACACACACAGAGAAAGCTCAAAACAGAAAAGAAAGTCAAATGAGGCTTTTCACTTATCATAGCATTATTAGATAGAATCAAATTTTAATGCAGTCCACACTGCTTCTGAATAAGCTTATGTTTAGCTCCCAAATCTCAACTATTGATAGTCTCCTATGATGACCCAGGACAATTCTTAAACAATGAATCTCATTTTAGTGGTTGAAGGCACTCATTAGCTGAATCTGCTTGGGGCTGATAACTGATTACTACTTTGAGTAAGTCCTAATCTTTTCTTGCACTTGTCTCTCCTGGTTTAACTGCATCTCTGTTTTCACATCCAGTCTTCCAAAATGCTTGCTACTTTATCCACTTCAGAGATAATAACAACAATTTCCATATGCATGATCTCTGCAGTCATCAAATGAAACATCTAAAGACGGTCACAGTATCTAGTCTAAGGAAGTTAGATCATTATTGCTGCTGTTAATTCAATGTAAATAGCCATCCTTTGCATTTGCTTTTCTTGTCTTTCCACATTGGCCAATACAATCTTTAAAAAGTGAGTAGTCACAGGAAGGCATCAAAATACTCAACAAGTAGATATGGTTGTACAGAGCCCACAAGTCCTCTACACTAGGAAATTTAGAGATCAGGCAAAGAATTGCTTGCTAAGATATTTAGCATACTTAAAACATTTTTTATTTTTATTATAGTTTTATTATAGTATCCTTGGTTAGCAACACACTAGTTAATTTCTGTTTTCTTGTCTTCTGGAGAGGGCTTAGTAGTAGGTTTGGTTTAAGATCCCACAACTACAACTTAGATGAATCTGCTTATACCCACATTTAGAATTCTTAATCAAACTGCTTCTTATTGTTCAGAAGGCTCTCTGGTGAGTAGACACAAGAATTTAGCTTTTATTTTTTTGAAATGATTCATGATTCTCAGAGCTTTAGTGCGTCAGGTAGATACACATAAATTAGAAGAAAATTAGTGTATTTGTAGAAATGACAGAGATAGATCTTATTTGTACTGTTGCAATTATATACCATATGCATGCATTACTTTTTTCAACATTAAATAATCCATTTACAATGCTTATGAATGTTGAGACTTACCTTGTGTACTTCGAGATTCATATGCTGGAAATTTAATCCCCAGTGTAACAGTTTTGGGAGGTGGGGACTAATGGGAGGGCTCCACTCTCTTGAGTGCCACGATGGAGATGTGGCTGGCGGGCTTAGGTGGGTCTCCGGATGCAGATGAGACCCTCACCCCATCCAGTGTCCAGGTTCTTGACAACATCACGAGAAAGAATTCAGGGAACACTCAGAAGGAAGTGAAAGGCAAGAAGCTTCTATTGCAGAGTGAAAGTGTACAGTTAAGAGAGAAGTGTGCACATGTTCGTGAGAACGAGTTGTGCTCAATGGAGTTTGAATTTCTAATTTTATGGGCTCTTTTAATTAGGGGATGGAATAATCATGAGCTTTTCCAGGAAAAGGGTACAGTTTTTTTAGAATTTGGGTGCCACCTATTTTTATACTAAATATGGGTATGCTCAGATCTGTCATAGTACTGGTGGGTGTGTGATTTAGTATGGTAATTAGTCTACAGTTAGGTTTGGGGTAGGACATTGGTCAAATCCAATGCCACATTGGACCCAGCCAGTCTCAGCTGCTTAGCCCCTATCCTGTTTGTTAGGGTCTTATCAGCCCAGACCCATCCTTGTCCTTATAGCTAATTTTAATAGCTCCTGTCTTGCTGCTAGGTGAAATTGCTGCCTGGTATTTTCCTACTTCTACTGTGACCACCCAGCGTTCCTGCTTTATGGGTGTTTCTTTAATTTGGAGGTAGAATAATCATTAGGTATTTTGGAAAAAGAGGGGATTTCAAGGATGCCTGGTTACTGATTCCTTTCTCCTTTATTTGGGTTTGTTTGGAAGTGTCGTGCACATGTCACCCTGACTGTGATATTAGCTGTTTTCTCTCTCCTACTTTGGGTTTTCTGTAATCCTGTGGTTTCTCTGTCTTTTTCTTGTTTTTGCTGCTGTTTGGGTTTTTCCATCCTCCTGAGACTATCCAGTGCTATTCCTATCTCAAAAAGAGCTTGTGAAAGTGGGTTTTCTCTCTTCTGTTTTTCTGCCATGGGAGGACACAAAGTTCTTTTCTTGCTCTTCTATCTTCCACTATGTGAGAGTGCAGCTAGAAGGACTTCAGTTCATGCTGCTGCCTTGATCTTGGACTTCCCACACTTCAGAACTGTCAGAGAATAAATGCCTGTTTTTTACAATTTACACAGTCTTTTGTACCCTGTTATAGCAGCACAAAGTGGTGCACAAGGTGTTCTAAGACCCCTTGGAAGCATTTGTTTAAATGAATGGGTCATTTTATAATACTTTTTGATTTATAGGTGATAGGTTGATGATGGGTGCAGCAAACCACCATGGCACATGTTTACCTATGTAACAAACCTGCACATCCTGCACATGTACCCTGGAACTTAAAATAAAAACAAAAGAAAAGTTGTAAAGATAGTGCCAAGACTTCCCAAATACTCCGTACTCAATTTTTTCTTGTTTTTAGCAACTTATATTATCATTAGTCACAACTATATTAGCCACAACTAATAAACCAATATTAATACACTGTCATAAATAGAAGTCTACACTTCGTTCAGATTTCTTTCCTTTCTATCTAATATCCATTTTCAGTCCCAGAATTCCATCCAGCATTCAATATTAAATTTAGTTGTCATGTTCTTGGAAGCATATTTCAACTCTTATTTTTCGACTTTTTCAATATCAAAGTTTTTGATATTTCAGAATAACATTTTAAAATATTTTTAAAATTATTTTAACATTTGAATGGTACTTTAAAATAATTTTATATACCTTTAAAGTTAATTTTTAAAAAATCTCAGTAAAATTTATAAAAACAATTACATGATGATACATAATTAAATATGGTATGAATCACATCATGTTATTGGAATATTTGGAAAGCATAAGGTAACAAAAGAAATCTCTGTAAACTCCCACTGCCAAGAGGTAATAATTTTAAAATTTTCATTATAGTTCTTGTTTTGCTTTTATCTAGGTGTCTATTTTTTAAAAAAAATACAAATCACATTGCGTATGCCGTTTTTTAGTCTTCTTTTTCCTACTTAAAATGTAGACTATTTGCAAAAAGCACTTTCTTTGTGACAGAAATATTCTACTCCTATATAAGCCTTTATCTTAAAACTCATTTCCCTACTGGTAATTTAAGTCTGTTTCAAATTTTTCTCTTTATATGTAATTTCTAACTGAATTTTTTGACAATAAATATGTATCTCATTTTCAGATTTCTTTGGGAGCTATGCATTTATTTATCATTTGCCACTTTTCAAATAGAATTTGCAAGTGCACCAAAAATTCATATAATAAATATATTTAATACTTATTCTATGATAAATTGTTAAGGTAGATTACTTGAAATAAATTACTGCATTAAGTAACATAATCATTATAAACCTTTTGATAACCATTTGCAAGTTCCAGAAAAGTTGTACTGAAAAGTACTATGTGGGCCAGGCGCGGTGGCTCACGCTTGTAATCCCAGCACTTTGGGAGGCCGAGGCGGGCGGATCACGAGGTCAGGAGATCGAGACCATCCTGGCTAACATGGTGAAACCCCGTCTCTACTAAAAATACAAAAAATTAGCCGGGCGTGGTGGCGGGCGCCTGTAGTCCCAGCTACTCGGAGAGGCTGAGGCAGGAGAATGGCGTGAACCCGGGAGGCGGAGCTTGCAGTGAGCCGAGATTGCGCCACTGCACTCCAGCCTGGGCGACAGAACGAGACTCCGTCTCAAAAAAAAAAAAAAAAAAAAAAAAGAAAAGTACTATGTGAAAGTGTTTTCTCAGAAACCTCACCAACACTGGGCGTTTTCCTTAAGAAAAGTTAGTTTGTTAAATAAAAATATTACCTTTTGTATACTTGAAATTAAAATTGAAATATTGAACTATTTTTAAATATTTCTAGTCATTAGAAGCCCTTTCATAAACTACTAATTTATATCCTTTATCCACTTATCTTTTGTAATGCTGGGGGCTTATCATACCAATTTGAATTAGTTCCAAATAAATTAAAGTTATTAAAATCTTTAATATATTTTGTTTTCATATTAAAATAAATTCAGTTGTTCAGACACATTGAAAACGTTAAATGTTTATGTACTCAAAATGTTAGTTTTTATCTGTAAAATCTCCTGTGGCTTTTAAGGTTAAAATGTATTTAGTTTTCATTTACAAATAAATATTATGTTTCATTTATTTTATTTTATCTGTAGTAAATGTTGATCTTCCATGGGCCCTGAACTCCCTCTACTTCTTGCCAGTTATGCCAAATACAAGGCTTTGACCATTCCTTACCATTTTCTGGGTTGAATTTGCAGCCAGCAATCTTGAGTGGTGAGGTAACCTATCCACTCAAAAAGTAGGATTGCCTACTACTTACAATAAAAGCAGTAAATTCCCAAGCTCAGATTCCCAGCTGCAATAAAAAACACATTGAATGCACAGTATCTCCCTGGACCCTTCCACCCTGCCCCACTGGGACTGAAGGCGGGGGTGGGAGGGGGAAAAGGAGAACAAACACAAGTAAGATGATTTTGCTGCTTGCTGCATTATGCCTAAATATAAAGTCTTTTGTCTCTAATACTGGAATCGTGTGTCTTCTGCAAGCATCCACGACACAGTAACAAGCTAACTTAGTTGGTAAGCAGAATAAAACCCCAGACTCTGACCATTTTGACAAGCATGAAATGTTGGCACAGACAGAATTTTCTGGGAGGGGAAAGACAAGAGCTGACCTGGACTGGGTTTGAAGCTATAAGACTCCCTAGAATCAGTTAATAAATACTTTTGCCTAGGAGGTGGGTGAGGAATACTAGTAAAGCCCCCTGCTGTTATATCTGTGAATGAATCTGAGCAGCAAGAAATGGGATTGAAATGTCACTTAAATGGCTCATGCTTTTCCAGGTAGGAGGAAAAAGGATGTTTTCATGACAACAGGGAAGTAAGTGGACCTATAGCTAAAGGAAATGGTTTCAGCAAGTTGGACTTAGAACTTTAAATGCACAGAAAATGTTAAAAGACTGTTGAGCCTGGGAGACCAAGGGTACAGTTCCTTAAAACTGTAAGTAAATGCTAAGTCTAGTCAAGTCTGGAGCAAAGCTGCTTTCCCCTTCCATGCACCCTTACATGTCCCTCTCTCTCCTTCGGACTGACCTCTCCTGCTTCAGGAAAAAAGGCTGAGTATGCTAAGGAACACTGGGAAGAATAAGCACTCACAATTTTATAGCTATGTTGAATACACGCACACAAGTCACTATTCTAGTTGAGTTCCTCGGGAGGGTGTGCTAAACATAGAGGTGGCCATAGGGCCAAGAACTTTGGGGAGGAACCATAAAGGGAGGAAGGTGGAGTGGCAGAAAAGGGTCCCCAGACTCAAGTCTGGAGATGCACTTGAGAGGAGAAAATGCTTAACCTGAAGCTGGGGACTGGAGGGAAGAAAACATCATTTCTTTTCTTTCCCTTTTTAGATTCTTAGTTGAGACACTCTCCTGAAAACAAACATCAAATTAATAAATGAAAAACAAGCAGAAGCTTATTAACAAATGCTGTACCCATCATTTGGAGAAGCCTCAGTTCAAAAGTATTTCTCTCTGAAAGCACTGGCTTGGGCCTTGATTAAATAGCATTTCAACAAAGAGGCATAAATCCTATAAAGTGACAAGACAAAAAAAAGACAGCAGTTGTAGTCTTTTAAAAAGTGAAAAAATGTGGGAAGACAGTAAATCTGTTTCTAGATTTTTCTGGTGCCTGCTGGTGCCTTCTCTGGCCTGATAAGTGCTGTCTACAGTAAGGAAGGATTTATGTCTGGCCATCAGGCAAACAGAGGTTGAGGCAGAGTGCTTTCTTGTGTCCTTGATGTTTTTAACTTAACAATCCTCAATATTTCAGGGAAAAATACTTGTATTTCCTTCAGGACAGAGAAAGAAAAATAATTTCCTCTATGACCTTTTCCCACATCTTAGTCCTTCATGGCCTTACTTCCCTGATTCCTGTACTTTTGTGTTAGAGAATAGTATAATCTCCCAGTGGCTGTGGCTATAGCCCCCGACCAGTATAGTTAAACACTTTGGTCTATGTGCTTGAGAAGGAAAAATGTACTTGGACTCAACTAATAGATTTGGGCAAATTGCAGTGGAAAATGAAAATTAAAGCGACCTCAGGGAGGGGAGGGGGCAGCCTTTGGGGCTATTCAATGTACTGTTGTAGTTTCCACTATTGGACGTATAATTGGAATTAATGTGCTATGTACTTGTACTGTAAGTGCTCATAAAGTCTAGAGTTAATTGTTCTATGCAGTTACTGCACAATGTAGAGTGGTGATACCTGTCTCCCCCTATGTGGTCCAGCAAAAACAGAATAGAATCCAGGAGGAAGAAGAAAGGAAGAAAATCACAGCTTTCGTGATCATTTAGCTGACAGTTGCTGTAGGAACACTAGGAGTGGCAATTTCCCAGTACAAGGGCGCCACCTGCCTGAAGCAAGTAAATTCCTTCTAAATGGAAGAGAGTTTTTGTCCTGCTGAAACAGCAGCTGCAAGCTGGAAGTTTTGAGTCCTCCCATATTAGGGTGAATCAATCAGACTCCATGACTGACAAGAGACCAGCAAGCCTTGCTAATTAAATGAAATGGTATACTTGGCTTGGCCCTGGTGGCATCTCGGTTTTACATGAAGTGGTTGTACCTACCCTTTTAGGGGAAATTTTATTTCTCATTCTGCTGTCTGAATCAAAGCTGCAAGCCCAATGGAGGCCTTGATTTACAGAGTTTCCTCTAAAGGCTTGGACCTGATTCCTTGATGATTCAGCTGAGTTAATAGCAGATAGTGTCCACTGGGTGGCATCCCCAGTCTTTCCCCGATAATAACTCTGGAAGACCAACTGCAGTAAGTTTCAGAACGAGGGGCTGAATTGAAAGCCATCATCACATCACCCTTGCCTTAGATAATACTTTTAAAGACTATATACTTTTAAATAATAATTTTAAAGGCAAAATGTTCGATTTTGACTCTCTCTTAGACAATTGCCAATAGCATACCCAACTGCACTGCCACTTGGAAAACTGGCGAACTGTGGCAATAAATCACAGCTGCCTATCAGATGTTTGAGTTGCTTAAATACCCATGCTAATAACCTGTTCTCTAATAAGACCAGCTGAAATCCAGCTCCGAATCAAACCTGCACTGCCTAGATTACCATGACTCCCAACTAGCTGCAGCATTAAACTGCACATGACAAGTTCATCCAACATTAGAGACTGGGCACAAAAAAAAGACTTTATGTTTTGATATGTTACTGTTGCTTATCAGACTTTTGACTCCCGCTGAAAGATAGCCATTTGTCCAGTGGTAAAGAAGGCCACAGGATGTAGAGTCTACAGTGACCTGCTCTTGACAGATTGACTACATTGGACTTTTGACCTCCTCTCAGGGTTATCAATGATGCCTCACTCATTGCTGTTGACATGTTATCAAGTTACATTATTGCTCTTCTAGTCCAGTTGGCCAATTCCAGCCACACTACTATGGCCCTTCAGACTAATCTGTGTCACCTTTTCAGGTTTCCGGGCCATTTGCAGTCAGAAAATATAGTGTCTTTTATCACAAAAG
This sequence comes from Nomascus leucogenys, assembly GCF_006542625.1. Taxonomy (NCBI): domain Eukaryota; kingdom Metazoa; phylum Chordata; class Mammalia; order Primates; family Hylobatidae; genus Nomascus; species Nomascus leucogenys. Next base: position 12,042,732 of record NC_044391.1, read on the forward strand.
CCAGTTAACAATGGACCAGTACTCAAGAAATGTCATAGATATTCCACATTCCCTACCTTCCATAGACATCTGGTATTACCAAATGTGGAAACAGCCTCCTCAAAATTCAGCTCAAAAATTTCTGACTCTATCTCCCTCTTCCCCCACGAGTCCATATACTTAGTAAGGCAGTTTGGGCATAAAATAGTCATCTTTTTCAATGGATCATCTTCTCTTAGCCATTTCCTGTGTAATGATCAGGACAAATGGAGTGAATGGTTATATAGACCTATATTAAAGATTCAGGTTCTGCACACAGTACTTGGGTTTGATGCCTTCTTCATTCCCTTGACAACCACCCCTTAGGGTTGGTAAATCTCTGAGTGGAAGCTGAGCCAAAAAGGGGTTTGAGCACTCAAACTTAATTCTAACTGAGTTATTTCGATTATTGGAACAAAATAAATATCATGACCACTTCTGTGAGCTACCTCATCTTCCTGCATTGAGTCTCCCTTAGTGACCCATGCAGGCCAAGGTGGGAGATATAATAGATATAATGCCCTTGTCCTACATGTGCCTGACCCTTCTAGATAAAGATCTGGGTGAGAATCGGGGATGACTGGAGAAAAGTTGAATGTATAGCCATTGAAATGGAACGTGGATTTTTTAGTAGTGGAGGAAGAAAAACCCTGGCACATAGGGAACACCTCAGCTCCAGAAGATGCAGGAAAGAGCAGAACAATTAATGGTCCCTTTTCCCCATAGGTCTAGCACCACAGTGTGGTTAATCAAGAGGCAACTACACTTGACAATCTGACTCAGTGCTGTGTTTGTCCAGAGCATCCAAGTGCTATGAAAACAGAAAAACTCATGTGTATATGGTTTGTCCTCTACCACTCTGCTGTTCTTGATGCCCTAATAGCAGCTCTGGAACATGGAGCCTCATTATATATACACAAACCTATGGATCTGCACAAACTTGTCTTAATCTGAGTGCTACAAATCCATATGTTTCTCCTGAGGCCCCATCAGCCTTGGATAACACCACGTATGATCATCATGACTGAAGCTCTTCGGTGATTCTGCCTATTTACTTACCCAAATCAATGTTATGTGATCTGAGTCAAGTTTAACAGCAAATCCTGAACTGGAATAGCCAGTGCCCCTTAATGTAATGTTTTTATACTGGGGAGATTGGCAGTGGAATGTCTCTGGGGGGTGGCTTTTTGGCCCATCTATTGCTTGCTGTAATTCTTGACAATGACAGCAATGATCAACAAGTCAGTCTTAAGTCCCTTGCAGGGCTCTCCATGTGCTGAAATTTATATCATATTCTGTATCCCTTCTTCTAAGGCTTTACAGTATGAGCCTTATTGTTTCCAGGTGTAACACTTGTATCTTAAAAAAAAGATACAAGTTCAAATCTACTGTTTTCAGAAATCTAATTTGAAAATCATAGTTGAACACTTAATTTTTTGTTCTACCACAGTATTCCCTGTCCTGGGAAATTAAGTAAACATTTCAAGAAGTAAAGTACATCACATCACTGATTCATTGATGGAGCACTGCAGGGCAAAATGATTTACCAAGATTTTTTAAAAAGCGTGAGTTTTCTCTCTTCTGTCAGTATTGTTGATTAGATTTTCAGATGGAACCTCTCCTTCAGAACAACTAAGGCTTTTTGAGCCACTGCTATCTTCAAGCAACCCATTAAAAGGATTAAGAGAGATAACAGTAGGGATCTGGGGACTGGGTAATAGGATAACACTCAGGGTATATGTGCCCAGAAGCACAACTATCAAGGTGCTGGGGTCCTGGACCCTGCACCAGCAGTAAAAATGGAAGCTTAGTATACAATATGTGCAGCATAAAAAATCAAATTCAGTAGATAAAATTACTTTGGGAAAACTGATTAACAATATGATGACAAAGTTGCTTCTTTACCTCTTACCTTTGAGAAAGTTATTCCAAGATTGTTTAAAATCAAATGAGAGATAAATGATAAGTAAAATAAATAAAAGAGGAAGTACTTTTTAAACATGTCAGAAACCATGAACCAGGCCAGGCACGGTGGCTCACATCTGTAGTCCCAGCACTTTGGAAGGCCGAGGTGGGCAGATTGCTTGAGGCCAGGATTTCAAGAACAGCCTGGCAAACATGTTGAAATCCCATCTCTACTAAAAAAAAAAAAAAAAAAATACAAAAACTAGCCGGGCATGGTGATGTGTGCCTGTAATCCCAGTTACCTGTGAGGCTGAGGCACGGGAATCACTTGAACCCGGGAGGCGGAGGTGGCAGTGAGCCAAGACTGTGCCACTGCACTCCAGCCCAGGCAACAGGGTGAGACTGTCTCAAAAAAAAAAAAAAAAAAAGGTACAGATGTGCAAAGACTGTTAAAGATTATTGCCAGAATCAAGTTAATTCGACATGGGTATCTAGAATATAAGATGAAGTACTGAAAATCAATATAAAAATTTAAAAACCTAATTGGAAAAATATGGATGAAAATATAAATCCATTTTTCATGGAAGAGAAAATAAGGATTGCCAAGAAGTATGTTTAGGGTGCTCAACTTCACCGGCCATTAGAAAAGTGAAAGTAAAGAAACAATGAAAAACCATTTGATACACATTATGTGGGCAAAGAATACAACACTGGTTAAGCCAATGTTTATGAGGATGAAGTGTAAACTTGGGAACATTCTAGAGTGCAGTCTTGAATTAAAGCTGTGTATATCCCATGGTCCTGTAATATCCCTTCTAAAAAAGGTCTCAACAGAGAAATTCTTGGATAGATGCATTAAAAGGCATGTATAGACGCTTTATTCAGTATGGTGTGTGTTTAATTGCAGGATCTGTTGCTGTCCATTACCAGGCATTTGTGAATACAGTTTGGTGAATGAATAAGAAAGAATATTATACAGCCACAATATTAAAAGCATCAATGTGGGTATACATAAAGCAAATGGATGGCTCTTAATAGAATAATTTTGAGTCTGAAAATAGCAACAGAATATGATTCATAATTATTTCATTTATGGAAATTGAAATATACACACAAAACATCATTGTTTATTTTTCAATGTGAGTACCTATATCAGTCACATTATAATGAGCCCCTATTGGAGGAAGAAGAGAAGGCATGAGCAATGGGAGGAAATGAAATAATATAAAATAAGAAGAAGGCCCAGTACAGACCAATGATGATTGCTTTTTATGAACCAATGAGTTGTGAACTAAATTCAACTCTACTTGAGACCCAAATATGGGTGGTGGTAGGTCCCCATCAAAAGCCTCTCCAAAATTATTAAATTTCCAAGGGATATGTTAACAGAAGCATTCAATGAGTTAATTCAAATGACTGACTAATTTGGGGACTTTGAGATACTAAAGTGAAGCAAAGGAGGAAGTCTTTTTTTTTTTTTTTTTGAGACAGAGCCTCGCTGTGTCACCTAGGCTGGAGTGCAATGGCGCCATCTTGGCTCACTGCAACTTCTGCCTCCCAGGTTCAAGCAATTCTCCTGCCTCAGTTTCTTGAGTAGCTGGGATCACAGGCATCCGCCACTATGCCTGGCTAATTTTTGTATTTTTAGTAGAGACAGGGTTTCACCATGTTGTCCAGGCTGGTCTCGAACTCCTGACCTCAGGTCATCCACCTGCTTCTGCCTCCCAAAGTGCTGGGATTACAGGCGTGAGCCACCATGCCCAGCCAGGAGGAAATTTTTAGTGTTTTCAAGCATATAACTCTCTCAAAGCTGAAAAAAGCAATGCTCATTAAGTGGCAAGTTCTGTTACAGTGAGCCCTGGAATATTTTAAAAGATGCCTTAGAGGCTCAGTGAATGAAGCTTTGGTCTCCTCTTTCAAGAAAGCAATTTTGTATATATTTGTCTTAGGAAGATTTAATTTGGCACAATAATCTATCATAAAAAATTATTTCCATTTTATATTTCATTAAAAACCTTGAACCATAACTGAATTTAGTACTCTGACTTTGGATTATATATGATGCTTTTGCTATATATGAATGTTACCTTTATAATGTCTTCCTATTTTATTTCATCTAGAAAATAATGGCAGATGTAAGCAGTTATTCTTTGGTTTGTGCTAAAAATGGAACACAACTTAGTACTACTTATTATTTTAAAGTGCAAAGAATTATGTAAGGAAGTTATATTTGAATATTATAATAATTTTGTTTTAATGTTTTAGGATTTCATGCAGAAATATGAATCATCTGATCTGATTAAAAACATAGTTAAAATTGTTACATTTTAAAATCACTTTTAGATTTCTAATATAGCAAATAACAAATTTAAATAGTAATTCAAATTTATTACATTATTTTCTTTTAGTACATGTACTATAACTCTTATTACGTCTTTCATTTCTTTGATGATAATACTGATTTTGGAAAAGTTGTTTCAATAGAAATATAGTGAAAGATATATAAAAACTCTAAAAATTAAATTATTAAATTTACGATATAGATGGTAGGGATGATCAGTTTTATCAGATATTGAGAATGGGAAGTATTCATTAAACTAACCCAGCAAAATTCTTGCTAAAACTGGATTAAGTGTGCCAAGGACAGAGCCCAAGGTTGAAACCTAGTTGAGAAGAGGGCTCAGAGGAACCTGACTCGAATTTGGTCAAGGAGAGGATCCTTGTCAGTGACAAGGGATTAGAAACTTATTTGTTTTATGGTGTTCAGGTAAAATGGAACAGTGACTCATTCATACAAAGAATGTTTTCTGCTTAGAAAGCAGAAACTTCATGCTGCAGTCTTCGCAAGACACTCTTGGTGCCAGCACGGTCAAGGGTGAGGACCCTTTTCTGGGTTGCAGACTACCAGCTTCTTTTTGTTCCTCATGTGATGGAGAGCAGAGCACATCAAGCTCTTTCCTGACTCTAATGTGGGCATAATACCATTTCTGAGGTGTCTGCCCTCAAGATCTCATCTACTACTAATCATCATCCAAAGGCCCTACCTCCTAATATCATCACATTGGGAGGAAAGTTTCAACTATGAATTGTGGGGAGACAGAAATATTCAGTCCATCACAGGAAATATACTCTAGCTCCTAAAACACAGGTCCTGCTGCTTTGGATAAAATATTCTTCACATATTAATTCCTTATTTCTGATTCTGACAAATCACTTCTATGTTCATCTATCAAAAAGAAAATTCCCATTGAGGTTTTTTTTTTTTTAAGCTAAAAAAATGTAGGTATAAAACATTAGATTGAACCCTACGAAGTTTCCAGTAATTGACACATTTTGGCCTATATATAACAAGAAATTTTAACCAACATGGCACATGTATACATATGTAACAAACCTGCACATTGTGCACATGTACCCTAAAACTTAAAGTATAATAATAATAACATTTTTAAAAAAAGAAAAAAAAATAACAAGAAATTTTATAGGTTTCAATTTAATACCACATGTCTATTTTATAAAGCTGGGAAAATAAGGACATGTGGACAAAAATATTTTTCAGTAATTTTATTTTTTAGTTATAATCACTAAAAATATTTAAGTATATCTCTTCAGACTCTTTCTTTTTATAGAGGTGAGATTATATGTTACTTACATTATAAACTACTTTTTCTAGTTCATAAATATCTTAATATCTTTTTAGAAGTGTCCCTGAATGCTTCTAGATAGTGAGAAAATATTCCACTGATAGATGTAATGTTGGAGGTTTTGGTTGTTTCCAATATTTTTGCCATTGTCAATGATGCTTCTATAAATCATTTTTATATATAACTGCTTAATAGTTATCCATATTCTTGATCAAATTACTTTTTATATGGTGTCAATTTAAGCTCTCAGTAACAAGATTTTAGAAAATTCAACTTATTGTACTTATACAACATGAAATGCTACTTGTAACTTGGTAAAATCTTAAGTGATATTAGAACCAAATTGATGCTTGAATATGCATTGTCATAATTTCTAACGAAAATAAACTTCTGCTGGGAGCAGTGGCTCACGCCTGTAATCCCAGCACTTTGGGAGGCAAGGCTGAGGTGGTTGGATCACAAAGTCAGGAGATCAAGACAATTCTGGCCAACATAGTGAAACCCCATCTCTACTAAAAATACAAAAATTAGCTGGGCATGGTGGCACATGCCTGTAGTCCCAGCTACTCAGGAGGCTGAGGCAGAAGAATCGCTTGAACCTGGGAGGTGGAGGTTGCAGTGAGCCGAGATCGCACCACTGCACTCCAGCTTGGTGACAGAGTGAGACTCCATCTCAAAAAATAAAAAATAAAAATAAACTTCAAACAATGTGCTTACATTTACTGAAATCTTTGAACATGTATGTTTTCAGTTATGATTTTTAAATATCCAAATGGTAAAACAGGACATTTTTATCAGTTTCTATATTCTCTGTTTTAAAATTATATTTGTTATAATAAAATATTCATTCATATCATCTAAGTCTAAATTTATTTATTTTATTGTTAACAACAATACAAGAAATATTTGTACAAGCCCATTATAGTTTGGGAGAAAACACTGTTTTGGCTTTTCCTAAATGCTGTCTTCTCTGACACTGTCATTTGAATCCGGTTATAATCAGCAACCATTCCTTGAGTGTCTGCTACGTGAAAAGCACATCTTCTGACTGCAGCACCATGAGATAAATGTAGGGTAAATGGACAACAAAATTTCAATTGCAATTCCAATTTTGAAGTGAGTATCACAAAATAAGCATACCTCTACCTACCTATTAAAAAGTAATTCAGGGGCCGAGTGCAGTGGCTCCTGCTTGTAATCCCAGCACTTTGGGTGGCTGAGGTGGGTGGATCACTTGAGTCCAGGAATTAGAGACCAGTCTGGGCAACATGGTGAAACCCCATCTCTACAAAAATACAAAAACTAGCTGGGTGTGGTGGCGTGCACCTGTAATCCCAGCTACTCAGGAGGCTGAAGCAGGAGAATCACTTCAACTGGGGAGGCAGAGGTTGCAGTGAGCCGAGATCGTGCCACTGCACTACATCCTGGGCAACAGAGTGAGAGTCTATCTCAAAAAAAAACAAAATGAAACATAGGGGTCACTTCCAAGATGGCTGAAAGGAACAGCTCCAATCTACAGCTCCCAGCGAGATGGACACAGAAGACATGTGATTTCTGCATTTCCAACTAAGGTACCTGGTTCATCTCACTGGGATTGGTTGGACAGTGGGTGCAGCCCACAGAAGGTGAGCAGAAGCAGGGTGGGGCTTTGCCTCACCCAGGAAGAGCAAGAGGTCAGGGCATTTCCTTTTCCTAGCCAAAGGAAGCCGTGAGTGACTGTACCTGGAGGAACGGTACACTCCTACCCAAATACTGCACTATTCCCACAGCTTTGCAACCAGCAGACCAGGAGATTCCCTCCCATGCTTGGCTCCGCAGGTCCCACACCTAAGGAGCCTTGCTTGCTGCCAGTGCAGCAGCTTGAGATAGACCTGGGAAGCTGGAGCCTGGCAGGGGGAGGGGCTTTTGCCATTGCTGAGGCTTGAGTAGTTCTATGCTCACAGTGTAAACAAAGTGGCAGGGAAGCTTGAACTGGGCGGAGCCCACCACAGCTCAGCAAGGCCTACTGCCTCTCTAGATTCCACCTATGGGGGCAGGGCATATCTGAACAAAAGGCAACAGTCAGCTTCTGTAAACTTAATTGTCACTGCGTGACAGCTCTGAAGAGAGTAGTGGTTCTCCCAGCACAGCGTTTGAGCTCCGATAATGGACAGACGCCTCCTCAAGTGGGTCCCTGACCCTCGTGTAGCCTGACTGGGAGACACCTCCCAGTAGCTTCCAGAAAGAAGGAAGCTTCCAGAGGAAGATCAGGCAGCAATATTCGCTGTTCTGCAGCCTCCGCTGGTGATACCCAGGCAAACAGGGTCTGTAATGGACCTCCAGCAAACTCCAACAGATCTCCAGCTGAGGGGCTGGTCTGTTAGAAGGAAAACTAACAAACAGAAAGGAATAGCATCAACATCAACAAAAAGGACATCCACACCAAAACCCCATCCGTAGGTCACAATCATCAAAGACCAAAGTTAGATAAAAACCACAAAGATGGGGAGAAACCAGCACAGAAAAGCTGAAAATTCCAAAAACCAGAACACCTCTCCTCCTCCAAAGGAGCAGAACTCCTCGCCAGCAAGGGAACAAAACTGGATGGAGAATGAGTTTGACGAATTGACAGAAGTAGGCTTCAGGAAGTGGGTAATAACAAACTTCTCTGAGCCAAAGGAGCATGTTCTAACCCAATGCAAGGAAGCTAAGAACCTTGAAAAAAGGTTAGACGAATCGCTAACTAGAATAACCAGTTTAGAGAAATGCTTAAACGACCTGATGGAGCCGAAAACCACAGGATGAGAACTTCGTGAAGCATACACAAGCTTCGGTAGCCAATTTGATCAAGTGGAAGAAAGGATATCAGTGATTGAAGATCAAATTAATGAAATAAAGTGAGAAGACAAGGTTAGAGAAAAAAGAGTGAAAAGAAATGAACAAAGGCTCAAAGAAATATGGGACTATGTGAAAAGACCAAATCTACATTTGATTGATGTACCTGAAAGTGACAGGGAGAATGGAAGCAAGTTAGAAAACACTCTTCAGGATATTATCCAGGAGAACTTCCCCAACTTAGCAAGGCAGGCCAACATTCAAATTCAGGAAATACAGAGAACACCACAAAGATATTCATCGAGAAGAGCAACCCTAAGACACATAATCGTCAGATTCACCAAGGTTGAAATGAAGGAAAAAAATGTTAAGGGCAGCCAGAGAGAAAGGTTGGGTTACCCACAAAGGGAAGCCCATCAGACTAACAGCGGATCTCTCGGCAGAAACCCTACTAGCCAGAAGAGAGTGGGGGCCAATATTCAACATTCTTAAAGAACAGAGTTTTCAACCCAGAATTTCATATCCAGCCAAACTAAGCTTCATAAGTGAAGGAGAAATAAAATCCTTTACAGACAAGCCAATGCTGACAGATTTTGTCCCCACCAGGCCTGCCCTACAAGAGCTCCTGAAGGAAGCACTAAACATGGAAAGGAACAACTGGTACCAGCCACTGCAAAAACATGCCAAATTGTAAAGACCATCAATGTTAGGAAGACACTGCATCAATTAATGGGCAAAATAACCAGCTAACATCATAATGACAGGATCAAATTCACACATAACAATATTAACCTTAAATGTAAATGTGGGCTAAATACCCCAATTAAAAGACACAGACTGGCAAATTGGATAAAGAGTCAAGACCCATCAGTGTGCTGTATTCAGGAGACCCATCTCACATGCAAAGACACACATAGGCTCAAAATGAAGGAATGGAGGAAGATCTACCAAGCAAATGGAAAGTGAAAAAAACCAGGGGTTGCAATTCTGGTCTCTGATAAAACAGACTTTAAACTAACAAAAATCAAAAGAGACAAAGCCATCAGATAATGATAAAGGGATTAATTTAACAAGAAGAGCTAACTATCCTAAATATATATGCACCCAATACAGGAGCACCCAGATTCATAAAGCAAGTTCTTAGAGACCTACAAAGAGACTTAGACTCCCACACAATAATAACAGGAGACTTTAACACCCCATTGTCAATATTAAACAGATCAACAAGACAGAAAATTAACAAGGATGTCCAGAACTTGAACTCAGCTCTGGACCAAGCAAACCTAACAGATATCTACAGAACTCTCCACCCCAAATCAACAGAATATACATTCTTTTCAGCACCACATCACACTTATTCTAAAATTGACCACATAATTAGAAGTAAAACAAATGTAAAAGAACAGAAGGCCCAACAAACTGTGCAATCAAATTAGAACTCAGGATTAAGAAACTCACTCAAAATTGCACAACTACATGGAAACTGAACAACCTGCTCCTGAATGACTACTGGGTAAATAATGAAATGAAGGCAGAAATAAAGATGTTCTTTGAAACCAATGAGGACAAAGACACAACGTACCATAATCTCTGGGACACATGTAAAGCAGTGTGTAGAGGGAATTTATAGCACTAAATTCCCGTAAGAGAAAGCAGAAAAGATCTAAAATCGACACCCTAATCTCACAATTAAAAGAACTAGAGAAGCAAGAGCAAACAAATTCAAAAGCTAGCAGAAGGCAAGAAATAACTAAGATCAGAGCAGAACTGAAGGAGATAGAGGCACACACAAAAAAGTAATTCACAAATTCACAATTTCTTTTTCTTTTTTTTTTTTTTTTTGAGACAGAGTCTCGCTGTGTTATCCAGGCTGGAGTGCAGTGGCGCAATCTTGGCTCACTGCAAGCTCCTCCTCCCGGGTTCACGCCATTCTCCTTTCTCCTGCCTCAGCCTCCCAAGTAGCTGGGACTACAGGTGCCCGCCACCACGCCTGGCTAATGTTTTGTGTTTTTAGTAGAGACGGGGTTTCACCGTGTTAGCCGGGATGGTCTCAATCTCCTGACCTCGTGATCCGCCAGCCTTGGCCTCCCAACACAATTTCTTTAGTGCCAGTCTTTAGAAATGACTGTGGGAATAGTACAATTTATTGAGAAGTACCATTTTCCTCTTGCTTTATTTGGTGTTGTAACTCCCTCTTCTACCTTAGTTATTTCTATGCAGAGGTAATTTTCTAGTTGTAAAGTTAGTTACTGATGGACGCCACCTGATTATAGCAAGGGAAGGACTAGAATCATCATGTTCACTAGCGCTAGGTTCTTGTATCAGAGTACAGGACCAGGTTTCTGGAGGCTTCTATTCTGCCAGCAGAGCACAACATTTTTCAGTCACCAATGTGAGGTACAAAGAATGGAGAATGTTATGAAGAATTTGTAAGTGAAGTTTCTTTTAGTGCCACTAGATGGCATCTGTTAGCTGTAAATAGCACTTGAATAAAGTTTAAGATTTAATGTGACTTGTTTCCCCAGAGTATCCAACACATTTTAAATATTAATGGATTTTTATGTTTTCTCAAATATATGACTTAATACAATTAATAAATAATTGGAAAAATATCACATGATTGTTGTTTATATCAAGTTAAAATAAAGAAGAATTTTGTCATCTGCAAACAATTTTGTTGTCTTCCTTTCTAATTTGAAGGTATTTTAGTTCTTTTTCTTGCCTAATGGTTCTGGTTAGGATCTCCAGTACTATGCTGAATAGAAGTGGTGTGAAGAAGCAGTTTTGTTTTGTTTCTGGTGGTAGAGGAAAAGCTTTCAATTTTTAACCATTGAGTATGATGTTAGCTGTTGGTTTGTCATATATAACCGTTATTATGTTGAAGCAAATTCCTTCTATACCTAGTCTGTTAAGAGTTTTTATCGTCGTCAGGATGGCTGCAATATGGCAGAGTAAAAAGTCTCAGGCTACACACATTCCCCCCAATCCCTTGAAAGTTTATCTAGCAACTCTCCATAGACCAGAACATCTTCTTCAAAAGCCCAATATTGGAAACGAGCCTGAGACACCATGTGGTACACATACCTGAACCAAGTTGGCACAACACTAGTTGAAGAGCATTTCCCTGGACCCACAGTTTCTGCAGCGGGGAAAGAGAACTGGAGGCAGTCATTCAGCTTCCCTCGCATTTTGAGATGCTTTCTTTCCAGGAATCCCACCTGTCTCACCTCATGGGGAAAGAAAGGGGTAAAGGCATGGCTAGACCACTTGGGGTCAAGTAGAAACAAAGAAAGAAGGCAGAGCCCACAGTGACTAGCATATGGATCTGTGTGGCACCTCTGTGTTCACACCAGCTGTGGTGCCCAATCAGAGTTACCAGCCAACTTCATAGCCCACCCACAAAGCTGAACTGATCTTTTTCGGAAGCACAGTGAGAAGTTCAGCCTTGCTTGAATCCCTAGATGGCTAGTTTCCATGACCAGGCGCACAGCCTACTCCAACAACCCTGCCCAGGTAGGGAGATGCCCACCTCTGCCCACTTTGAGAATCACAGGGGCTAGATATCTTGGGTCAAGCAGTGGCTCCACTCAGCCAAAAAACTTGTCTTATAATCCTGTTGAGGCAGGGCTAGACCTGTAAGACCTAGGAGTCCAAAGAGTAAGTAGCTTAGCTCAGCCCAAAAGCCTGCCCAACAACCCCCCATGTGCATTTTGCAGGAGTGTAGGGACTAAACCTGCTTGACCCAGGAAGTCAAGTAGCGTCTTGACTCAGGCAAAAGTCCACCCTACAGCTCTGATCTAATGGAGGCAACCCTTAATCATACATTTTTAAGGAGCATAGCCTCTTGTCTTGCCCATCACAAGCAGCAACTTTCAGAGCCCAGCCTGAAGCCTTTCCCAAGTGCAGATTCCAAATAGTAAAACTGCCCAGCCAGGGAATACATCTTCTGACTAGCCTGACCAGAGAGCATCACAGTACCAAACTGGCAACTCTTCCTAATAGCGGAGCCCAGCCAGTAGCTTCCTCTAATAGCAGAACCCAACCAGTGGTCTCTCTGGACAGCAGAGCCCAGCCATCAGAGCAAAGGCAGTGGCCCAGCCAACTAGAGAAACCGCAGCAAGTTCTGCCTGGAGTTGTCAGCCCTTTCAGAATCACAGGCTAGACTATTAGTGAAGGTCTATTCCTACAATGAACACCTGTAAAGGCCAAAAGAGTGGACCATTTCTTCAAATGCACAGAAAATGCAAGGACACAAGTATTATGAAGAATCCAGGAATCATGACACCTCTACAGAAACTAATAAAACTGCAACAGCTAGAGGTAAGAAAAAGCTAAGCTCAAGCCCAGGACATATAAGTATAGTGGAGCTCCATTGAAAATTTAATTCTCATGGAGGTCAGCTCCACCATAGTCAGGACCTTCATTACAAAGAAGTGAATCCTGGAATCAAGACATCTGAAATGAGACATTTGATAAACTTGAAACTCAGACTTCTCTGAACTTTGTGGGCCTACAAAAGTGGCCTATTCCTCCCTGTTAAGAACTAGTGCTACCCACTGGCTTGAAGACAATCCCTTGCAATTTTACTTTCAGGTCATTCAGGATGAACCTCCAACTCCTCTCCTGGATATCAGACCAGTAACTAGGATGAAGTCAAAATATAACCCAACTGACAAAGAGCTGATTCTATGGGGGAAGGAGAGCTGTGCACCAAAGAAGCTGCAAAACCTAGCTAGGGTGTACCAGCAGAAGCCGGGACAGTACATATGGGACTAAATCCTGAGGGTGTCCAGGTTGAGGGATCTAGAGTTCTGGAACATAAAATTAATAAGGAAGAATTTATCAGCATGAATATTGATTAATACCCTAGCACAAACCACAAGAAACAGTGTTAACATATTCCAGGAATCATGGAAAAATGAAAAGGCCACACTAATTGAAGAATTATAGAATTTTCATAGCAAATGGTCAAGAAGGGATCAAACAGCTCACAAAAATGAGATTCTAGAGTAAATACACCACATAAGGATAGAATACCCACCTCCAAGCTATGTTCCACAGGAGGACCCACGGAAACTGCACTTACTAAATCAATAAGAAATTCATTGGTGAGAGTGGCATCACCATTGAGAACCTCAGTGGTAGCTGTTGCCTGTAGGCCAGGGCTGATAGTAGGAGGGGTCATTATAGAAACTGGGCACAATGATTGCAATGGGGATATTAAGATGCTAAAATGAGAGAAGCCATGCACTTCAGAGTCATAAATAACGCCTATAATCCCAGCACTTTGGGAGGCCGAGGCAGGTGGATCACGAAGTCAGGAGATCATAATAAATAGTCATAAATAAGAAACATCGTAATGAGAAACATGATCAGAATAGCAGCTGGAAGTGCCTGATCCAGAATTATGGAGATTCTTACTAGGACATGTTGTTCCATGTACAAGATTGATGGACAGCCAGTTAGCATATTTCTTTTATTCTCCCTCTTTTTTTTTTTTTTTTTTTTTTTTTTTCTGAGACGGAGTCTCACTCTGTCCCCCAGGCTGGAGTGCAGTGGCACAATCTTGGCTCACTGCAAGCTCCGCCTCCCGGGTTCACGCCATTCTCCTGCCTCAGCCTCCCGAGTAAGCTGGGACTACAGGCGCCTGCCACCACGCCCGGCTAATTTTTTGTATTTTTAATACAGACGGGGTTTCACCGTGTTAGCCAGGATGGTCTCGATCTCCTGACCTCGTGATCCGCCTGCCTCAGCCTCCCAAAGTGCTGAGGATTTTAGCATATTTCATAATTTATACAACCAAAAAGTAACTCAAAGATTCATGCTCTAAAGTTTCAGGGCAGCCACTCCAATAAAAAGCCATAATCCCATGCCCAGTACCCACAGCTGAGACAATTTGCAGACCAAGAGCCCATTAACTGAAGGAGCAACTTCCTCGTGAGGAAGAAAAATACCCTTCAACATCACAGCATGTGTATATGGTAATAATTGCCTCAGTGTTTCTTTCTCCAAGGGAATCATAGGCCATTTAATTCTGTAAGTGATCAGTGTAAAAGGGCAATACCAAACATTTTAAGAACTATTGGACACAGTGCTCAAATTGACATTGATTCCTATGGTCTGAAGCATCACCCTGGCCTCAGATTTAGGACTTATGGAAGCCAGGTAAAATAAACAGAGTCCCAGCCCAAGTCTAGTTCACTGTTGGTCTGCTCATCTCATTCCCCATCTGATGAATATCTCCATAGCACCTAGATGTATAATTACATACGTGCATGTGGATATACTTGATTGTTGGCAAAATCATGTTAACTCCTTGGACTGTGGCAAAGGTCAAATGTACATCTTCAAAACTGCCCCCTCCATCTTACTAAAGATAGTAACTCTAATACAATATCACAATCCAGGGGTAGGTGGTGCATGGCAGAGATTTGTGCTACCTGTAATACATAAAGAATGATGGTGGTGCCCATTCTAGCCCCATTTAAACTGCAAGTCTTGCCTCTACAAAAAGTAAACGGCTCCTGGTGGATGAGAGGGCGCTACCTCACACTCAACCAAGAATTAGCCTAAATTTTAGCTGCTGGGCTGAGTATAGGAACTCTGCTAGAGTTAGCATCAATATCAATATTGATAAAGTTGCTATCGATATCAATACTGCCTCAGGTAAATGGTATAATTATGGACATTGATTTTGTGAGTGCATTATTTTTATCCATGTGAAAAATGCATTCACATTCATGGAATAAACAATAATATATATTTATGATCTTGCTCAAGTTTGGGATTAATTCTCTCACCTTCTGTCACAATGTAGTCCAAAGGGACCATGATTGGACATAACATCACATTGTTGCATTATATCTATGCCATCAAATTAATTGTACAGATGAGCAACAGGTAATAATAAAGTTGGAGGCTTTGGTAAGACATACGCACATCAGAGCGTGGGAGATGAATCCTACAAAGATTCAGGGGTCTGCCACCTTAGGATATTTCTTATTGTCGTTCCCACAGTTTGGAATATGCTGTATGACATACCCTCTAAAGTAAAGGAAATTTTTACTTTGTACTTCCCACCCACTAAGATGGAAACATGACACCTCGTAATCTTACACTGTATTTGTCCGTTCTTACACTCCTATAAAGATACTGAGACGGGGTAATTTATAACGGAAAGAGTTTTATTTGACTCACAATTCCACACGGCTGGGGAGGCCTCAGGAAACTTATAATCATGGTGGAAGGGGAAGCAAGCACTTCTTATATGACGGCAGGCAAGAAAGAAGTGAATGAAGGAGGAACTTGCCAAACACTTATAAAACCATCAGATCTCCTGAGAACTCACTCACTATCACAAGAACAGCATGGGGGAAACTGTCCCCACGATCCAATCACATCCCACCAGGTTCCTCCCTCAACATGTGGGGATTACAATTCAAGATGAGATTTGGGTGGGGACACAAAACCAAACTATATCATACACGCATCTATTTACCAGGTGACATTAAAAGCTAACAACTTTGAGCAGGGCTTAGAGCAGGAAAAGGCTCTGTACTAGGTCTAGACTGTAGAGTAAGCATTCCTACCTCCTGGACCATATGACCCAGCAGGATTCTATACTACTATAAGA
This sequence comes from Nomascus leucogenys, assembly GCF_006542625.1. NCBI lineage: Eukaryota > Metazoa > Chordata > Mammalia > Primates > Hylobatidae > Nomascus > Nomascus leucogenys. The sequence continues at coordinate 12,058,746 of NC_044391.1, forward strand.
ATCCATGGCGAAAAGAGAATTGTGAAGTTTACGAAAAACCTTAATAAAAGGATGACCATGCAAACCCATAGAGCTTAAAGGTAATGGCAAATCCATGCAATCTGCAGCAGAAAGCCCTCCACCATTGAAAATAAATTTTAAATTGTTTTTTAAAAATCTCAATGTGCTAAAAATAAAGAATTTGATCTTATCATAGAATATTAAGTGACCCTCTGGCCACAGCTACCCATCATGAACTACATTCTATCAGAACAACTAAGTCGAAAGTTGGGTGAAGCCAACAACAACTCATGGTAAAATGGAAGTACCTCTGGGATCAGGCCTGAGCAGAGCCACAGGGCACACACTAGCTGCATGCTCTGGTGGCTCACACCTCCAGGTTTGCACTAACACCTCTCCCTCAACCTAAGGTTACATTGGGTGTCCCAGCTGACAGAGGAGGGAAAAGGCTGAGTCTGTTGAATGAGTGAGCTAGCTCAGTATATGGATGCAAACATAAAAAGGACGTTTGCTGCTATAGCTAGGCCGAAAAATCATGACAACTATTTAGTATCTCCCTCCATTAGTCTATTTTGGATTACTTATACTCTAGGCTAGAACCTCTGATAAGTCCTCTTGGCCACTATACCACAGTTCTATTTCTGCCCAATCCTGCTTCTCTCACAGCCTAGATGTTATTACCCCAAACAGGCTTCCAGTAAACCTCCTGCAAGCATCTGCCTAAGCACTGTATTTTCAGAGAAGCTGACTTAAGATACTGTCTGTCTTGAGACGTACACTTAGGAAAAATTTGAGCAAGTTTGTTCTCTTTTTCAGTATTGCTACTCAAAATAGCACCAATTTTGCAGCAGAACTCTAAAGTTTCTGAGGTATGTTGGGAAGTGGGAATTAAATAAGCACATGGGATGTTTTCAAAATTTATCAAAGGTCATCATTAAAATGGCACAAAATTGTTTATCACTGATTGTGCCTTTAGAAAATAAGAATCAAATCCAGTTTCTGAGTAGTCGAATAAAAAATCAATCATTTTATAACATATTTTATAAATTATTTTATATGAATATCTATTTTAAATACCTTAATATTCGTGATTGAAATACAATCACAATCTAAACACAGTTGGAATCCTCAGTTTATTTTCTATTGGTGATTGTCTAGCACTGTAAATGTTTTAACGAAAACAAGCACATCTCTATGGCATATAAATCTTAGCATAATTGCGGCAGTAAAATTCAGACCTATCAAAATATGTGACATATTACATAAAAAATATTCAGTTATGTGAAAAAAATGGATATAGTTTTATTGTTAAAAGCTGTGATTTTAAAAGACCTTTTCAAAGAAAGCAAGTGACATGAAGATATGGTGACCTTTATGCTGGTTAAAGTCAAATGTCTTCCATTGGCATCACATTCTTTTCTTAATTGTTCAACATCTTGACTTCTCCTGTCTTACTGTCAAATAGTTATTGTATTCCTGTCACTGAAGAAAAAAAAACAAAATTTTTTCTAAGTTATAAAATTTATTAAAACTTAAATATTTATGAAAAGTTGTTAAAATGCTTAAAATATTGTAAAACTGTCTTAAAATTTAAATATTTAAAGTTAAATATTTTTATAAATATGAAATATTTATAAATTAATATAATTAATTGTATTAAATTAAAATATTTATAAAATGTTATAAAATATTTATAACAACTTGAATGTCTGTTAAATATTAGAAGTATAAAGTTCACAAATAAAAAGTAACAAAATATTTCATAATGCTAATATTTTGGGCAGAAACTTTTATACTTGATCATTAAGTATAAAAGCAGTATATATGTTTCAAGGAAACCTGATTATGATAAAAACCAGAATCAATCTTTGGCACCACTTTCATCAGTAATTAACAATATCATAAATTCTTTATAACATATGAACAAGGAGAAAGGGTGCTTATCACTCTACTCTACTAATGAATTTTCTTGACTCTCCTTCAAGAAATCTGACAAAGTTACCCTGTGCTCTTGAAGGTGTAGCTTATTATTATTATCTTTTTGAGAAACTCTCCTCTCTACTGTCAGTAGCATCTGCTGACTCCATCTCCCAAGACCTTGCAGAATTTTCTCATTCAAAGATTAGGAAAGAGGTGAAATCTTCAAGATGATTCAAAGCATACACATAGTAGGTGCACATATATGTACACCCAAACAATGTGATGAATCATTAAAAATAGCCTAATCCCCGTTCGCTCATTCATTCAACATACAATTATTGAGGACATTCAACATACACAACAATCTCTGAGTAGTTGGGATTTCAAAGCTCTGGAGCCGAACTACTGGAATTTGAATTGTCTCTATATTTACCATCCAGGTAACTTCATTCAAGTTACTAGACTTTGCTCTGTCTCACATCCTTACACGCAAAATAGTACTGGTAAATATATTACTTCTCTCCTAGGATGGAAGTGATCATTAAATGAGTTTATGCATATGCCTGGCAAGTTAAATTTGCTCAACAGTTGAGAAATGTTTGTCAACTGCTGATAGAAGAGAAGCAAAGAACTTGTGTATAATGCCTCTTGGGTATAATGTAATATGAAAAAATATTAATATAGGAATGGAATTGACATTTTGATAAATTTTCTGTGGCATACATGATGTTTCTCTAGGTTTGTTTGGTAGCATGCGATAATAGTAAGATGATATTTTTAATTATACATATTTATATTCAAAGTATACCATAAATAATAAGGAGCAGATATACTTTATGTGCTTTATTTTGTTTTATTTACATTTTATTTCTAAACTCAGCCAATGTAATGCTTCTCTTCATCTACATAACCAACTTTTTGATGTTTTACTTCAGCTATCTTTCCACTCAAGGAACAAACAACTCACTCTTCCTATTGCCTCCTTCACCCTCATCCTTATCTATTAGCTCCTGCTTCACTTATTTTATCTGTACCTTTTAGAGTTCCTCTCACTTGTACCTTCTGATGGGTTCCACCTATGCCAGTCATAAACCTATCATCAGCACTTGAAAAGGAAGGACATTAAGAGAGTCAATCCCTCTGCATAGTGCAGTGTTTCTCAAGCCTGCTTGCATATTAGTCACCTGAGGGGAAAATGGTCTTTTTAACACATCCCAGCCCTAGTCAATAAGTACTTCTGTTAGTGGTAACAGGCATCAGTATTTCTTAATAACACACATACATCCTATTTACAGAGGAGGAAACTGAGGTTCAGACAGACTAAATGGATTCCCTATGATTATGTAGAAATTAAAGGATGAGCTATGACTGCAATTGAGCTCTATCTTATTCTCAAACCCTAATTTTTACCTCTGCATGTTTATGCCTAAAACAAACCTTATCTATTGTTTACTTCATCTATGGTTCCAGTAAAATTTTCCCCTTAGCTTGTTATACACACATGTGCACACACTCACACATGTACATGTGAGAGATACCACATCTCTCCTCTAGAGCAAAAAAATTTTTATAACTATTGCTTAAAATTATATTGTATCATCCTACATTCCCATATCTTCCTTCCCTTTTGCTAGAAACCCTCTGGAAAGGACAACTTACACCTGATTACTTATTTCCATTAAGTCATTAATCCCTTGTACCATGATATTTACCTTCTTAAAGGTTACCAGCAAGCTCTTAAACAGCAAATCCTCTCTTAAATAAACATACTTTGAGTGCCTAGTATTTGCTTTGCACTGGAGATAAACATTCAATTAATATCTCTGTCTTCCAGGAAGTTTACAGTAAGAACGACAAAGAAGCCAATGATATTATATATGGCGATAAGTGTTTGAGGCGTACAGTAGAGAGATTCCCATTCAAGTAAGCTTATAAAGGGGATGTGATGTCTGAGGTACCTTGCTTTGCAAGTAGAAGTTAGCGATTTAAAGAAGAGTGAAGGAGGTCAGAAACGATGTGAAGAGAATATGTGCAATAAAGTCCTATGCAAAAGAATAAAGGCATGGCATTGTGACAAGCTTTGTAAGCTACAAATGGTGCTGTATTCCCAGGATTAATATATCTGGGATTGTATAGGTCTTAGGGATAATAAAGAACATGCTTGTTTTCATCAGCTAAGAATTTGGAATTTGGGCAATGGGAGGTTGGCCCAACTATCTATTTTCTTAAAAATTGGAATATTACCTTACTCCTCATGGTTTCATGAGTATTACATGTTAGGGTGGTTTTGCTCACTGCACTTAGTACCTACTCACACAGCGTGGCTCATAAATATTTTGTGTCATTATACAGTAGCAGTGTAGGCATTATTTGAAGCTTTTTAAGAAAATGTAGAACAGAAACCCTGAGGTCAATTAGGAGCCTACTGCCTTGGCAGGCAAAAGTGATTAATTAAGGCTATTCAAGTGGTAATGGAGATTAATGGGAGATAACAGAATGCAGTTAAATCTACTTAGGAGGGGGTTTGTGAACTTTCAGAATATAGTTTCAAGGAAAAGTATTTCAAGAATTTATGAATTATTGTGATTAAGAAAAATTAAATAACGGATTTTTGAATAGTAGAACAACTTATTAGACTTTTAAACAAAAGTATTTATAATTCCTTTAATTAGGCATCTTTCATGTAACTAAAACTGAACAATACATTAATTAATCACACCATAATTCTTCTCTCAGTACGGTGAAACTTTTTCCACGCTTTGGGGATACTTTTTTAGACATAAGAACATTGATATTATATATAATGTGCTTCTTACCAGGGTCAATTGTGCATCCATCATGAACTATTCATGGCTAGAGGAAATACTTTACAATTATTATTCCATTTTAAATTTGTATTCCTATATAGACAGGCTGGCATTATCAGTGACCTTACAATTCCTAATAGGATTACCACTTTGATATTCACAGGCTCACTATACTAGAATCATTTACAAAACAAGAAATCTGACAACTGAATCAAATTATTGTCTTGTTTACTCCTATTACTCATGTTTTAAGTAAATACACTTACAACATAGAGGATGCTTCCTTATAGTTTCATAGCAATTTACTTGTTGATATTAAAGCTTTACCCAGGCCATATCCAAGACACTCGTCACTATTATACCATGTCTCCAGGGCAGCTAATAAACATGTGCACTGTTACATTTTTATTGGCTCCATAACAATAGATTTAGAGAAATCAGGCTTGGGCCACATCTCCCCTAAATTGTAGGTCATTGCAGATATGGATAAGGTCATTTCAATGAAATGTTGGAGAATAATCCCCTTTGGAGTGAGTTGAATAGATATTAGAAGGCAAAACAAATTGTATATAGCTAGTCTAGAAAACTCTTTTAAAGGATATTTACTACGAAAATAACAGAAATGATTTGATTGCTGAAGGAAGGAATGGGATAGAGAAGGTATTTTGAAAGTAGAATATTTTAAGGCATGTCAGACAATGTGAATAATCCAGTAGAGAGAGTAGAATTTTCCATGAGAAGACCAGAGAAATGGGTGCCCAAAGCATAACCGGAGAGAACAACCTTAGAAAGGAGCAAGGAGTCTCCTGGAATGAGAAAGGTCAGGCTTTGTAGTACTGATGCAGACATGTTTGTAGAGTTGGTTTTAGGAGTCAGGGAGAGTTTGTGAAGCCAATTGTGTCTTTTTTGTTTAGGAAATATGAGGAGATACCAAAGATCAGAGTGAGAAGAGATGGAAGTGTTAGAAAGCTGTGATACTGTTTTTACTGTAAGGGGTAAAGTGAATTTATGAAGTACCTAAGGTTAGGTGTGTCTGTATTGAGCTGCCATTTGAAGGCACAGTCATCAATCTGAAATGAGTTCAGAGGGCATAACTATGTTATTTTCAACAGGAACACACTGCTGCTTAGGTGTAGTCATAGAGCAGACTGCACCTAGTTGGATTTCATCACAATTGAGATTTTTTTTCTTAAGTTTTAAGGAGGCTGTTGGGAGAAAGGAGTTAAGAGTGTGCAAAGAGAGTAATTATGCTGGACAATGGAATCCAAACCATATAAGAAAAGTGACACATGAAAGAAGTAATGGATAAAGTAATAGGGTCATCAGCTTAGACCCTTAAACAAGCATATAAATATTTTGGATTAAGTTGGGTAATAATCAGAGAATGGGCTCCTTTGTAATCTAGATTTTTTGACAGTGTTGCCATTACTGATGATGACAGTCTTGAGTGAGACCATGGGAATGGATGTTTGGAACAGGGAGAAGGACCAAAGAGTAGGAAGAAAGGAGTTAAAAGAACTGATCAGCCATTATATTGGTTGGTCGTTTTTGTGGAGGTTCAACATGACAAAAAAAACATGCCAGGAAAAGTAGTAGCGAAAAAACCCTGTGAGCCAGAAATTAAAGTCATTGATGACTTTGAGGATAACAGTAATAGCAATTAATGGTTGTTAAAATCTGATGATAGATACCTCAAAAGGCAGCAATTTGTGAAGGAAGAAAGAGGCATATTCCAGAAGAGGATGAAATGGGGAATAAGTAAGTCACTTATTCCATCTTTAGACTCTATGATATTGGGATGTGTGTGCAAATATGAACACCTCCACAGCAGTGTTCTTCAAGGTAAAAAAATCATTAGTGCAAGAGGTGAAGGGAAAAGTATGGTGGGAAACACATATACACACATATGTATGTACATAATGTATTTTAATATGGAGTGATAATGCAATTATGAAGCATGTGTGGGTTTCTCTAGATATATCTAACTTGGTCCAGGTGTGGGGTTGGAGAGGGTGGCAGTATAGATATCTGAATTTAGTTCCAAAATATGACAATGGCAAAGAAGAGACAGCTGGGTGAAGTGGAAGGGAAGCTTGCTTATAAAATGTCTGGGAGTGTGTACATGGTGCTTAATGCCAGGACTGTGCAACCTCTTTCCCACTGTTCTCCATCTAGAAAAAGACATATATTCTTCATGTGACCCTCCATACTAATTCTTGTACCAAGTTTCCTCTGACTGGTCTAGCTCACTTGTTGTTCTCTGAATTCCTATGGGGTGTATTATATGCTGGCATGCACAGTTGTCAGGAATTAATAAACTACCACACATAATTCCCTACAATATTTTTCATATCTTTTCCCAACTAAAATATGGGTTCTTGAAGAGTGAAAACCATATTTTGTACTTCTCTAAATTTCTTGAGTAATCCATAGATAACTTTGTAGAGCTCTACAGTTAAGTGTTGCATAAATACCTGTTGAATTAACCTTATAGATCAAATTGGGTACAAATTATTTTCATATTAACTGGAAAATATTTTACCAACACAAAGACATTGAGTCAAATATAATTTTACATAAAAACTAATTCTGTAATAGAGCAAAACTATGTGGTTTGGGGTTAATTCGAAAGAAATATATATTAAATGAATGTTTCAGTGCAAGAACTCCTATAAGACAATTTGGCATACAGTCAATATTTGTTAAATATCTGAGTGTTATAAGGATGAATGGGCATTATAGTTATCCTTAGCTACACCTCCACTAGATTATCTACGTAATTTAATTTCACCTAATATTTTTCAGACTTCAATAGGGAGAAATACGGAACAATAGAAAATTGAATGCCGTCTCACTAATATACACCATCAATTGAGTCTTCTACAGATATATCAACATTACTATATTATTTTCCCCATCACTGATGTCACCAACGTCAATCACTTAAAATTGAATTCGCTCTTTCTTTCTTAATTTCCACCTCAACAGAAATGTCTAAATTCTCTCATGTTTATTTAAGAGTTACCATTCAGTATTACATATTTGCAAGTGCTTTTTTATTGTCTGGACACTATGAAAAATAGGAGGAGCTGTTGTAATAGCTACGACATGTTTTTTCTCTTTGTCCTTACCTGATGATTTCCAGGCAGCAAGTTTGGTCTCATGTTTGGTTTGGGATCACCACTCAATAAGTTTCCATGCCCATAAAAAAAATCAAGACATAATGGAAGTATTTATTTTATCCTTTAATACAAATAATATATTTTAGTGCTTTTCTGCATAAGTTCTAAATAATTTAATAGTTTAGTTTTTTATAAAGAAGTAGGTAAGCAAATACTATATAATGCAATACTTAAATAGCCCTTACATTAACTGTTGATAAACTTCTATATATAATAAGTCAGTCATTTTGTGTTCTTAGGTTCAAATCTTTCTACTATTATTAATAATTCCAGTTAGTATCTTTTCTAGATAGAGATAATGGATCTTGATGCTGCTCTAAGTAATACATTTCTATATTTCATCTTAGATTCTTGAAAAACAAACTGTGTTTGTTCTAATTTCTGTGGCATTTATCACCTCTAATCATTATATAAATAACTTCACTTGAAAATAGTAACAACCTTATAGAAGTGGCAGAATACCAGTAGCAGATCCCAGTGTTCATCTATAAATCTGATTTTGCTCTCTGCTATTTCCCCATGCCTAGAAGAATATTACGTAGTCAATAGATATTGTTGAATGAACATAGAGTCATTTTTGAAAATTCCTCTGTTAAAGAATTTAGGAGCAAAATTTAAACTTCTAAAATGCTAATTGCTGTGATCTGAATGTCTGTGTCCCCTATAATTGATATGTTTAAATTGACCCCTAAGGTAATGACATTAGGAACTGGGGCTGTTTGAGAGATATATCATGAGGGCAGAGCCCTTGTGAATGGAATTAGTGTCCCTTATAAAAGAGGTCCCTGAGAAACCTCTCACCCCTTCAGCATGTGAGGTTGTAGTGCGAAGGCTCTGTCTATGAGGAAGCAGGCCCTCACCAGACACTAGATCTGCTCCTACCTTGATGTTGGACTTCCCAGCCTCTGGAACTGTAAAAAATAAATGTTTTCTGCTTATAAACCACCTATCTTACGGTATTTTTGTTATGGCAGCCAGAATGGACTAACGTACCAATCACTATTTTGTGGTTCTATATTTGAAAATTAATAAAGCATTAAGGAACACATATTATTGCCTAAAATTTCTTTCTTTAAAGCATTGGCTCTGCTTTTACCTTGGTACCAGTCCAGGCCCTTTGGTTGTGAGACTTGATTGGCTCTGGTGATGTTTGTGAGAGTGGGGAAATAATCTTGAAAAAAACGGGAGAACTACAGTAAAAGAACAAAAAACAGGGGTGCAGTACGTTAAAAAAAAAACTGAATGCTTATTTTCTGATCAAAATTGTCAAAATTTATCAAAATCAACTCCTTGCTTTGATCTTAATCAAATAGCCTTAAACTTCTAGGTAACCGTCCACATGTAAAAAATAAAACAGTTGTACATAATGCCAATAATAATTTCTTTTGAATGTGAAAGTAAAAATAATGTCCTTAAACTATTTTAATAAAATTGAATAAGAAAATATCAGCTCCTCAGAAAAAAATATTTCAGATTACTCTGCCATTTCTGCATTCAGAAAAAAACTATGAACATGGTAGATGACACTGGAATATCTGGGGAGAAGTTTCTAGATACACTATGGTAGCACTATTATTCTGCAATATTCTTCTTGTCTATTGCACATCCACAGATCTCCTTCCATGATACATCTGAACCAGATTTCATTCAGGAGTTAGTTACAGGGAAAAGGAGGAAATGGGTGCAACACTTACTTTTAAACCTACTTATTACACTTTAATTCACTATATTTTTGGACAAATGGTTCCTTTTTAAAATTAAATAATAAATTGCTTATTTATTCAGGCACTTGATATCACCATTCTAAATCCAAATATTGTGCTAAGGTATATATCACCTTCCAAACAAAAATTCAAATTTGCTATACTATTTCCATTTTACGTAAAAGTGGCAGCTTCTCAGTTGTCCTTCATACATTTTTACTTTCATGCTAATACAACTATTATCTGTAGGTTTTATTACTTTACCTTGCAGAATCTATACTCCATATTCCAGGATAAAAGCCAGACTTTTGTTAGTGAGGAAATATAGTAGTGTTCATAGAATCCTGTTTCCATTTTTATGCCACTCAAAAAAAATCACCCTTAAATATAAACTAAATTATATTTTATATATTTCCTTTATATTTCCCTCCATTCATTCTTCTACTGCCAGTTTCAGTGGCATGTTCTCTGTGAAACATTCCCTGCTCAATCTCTCTGACTCAGAGTTAAGTATGCCATAGAAAGATATTTAAATTTCAATTACCCTCTCTTTTTACTCTCTCTTCTAATCTATTGTAACCATTCATTCTCCTGAGCCCTTTCTAGTCAAGGCTGTGCTCCTGGAGGGTGGGTACTGCTTGTTAGCATTTCTGTATTCTGCTCACCTGGCACAATCTTATCCCTGAAAGCTCAGGAGACATTTCCTGAATTAATTCACTCCTTCTATAATTACTATTGAAATTCTTTCATCTTACCTTTTTGAGACTTCTGTCTATCCTTTGACAGGAAAATATAGGCAGAGGATTTGATCTTATTTAAATATGTACCAACTAAATTTCATCTCTTCCTTTTCTGTGGGAATATTAAAAATCTCATTTCTTTCTTTTTTTTCAGACCAATGGTTTTAGCTTGAATCATTTGATTGATCACTTAGCGAAAGAACATTAGCTTTAGAACCAGAAGACCTTGGTTAAAATCATTTATCTAAATCTAAAACACTGATGCTCTTACCTGTCTCTCAGCATTGTTGTGATTATCAGCAAGGATAACATCAGTAAAGCACTTCTTAAAGTAATAGCTGCTCAATGACATTTTCTCCAATCTCTTCTTTCTACTTTTATCTTGCTCTTTTTAAGGCATCATTGATGGACTTTATGAGCCATGAACAAATTCAAATAGAAACAGCAATTAAAATCTTACTCTTTGAAGAGGCACCATGCAACAGCATAGAGGCACATCACAAAAAGAGCTCCTGTTAGTAATGCAGGAATCCAGTTATCAGGGATCCAATAATATGAAATCTTTATTAAGACAGAAGTAGTAATCTGAGAAATATAATAAATACAAAGTATTAATAGCAGTACAATAGACAAAACTATAAAGATGTATATACTGTGTAGAATATCTTGCATATTTCACTTTATTTCTTCTTTTTGAATAATTAAAAACAAATACAGTAAATTACAAGGCATAATAACTAACATCTCTTAATGCCACAAAAAACAAACATCATTTTTTTTTTAGAAACAAATGTCTGTTTATAATATTTCTTCTGGCCAGAATTCTTTCTCCTGTCTTGCCTTCTTGGTGAACATTTGTTCATTATCATGGTTATCCTCTACCATTGCTCTTGCAAGAAGACTGACTTTGGGGTAGAAATTACCATACACACCCTCTTTTCTTACATTTCTACTGTAACATCTAGAATACTTTGCCACATTTACTTCCTTTGTGATTCTTCCTACTAGGAAATAAACTCCTATTAAAGAGAACCATTCCTTGCTCATCTTTGTGGATTCTCTGTAGTTCTTGGCACAGAAGACAATAATTAGTGTTGGCTCAACGACAGATAGAATGAATCAGCAAGTTTTTAATAGGGCAAAGCATTATTTCAAAAATGGGTCAGACCATTGTTGCCCTTTCCTGCTTCCTATCATAAAAGCACAAAAAGTTTTTTACCCAAGTAATTTTCCATTACTATCTAATGTGTGACCATTTAAGAAGCTAGCAATACAAAGTTCAACAGAGATTTTAATGTAAAGTCCATGACCAAGCAACATTACCTTCCCAGCAGATGGCAGCATACGATAGGAGAAGTTTTGTGAACACTCAAGTACCAGGTGTCTTTTCTTTCCTTCTTTTTTTTTTTTTTTTTTTTTTTTTTCATGAGACGAAGTCTTGTTCTGTCACCCAGGCTGGAGTGTAGTGGCAGGATCTCGGCTCACTGCAGCATTCACCTCCTGGGTTCAAGCGATTCTCCTGCCTCAGCCTCCCGAGTAGCTGGGATTACAGGCATGCACCACCACACCCTGCTAATTTTTTATATTTTTGGTGGAGATGGGGTTTCACCATGTTGGCCAGGCTGGTATAGAACTCCAGACCTCAAGTGATCCGCCTGCCTCAGCCTCCCAAAGTGCTGGGATTACAGGTGTGAGCCACTGCACCCAGCCAGGTGCCTTTTTTTTCAGCTGGAGTATTGCTTTGTCACCCAAGCGGGAGTGCAGTGGTGCGATCTCAGCTTACTGCAAACTCCACCTCCTGGGTTCAAGCGATTCTTCTGCCTCAGCCTCCTGAGCAGCTGGGATTACAGGCATATGCTACCATGCCTGGCTAATTTTTGTGTTTTTAGCAGAGATGGGGTTTCACCATGTTGGCCAGGCTGGTCTCCAACTCCCACCCTCAGGTGATCTGCCCGCCTCAGCCTCCCAAAAGTGTGTCATTTCTTAAGCCAACATAATTCATGAGGCTGATTTCACAGAAATAATAAAAGGAGAAAACAGACCTCTGCAAAGAAGCATCAGTCAACAGTGGTAGTAACAGAAAAAACACTACTTATACAATTGAGTGAGAGGACTCCTGACTGTTGAATTTTGATAGTTGCAGAGATCAACTACTATAGCACTGAACATTCTATTTTATACAACAGTAAGGGCATGTCTGGACAAAGAAAGATCAAGAAAGGCTCCAGTAGTGTCAAGTGAAGTATTGTGGCCTTGTTTTCTTAAATAAATACTATGCTGTATTTCCAGATCACAGACTAAAAGAATGACAGACAATTTGATTACCACACTTTATCACCTAGCTCTATTTACAGCTCGTTAAGAAATAATACCTGCACTAAGAACAGGTATGGGGAGGAATGTCAGGACTAAGATAAGATACCACAGCCCACACCCGTTTAACTTGCTTTCTCATCTGTTCTTCTGTCCTTCCTTATCTCCCTCCCGACTTCCTTCCTTTTTTTCCTTCTTCCTTTCCCTTTCTTTTAACAAATATTCATTGATCAGTTACTACATTTCAAGAATCGCCATATGAAGGAAATAAAGAGCCTGACAAAGGTGTTTGTAAGAAAACATTTGAAAACATATTCTTAGAACATGTTTCTTTCTTCATTGGGCACATTTAGTGACAGCACGGCAGATTAAAACCAAAAAGGGTAGGGGTAGCATTTATTTAAAAGCAACTGTTTGTCATTATTGGTGCTGAGCCTTTTAGCTATATTATTTAGCTATATTATTAACACAGCCTTTTAGCTATATTACTTGCCCATTGTAAAAGAGATGTTTTCAATACCACCAATTTACGAAGGAGGAGCTGAAGCTCTGTATGTTAACAAAAGTTCCACAGCCACTAAGTGGCAGAATTGGTATTCAGATAAAAATTCATGAATCTCCAAGAACATGTTCTTTTCAGCAGACTAGGCAACATGCCCCAAAATGAGGATATATGAGAGTTTTGAGAAAATAATCCAATTCCTATATCAAGGCGTGTAGGCATCATTTTGTAAACCACCATTATATGCATATAAAAGTAATTACAAATTTTCATCCATGAGAATTTAACTGTGTAGAGCAAGTTCGAGGCATTTGAAAATGCTTAAAGGTTAGTTGAAGGAATCATCCTAACTTCCTGAACTTCACTTCCCTGACAAAAAAGGGTAGATTTCCTGATTTCTGTTTTCTCTGTCTTTTATTTACCTCTCTCTCTCATATACACACAACTAAAGCTTTTATCTTAATTAATTCACTTTTTTTCATATTTCAAAATCTAAGATAAGTAGGAATATTACTTTTTTCACTAGTAATGTAAAAGCAAAATCTTTCTATAGGGATTAAATATAATATTAATGGTTTATATTTATATAACATTTATTACAAGAGCTTTCATATCACTTGTTTCATTTAATCCTCACAAAATTCTTTGTACAATACATATAGCTATTCTAATCTAATAGCTTTAGTAATCCATGTACACAGGGTAAATCCATTTACACAGAGTAAATACTGAAGTGTACATTATGTGCAAGCTGGACCCTTTCAGCAATATTCTTTTTCAACTGGTGAGTCAAAACATTTTTAAAGAACCAAATTTGGGGATTAGCATTTGATCCTCTCAGCACTTCCATAGCTTTCCATTATGCCTTTATGTTTTCATTGTTTGTAAACTCTTTGGAGGCCCCAGTAGGTGGTAACCACGAGGGTAAAGGCAAACGCCTGGCCTTATCTCTGGCAATTGCCTTCTGCCTGAACCTGCTGCCTCCAGTCTTCTCTTCTGCATTCTATCTTTCACTCGGCTGGTTTAGTTTCAATTATTCATTTACACTTCCTAGGAATCTAACATGGCTTTGTATTGACTACAAAACAAAGTCTAAAACCCATGGCATTGACTCTAGGCCTTCGTCAATCTACCTAGTATCTACCTTTTTGGCTTTGCCTCTGGCCAGTGCTCCTCACATGTTCCAGACATGCTTGGTTTCTTTCCTTTCAAGAAAAGACTATGCACTCCTATATCCATGCTCCTCAATTTCCACCATGTTGAAATGTCTTTGCTTCTCATTCTATCCATCAAAGACCTACATAAAATACAAATATCTCTTCTGGGAGTTTCTCAATATTCTTCATTTCAGAATTTGCCATGTTATCTGTCCTACATTTATTTACACTTCCTTTACAGCACTTGTCAAAATGACTTGTAATTTGATTAATTGGAAATCAATCTCTATACTTACTATGGCTTCTAAGTCTTTGCATAATATGATCCCTGTCAATCTCTTCACCTCATTTCATTATCTTTTTTCCGACTCACTTGCCTTACGAGTCAGGAGACTCTTCAAGCCTTGACCACTTCTCTGTCTGTTTGCCGGTCTTTCTGGTTCTACCACTCACTAAGTCTGTGACCTTGATAAAGTTATTTAAACTTCTGGTGTCTTCATTTTCCCCTTTGTAACATGGAAAAAACAGCTGACACTAAATACGATTTAATCAAATGATTTTTTTATGTGGAAATTTTACATATAAATAGATTTATAAAGATCATTTCCATGACTAGGAAGTTTTTGTCAGATATTAATTAAATTAAAATACTAACGTTTGATATGATTATTGCATCTTAAAATTTCTGAAAATTATTTTAGATTATGTATATATAATTGTGCAAAGTGTACCTTTTTATATTTACTTTTAAAATGTAACTTAAAACTTTTTTTCCCACAGCTTACAGATTTGCCTAAGCAGAAAATATGAAGATACTTATACTTGGACAATCGAGCAGTTACTCCTCCCTGTCAGCAACATGAGGAGTGATGAAATAAATGGCTAAGGATTGACAGGACCCTGGTTTTTGTATATCATCAGACATTTATCTCACCATTAGGTAAATCACGAGTGAAAAAAAAAAGAATTTCCCATCTGTCATGTGGTCATGCACTAAGCTTCTTACAGCTGTGCACAGTTAATTTGGTTTGATTCATAACCTTAATTACTTGTTATATTTTACAGAAAAGACAATAATAATAATCTTCCCTGTCATGAAATCTTTCGTCAGTGGGCATTATAGTCTCAGCAGATGTGCAAGGCTATGACCTAGAAGAGTAAAATTTATACTATTTCTACTGGCTTTCAAATTATTTCATTTAATTCTCACTGGAAGAAGATTATTAAAAGGTTGCAATTAAGAAATTCTCATTCAAGTGTGTCTAATGGATACTTCTCATGATCTGTTTCAAATAGTGGTAAAACTTCTAATTTAAGAAGAAACGCTGGTCTTGCCCATTTGCTAAGAAAATTACTATAAAATTTAATAAATATTAGAACATACTGTTAAAAATATCAGTATAAATAATAAATACATATAAATAAATAAAATAATAAAATAAAATATAACATTTTTTTCCTTAAGGAGAACTGTAAACGAGAACTGGAGGTTTGGTCACTGTATCAGCAATCACTTACACTTGATGTTTTCAAACAATCTTTCTGTGTTTATAATCAATTAATAAACATTTATAAAATAACAACTAATAAACATTAATATAATGCTACTAGCTATTAATCACCTTCTATATTCTGGTCATGGCACCAGGAGAGGCTTCTAAAATAGCTTTTAATAATTTCTGTTGAAAATTGGAAACTGAGGTTCAAAGGTGGTGAATAACTCAACCCAGTTTTACAGGATGATCTAGTGAAAGCTGGAATTCAAACCAAGACCTGTCTTATTCCTAAGGCCACACTCTTTCTATTGCACTACTTGGACCTTAAGATTGCTTACTATAAATGTAAAAACTGTTTTGATACAATCTATGTGAAATTATGTTGTTTACATTTCTTTAATTTCCAAATTTCATTTGAAAACTTTACTTCCCTTT